>NC_044390.1:26882951-27539451 GCF_006542625.1 Nomascus leucogenys
TAGGTTCTGCATGCTTACTGCCCAATACGTAAAAGAGGCTAGGTAAATCTCACCAGTTCCTTGACAAGCAGCTGTTTTGTTCTTTATTACAGAACAAAAATCTCACTGAGATATGAATTTTTTGATCACTCAATGTCAAGCATGTCAGGAAGTATTATTTTATAATACAACTTTCACTTTCTTAAACATTGAAAATGGTGAGGTGCAAAGGAATATGGAACAACTTGTGTGCAGAGGATAAGGTAGAGATGTTAAAAGGATATGAGAGAAGAGTGGTCTTCATAGCCATGATGAATTTTTCTCTCCTTCCTCTCTCCTCTTCTTTTTCCTTTCTTTCTCAATTCCTTCTATCCTTTCTTCTTTCCCTCCTTTCTCTCTTCTACCCTTTCCTTTCTTCCTTCCTTCCCTTTTTTTCTCCCTTACTTTCACAGCAATGGAAATGGCTATGGTTACTAGAAACCTGACTCTAACCATGAGACGCAGAAATAAGCCTGGATGATCCTCATTTGATAGGATGATCAAATAGTTCATAGTTGTAAAAAGTGTTACGATAATGGGAGACATTTTACTCTTGTATGTATGCATTCAACAAATGTCTAGGATTACTACTATGTGTGAAACAGTACAGTGGATACCAGGGACTCAAAGGTGAACAAGACAGGGAGTTCAGGATCTATAGAGGATCCAGAAAATAAAGGAGGAAGCAAACAAATTTTAAAAAATCAGATCCAGTTATGATTAGAGGTCTAAAAGAAGGAATTTTCTATTGTGGAGAGTAATAGGGTATAGTAGGATGACCCAATTTCTATGCTATACTCAAACATATAGGAAAAGTAATTGTCCAGTCAATTTAATACTATTTGGCATAAAATAATAATGTGCCTAAGATAAGCAGATTTTCCAATAAAATAATTCTTTGAATATCAAACAGTATCAATATTATTTTCCTAAAGGAATATAAAACTATATTCTTACAAATGTAGGTTGACTGTCATTTATATAAAGTACTGGTTATTCAATATAGGTGATACAAAACTGAGTAAGACAGACTCTTCGTGAAATTATAATTTATAAAAGGATACTTATACACAAATAATTACCAAAAAAGGCTATGGTAAATATATGAACAGTAAAAAAAAACAACCACAGTAGATCACAGAAATTATTCTTTTACAACAAAAACAGATTATGTCATTCCGCTGCTCAAACCTTCTAATGGCTTCCTGCCTCACTCAATATAAATGTCAAAATCTTTGCAATGACCTTCAGGGCTCTACACAATTTGGCTGCTATTGCATCTTTGACCCATCTCCCACGACTATTCCCTCTAGCTCACTCTGTTCAGCCACACTAAATTGCTTGCACTTTCACAAAGCACCAAACACCATTCCACATTCATTCAAGCTTTGAAGTAGTCTTTTCCTCCAGATATTCACATGGCTAACTATATGACTGTCTTCCAGACTCTGCTCAACTCTCCCTTTAAAGGAGGCTTATGATGACCCCCTTAGCCTGCTATATTGATTGGTTGATTTTATTGTACTTGTTATCTCTGAGTGTACTGTGAATGCTACTCAGGTGTCACATGTGTTGTTTATTGTTAATCTTTGCCAACTAGAATATTAAACCCCATGTGGATAATGCATTTTACCTGTCTCATTTCCAGGAGTATTGCAAGCATCATAAAAATTCTGATACAAAGTAAGTGCTCAGTAAATATTTACTTAATGAAATAATCAATTGGAGATAAAGGCAGTGGAAGAAAATCAGAAATGGCTTAATATATGAGGCAGTGCCTGGAAGATAAATAAGAATTTTGACAAGAAGGGATGATCTTCCTAACTTATCTAGCTCATTTCAGATGATTACGTTTTCAGTATGTGAAGGACATTTCTCAAACACAGATAAGTTTGAAAAATTTCTTTATGTAACCGGTACATTG
Source organism: Nomascus leucogenys (assembly GCF_006542625.1). NCBI lineage: Eukaryota > Metazoa > Chordata > Mammalia > Primates > Hylobatidae > Nomascus > Nomascus leucogenys. The sequence goes on from NC_044390.1 coordinate 26,884,894, forward strand.
GATAAGTGTGACTCATGGGATGTGATCATAAAGCAAATTTATTTTAGTCTATTGTCCCTTAAATGTATTTAGTTGTTTCATTTTCATGGGCTGACAACTAAGACAATATCATGATTCTGTTGGTCATTCTCAGAAAATGGTCACTTGAAATCAAAGTTAACACCTAAGTTTTGTAATAAAAATTTAAATTCAACTTAATTTAATACTAAGATGTATCATTTCCTCCCACCCGTCAAATCCACCAGAAGGTGGAGGATTAGGGCCAGGGAGGAGGAGGAGGAGAGAGCTCACAGTATAATAAAACAGCTGGGGAAGGAATGATTGGGCTTCGTTCTCTTTCCATCATCACAAATATCTTACCACTCTAGAGTTGGAGCCCGGGAGAATGGAGGACAAGGCAGACCTTATTTAACTCATTGTGTCCCAAGTTGGTATTCAGTGGGTCTGACAGCTGTCTAAAGCATACTCTTTCCTTCATTTATGCTTTTATGGGCTCCCAAGACATTGCTCAATCACTGATGATCTTTTAGCCTCTAATCCCTAATCCCAAGCAAAAGAATTTCTATTATGATTAGTCAATTACTCCTTCCTCAACCCACATATACTAGACATGAGAAAGTGAACTCTGTTTGCTCCTGCAGGTAGCCCTTTACCTAAGCCCTAATATAATACTCCTAGATTTATTCTAATTCCTGATCTACATGTGGGCCAAAGAAAACACTCAAGCATTCAAGCATTCTTTGACACAACAAAAGCAGCTTCTTTTTTAGCTCTAGCTATTGAACTAGCTATCCAGCCATTTTTCTGCTTTCAGAATTTTTAAAGTGGAAACCAACTATCTGCTCTCTGTTTACCCCTCCTCCGTTGCAGAAAGTGTCTATTAAAATATTTAAGCAATCTTAAGCCCTTCCTTTTTAAAATTAAGCAAAAGCACTCCAACTCTATTATAGGCGGAGCTGACATTACATAGCTTTTCAGTCCTCTCTCAATCTCCGCTTAATGAACCTTATATACTCATGATAATCTTTTAATTTTCATCATTAGGAGAGAATTTATTTTTAAAGCGTCATCTTAAACTACAAGGATGTCCATTAAACATCACAATTAAATATTCCAAGGGAGAAGCCACCTTATCAAAATGTCCACTTAATTCACCGAAACGTCTCAAACCCACCCTCTGCTGACCTTCTCTAAGTTTTTTGCTGTTTTAAAAACAAGACAAAGTAGACAGATACATGTTGGTAAATGCTGAAGTCCATATTATCATAGAGACACAGTGTACTCTCAGAGCCCAAAATGCAGAGAAAGGAGGAAAAAAGCTGTAACTCTCTGTGCTACCACACAGAGGCCTAGCACCCTCCAGCAGAGTGAAGGGAGCAGGATTTTCTTCTTTCCCCCCAAGAGCTCAGTTTTCTTCTTTCCCCCCAGAGCTCAGTGGTGTTGATTCCATACAGTTTTTGATCAGACAGGAAGGGATAAAAATGAATTTGGAACAGAAAGAAGTAGAGACTGTTTTCCCATAGTATTCTGCTCAAGGTATTTTCCCCACAAAATAGGTTGAGAACCATGGTGTAGAGAAGAGACCTCAAGAACAAGGCAACGGAGCACAAGAGGAAAGAAGGACACACTGATGATTTTTTTAACCAGTTTAAGAGCTGCAAACCTGATCCGTGGGCAATTCCTATTTGTAAAGTTCTATAAGATGGCCTGTCTCACTGTTTACTTCAGTATCTTATCTGCTTTGATATCTATTTTCTTAAATTCTGACCAAAAGTTTCATTTTAATATCCAATTCCATTTGTAAAAATTTTCTCTGCTTCTCCATGGCCCATCAATTAAAGTCCAAACTCCTGAACTAACAATCATACATTTATAATATAGCCTTTTTGCTTTCCAACTTTGTTTTCCATCATTCAACTTTAATACTTCCAAGTCTGATAGTCTTTAATTCATTTATCCAAGAAACATCTATTAATATCATAGTAGAAATATCTACTATGTTCCAGGCCGTGTTCTAGAATTTGCTATGTGTACAGCATAGATGAATATGACAGAGTATTTGTTTTCCCAAATATATAAAAAAATTGTTATGCTTTTAAAGTATGTTGTCTCTACTCTATAGAATATCATTTTACTCTTCTCTGGATGGGAAACTCAAATTCATCTTTTACCTTACTGTTCTGACATCATCTTCTCCAAGGAGTCTACATTAAGTTCTTTGGACAGAATTCACCACTTTTTAATCTGTGCTTTTATTGATTTCAGTCAGAAAATTATTACTATGGGTTTTAACTGAACTGGTAAGAATGTTGTATTAGTCAGGGTTATCTAGAGGGATGGAACTAATAGGATAGATGTATATATAAAGCTGAGTTCATTAAGGAGTATTGACTCTCATGACCACAAAAGTGAGGTCCTACAATAGACCACCTGCAAGCTAAGGAGCAAGGAAGCCAGTCCAAGTCCCAAAGCTGAAGAACTTGGAGTCCATTGTTTAAGGGCAGGAAGCATCCAGCTCAGGAGAAAGAGGTAGGTCGGAAGACTAAAACGGTCTATTCTTTTTCACGTTCTTCTGCCTGCTTTTATTCTAGCCATGCATGCTTGCAGCTGATTAGATTGTGCCCATACAGGTTGAGGGTGGGTCTGCTTCTCCCAGTCCACTGACTCAAATGTTAATCTCCTTTGGCAACACCCTCACAGATACACCCAGGAACAATACTTTGAATCCTTCAATCCAATCAAGTTGACACTCAAAATTAACCATCACAAATGCTATATATGTATTATGGGCTATATACCTGAGTCGCCTGCAAGTTAATGAGATACATTTTTTTTTAAATTTCAAATAACCAGGTATTCTTGGCTTATAACATAAGCTCAATATATATTTGTAGTATTATAATGAACTGGGAAGGAAGTGCCTTCTAGGGCATGTCTGTAAGTTGGCACCCACATACATGCTTGCAGACAAGAGGGCCAATCTATACTATGCTTTGGGTAGTGGAAGATAAGGCTTTAAATGTGAATTGGCTCAATATTGGGTTATTGTGACAAACCATGAATGCTATGAAGAGTATACAGTTAATTCAACACACAAAAGAGACATACTTAAAGCTTCTGAAGAAATCCATTGTTGGAGCTTAGATTTAAGAATAACCTGACAATAATATATAGGTTGCGTTGAAAGAGGACAATGCCAAGAGAATGGTTATTAAATTAATAAAAGGGTAACATGAGAGGAAAAGCACAAATGTCAATGAAGCATCACATGAATCATTGTGGAGCTGATAACTGTAACTTTATAAAATGATCAAAGAAAGGAAGAGTAAAAGATACTATGACTGATGCTGGATGATTGGCAGAATGATAGTACAATTGTGGGAGTTCAGAAGGGGAAGAAGATGATGATTCTCAAGTCTAGTTTGGACATGTTAATTCTATGGGAAAAGTGAAACACTCTATTAAGATTTTCAGGATGCACACTGAAGCAGTGGTAAACTTGATGGATTTCTTTATGAAGGATGTGGATAAAGAATTGCAACAATTTGTGACAAAACCCAGCAGTTTTTATAAAATGACATAAAATATACATTGATTTTTTAAAAGATAAATTACCAAAAGAACAATAAAAAGCATATGAGAAAGTTTTAATTCAAGAAAAGGAAAACAGGGTCTGACTCAGTAGATTCCCCATTCTAAGGAATTAAGAACAAATCATTGAAATATTGCCAACCTGAAATAGGAACAGATGACAAAGATGAGGAAAAACTCTTGATAAAGAGAACACATATTGAATTAAAAAAACAAACAGTTTAGTCTGAATCAATAATTAGCAGACTTGACATTGCAGAAAATTTAATTAGTGATTTACAGGACAAAAGTGGGAAGAAATAGAAACATCCAAAGACAAAGGGCAGGCAGTACACCAACAGAGAAAATGAAAAAAATGTCAAGCAAAATGAAAACCAGGCTTATAAGAGATACCCCCAAAAGGAAGTAGAGCAAATGGAATGTAAATAATAACCAAATAAATAATTCTAGAAAATTATCCAGTTTTAAAATACTGTATTTTGAGATTGAGAGACCAGTCATGTTCCAAGCAAATTAATAGCAAAAGCCACACAATAAAAAATTGCTCAGTGACAGTGGCAAAGTTTAAACATAAAGAATGCTTCAAACACAGAAAAAGCAAGATGTAGAATGCCCCCAAACTCCTTTCAAACACCAAATGCCAGAACACAAGCGAACCATATCCATAGGAGTTGAGAGGAAAGATCATGACTCATGATTTACATATTCAGCAAAGCTGTTGTTCAAATATGAAGGCAATAGCTGGACCAATCTAGTAAAACTGACCATTATTTTGAAAAAAGTTTTTCTGAAAGGATTCATAAGTGATTGACAGACGAAACAAATAAACACAATCAAGGATGGTAAATTGTGGATAGAAATATTAGTAATGGACATTGAAAAGAGTTAGAATATATTTTAAAATGTGTGGCAAATGTATTTGCAAAATATTATATGTGCACACTTTTTGTTAAAAAGATTTTTAACATTTTTAATGGATAGCTATATCATTTGAAACCAGGCAGGGGTTGGTGTAGACCTAAATAGAAACGTTAAATTCTTTGTGCTCCAAAGCACTACAGAATCTTCATTCTTTCAACAGGAAAAATAAGAGAGAAAGTATTAAGATTTTTGAAATTTGAAGTAGGATAGTAATTACAAAATATGTGCATAATATAAAACAAATCAGTCATCACAAAGCAAGCAAAAATATTTAAAGGAATCAAAAATAAAAAATCAAAATATAAAATACAGAAAGGGCAAAAATTAATTTTTTTGTATGTTATAAAAATCTATAACATACAATTCTGTGAAAAGGCCATATATGCAAAGTAGCCACAAATGCCTAAGAAAAGGGCAGACAAATCTAGTTTGTTGGTAAAAGGTGTTTTGTTGGGGGAAATTACAGGCAGAAGCATGGTCTTGGGTGGCTGTGAGACAGGTAGATCTTTTTACCTGCTAACCCAGAACCAAGGCTTATATGCAATAGGGAAAATGTTTAAGTGCCCTGTGCAAGACTATTAAAGGCAATCCTCCAGAACAGACAATAATGCTATATGCATCATAGCCTATAATTTATGCAATAACATCAAGGTTGACATATTCTTACACTAAGGATAGTAAAGTAGGAATCAGGAGACATTCACAGGACTGGGGCTAATCAGAAGTTGACATGGTGGATTAACATCCAAGATGCAGTCACTTTTGTCTCCACACATACAGAGTATTTTATTATGTGCCATGCCTTCTGTAAGTGTGTGACTCATTTAATCCTCAAAATTGCCATATGAAGTAGATTATATTATTTTTTCATTCTTACAGATGGAAAAGTTTTCACTGTTTTATTCCTTGCTTGATGAGTTCTTTATCTTGTACCCATTATAGAAAACTTTTCCTAGTCACCCAATTCTAGTTTAGAGATACATGATATATTTTTACATCATATAGCATTTCCTTGCTACTGCAATTCCATTATAATTATCTGTTGGTTTATATCATCCACTAGACTATAAACCTTGTGAGGGCAAACACTGGGCCAATTTAAGACACTATTATATTCTTAGCGGAAGACACAAATTTGACACAGAAGAAATATTGCTTGTGGGGTATGAATGAATAAAAGGAAATAATAAGTGACTGGCAAAAATGTTAGAATTAAAATAATGGACAAATTTACACAGGCAAATAGGATTTTAAAGCATCAAGAGTAGCAACATTAGGAATAGACAATGTATAATTTAATATGCATCAAATGTACAAAGCAGCATTTCATAAAAGAAAGGCATCTTCATTGAAGGAAATAGAAAAAAATATTATTCCCTCATTAAAACAGCATCAGAACGCATGCAGTGATATCTGAAGTAATTCGAGGGCAGTTGACAAATGCTCCATAACACTGGGCAACTTAATATATGTTATTATTTATTTTTATACTAAATAGAGTGTTTTAATACATACTTGACAGGATTAAGTTTATGTATTTTGACACTAAAACCACAGTAATTTTTTTATAACCATGGAAACATTTTTTAATGGCTCATTTGAGAGACTGGAAAGAAAACCTTACCAATTCACCCTAACCTCATCAGTGGTTGCATTTGAGGTTATGAGTCACTCTAATCTCTTTATGTACACCCCAAAATTTTACAGTTAATATTACTTCTACTTATAGATAAATTAAGCTTAGACATTTAAAAATTGAACAAAAATGCAAAAAGAAGAGTAAGGCAGATGGAAACTATACAGACCGTAATGTTCGGTGATTAGGAAATCATTTGTGAGTTACTCAGAATGTTGAGAAAGATGCCAGATCACATGGTACTATAAAATACAGAAAAGCAGCAGAAACTCACAGCTCTTCCTACAAAATATTTGATGACTGAAGAAAGGTGATAGAGGAAAGTAGCTTGAAAGTAATCAAGATTAGGGTAAGAAATTTCATTTAGAATGAAGAGACATGAATTTACTATTATAGACAAAGGAAAAGGGTCAGTACAGAAGGATAGCTAGCCTGTGGATGAAGACAGGATAGTTGCTCAAAGTCTAAGGGAATGTAGACAATGACAAATCATGGTTTCAGACGTGGATTGTATCATTAACCAGAGAGAGATGCTTCTTCAAAACAAAAGGAAATAAAGAGTGTGCTCATACATATATGGGAAAAAAAATGAGCAGTGATCTGATCAATCAGACATTCAAATTTTCTGGGTCAGGTAAGAGCATAAGATAAAAATAAGTGTTGGGGAAAGGCAGAGGAAGCAAAAGTGAAGTTAGGGAGTTAAAGGAGTAAAATAATTATGTGACTGAATGTGAAATAGAATAAGATTATCTTTCTTTTTTCTTCCCCTACATTCATAACTCTCTAGAATTAGTCACTATTTATATTTACTTATTCCTTATAGTCATCCAAGTACCATACACACACACCACTGAATTTCTACATCCATCTAGTTTTCTTAAGATAAACATGCTCATCTTTTTAACTTTTCAGTAACATGTGTCACTGGTAAATACTCCTTCCCTATTTTAGGGGATTTGCTTACTTTTTCCTCCATGACTGTCTCTTAATATCCCTTCTAAATTGGAAGTCAGGCAGTTAGAGAGGCAAGTCAGTCTAGAATTACAGTGCTTAGGAGAGAGTTTAAGATGTATGTAACGATTAACATGCACAGAAAATTATAACCAGAGAGGGATTTTGATATTTGACTTACTGAATTGCAGAGATTACTATAGTATGTAGGTGGCTAAGATGAAAAAAAAAAACAAAAAAAAAAAACGTTATCTTTGGATGAAGGAAATATGTTCTCAGAGATTTGAGAAGTGTCATCAAGATTATTTGTAAGGTTGGCAAAACTGACAGGTAAAGCTGCTTTTACAAGCAGACCACGATTTACTCTCATTAAAACAGGTGTACTGCTCTCTAATTTTACAGTTTAAATTCATACAGGTGTTGGTAGCAGCTGAGCTCCACAACATAACCCAGAAACTCAGGTTGTCTGTATCTTGTCCCTCCACTATCCCCAGGGTATTTTTCCCCTCCAAATAGTCCAAACTCTCATTTCATCACCATGTCCATGAATTTGTCTGCAAGCAGCAGCAAAGAGGAAGCTTACAGCAAGTAGCTGATCGGGAAGCAAAAAGTAGTACAGCTCTTATGTTCATAGCCCATTGGTCAGAACTTAGTCACATGGCACATGTGAATAAAATGAAAAAAGAAATAATTGCTAGGAAGGTTGAAATATATAGTCTCTTGCTAATAAAACTAATGGAATTCTTTATTAAAAAGAAGAAATGAAGACTGCAGATTGGGATTCTAAATAATTGGAATAAAATTGACGATCTCACATACAATGCCAAACTACAGGATAAAAAACAAAAACAAAAACAAAAAAAAACTGTGAAATAGGTGTTGAAATCAGTGAGGAAGAATTGAATCTTTCTCTGGCAGGTAGGCCAGTGATTTCAGAACAACAAAGGAAGTTGCCATAAGCAGAGTGCATGAAGTTCTGTAAAGATAAGACCTTAGGTTCCAGCTTAAGAATATTAAACTCTTTCTGACTTCGTGAGTTTCAGTGACTTTGAGTGGTAGAAAATTTAAGAGATGCAGTGTCTTCACAGAGTAATGACATATAATCCACACATTCATGGAAGAATGGAGACCTGAAGTTTTTGAAAGGGAGTAGAGAGGAAAATAGATGTGAACAGGAATAAAGTACAATGGGATGCCAGTTCTGGAGATAAAAAAAAATTAGGAAAAATAAGGTAAAGATATCTACTTGTAGCATTCATATTAACGTCGAGGATAGGATAAATAGGATGGAGGCTGAATACATTGACAAAAAGGTAAGTGAAATGATCTCTTCTTATCTAGGGCTTTTTAATCATTTTTTAAATCTTAACAGCCCTTTGTAAATATATTACTGTTAGCAAACTTAACTTTTTGAATTTGAATAGGAATGATAAATGGAGAGGAGTCAGAGCAAGATGAATGGACAAATGTGACTCTGCAGTGATCATTCCTACCTGCAGGAACACCAAATTGAACAACCATCACACAAGAAAGAAACTTCATTAGAACCAAAAATCAGATGAATGATCATAGGACCTGATTTTAAAATCACATCAAGGAATGACACCCTGAAGAGTACAGTTAAGACAGTGGTGAATTGCTGACACCACTACTCTTCCATACCCCAGCAGTGGCGGCATGGCATGCAGAGAGAATCTGTGTGCTTGGCGGAGGGAGAGAAAAATGATTGTGGGACTTTGTATTAGAACTCAGTGCTGCCCTATCACAGTAGAAAGCAACACAGCAAGATTTGGCAAGTATCCATGGAGGGAGCATTTAGACTAGCCCTAGCCATAAGGGAATTATCCATCCCAGCAATCAGAACCTGATTTCCAGCTAGCTCCTCTACTGTGGGCTAAAGTACCCTAGGGTCCTAAATAAACAACAAAAGGCATTCCATGCCACAGTGACTGCAATCCCTGGACAAGTTTGGGTGCTATGCTTGCCTTGCAGCCAGTGGATTTGGAGTGCATGTGACCCAGTAAGACACAAGCTGGGGCAACCAGGGGAGTACTCACATCACCCTCCATCCCCCCAACAGGAAGCAGTGCAGCTCACAGCTCCAGGAGGAGAGAGGAGAGTAAAGAGGACTTTGTGTTGCATCTCGTATATCAGCTCAGCCATAGTAAAATAAAGCACTAGAGTCCTGAAGCCCCTATATTAGGCCCTATCTCCTGGACGACATTGCTAGACCCACCCTGGGCCAAAAGGGAACCCACTGTCCTGAAGGGAAGAACTCAGTCCTGGGGAGAATTCACCACCTACTAACTAGAGTCTCTGGGGCCTGAATAAGCATCAGAGATAACCAGGCAGTAGCCACCACCAGCCTGGGGTGGTGGCCGTGGGGAGAGTCTCTTTTTACTTATGGAAAGGAGAGAAAAAAGTAAGGAGGACTTTGTCTTGCAACCTGGGTTCCAGCTTAGCCCCAGTATAATAAAGCACCAAGCAGATTCCTAAAGCCTCTAATCAAGGTCCTAGCCCCTGGACAGCACTTCTAGGCCCATCCAGGGGCAGAAAAGAACCTGTAGCACTGAAGAGAAAGACTCAGTGCTGCCAGGATTCATCACCTGTTTATTAAAGCGTGATTGGACCTTGAATAAACATCAGCAGTGGCCAGGAAATAGTCTCCACAGGCCTTAGGCAAGACACAGTACTATACTGGCTTCAGGTGTGACCCAGTGCAGACCCAGCAGTGGCAGCCATGGGAGAAATTGCATCCCCCTCCCCACAACTCCAAGCAGCTCAGCATGGAGGGTGTGACTCCATTTGCTTGGGAAGAAGTAAGGAAAGAGAACAAGGGACTCTTCTTGGTAATCCAGGGAGTTCTCCCAGATCATACCCAAAGCCATTAAGGTGGTACCTCTATGAGTCTGCAAGAGTCACAGCATTACTTGGATTGGGGTGCCTCCTAATGCACATACAGCTGCAGGGACCAAAGACTTAGGTCACAATGCAATTCCCTTTTAATACATGGGAAGTTTTCTTAAGAAGGACAGGTATAAACAAGCCCAGACTGCAAAGACTAGAATAAATACCTAACTTGTCAATGCCTAGACATTGATGAACATCCAGAAGCATCAAGACTATCCAGGAAAACATGACTTCATCAGTGAACTAAATAAGGCAACAGTGATCAATTCTGGAGTAATAGAGATATGTGATCTTTCAGATAGATATTTCAAAAAAGCTGTTTTGAGGGAGCAGCCCAATAGAATCCAACATAACACAGACAAAGAATTCAGAATCCTATCAAATAAACTTAACAGACTGAAATGATTAAAAAGAATCAAGCAGAAATTCTAGAGCTGAAAAATTCAACTGACAATCTGAAGAATGCATAAGAGTCTCTCAATAGCAGAATTGATCAAGCAGAAGAAAGAATTGGTGAGCTCAAAGACAGCCTATTTGAAAATACACAGAGGAGTCAAAAGAAAAAAAATAATAAAGCATGCCATCAGAATCTAGAAAATAGTCTCAAGAGGGCAAATCTAAGAGTTATGAGCCTTAAAGAGGAAGTAGAGTAAAAGATAGGGATAGAACATTTACTCAAAGACATAACAGAGAATTTCTTAAACGTAGAGGAAGATATCAATATTCAAGTACAATAAGATTATAAAACACCAGGCAAATTTAACCCAAATAAGACCACCTCAAGACATTTAAAAATCAAACTGCTAAAGATCAAGGATAAAGAAAGGATCCTAAAAGCAGGAAGAGAAAAAAATAACATATAAGAAGCTTCAATGTTTCTGGAAACAGATTTCTCAGTGGAAACATTACAGGCCAGGGGAGAGTGGTATGATATACCTAAAGTGATGAAGAAAAAAATATAATACTTTTATCCAGTGGAAATATCCTTCAAAAGTGAAGGAGAAACATAGACATTCCCAGACAAACAAGAGCTGAAGGATTTTGTCAACACCAGACCTGTCCTGTGAGAAATGCTAAAGGAAATTATTCAATCTGAAAGAAAAGGATGTTAACCAGTAGTAAAAAATAATCTGAAGGTACAAAATTCACTAGTAACCGTAAGTCCACAAACAAGAAATATTATAATACAGTAGTTGTGGTGTGTAAACTACTCACATCTTGAGTAGTAGGACTAAAAGGTGAATTCATCAAAAATAATAGCTATATCAACTTTTTAAGATACAAATAGAAACGGCAAAATGTTTAAAAGTGGGGATGTAAAGTGTCGAGTTTTATTAGTTTTTACTTTTCTTGTTTGTTTTTGCAGAGTTAAGTGGTCATCAGTTTAAAATAATGGATTATGTTATTTGCAAGCCTCATGGTAACCTCAAATCAAAGCCTACAAGAGACATACACAAAAATATAGAGCAAGAAATTAAAATATACAAAGGAAATCACTTTTACAAAAAGAAAACAGGAAGAAAGGAAGTAAAAAAGAGAAATCCACAAAACAACCACAAAACAAATTAAAAATGGCAGTAGTGAGTTCTTATCTATCAATAACAACATTGACTGGAAATAAACTAAACTCTCCAGTCAAAAGACATTGAGTAGCTGAATGGGTTAAAAAACAAGACCTAATGATCTGTTGCCTACACAAAACATACTTTACCTATAAAGATATACATAGACTGAACATAAAGGGATGAAAATAGACATTTTGTGAAAATGGATACTATAAAAGAGCATGAATAGTTAGATACAATAGATTTCGAGACAAAAACTATAAAAAGACAAAGTCATTATATAATGACAAGGGTTCAATTTAGCAAAAGGATGTGACAATTATAAATATATATACACTCAATACTGTAGCACTCATATATATGAAGCAGATATTATTAGAGCTAAAGGGAGAGATAGTTCCCCATATAATAATAGTTGGCGACTTCGACACCCCACTTTCAGCATTGGATAAATCATCCAGATGGAAAATCAACAGAGAAACATTAGACCTAATCTGCACTACAGACCAAATGGACCTCATAAATATTTACAGAATATTTAATCCAATGGCTGTAGAATACATATTACTCTCCTCAGCACAGGGATCATTCTGAAGGGTAGACCATATGTTAGACCACAAAATAAGTCTTTAAAAATAATAAAAAATTGACATCAAGTATCTTCTTTGACCACAATGGAATAAAACTAGAAATTAATAACAGGAACTTTGGAAATGATACAAATACATAGGAATTAAACAATATGCTTATGAATGACCAATGGGTCAATGAAGAAATTAAGGAGGAAATTAATTAAAAAAATTCTTGAAACAAATGAAAATGGAAATGAAACATACCAAAACCTCTGGGATACAGCAAAAGCAGTACTAAGAGGAAAGTTCATATCAATAAGTCCCTACATCAAAACATAGAAAAACTTCAAATAAACAATTATGCATCTTAAAGAACTAGAAAAGCAAGAGCAGACCAAACCCAAAATTAGTAGGAGAAGAGAAATAATAAAGATCAGAGCAGAAATAAACAAAATTGAAACAACAAAAATATATACATAAAAGATCAAGGAAATAAAAAAAGGTGTTTTGGGGGTTTTGTTTTGTTTTTTGTTTCCGAGACAGGGTCTCAGTTCAGTTGCCCAGGCTGCGGTGCAGTGGCACAATCTTGGCTCACTGCAGCCTCAGTATTCCCAGCTCAGATGATTCTTACACATCAGCCTCTGAGTAGCTGGGACTACAGGCGTGCACCACCATGCCCAGCTAATTTTTTATATTTTTAGTAGAGACAGGGTTTTGCTATGTTGCCAAGTCTGGTCTTGAACTCCTGGACTTAAGTGATATACCCACCTTTGTCTCCCAAAGTGCTGAGATTACAGGCATGAGCCACCACGCTGGCCCAGTTTTTGAGAAGATAAGCAAAATTGACAAACCTTTTGCCAAACTAAGAAAAAAAGAGAGGTGACTGGAAATCAGAGACGAAAAAGGAAACATTACAACTGATACCACAGAAAATCAAAGAATCATATGAAACAAATGAAAATGGAAACTAATATGAGCAACTGTATGCCAATAAATTGGGAAACCTAGAACAAATAGATAAATTCCTAGAATACAACCAAGACTGAACCCATGAAGCAATGCAAAAAACCTGAAGAGACCAGTAACAAGCAATGACATCAAAGCTATAATACAAAGTGTCCCAGCAAAGAAAAGCCTATAATGTGATGGCTTCACTGCTGAATTTTACCAAACATTTAAAGAAAAACTATTAACAACTCTACTCAAACTATTCCCAAAAATGGAAGAGGAGGGAATACTTCTAAACTAATTCGCTGAGGCCACTATTTACCCTAATGCTAAAACCAAACAAAGACACATCCAATAAAGAAACTGCAGGCCAATATCTCTGATAAATATTCATACAAATATTGTCAAGAAAATATGTGCAAACTAAATATAACAACACATTAAAAAGATCATTCATCATGACCAAGTGGGATTCATCCCAGGGATGCAAAGATGGTTCAACATATGCAAATCAATAAATATGATATATCGCATCAACAAACTGAAGGAGTAAAATTACATGATCATTCGATTGATACTGATAAAGCATTTGATAAAATTCAACATCTTTTCATGATAAAAATAACCTGAAAAAACTGAGTATAGATGAAACATACCTCAACACAATAAAAGCCATATACAACAGACTCACAGCTAGTATCACACTGGGGAAAAACTGAAAACCTTTCTTCAAATATCTGAGACATGACAAGTTTGTTGTTCACTACTGTTATGCAACATAATACTGGAAGTCCTAGGTAGAGCAATCAGACATAAGAAAGAAATAAAAGGCATCCGAATTGTAAATGAAGAAGTCAAATTATTCTCATTTGCAGATTATATGATTTTTTTTTGGGGGGGGGGGGAAACCTGAAGACTCCACCAAAACAAACCAACAAAAACAACAAAAAAAACAAAAACAAAACCTATTTTAACCAGTATGCAAGTTCAATATAGCTTCAGGATACAAAATCAACATACAAAATTCAGTAGCATTTCTGTGTGCCAACAGAGAACAATCTGAAAAATCAAGAAAGCAATTCCATTTACAATAGCTACAAATAAAATTAAATACTTATGAATAAATTTAACCAAATAAGTGAAAGATCTCTACAATGAAACTATTAAATATTGATGCAACAAATTGAAGACAACACAAAAAATGGAAATATATTCCATGTTCATAGATTGGAAGAATCAGTATTGTTAAAATACCCATACTAATCAAAGCAATCTACAGATTCAATGCAATCTCTGTCAAAATACCAATGACATTCTTCACAGAAATAGAAAACAAATACTCCAAATTTTTATATGGAACCACAAAAGATCCAGACTAGCCAAAGTTATCCTGAGAAAAAAGAACAAAACTAGAGGAATCACATTACCTGACTTCAAATTACAATACAGAGCTATAGTAACCAAAACAGCATGGTACTGGCATAAAAACAGACACACAGACCAATGAAACAGAATAGAGAGGCCAGAAATAAATCAATACATCTACAGTGAACTCATTTCCAACCAGGGCACCAAGGACATACAATAGGGAAAAGACAGTCTCTCCAATAAATGGTGCTGGGAAAACTGGATATCCACATGCAGAGGAATAAAACAAGACTTCTATCTCTTGCCGTATACAAAAATCAAATAAAAATAGATTAAATACTTAAATCTAAGACCTCAAACTATGAAATTACTACAAAACAACATGGGGGAAACTCTCCAGGACATTGGCCTGGGAAAATATTTCTTGAGCAATACCCCAAAAGAACCAGCAACCAAAGCAAAAATGGACAAATGGGATCACATCAAGTTAAAAAGCTTCTGTACAGCAAAAGATACAATCAATAAAGTGAAGAGACAGCTCACAGAATGGGAGAAAATATTTGCAACCTACACTTCTGACAAGGGATTAATAACCACTATATATAAGGAGCTCTAACAACTCTATAGGAAAAAAAAAACTAATCTAATTTAAAAGGGGACAAAAGATCCGAATAGACATTCCTCAAAAGAAGACACACAAATGGAAAACAGGCATATGAAAAGGTGCTCGACATCATTCATCATCAGAGAAATGCAAATTAAAACTACAACGAAATATCATCTCGTTCTAGTTAAAATGATTTTTATCAAAAAGAAAAGCAATATTGAATGCTGGCAATGATGTAGAGAAAAAAGAACACTTGCAGACTATTGGAGGGATGATAAAATAGTACAGCTACAATGGAGAACAGTATGGAGGTTCCTAAAATATCTAAAGATAAAACTAACATATGATCCATTAATCCCACTGCTGGTATATACTCAAAAGAATGGAAATCAGTATACTGAAGAGATATCTGCACTCCAGTGTTTATTGGAGTACTATTCACAATAGCCAAAATTTGAAAGCAACCTAAGTATCCATTAACACATGAATGAATAAAGAAAATGTGGTGTGATGCATGTTCACACTCATAGGTGGGAACTAAACAATGAGAACACTTGGACACAGAGTGGGGAACAGCACACCCCAGGGCCTGTCATAGGGTAGGGTGCAGGGAGAGGGATAGCATTAGGAGAAATACC
This sequence comes from Nomascus leucogenys, assembly GCF_006542625.1. Taxonomy (NCBI): domain Eukaryota; kingdom Metazoa; phylum Chordata; class Mammalia; order Primates; family Hylobatidae; genus Nomascus; species Nomascus leucogenys. The sequence continues at coordinate 26,900,601 of NC_044390.1, forward strand.
TAATGTAAATGATGAGTTAATGGGTGCAGCAAACCAACATGGCACATGTATACCTATGTAACAAACCTGCACATTGTGCACATGTACCCTAGAGCTTTAAGTATAATTAAAAAAAAAAAGAAATAAAAGGAAAAAAAAAGAAATTAAAAGGGTTATCAAGATAAAATGTAGGAATCCTAAGGTGCTATGACTTTTAGTGCTTCTTAAAAACTCTCAAATTCTGTGCCTGACTTATAAGAAAAATTTGAGTGGAGACCTGAGGATACTGCAAAAGATTAAAGGATGAGAATTGGCTCATTTATTTTTATATTCAGAATTGTCGTTTGCTCATAAACACTATAATAATAAAAATTATCAATGTTAAAAAAAAAAAGAAAATGTGGTATGATATGGTTTGGCTGTGTCCCTACCCAAATCTCATCTTGAATTGTAGCTCCCCCAATTCCCACGTGTTGTTGGAGGGACCCAGTGGGAGATAATTGAATCATGGTGGCAGGTCTTTCCCCTGCTGTTCTCATGATAGTAAGTCTCAAGAGATCTGATGGTTTTATAAAGGGGAGTTTCCCTGCACAAGCTCTCTTCTCTTGTCTGCCACCATGATTGTGAGGCCTCCCCAGCCACGTGAAACTGTGAGTCCATTAACCACCTTTCTTTTGCAAATTGCCCAGTCTTGGGTATGTCTTTATCGGCAGTGTGAAAATAGACTAATACAGGTACATATACACAATGGAGTACTATTCAGTCATAAAAAAGAATGAGATCATTTCCAAGTTTAGAATAGAAATAGAGGACATTATCTTAAGTGAAATAAGCCAGGCACAGAAAGACAAACTCTGCATGCTTTCCTTCATTTGTGGGAGCTAAAAATTAAAACAACTGAACTCATGGAGATAGACAGTAGATTAGTGGTTACTAGAGGCTGGGAAGGGTAGTACAGGTTGCGGGGTTGTTAGAAAATGGAGATGGTTTATGAGTAGAGAAATATAGTTAGAATGAGTGAATAAGACCTAGTACTTCTAGTACTTGATAGCACAACAGGGTGACTACAGTCAGCTAGAATTTGTTATATATTTTAGAGTAACTGAGGGAGTACTATTGGAATGTTTGTAACACAAGGAAATGATGACTGCTTGAGGTGATGGCAACCCCATTTACTTTCATGTGATTTTTGTACATTGTATGCCTGTATCCAAATCTCATCTACTTCATAAATATTTATGCATGGTATATATTTATAAAATTAATAAATTAAAAAAGAAATGATAAATATATTCTAGTTATGTGATATCTAAGGGTAACAAATAGGGCAAAATTTTAATTATTGGATGAGTTTATAATACCAATCATCTTGAACTGGACTCTTGGTAAAACCAAAGGTACTTAGAAACTGTCATTGCCAACTGCTATCCCTATTTGGTGGCTGGACCTTCTGTGTTGGGGACAAGGATGGAGGACAATGAGGTAGAATGGAGTACAAACATTGCCTGCTTATCCAGGGAATTTTCCCTGGTAAGTTTACAGATTCTGGTATTGGATTTCTTGCTGATAGTGACAGTGATGTTTGAAGGATTTTAAGCAGGAGGTGACATGATTTGTTTTTCATTTGAAAGAGTTCACTGTGGTGGCAGAATGAACTGATGGAAATGGGATCAAACTAAAAAGAGGGGGAACACTTAAAAATTATCAGTAGCAAACTAAATACGAGAAGATACAATAGGAATTGCTTTGCCATGTAGGCTGGTAGGACATCACTATTAACACTGCTTATCAATATACCATAAATGTAAATAAATACCACTTAACTAAATAATAGGCAACAAAGCACATACATTATATTTTATAGTGGGTTCAGAAGAATCCAAAATTTTTGAATATTGTAGACAATGACATTATGGGGGTATTTTTATAAATTCACAGGTTTCTTAAAAGGTCTGCAAGGTTGGTTAACATTTTAATACAACATGGAGAAACCCTGACAGCAGCAATGTGCTCATGAGAATGTATTTAGTCTTATTTCTGTTGGAGAAGCTTCAGTGCTATGGTTTTAGAAATATAGTGCTTTAGTATGTCCCATCAAATCTTGCATCAGAATACTTGAAAAGTCTTATTTCTGCTATTCAGTGACCTCTTGGCTATACACTAATAGATTTCCAATCCACTGAGAGGCAAAACCCTCACAGACGCTTTTGAAACATTCAAAGCTATGATTAAATGTGCCTTTACATCAAAAATCAATCTTTTTAAAGGCATTCAAGGGATTTGCTCTGCAAAGCAGAGACTAGCATGCTAGCCAGGCTCTCCTAGACTTCTAAAATATCTATCTTTTCCTTCTGCAGGAAGTCATTATTCCAGGGACTGTTTATAGAGGCAGATTTTCAAAGGCCTCCAAACTCCAATTAAGATCATTTTGGCTTAAGAACAGCCTCTCATTTATTACAGGATTTTCTTTAAGTACACAAAAGTTGCATGCTGTAAGTGTAACAATCATCAATTAGATTTGCCTTTTTTTTTGTACGCTGGTTAGCTAAACAGCACACTTTACTTTTAGAAACGTTCAAGTAATAATACACAGGTTTATCTTTTTCAAGTCATTGTGGAACTTCCATAAAGTAAATATTTTGCTTTCCAGAATTGTCATAATAAAAGTAGATTTAGCTAGCATTTAATGAGTTCTTCATATACATAATGTCTTTTGTCAATACAGATAATTGAATTTTTTTTTTGTAGTGCTAATTGTTTCCTATGCTCGTTAACCTCGATTCTTCCAAAAGATATATAAGTTTCTTGGGGACAAGGATCCCATCTACTCCTGTGCTTAATTTCCATACTAAATTTAGCAGAGTTCTAGCGATTAGCAGGTAATAATAAACACTAACAATAAGCCTTTAATACTAGAAGAAGTCCAATTTCATGTTTAAAAATTTTTTTATTTGCAAATAATACCCCTATTCAATTCAATACATGGAACGGTAGGTTGAAACTGACAAGTTCTGTCGTCATTGATCTGACATTTTCCGATCATTCACACATTTTTGTTGTACAACTACCATATTGAAGCAGTCAATGAAACTTTTTGTCAATTGTCCTGTCATATTGTCATATACACCTCTTACAGGTGTATTAATGTCATTCTGTTATAATAGTTTCAGTGGTATCATTCTGTTACATCCTAAACTTTCATTTGTGCCTACTCCTTCATTAAATATTGGGTCTGTATGCAGTTTCCCACTACATCTTCATTATGTTCCAATATAATTATTTTGTTAATTTGCTAAGAAGCCATATAAGTGAACTTAAATTAATGAAAGTGGTCTGCACATGATCACAGATTACTTGGCAGAAGCTGGCACACCACAAGCCAAACGAAGACATAGATCATTTATCTGTTTGTAAGAAGTAGGCCCTCAAAACCACTGGCAGAGGTTCAATAGGAACATAGAGTAGAAACCCAGGAGAAAGTGATAGTGGGCTCACATCCCCAACAGAATGATCCAGAATATAAAACTGGAACCAAACCTGGCCCATCTTCTGTCTCAAAATCTCCCATCTTCCCCAGATAGGTGGACATCCTTATCATACATCTTGTTGTCCAAGCCATCAAAATGATTTCTACTACTTTCTCACAGCCCACAGTTAACACATACTGTTGATTCTATTTTCTTGATATCTTTTAAATTACTCTAATCATTTTCATCCCTAGGGCCACCATACATACTCTGTCTGTTATTACCATTTTTCTGGTATACTAAAAAGACTCTTAACTCATTTTCCTGCCTCTAGGCTTGCTTGCATTCCCACATTGCATCTACCATTTACTTTCCAAATTCATCATCATGTTCATTTTGGGCTAAATATCATTCACAGGTTCCCCATAGCTTCTAGATAAGATCAAAATTTCCTGGAAGGATATTCACATTCATTTACAATCTAATTTACGGACCTTTCCAATTTCATGTCTCACCCTTGCCTTGCTTACGTTGTCTGTTCCAATGACCATCTACTTGCACTTTGAGTGTTGGGCCACCCTGTGGCTCCTGGCTGCCTTAACCACCCTACCAATTCATCTTCTTTATCTGGGCTTCTACTTAAAAAGCTCCCATTCATTTTTTAAGTTTTACTTTTTCCAGGCTTTATGCTATCTAAAGAACACTCTGTTGCCATACCTTCTGTTTCCTTTTGTCTACAATAAAGTTTGGAATCCTAAATTTCAAAGAAAAATTAGATTAGAAAAACAGTAAATAAAATGGGCATTGAATTGTGTTAGGGTCAAGAGGAAACAAAAATGTAAGTTCTGCTCCTTGGAAGTGTCAAAGGGAGGGAAATTTATGAAACAAAGATAGTGTCAGTGCCATGTGTTAAATAGCGCTTCACTCTTTTCAATCAAGCATAATAATATTCAAACTGGAAACAGTAGACTAAGAAAGAATAAAAAGTCAAAATAGGTGTAGTGGGTTTCTATTACTGCTATAACAAATTACAGCAAATTGTGTTAAAGCAATACAAATTTATTATCTTAAATTCTGGAGGTCAGAAGTCTAAAAATGGATCTCATTGGGCTAAATCAAGATGTCTACTGGCCATCTGTCTTTCTGAAGGCTCTAAGGGATATTGCATTTTCTTGTCTTTTTCACCTTCTTGAGGCTGCTTACATTCCTTGGCTCATGTCCTTCTACTATATCTTCAAAACCAGTAATAACTAGTCTTTCTCACATAGAATCACTCTGACATTCATTCTTCTCTCATCTTCCACATTTCAAAGCCACTTGTAATTATATTTGGCCCGTGGAAGTCTCCAGGAAAATCTCCCTATTTTAAAGTCAGTTGATTAGAAACCTTAGTTCGATCTACAATCTTAATTCCTCTTTGCTGTGTAACCGAATATACAAGTTCCTGGGATTCAGATGTAGACATCTTGGAGGCGGGGGCATTATTCTAGCTACCACAATAGATAATATCATAAAATCTTCAAAGGAAGCCGGGTTTGTATAGAGTGAAGTCTTGTGATTATGCATGTGCATTTTGTAGCCAGAAAAACCTGGGTTTAAATCCTAACTCTCCTCACCAAAAATAAAAAATAAAATAAAAATAAAAAAATCCCTATATAGAAGTCTCCTAATGTTGAAACCTGAGAAAGCTAGGGCTTTAATCTGTCAGGGTTATTGGGATACAAGTTCTTCAAGCATATAATCTCTTCTCAACGACTATGCTATAAGATGGAATAATAATGGAGTTGTTTTAAAGATTATGTGACTCAAAGTTTAAAACATATAGAACGGCCTTTAGCATGTTCGAAGAGCTCGATAATGATAATTGTGGGTATTTTATGCCTCAGTGAATGGTAGTGGTTATTATGAAGCTAAAAGAAAAGTCATTGCCTTTAAACATACCAGAAATTTGAGTTAGATACAATAGGAAAATATTACAATTATTTTTAGGTAAGAAACCACCCTTATTTAGAAAAACATCTAGATGGGTGCTTTTAGTATTATGAAAGCCAAAGTATTCTGAATGTAATCCAGGAGAATAGAATGCTCTGAATAATACAGAAATACATCTAAGAGTTTCCTTCAGGCAGCTGGAATAGGAGGAGGTTTTTGTGAAGGAGAACAAGACCCTGGAAGTAGAGAGGGCTCACCTATCATGCAAAGAACAGAGGCCAGATAAGAATATGGTTCAGTGACATATCCTCCAACACAGAGAAAATAAGAAAACAAATCCTGATAATGAAAACAATAAGTTGTTCTGTGTTCAGTGCTGTGCTATGAACTCCTGTGTTATCAAATTTTTAATCCCAATTATTTTAAATTCTAAAATGTTAGTAGAAGGAGGCTCCCATCAACAATCTTATTTTAGCGGTGTTATGGGGAATCATGTATAAGAAGCCAGTGTTCAGCTCAGGACAAACAGCTCAATTTGCAATAGCGCATGTTCAGATCAGGCAACAGAGAGAAGCAGCAGCCAGATGAGGAATGATTTAGCAGAAATATGAGACAAATTTCTTTCTCTCCAAATACATTAAAAGAAGGGGAATGTTGTATTTGTTCGTGTGTTTGTTTTTGAAGGGGGGTAAGGCAGAGGGAGTTGTTGATTCCTGACGTCGCACGTATTCTGTTACAGAGATTAGACCTATCTAGAGAATAGGTGTTATTATTTTAAATGATTCATCTGATGATGATGATGATGATGATGATGATGACTGCTTTCATTTTTATCATTTCCAGATGATCTACCTTATTTTGGAATTAAGAAACACTTGAAGATTATTCTCAGAAATGCCATAAGGGATATTTAAAAATCTTGGAGCACACAAGAAGTACAAGAGGAATGAAAATGTCATGTCTTAATTTTCCAGAAAAGAGAATATTTTAGTTTTTAGTATATAAAGGCAGATTAACAAACCTTCACACAAATCTATATTTTATTACTAAATTAATTGATTACACTTTGTGTTTACTAGGTCACAGGGAATTTCAATGGGTTTACTCTGCAAAAGATTTCATGTGAAATACATTTTTCTATTGTGAAGGGTTTTTTAAGGTTTTCAAGGCAACTAAGAAGTTTGCTAAAAAGACAATGTTTGTAATACAGGTAAGATACAGTAGAAAAAGTTTCTTCCAAAGCGTAAACTTTTCCCACATAATAAATTTGTGTTTTGGGATGTTACATGAATCTCTTCAGATCATTAAGTTATAAACATAGTAATATAACAGGTTTTCTAGAGGTCTAAAAAGTTTAACATGTGGTATAAAAATACCTACTGTAGCTAAGATGCAGTATTTCCCAATCTGCTTGAATACATCTTGTTTCCTATGATAACAATGTTGGAGAATTCTTTAGTTCTAAGATCTACTATACACGTAGAACTTAGCTGATAATACTTTAAATCTTATTGCACAACTGCCAAGTATTTAGGAGAGTAGTAAACATATTTCTGATTAAATCAAAACTCAGTTAAATCAAGACCTAATTAAATTCCAATTAAAGAAAAAACCTTTGAAATAAATGTATATAAATACATTTACTGGAGCAACTTTAAGATACTCTCAGTCATCTTTGTCTACTGGTATTCATGCTTTTGTATAATCTCCTTCCCTGAAGTGTAACAGGGTTGTGACTTGCTTCAATCCAATAGACTATAGCAAAGGTGATGAACTGTCACTTCCATAATTATGTTACATAAGATTATAACATCTGTTCAGCTAAGGGACTTTTTCCCTTGCTAGCTTTCATAAAGCAAATGGCCATGTTAGGGAAGTCCACACAGCAAGAAATTGAGAGTGACCTTCAGCTAAAAGCCAGCAAGAAACTGAAGCCCTCAGCTTAACAATCCACGAAAAGTGAATGCTGCCAATGACTTCATGAATTTGAAAGTAGATCCTTCCCAAGTTTAGCTTTTACATGAGACCCCATCCCTGGCTGAACAATTTGATTGTGGCCTTGTAGAGAACTCAGCCAAGCTATATCTGGATCCGTAACCCACACAAAAAGTAAGATCATATACATTTTAAATATTCAACTATTATTTTGAGACAATTATTAATTTTCATGCAGTTGTAAGAAGTACTACAAAGAGATATCCTGTGTGCTTTACCCAGGTTTCTCTAATGGAAACACTTTATGAGATTGGAATATAAACTATCAACCAAGATATTGACATTGACACAATCAAGATACAAAATATATTCCATCATCACAGGATCCTCATGTTGCCCTTTTACAGGCACACTCAGTTCCCTGCCTCCCTCATCCCCGTCTTAATCTCTGGAAGCCACTGATATGTTCTCCACTCCTGTAACTTTCTCAAGAATCTTTTATAAATAAAATCATAGTATTTAACCTTTTTGATTTTTTTTTTTTAACTCAGCGTAATTCTCTAGGGATTCATCCAGGTAGTTTCATGTCACAGTGGTTTATTTCATGATATGAGAAAAACCACAGATTGTTTAACCCTTCCCCTTCGAAGGGCATGTAGATTGTTTCCAGTTTTCGATTATTACCAATAAATGGACCATAAACATTTAGTACAGATTTTAGTGGACATAAGTTTTCATTTTTTTAGAATAAATGCCCAGGAGTGCAATCACTGGGTTGTATGGTAATGGCATGGTTAGCTTTTTAAATAAATAAATTGCCAAACTGTTTTCCAATGTGGCTGTACCATTTTACTTCCCTACCAGCAATGAATGAATCATTCTGTTTCTCTGCACCTCCACCAGCAATTGGTGTTGTGTGTATATATGTAGATATACATACATACACATACACATATATTTTACATATAATGTATGTTTGTGTCTATATGTGTGTATATGAGATATATGAACACACATATAAAATTATATATATATTATACATATACACACATACACAAAGGGTCTCACTCTGCCAGCTAGGCTTGAGTGCAGTGACCCTATTATAGCTCGCTGTAACCTGGAACCCTTGGGCTCAAGTGATCCTCCCACCTCAGCCTCAACTCCCGCCCCAGAGTAGCTAGGACCATAGGCATGTGCCAGTAAACCTAGTTAAGTTTCTAAAATTTTTGGAGAGATGAAACTTGCCCAGGCTGTTCTGAAACTCCTGGGCTCAAGAAATCCACCTGCTGTGGCCTCCCAATGTGCTGGGATTACAGGCAACAGCCCACCTCACTTGACCTGGGAATCTGATAGGTGTGTAGTGATATCTCATTTCAGTTTCATTTTCTGTTATATTGAACATCTTGACATGTGATCACTTGCCATCTATATTTCTACTTCGACAAACTGTCTCTATTTCCATTTTTAAACTGCCCGTTGCACATTTTCTCATCAGTTTGCTTATTTTTTCTAATGTTGATCGTTCCTTATATGTTCTACATACTATTTATTTGTCAGATATTTGGTTTGCCAATATTTTCTCCTACTTTGTAGCTTGGATTTTGATCTTTTTAACAGGATCTTTCCCAGAGCAATAGTTGTTAGTTTTGATAAAATCCAACTTATTTTTTAATTTTCTGGATTGTACTTTTAATGTTGACTTCAGGAATTATTTTCCTAACCTTATATCCTGGAGATAATCTCATAAGTTTATTTACCTAAATTATATAGTTTTATGTTTTACATGTAAGTCCATGATTCATTTTTAATTAGTCCTGCAAATGACAAGAGACTTAGGTTGTGATTAGTGTTTTGTTTGTGGATATCCAATTTCTCTAATGCCATTTGTTAAAAAGGCTGTTTTATCTCTATTTAATTGCTTTTGCACCTTTTTCAAAAATAAGTTGGGCATATTTGTATCCGTTTTTTCTTGGTTCTCTATTCACTTCCATTGATTTATGTCTATTCCCTCCACCCAAAGTCTTGTTTATTTCTCTCTACTTTTCAGAGTCAACTCATATTTGTTTTATTTATAATATTCAGTGATTCTACTTTTACTTAGCAGGAGAAATAGCAAAACACACATTGATTCCATCTTCCTATAAAAATGGAAGTCTCCAATATATGTTATTTTAAACTTAGTTTGTAGTAATATTGTTATGTAACAATAAATAATACAACATATAAATAATAGTATGTCTCCAGTAAGCACCAGGAGATAAGTATTTATCCCAGGGTGTCATCATAAGCATTAAATTAGGTAATGTTTAATAAACTATCTAATAAATTGACAATACCATGCAAATTATACCTATTTGCATAGTGGTAGAAGATAAATGGATGAGGACTCAAATCCCTACTTCTCCAACTATGAAAAGTATCCACTTATATTAGTCTGTTCTTGCATTGCTATAACGAACTAGCTGAGACTGGGTAATTTATAAGGAAAAGAGGTTTAATTGACTCACTGTTCCACAGGCTGTATAGGAAGCATGGTTGTGGAGGCCTCAGGAAACTTACAATCATGGCAGAAGGCAAAAGGAAAGCAGGCACATCTTACGTGGCTGGAGAAGGAGGAAGAGAGAGCAGGGGAAGGTGCTACACACTTTTAAATAACCAGATCTCATGAGAACTCACTCACTCACTATCACAAGAACGCAGGGAAATCCACCCCCATGATTCTATCACCTCCCACTAGCCCTCTCCTTCAACATCGGGGATTACAATTCCACATAAGGTTTGGGCAGGGACACACATCCAAACCATATCATCACTAATTAATGTTTCTGAAAGCTAGTTACATTAGAACCACCTGAAGAGCTTTTAGAAAATTACAGATCCCTGAGCTTCCATCTAGATTGATTAAATAAAAATATCTGGGCTTGAATTCCTTGAGTTACTATTTCTTAAACTTTGTCAGTGATTCTGATGGTCAATGAGTTTTGAGAACCACCGCTCTAAACCTTTCTGAAATTTCTTCTTGTTCTATAAAGTGAGGATAATAATATGATAAGGATATCTCTGTCACAATTTGATGTAAGACATATAAATAACCTAAATCAGGTTCTTAGCACTGTATCAGCATATAGAAGTAGAACGAGTATGCGTTTTGCAAACGAGTTCCTAACCTAGCTGGAGTACTTCCTAGGTCTGTCACAGTCAAGTCATAGGACTTTGGAGGCTCAGATTCCTCATTTCTCATAGGACCTTGGAGCCTCAATTTTTCTCCTAGTACTTAACTCTTGGAGCTGGTGTAAGGATAAAATTAGATAATGTGTATATACATATTTCATACATTGCAGTTGCATTTGTTCTCATTCTTTCTTCCTGAAACGTCTCTGCAAAGCACAAGTGTAATCATCCTTACCATAATATAAAGTTTAATGTGGAGCTTTAAATTTTAGGAAGGGAAAAAACACCTTCCCTTTATCCAGCTGTCTGGATGCTACCAATAGTTCTTTGACTTCTTCCAGGGTTGGCCAGTGTTATAGTACGGTTTTTACAAACTTTTTTTTCTAGAGGTTTCACCACTGAGGAAAAAGTAGGCTTGTATTTCAGTCTTCAATGCTCAGACTTTGCTTCTTCCTTCTTCTATACTACATATTTTATTCTCTTTTCCAAGCTAGTACACCCTTGTTACAAGAGTTACTGATTTCAATGGACAAGATGTCATCCTCAAGATGTCTCTTCTAACATTCTAGAATTGTTACACATTTAAAAGAGTTCCAGTGCATCTGAAAGGTTGGGAATGTCTTCCCCAAAGTAGCAGCCTCATTAATTTCTGGGATATGCAATAAAGGAATTCTGAGACATATCTCTGTATTATCTGTCCTTTCTTTTAATCTGATGATATTTGTTCAGAATCTACTCAAGTGGGTTAGAACATGTGAAACAGACTTGTGGGGACTGAAAGATATGATGCAAACCCCAGAAGTGCTCTGGTTCAGCCAAATGCATACACACATACATAAAAACACACACATCAGAACTCATAAACTCAGCATTTTGACTTTGACTTAGGAAACAAAATGGTTACCCATATTGTCATCAATCTTAAAGTTTGGTGGATTGCAGCAAATCAACAATTTTTGGAACTTTACAAAATTATCTTCCTGATATAATTAATTAAACTGTAAAATTTTAGTTGATCTGTTGTTCTCTTTAGATCTGGTGTCTGTGTAGTGTAAGCATTATTAGATTCTACAGTCTAATATTTGAAATTACACTGTTACACCAAAATAGAAGTTGAAACGATTCATTACAAAAGCTCTAAAGACAAAACTACTCAGTCTCCAAAAAATGGACAATAAAAAATGACAAAATATAATTCCCAAAGGAAAACAATTATATTTTCTACTCATAAGTATCAATAGAATGATGTCATATTGCGAAAGTAGGGTAATAAAATGTCTTGTTTTAATAAGCTACTGCCAAGGAATTTCAGGAAAATAATATTTTGCTACAACAGAACTGAGTCATCCATAAGTAGAGATTATAATTTCTAAACAGATTCTTTTGGTTAGGGTCTGGGTTTAATTTTTGGCCAGCTTTTTAAATGCTTTCTTATAAAAGAATTAATTTTAAGTGAATCATGATTTTCTTTTCATTTTCAGAAGCAGTTTTGTGGGATTGGGGTTGAGGAGGCTGAAAATAGATGGATCAGATACTAACAAAAGCATGCAGCAGGAGGACAAAGACGACTAGCATTAAAAGCAGTGAGTTGGGGTTCCTGGATTTTTGTGGACTTATTTACCATCAAAAAGCCTAAACCTGTTCATTTCCTTGAATCTAAACAGAAACAAAGTGGGCTCTCAACTATTCTAATCTAAACTAAGCTCCTATTTTCCTACTGGAAAGTACTATTAACTTTCCCCTGAGAAAGATAGGTTATATGAGAGCCGAATAAATAAGGCTCTATTTAAAGACCCCAAGAGTGCATACAATGAACAGAAAAATCAATGTGAGCCCCTTTGACAGCTGAAATTAGATGTCTCATAATGTTTTTCCAGCTTCATAGAGCATTGTATATTTTCAAGCTACCCTCTATGCTTTTGTGCTCCTTTATCTTTATTTGCCTCTCTTGTTAAAAATACAATTTTGCCCTTTTGCTAACATTTCATGAGCTTAGGGACTTACTTTTAAGACCTGGCCACAAAGCTTTGAATTGGTGGCACAGGCATTGCTAACAGCAAATTAACCTGGAAGAATATGGGCTTTGGGTTTATTCAGTAGCACATTACCAATAATTTTTATTTTGAAGTGTTGCCTTATTTTCCTTTCATGTCACATGGCACCTAAGCAAAAAATGTATAAAGGCTGTAGAGAGTAGCCTGGAAGAGACAAATGCTTTGTGATTTTACAGCGTCAGTGACATTCTCATGTCTAAAGATACTGAAGTGAAATGTGAGGCATAGGTTTTTCAAGTTAGGAGAGGGAGATAGAAAACTATTTAACTAGATAGTTCAAAATCAGGTTTCTTAGGGACAAAGGAAAACTACAGGAGGAAAGCAGTTCATTGAACAGGTGGACAAAGAAATATGTTATTTAATAAAATATCTTAAATACCAGGGGTACTTTGCTAAACTTTCCATACCTTCCCCTGAAAACTGAGTTTATTTTTAAGCAAAAAGAATTAATAAAAGATTCATTTCTGGCAATATTTATTCTATCACAAAATGTTACAGCCTATAATAGCTTTTGAAGCCCTATCCTGACCACCCACTCATTTAAAATCCAGTGTCTTGCTCCAACACAGCATTCTGATTCCCCTTTACTCTACTTTTTTCTTTTTGTGCCTTCTAACATAACTATAAAATGTACTTATTTTTATATATTGTTTGTTTATCACAGATCTCCTACTAAAATACAAAATCTATGAGGTCAAAGGCCTTGGTTTTACTTACTGATATATCCCATGAGTGTAGAATAAAGCTTAACACAATATATTTGGAGAATGAAGGGATAAACGAACGAAGAGTAACATGACACACATTAACCGGGATCTTTTGTCTTGATGTAGAGAAATCAACCTACTGGGGGCTGACGTAGTTGTTAATATCGGCTATGACATTTTCTCTCTGTATTTGCTATTTGCCATCATTTACTTTTTCTGCCTTCATTTTACAAATGTAAATTATATGGTGTAAAAAATATTGCCCTTTCTCCCAGTTCCAGGGGTATTAAGCAATAAAGCCAGAAATAGACTTAGGACTGTAGAGCATTATAAACTTTCTTGTTGCAACATCATAAATAAATATGTCCAGGATTGATCACCCACAACCCAACAAATTAAAATAAAGAACAAACATAAGAAGAAAAATGAAAAAAAGGAGATTATATCATTTTGCATTGGTTTAATGGACCAGCAGAATCAAATACGAAAATGCTGAAAAAATATAGAGAAGAAACCCGACAGCTCTAGAGAGAAAGATTGTACCTCATTACTAAAGTTCTAAACTTCAATAGAGAGGAATGACAGATTTCTGTTTAAAAAAAAAATGATTCTCTGTGACATTTCAGTGAGTTGTCAAATCTATAACTTCCCTTTTTTGAACTGCTGCTGGAGGACAGATGCCTTTCCTGTGGGGGTTACACCTCTGTGAGTGGTTAAAAAGAGAAGGACGAGCTTCCTGCACACGGCACCACTATTCACTGAAGGAGGTTATTTTTGTGCTAAATCATCTGCACCAAACCATATGGTTGGAAGAAAATAGACTGCTAGCCAATATATAGCATCTCCAGAGGGCCTAGACTGGCATAAGATGCCTGCTGATTTGTTTGCTATTTGAATAGATGCCTTCCTTTCCTTGGCGCAATGAAGAAAATTGTGACTTGGGGCAAATAATTCCACAAAAAAAATAGAATGGAAGAGAATGTCACCAAGTAAGAAATACCTCCCAGTATTTTTATATCTATGTTCATATTTTATTAAAACTTCTATGTGTTATTCAGTGCTATTTGCTGACCATTATATATTCCTTTAACAAAGAAATTATGAGTTTCCCTCAATCCATCATAATACATGTTATGGTCTGAATCGTGTCCCAATCTCCTTAACCCAAAATTGATGTGTTGAAGACCTAATCCTCAGTACTTCAGAATGTAACCGTATTTGAAGATAAGGTTTTTAAAGAGGTAGTTAAATTAAAATGAGGTCATTGTGATGGACCTTAATTCAGTATGACTGATATCCTTATATGAAGAGGAAATTTAAGCCCAGACATATAAATAAAGAAGATGAATATGAAGACATAGGGAGATGACAGCCATTTACAAATAGGCCAGGTACAGATTTTTCCTTCACGGCCTTGAGAAGGAACCCTGCTGGCACCCTGTCTTTGGACTTCTAGCCTCCAGAACTATGAGAAAATAAATTTCTGGCCTCTGGCTTCTATGCCACAGTCCTAGCAAACTAAAGGAAACACACAAATCCAAAAACTCTCTCTTCTGGAATTAATGAGGATAACCAGCAAACTGATGGAGGGCAGGTGATTTCTGCTTCTATAGAAATGGCAAGAACCAAAGAGCAGTACCTTTGTAGAAAAACATCTCCATTGTGATTTAAAAAGCAAAACATTAAGATTACATGAATTTCAAAGGAATAATAATTATTAATGTTTGCAACATAATTTTGCCAATACTCTTTTGTTCAATTCTGACAACCCTGTGAAATGGGTATGTAGATTTCAATCTGCAAGTTGACTTGTCCAATTCACACAGCTGGGATTTGAACTCAGATCTCCTACCTTTAAATTCTATTCTGTCACAATGAAACCTCTCTGCTCTGATTTCAACTGGGTTTAATTTCTTTTGTGTTAATTGCCTTTAATGGAAGAAGTTTCCTCTTTCTCTTTTCTTTTTAACCTAAAGACCATGTTACTCATAAGCAATAGAAATACTGGCAATTGGTGGTGTATTCAGGTTTTCTTATTGCCAATAATTTACGATTATGAATTATTTTTTCTTATAATGACAATTCATTCAGCTTTTCAAAACAATGACATCATTGAGTCTTGTGAACTTGTAATCTGTGTCTTAAAATTGAATGGTAAAATGTTATTCACTATGTATGTGTGAAAGATGTTATATCATTATGTATTACCCAAGATGTAATACAAGAATGTCTCAATTATTTAAGAACACAATTACTCTCAGCATAATTATTGATACATTCATTGTTATGAGGCCACAAATGATTCATTTAATTTTTTGTAATTTTCTATGTTGTTTTATAATGAGAAATAATGTTTAGGATGAGGGAATTGTAAATTTCTAACATCAAGTAGTCAATTTTATCCAGTATACTTTATTTATAAGTCAAGAAAATAGAGATATGTTTTCATTAAATTTTACACCAAAAACATTGAAATAAATAACATGTTGTGTCTTTATATCTCATTTATTACTTTCTACTTTCACTAAAGTTTTGTATGTATATGTCTTATATTTTACTGATTTATTAAATCAAGATTCATATCTGCTTCATCTTTGCAACTTCTATTTTGTTTGTAGTACTTGCTCAATAAATATTTAATGAACATCGAAATAGTTTTCCATGTATCACAGTTATTAAAAATATGAATTAAATAAGAATAATCCACTATTTTTTTTGTATCAAAGAAAACTGGGGCATCAAAATAAGAATATTTATACCATAGTCAGATTTTAAACAAAGTGCTAACAACAGATGGTAGTGTTCTTTCATCTGTGTTAAACAGATTTTTTCATATTAACTTATGAATGGTGTTCATCAAATTTCTATAGCATAAGGAAAGTTTTATTCCTTAAAATTTCGCCATTTAATCTGTGGCTTAAGAAACCAAAGTCTATTAGTCTAGCTTATTTATGCCATCATCTTGGTGCATTGGACTCCCCTGGGATATTTGTAAAGTCACAATTCTTTCCTACTGTTTCAATTAACGCTCTAGAACACTCATTATCTTCAGTAGAAACTGTCTTTGAAACCGTAACACCCTTCAGCTGGAAATATGTTATTTGATTGTTCAGAGTTAAAAGGCTTAGGGTTTTTATTAAGGGACTCACATGGGGATGAAAATTACAAGCAGAGGAAGACCTTGGCCAAGACATTCAGAGAAACTGATCACCAAGTCCCTCCCGCCGCTTAGCAAAATAACCAAGTCCATAATTAGGGCATAGCTAAGGTTAGAATGCTAGGAACATACTTTTCCAGCTCTCTGAATGAGACAGCCTTTGCTTTCCAAATCATCTACCTCATCAGCTGGGGTTACAAGACCTGCTTTCTCACTCTGCCTACCCTTTAGTTGAGAAGGTAAAACCAACTCTTTAATCTTTACCCATTTGACTACATGGCTCCAGCTACCAGTCAACAAGGTTTATTGAGCCCCTTTTCTATGGAGATTCTGGGTGGCCATGCGGTATATTAGCACACCCACCCAAAAAAAGGGAAAAATTGTATTTGCCTTTGAAGAGCTCCAAATATGAGAAATCCAGGAAAGATGTTAATTCCTGTATCACCTTATTCTTTTATTGGAATGTACAGAGAAAGACACAAAGATCAATGTGAATAAATGCTGCCAAAAATAATTTCTTCTGTTGCATTGGGTATACTGCAGTGAGAAAGACACATGGGATAAATTGAGAATCCTCAGCTCACACAAATTGGCCTTATTTTTAAGCAAGTACGCCACGTGAATTTGCAAACGCATTTGCTGAAAGGTGACCTTATTAGGAAAATTAGCAACTACATGCTGTAAAGACATGAAATATATGATAAAATTGTTCTATAAATATGCAGCCCTCACTTTTTTAGGCAAAGACTAGTTGACTAGAGGTAAAATCAGTGTTTCTCAAAATCTCATCTTCTTTTAAACAGACTAAAATTTTAACATAAAGAGTTGTGGGAATTCTTATCAAAATGTTTTATTTCCTGTTAAAAGGTTTGGGTTTTTTGTTTTGTTTGCTTTTTGTCTTCTGATTTTTGCAATTTCATTCCACTAATGGAAGTGCAGTGTTTTGATAAACGGATAAAGACAATGTATAACAACTCACTGGGAGAAGGAAACCAATTTCTAAAACCATTTTATGATAACCTGAGTCTCTCCTAATATTTTTTCTCTTGATGTTCATTATGATTAATAAAGTTTCTCAATGTTCTTGAGATTGATTGGCTTCATCACACGCAATAAATTTATTCTACCTAATTTCATTGTGTGCTATGATTTTTGCTGTCTCATCACCCCTCCTTCTCAATTTCTCTGTCTCTCTCATTTCACAAATTATTTAGGGGGAAGGATAAAAAACTAGAATGAAGGTGATTAAGAACTAAGAACTATGAAAGGTAATTATTTGTCAAATGTTGACCTCTGGAAAGTAGGGACATACTTAAAGTTTTTGGCTAAATGTTTGATTATGAAATCAGGGTAGTCAGTTCTGAAACAAAAGTTATTTCACAAAGGAGGCACTTTAATAACCAAAAGAGGAAAAAAAAGAGAAAAACAATGATATGTTCTGTAGTTGATATTAATGGGTATTTTATTAAAGGCAAGGTGAACTAACTTTATAAAACATACTCTGATGCCTTTTCTGTAAAAAATATGAATCATTTTAGGACATTTTATGCATCTGTAGGCTCAGACACTGACTTAGGTGTTACATGCAGTTCATTATATTTTTTGTGAAAAGGGACATTTCTATAATTTAAATTTCTGTAACATTCATGCTAGACAGCTTATTATAAGTTTAAAGTATAGAATAACAGTGTGCACATCTTTAGGATGTTAGAGATTTATTTCTGGTCTGCAAATAGGGGATTGACTAGAACCATTCATTAATTCAACAAATATATATTCAGATTTTTTGGGTTTTAGGTATGTACAAAGTTGAGGAAAATGTGATCCTTGACCCAAGGAGCTTATAGCCTAAGAGAGAGAAGTTACAGGACACATGCCTATTCTTATTGTTAAATAAAACATTCAAAATCATTAGAGGTTAAAAAGTGCTTTTGAATTTAGAGGAGTAAAAAATATATACATGGAATAGTTATCAAAGGTTCATTGGGATGGGCCTTAATATTAAGTCCTTAATATTTGGGCAAAAATTAGATGAAATCAATTGAATGAGTTTGGAGGAGTAACAGTAACAAGAGACTAGAAGAATGAGAAGGTAAGTATGGTCCTTGACAGTGAATAATCCCATCTGACTAGAAAATAGAGTATGGGAAAAATGAAGACAGAAAAGGAAGCTTGATAAAAATCTTGTATGTTTCTTGAATGCTGAGCTAAATAATTTGGACTTTATTCCTCAAGTAATGAAGAAGAATGATAATTAGCATACATTGCATTATTATGCACCTTCTAAAACCATTTATTTACATAGGCTATGTAATTTAATTTCCTCATCAACCTCATAATGAAAGCAATTTATACACAGTAGTCTGTAAATGGGATTTAAGTGGCTCTTGTTCCAAAGCTCCTTTTTCTACATGACTTCTTTGTGGTCATAAATGACTTTGAGAATTTCGTGAATGCTATGGAACTTCTTTCCAAAGAAATGCATATGTACACATATACACAAAATTTCTCTTATAATTTCATGGTATTTATTAATTTCCATGTTCATTCCCTGTTAAAACACTCTTGCTCCACCCAAAGATATCTCTCATAAGGCAATGCATTTCCTTCTGATTCCATGATCCAGTAATATTTCAACATGGGAATATATAAAAGAATACTATAGAACTGAGTTTTCAATAAGGCCATTATATTTCCTATTATATCAAAAAAAAAGGAATATGTAAATTAAATGATTAAAACAATGTAATAATTTTACCCCAAATTTGGAAATGTTCATCTTATAAAACAAAACAGATTGGTCCAAATCTGAACCACCTCACATTAATTTGAATCTCTTCAATGTTTTATTAGCTTTTGTTTTCTTGTCTTAATATTTTTATCTAATGTTTTCCCTTTTTAAAAAATTTGAATATCCTATTTTTACCCGTATCTTTCAATTTAAACATAAACATTTTTGTTGGTTGGAAATTTTTGTATTTCATTTGCTTAGCCATTTTGTCCTTAAGGTCTTAGGGACAAAATGGCTAAATCTGAGTCATGAATCTGTATTGCTAGCAATGTGAATCTGGACACATTACACACACTGCATTTTATTTAAAACCAGAAAACTCTGTCAGGTTCTTTTCCTGAAAATTGGGAATAATAGTAATTATGCCCTTCCTTAAATGATTATTAAATGTAGAAAATTTCTAAATGATAGAAGTAGTTTAATATCCATTATATCCATTACTATTCAATTCATGACCATTCTTTAAAACCTAGTTGTAACTGCATTAAGTTTGGGAAATTTTTTTTTTTTTTTGAGACAATCTTATTCTGTCACTTAGGCTGGAGTGAAGTGGCATAATCTCGGCTCATGGCAACCTCTGTCTCCCAGGTTCAAGCGACTCTCCTGCCCCAGCCTCCCAAGTAGCGGGTACTACAGGTGCATGCCACCATGCCCGGATAATTTTTGTATTTTTAGTAGAGACAGGGTCTCACCAGCCTGTTTTGTTGGCCAGGCTGATCTTGAACTCCTGACCCTTAGGTGATCCGCCTGCCTCGTCCTCTCAAACTGCTAAGGTTACAGGTGTGAGCCACTATGCCCAGCCAACTTTAAAAGGCAAACATTTAAGAATAAGAAAAAGCATAGTTTAAAAGATAAATATATAAAAAATAAATGATATAAGTGATATAAGAAGAGCTTGATATAAAATGCTAGGAAAACACAGAAGAAGAAGTAATGACTGAGTCCTGGAATAGTGCAATAAAGAGGTAATATTTGAGTGGAACCTTCTAGATGGGGTTTTCTAGGTTGACCTAGCTGACTATTAAAGTAATTCTCCATGTAAAACAGCAGCTTCCTGTTCTTGTATAAAATATTAGCCCATGCTTTAGAACATGCTTTAGAACATGCTTTAGAACACGCTTTAGAATATGAACATTACAGAAGCAAGAGAGAAATGCTATATTTTGATTTAAATGCTACTTACTGGACCATTTACATGGTTGAAAACATGCAATGTCTTTTCAGTTACATTGAAAAGCGCATACACTGTATTTGTTTGAAATTCAGGTATTAAAGTCAGATTATGTAAATGACATTTTAAAAAACAATGAAACGAATGCATTATTTGAGGGGTCAAATACATTTTGTATTATCAATCAGTTTGAAAATTCTCATGAGCAATAATTACCAACTCTAAACCACACCATGATATTGTTTCTAAATATGTCACCAAGGATGGGTGTCTCTCCATGTCAATTCCCTCCTTGATGTTGCACTTGTGTTCATCAGAGCTTCTTTTAAATAAAATATTTTAGGTTTAGGCGTACATGTATGTGCAGGATTGTTATATAGGTAAACTGCATGTTGTCGGAGTTAGCTGTACAGATTATTTAGTCACCCAGGTAATAACGATAATACCCAGTAAGTATTTTTTTTATCCTCTCCCTCCTCCCACCCTCCACCCTCAAAGTAGGCCCCAGTGTCTGGTAGTTCTCCTCTCTGTGTCCCTGTGTTCTTTTTGTTTAGCTCCCACTTATAAGTAAGAAGATGCAGTATTTGGTCTTCTGTTTCTGCATTAGTTTGCTTAGGACAATGGCCTCCAGCTCCACCCATGTTGCTGCAAAGGACATGATCTCATTCTCTTTTTTTCCAGGTAAAATTATTTATTTTTTAACTTTTATAAAATTTCGAGATACATGAGATTTGTTACACAGGTAAACTTGTGTCAGGAGGGTTTATTGTGTAGATTAATACCAGGTATTAAGCCTAGTACCCATTAGTTATTTTTCCTGATTTTCTCCCACTTCCCACACTCCAGCCTCCGATAGATGTCATTCTTTTTTATGGCTGCATAGTATTCCATGATGTATATGTACCGTATTTTCTTTATTCAGTCTATCAGTGATGATCATTTAGATTGATTCCATGTCTTTCCTACTGTGAATGATGCATGATTAACATACATGCATGTGTCTTTATGGCAGAATGAATTATATTCCTTTGGGTATATACTCAACAATGGGATTGCTGGGTGGAATAGTAATTCTGTTTTAAGTTCTTTGAGAAAGCGCATCAGAATGGCCATTGCTAAAAAGTCAAAAAGTAACAGATGCTGCAAGGTTGCAGAGAAAAGGGAACACTTACAAACTGCTGGTGGGAGTGTAAGTTAATTCAGCCACTATGGAAAGTAGAGCTGCTTTTCTTGCTCTGCCAGGAATCAGTATAGTCATCTAACATTTACTGAGTCTTTAATCTGTACCAGTTACAATGCTAAGCATTCTGTAATGTTTTACTTTAGTTTTCTCCGATTTTACAGATGAAAAGTCAGATTGAAAGAGATTAAGCAATGTACTCAGAGTCAAGAGCAAATTCTGTTAAAGGATATAACTGAAATTTGAACAAAGGATATATAATATATTCACTCTGTGTCCAGGAAATAAATCCTGAGATGCCTACAGGTAAGAGTGAGGCACACATTACACGAAAGATCCAAACCAAGCTCTACATGTTTCTGTAGAAGCCCAAAGTCTCCAGGATTAAATCAGCAGCAAGACATTCAATGCCATTTTAAGCAGATAGATAATTGTCTATTCAGCAGAGAAAGCCAACACACCTCTTTTAGTTAGAGCCAAGGATTATCAGATGGTAAGCTGTGGGTTTCCTATGTGTAGGTTATTGAGCTTCAACTGTTAGTGCAGGGCCAGGGGTCCAGGCAGTTCAGAGGAGCATCAAGTCTCTTCCACCTGGAACTTTTATCCTTTACTCACTTAAAAAGTGACATCATCACCATGCTAACAAATTAATGTGTGCTTTAACTGCCAGCTACCCGAATACAACTGAATGGCTCTTATCAATGCCCAGTTTCTATTAAAGTAACAGGAAGTTTTTATCCCAGAGTTTCCAAATAATATAGGATTTTTCTACATGGCATGAGGGCTTTCTAGCCTAGATACTGATAGCTATGACCTACCAAAGTGTCTTCTAGCTAAAACCTAGGATTCAAGGTAGCAATCAGAAACACTAAAATATTATTTTCTTAATTAAAGAAAGAATTAAAGAGTGAGGTCAAATTTAGCATATATTGATGATCACCTACTACCACACGCTTGAAGGTCAGTGATTACATCTTATATATTCTTGTATTCCCAAAACCTAAAAAAAGTGACATTGCCTAGTGAATATTCAGTAAATATTTGTGGAAGGATTCTTTGGCCTGTTATTTGTATACTATCACTGAATTTAAATTTCATAAGGCTTTGAGATATGCTATTAATATTTCAATATTTTTAATTAGGTGATTACATTTTTTCCAAGAAAATCCAGCTACTGACTGCGTTGAAATTCAAAACCAGATCTTCCTACCCTACATCTCGTTTTGAAGATAACACCAGTGAATTCGATGATTCAAAAATGTATACCTAATGATCAAGAATTGAATGTATATGCAGTACCTACAAACTATGAGACATATCATGAGACATTGTTAATATTCATTTAATCCTCATAAAAATCTTTAGAAGTATTATTTCAACTTAACAGAAAAAGAGAGCTCAGAAGTGTAGAAAAATGTGTCCAAGGTCGGATAATAGAATATGGCTACTATGTATCAAATACTTTATATATATATTAGTTTCTCATGAGCTAGGAAGAATTTGAACCCCCCAGAGTAAAATTCCAGTGTCCATTATATTTTCTTCATATGCTTACTCAGTGAGTTTTAACTTCCTGAATTTGATACTAAATATTTGGATTCAAATAGCTAAAACAAAATAGCAAAATCCATAAGACATAAAATTCAAAAGTACCAGGCCGGGCGCAGTGGCTCACGCTTGTAATCCCAGCACTTTGGGAGGCCGAGGCGGGCGGATCACAAGATCAAGAGATCGAGACCACGGTGAAACCCCGTCTCTACTAAAAATACAAAAAAAATTAGCCAGGCGTGGTGGCGGGCGCCTGTAGTCCCAGCTACTCGGAGAGGCTGAGGCAGGAGAATGGCGTGAACCCGGGAGGCAGAGCTTGCAGTGAGCCGAGATCGTGCCACTGCATTCCAGCCTGGGTGACAGAGTGAGACTCCGTCTCAAAAAAAAAAAAAAAAAATTCAAAAGTACCTCTCATATAAAGACTTAGAGCATTATTTACAGTATTTCTTGAACTTCACAACCTGAAGTTCATCCTCATCTGTGAAATCTCCCTCTTTACTTGGCCTATTTTAAATATTAATATTTAAACCTAAACCTCAACTGCAACAAAATACCATTTGATCCTGTGTTTATGAATAAAATAATACAAAACATTCAAGATAGCAAAATGCTCACCATTACATTGAAGATGTATTAGCCAATGCAGATTAGATGTTTGTGTACTAGTTCGACAGTTTAAAAATCAGATTTTTATTTAATGTAAAGTATGATAAGCAATAGCTATTTTGATGAGTCCATTTCTAGGTCAAAATTGAGGGTAACAAGACAGGGCCCTGCTTTGATAACCTTGGACATTTTGGAGAAAAGAAATAGTTGTCTGTCTTTTCCATAACTCCACAAGGAAGATAAGCCAGAAAGAAAGGCTATGCATATTTCACAGAGATGATTTAATAGAGATTTGAAAAATTAACAGTAAATAAAAAGGGACATCTTCTTTCTCCCACTACATTGTATATTTGCAGGTCTGTCATTGTTTTCTCCTCTGGTCTGTGAGCTCCTGAGCATAGTGATTTACGTTTATGTTGTTATAAATCACCAAGCACACAAACCATGCTCCATAAATATATAATAAGATGAACAGGAATACAAACATTACAACAAGAAAATGAAGTCCACAGTGACTCAACTTTACAATTCATGTGTGCCCTTCCATTTCCTCTGGCTCTAATTCAAATTGTCAGGATCCCTGAGCTTCTCTCCAATCATCAACTCTTTCCATACACCTAAGGACTAACCTTTAGCTTCAAATTTCGTGGTTACAAACACTCTATTTTTTACCAAGTCATTATGAAGTAGCAACTATTACTGGTGCTAAATTTATGAAATTCAACAAAGATCCATTAAGTAGTAAAAAATATTACTAGTGGTAAATTGATCAACTTTTAACAACTGCCCCAATTCCATGAAAATAAGTGAATAAATGAAGAATTATGAATCCAGAACAAGAGAGGGAGGTTTCCAGGAGAGCACTTACACAGATTACTTGGAACTAGAATATTAATGCCAAATTATATTAAGTGGTTTTCATATGCAGAAACAGAGAAATATGTGAATATATTTCTTCCAAAGTGAATATGTTCCTTCAAGATTCCCCAAAGTTGGATATAGCTGTCTTAAAAAAAATTGGTGATTGAAAAATGTCTACCAAATTTTTGTTGCCCTTTTACAATTATTAAATCACATATTTGTAGCAAAGAATCAGAGACTTCTGTGATAGTGCCTCCCTGTTTATTGTTCTTCAAAATAAATTTTATTACGTAATGCATTTTAAATTTAAAAATACACTGGACTCTAGTAAAATCTGTTATAATGAATAGTTATGCCTATCTTTTAGCTGATCTGGCACAGCTATAAGCCAAGATTTTATTTGATAAATTGGCAAATAACAATTTGGTTCTAATTTGAATCCTAATGGAAGGGCAGTTTCTGCCCCTCCCTTCAAACTTCAGCTGATTTTTTTTTCCAACTCCAAGCATATAGATATTACATAGTTGTTTAAGTTTTAGAAACACAAACATGCACTTTTTTTGGCAGGTATAATTGATGGAATTAGGTTTTCAAGATGAAAAGTTGTAAAAAAAAAAAAAAAATTAGTCTGTAAATTGATAAAGTCATCAGCTATTTTTAAAGTTCTAACCTCCAACCCAAAGGGAATATGTAATCAACGAGGTTGTGTTACTCTTCACATGCATTTGTTCCCTCCCCTTCCTTGTGAAAGGTTGATGCATCACCATGCTGTTTCACAAATTTGGCCATGTGACCTGTTTGGGTCAGTGAAAAAGGAGCAAATGTTATCACTTTTGTGGCCCAGCTGTAGGAGTGAGAGCATGGTTTGCATGCTCTTTCCTGCTTTTGTTAACTCACTTATCAGTGAGCAGCTAATGGGTCATAGATTCTAGAATAAAGACAATGTAGAATAGAGCCACAGCTGCCCCACAACAGGCATGTAGCACGAAAAAGAAATCCTTTTATTTTTGTAAGCTACTAAAATTTTGTGGTCCTTACCACAGAATTACTTGGCCTATCCTGTCTAATATATCTGTTCAATATACCTTGAAAATGGTTGATGCTTTGTTTAGAGAAAATGTTTGGCTATTATTTACCATCAGAACCTCTAAAAGAATTTGTTCAATAGGATCATTTATCATGAGGAATTAACTGTAAACAGATGAACAAATCATTGTTACTGTGGTCAGGTAACAGGACATAGAAATAGTTTTGCCTTAAAAATTATCTTAAATCTGTTAAATAAAATAATCACACCCCAGCGTAACCCATGTCTTTATAATGAGATTTCTCATTTTAGAATGTTTTCATACGGAGAGCCAAGAGTAAAGAGCACAATGAGTAAACCATGTTTAATTATTTGCCTTTCTGTAGGAAGCACGTACATTTATTTATGTTTTTCTAACAACAAAAAGCACCGTTCCTTACTCCAATGAAAAAATAAAACACAGGAAAAATGTTGTTTGGTTCGAAGCCCACATTTTCCCACTTCACTTTTCATTTTATTCTTTAAGTGCTGGTACTGAGGAGTGATTTTACTGTGTAAACAGCTCAGTATTTCCACTCATTTCTAGTAGTTACCAATGGCCTTTTATGGTGATTTAAGAGAATTCTGTTCCTGCCACATAACATATTTAAGCTAAAAGGAGGCATTGAGGTGTCATGTCGTCAATGGTGCTACATTCTTAAACCCTTCCATATGTACAAATATGCAGTGTCAATAAGAAATGATTTTGGTATCAGTAATACTGAAAGTGTGAGAGAGAGCGCACAGAAGGCAGCCTGGTTCCCTCAGAAAGGAACTGACATGTTCTGTTTTATCACATTCTCTGTAAAATGTTACAAGATATACTCTAGAATACACTTTTTGTGTATGATTTAGAATTAGAGAATTCTTCTTTCACATTAAAATACAGATAGATTTTCCAGCTCAACAGTTTCCCCAAAATCTCAGGCAATAAAACAGCCAATTGGACCAGCTTGAGAAAATAAAAATACGAAGATATTTTCTCTAATTGAGCTACACTGTGGAGGCCTTAATTGTATGCTATGTTTAAAAAGATGATCTGTACCACCAACAATATTCATATTCTCTCTGTAGATGGCAGATGATTCGTCTCTAAGAACACTGTGATAAATGCCCTGCTACACTAGGAATCGAATGTTCTAATGTTTGAGGACATGCTTTGTTTTCATATCTGTATCAACACAAAATCTTTATTTATAAGGTCTGTCATTTCAACTTGTGAGAAATGATTTCCTCTCTTAGAGATTGTCAGTACTCATCTTAGATTCAAGTCATCAACAAGGACAGCAAATGGAAGAGAGTTCCTAACACCAAGAACATACAAACATCTTATTCTAGAAAAAGATATTATCAGTGATTATTGCTCTAAGAAACGGAGAAAAAAAAAGACTTTCAGAAACACTCTCAGTTCAGTGAACCATATCCTACCTTTTCTCTTCCAAGAAAAATAAAATACACATGAATGAATGATATAAAAGAGGTCAGATATATCAATGCTGTTTCACTACTGAGTGATTAGTCTTTGGAAGTTCTTCAAAGGCAGCTAGGGTGAAGGAAAATTTCTTGATTCTTGAGAAAATTAGTTGGAATTACAATGATAAGAAATTACAATAAGAAATGAGAAATGTGCATGACAAAAAAGCTAGGCTCCTTTCACTGAAAACCCAGGTAAAAGACAAAGCACAAAACTTTAATGATGCTGATTAGATGCCATTCAGGGGCAGCCTCAGAAACTGAAAACTCCCCACTTTTGTAAGCATGGGGAAGATACTAAAGAAAATAAGAAAATTGTCTCAACCCTAAAAAATATAGTATACTACTCTGAACTAAAGGGGACAAAACATCCTATTTGGATGATTATAAGATATTTGGAGTAAAGATGTTTATCTAAGACAAACTAATATGTACTCAAGAAAGTATTTTAATAGGACAATATTATTTTCAATAATATTTGAATTGATAGGCGTTATCATTTGATAAATAAGCCTGATCTTAGCCTAAGAATCAATCATATTCAGGGAATATATAATCCATGTGTAACCATGTGTCTAAATGTGTTTCTTCTGTGTTGTGTTTAGGGCTTCATGACATGCTGATCTCAATCCCTAGCCATGAATATGGCACCTTGGGAAAGGCTGGCTGATGACATCTTCAACTGGCAGTTTCCACCTCTGAGATAGGCTTGATTGCCCTGGCCTTAAATGTCAGGGGCTGTACAGGAAAGGTCAAGACTTTGCTCTTAAAGATCTAGCAGCTCCAAGATCTTCCCTGCTGATGAAGAAAAAGCAAATATTTTAGATCTTTCAAAATCTACAAAATTTACTCTCCTCAAATTAAACAGAATGGGCAAAAACCTATCTCTATTGTCCTTCAACTCACAGAGAGCTACTAAACATAGCAACTTTCTTAAAGCTAGCTTTTAATCTCCAGAAGACATGTCTGAGGCATGTTATTAAAAGGAGAAAAAGACCAGGCGTGGATCCTCACACCTGTAATCCCAGCTGTGAGGCTGGGATGGGTTAATCACCTGAGATCAGGAGTTCGAGACCAGCCTGGCCAACATGGTGAAACCTTGTCTCTACTAAAAATACAAAAATTAGCCAGGCATGGTGGTGGGCACCTGTAATCCCAGCTACTTTGGAGGCTGAGGCAGGAGAATCGCTTGAACCCGGGAGGTGGAGGTTGCAGTGAGCTGAGATCACGCCACTGCACTCCAGCCTGAGCAACAGAAGGAGACACCATTTCAAAAAAAAAAAAAAAAAAAAAGAAAAGAAAAAATGTTAAATCTTAGATAAGAGGCATTACCTGGATTTGCAAAGCAGACATTGATTAACGGTAAATGTGAAGAGCTTATATTCCTAAAAAAAGAAATATTTTTATCCCTATTCATCTAGGATATAGGCTCCCCCTTATAAAAATTGCTTTAATGTTTAAAATGGAAAAAGAAAAAAATAATTATGTCTATAGAAAAAGGGATAAATATAGCTCATTAATATTTTGGCTGAACATTCATAGTCATGGAAGTATTTTAATATGACAATATTATTTTCAATAATACATAGCCATGGAAGTAGAATGATCGCTAATTGAAATCATTTTTCTAGCATAGCACTGTCCCCCCCAAAATATAACAAGAGTTACTACACAATACAATTTTCGTTTGTTTTTTTTTTCCTTTTTGAGATAGGGTCTCACTCTGTTGCCCAGGTTGGAGTGCAGTGGTGTGATCTTGGTTCACAGCAACCTCTGCTTCCTGGGTTCAAGCGATTCTCCCACCTAAGCTTCCCAAATAGCTGAGACTACAAGCACATGCCACCACACTTGGCTAATTTTTTTTTTTTTTTTTTTTTTTTTTAGTAGACATGGAGTTTTGCCATGTTGGCCAGGCTAGTCTCAAACTCCTGGACTCAAGGGATCTGCTCGCCTCAGCCTCCCACAGGGTTGGGAGCCACTGAGCCTGGATGCAATTTTAAATTTTCTAGTAGGTATGCTAAAAAGGTAAAAAGAAACAACATAAATAAATTTTGATATGTTGTTTAATTTTATAGTAAATAATCAGTATTAAAACAAATTTATACTGCCTTG
Source organism: Nomascus leucogenys (assembly GCF_006542625.1). Taxonomy (NCBI): domain Eukaryota; kingdom Metazoa; phylum Chordata; class Mammalia; order Primates; family Hylobatidae; genus Nomascus; species Nomascus leucogenys. The sequence continues at coordinate 26,929,811 of NC_044390.1, forward strand.
GTTAAGTTTGACTTTAATGACTTGAAATGAAATAAGAATAAAAAGTCCCTCAGTTGCAATAGCTGCATTTCAAGAACACAATACCCACACGTGCCTAGTGGCCCTCATACTGGACAGTACAGTGTTGGAACACATCAAGGTGAAAACATGCACATAAGAGTTGAGGAAAAGGAGGCTCAGATTGGGTAAATGAACTTTTTAAGGCTACCCAGCTAGAGAGAGTAAAGCCACCTCAACTGGGATCCTCTTTCTAAACTCAAGATATTTAAGTAATGTTGTGTTGCATTCTAATGCACCAAATTTTAATTTTACACACCAAAAAAAAAAAAAAAAAAAAACTTTTGTAGTTCTTAACAGTACAGATCAATGAAGACTAATTCATTGATTATTTGGAAACTCAGAGGTTTCCAAATGGGCCTCTTTAAGACATATTCAGCAGCTCTGCAGGCTGATAAGGAGAAATGGGCACTCTTAGGGGTCGTATTTTATTCTTTCACTGAAATCGGCCAAATGTCCAAATTATCACAGGTCTCCTCCCTATGTTTCCTGTGTTTTTCTTTCTCATTTTAGTTGGCCATTAGGTTTGTGGTTTTATTAAGGTTCTTGTGGCAGTGTCAGCCACATTCCAGAAATCAAGTGCATGTCATACCATATCCAGATCCTTTTTTAAAGTGTCCTTCCAGACAACTGGCCACAGGCGGAGTCACTCAGTTAACTCAGCTGTAACAGATGATGGATCTCCTTCACTATGGGATCTCTCATCCATCATAAAGCACACCCTGCTCTCTATAGAGATAATACATCATTACAGGGCTCAGGGACATAAGAGAGAAGAATCACAAAGAATAATACACCAAAGAATGTGTTTTGTCAGCACAAGATAGAGCCACATCAAGCAAGCAAACAAAAACAGAATTTTCTTCAGGTGTGAGTACATTTGCTTTATAAAAATCTTCTGTTTGATGCCCCATTTTGTCTGCTGTAAACATGCTTTGTTGCTGCATAAAATTAAGAGTCATCCTTTGTGTTCTCAGACCTTATATCTCTTTCATTGAATTATCCTCTAATGCCCTGGACTGTACTGGAAACTGTCCCAGCGCCTTGTCAAATCCTTTTATTTTTGTTATGAAGCAGGTTTTACCTGAAGGAGATGCCCATTTGTTGCCAAACTTAATTAAGGAAAGTTGGATCTTTTAGAACAAGAAAAGCGTATGAGTGGCTAAATAGCGAAGGACATTTTATGTGTTTTTTCTACAGCACTAAAACAACACCATGTTCTTTCCATCTAAGTAAAAAGACAAAACAGAACACTTCCAACCCCTGCTGACGTTGTACACATTATTTGCTCATCGTTATCCCCACTTAAAAGGTGGAGAAACTGAGATAGTGAAAAATAATTGGAGCTACCTAGTGCCACAAAATAGAAGACAGAGCTAGAAGTCATTAACTTTCTCAATTTCCACAGCACAGCTGAGGCACTGTGGTTTTGAAAAAGAACAGATGGTAAGTGAAGGCAAGAGCTGAAGATGAGACCTTCCTTTAGTAACTCAGAAAGCTGTGGAATGCTATTATGCATGCTAAGTAGGATAGACAGTTCATATATTGAAAGCAAGCCATAGTGCCTTATATGAGGTTATAAAAGATGTATCCCTTTCAAAAGGGTGGCCTATATTTATATTATCTTTTAGTGTCCTATTTTCAGGGGATCCAATTCAAAGAGAGTTTTTTGTCTTTTTTTGTTTGTTTTAAATAGTGGGTAGTCTTTTCAGTGATCTGTTCTGAAAAGACCACCCACTATTCACCCCAAGTAGTAGGCTACAATTAGGCTACAATTACATCTTTTAGATGGGTTTCTCTAGTTGTTTTTTGTTTTTTGTTTGTTTGTTTTTGCCATTTAGTTCTGTAGTGCATTCAAAAAAATCTAATCCACAAATAAAGTCCATCTCTTGTTCCCAAACAAATTCTAACCTATTAAGATTTTCCTTCTGTCTCCAGAAACCTTGGAAACAAACTTTTTACTGTAATGCAAAGCTGAGAACCAAGACGTCTGGATACTCTTCTTTTATGATACTATTTTTCATGTACCCATGACTTTCTGTGTGTGTGTGTGTGAGATGGAGTCTCGCTCTGTCACCCAGGCTGCAGTGCAATGGCATGATCTCAGCTCACTGCAACCTCTGCCTCCCAGGTTCTAGTGGTTCTTCTGCCTCAGCCTCCCAAATAGCTGGGACTACAGGCACGCACCACCACGCCAGGCTAATTTTTGTATTTTTAGTAGAGAAAGGGTTTCACCATATTGGCCCGACTGGTCTCAAACTCCTGACCTCATGATCTACCCGCCTCGACCTCCCAAAGTTCTGGGATTACAGGCATGAGCCCACTGCGCCCGGCCTTGTTTTCTTGATATATCAAATAAGGGATACTTTATGAGGCATAATTTCCTTCTGCCATACTCCCATCACTGATATTTCATTTTAATCTTCTAATAACTTTTAATTTCATGTCTGCAATTAAGACAAATTATTCAACTTTTAACTATATACTCTAAAACTACACTAATATGGTAACCACTAGCCATATGTGCATATCAGCATATGAAAAGTGACTAATTCTAGCGGAGGTACACTGAAGTGTAAAATGCGTATTGGATTTGAAAAGCATTCATCACAAATAAAAGTAAAACATCTCAATTTTTATACTGATTACACATTAATATTTGAATATATTAGGCTCAAAAAAATATTTTAAAAATTAACTTCACCTTTTATTTTTAACTTTTTAAAGTGGCTATCAAAAATTTAAAACTACATATATGACTCACATTTTAGTTCTATGGGATAATGCTACTGTAGAGCAGGGGGTGGCAAGATTTTCTTGTGAAGGCCCAGATAGTAATATTTTAGATTTTGATGTGACTATATGGTCCCTATATTAGTTATTCAGCTCTGCCACTATAGCATGAAAGTAGGCATAAACAATACATAAACTAATGAGCAGACTGTGTTACAATAAAACTTTATGGACACAAATTAGAATTTCATATAATTTTCATATGTTATGAAGTATTCTTTTTAACTGTTTAAAAGTATTTTTTAAAAAAATCTCCTTTCATGGTACAAAAAAAAAGTCCTTTCATGGGTCAAAAAAAGGATTCAGAATGGTCAGTCAGATTTGGCCCACAGGATGTAGTTTGCCAACCCTTGTTACAGAGTATATGTTACAAAAAGTTTGATGTGAGAGCAATCCTGTCATCCACCAAAGCCCATTATTCCTGTCAAAGAGAGCCAAGTCCTGTTATAAAATTGGAAAAAGAAATCTTAAATAAGGATGGCTGGGATGAAAGTAGAGGTAAGGATACTGGTTTAATTTCTCATGTTCCATAAATAACAAACTTTTTTATCCTCAGGAATTAATGTTATCACATTTTATTCCAGATATTCTTATGCTAGTATATTTTATGCAAGTTTTAAAAAATGGAGGAGATGAAGAAGTTGAGACAGAAGGTAAAAAAGAATTCACAGATGTTAATTCTTCTTCCTACATTTCAGTTGCCCTACCTATTGTACAGTAGGGGCATCAGCTGGTGGGGCTGAAAAAAGAAGTCAGCAGAAGGTGGTACTTTGGCAGAGTTGAAGAGCAGATGAAGTTTGTTATTTACATTTACCCATCTCTTCCATCTTTGCCTATTAACCTCTGACCTCACATAGTTTATAGTCTAGTAGGGAAAGTAGACTTTAAGCAAATAAACATGTATCATTTAAAAATGTGAAAACGTGGCCAGGCACGGTGGCTCATGCCTGTAATCCCAGCACTTTGGAAGGCCCAGGCAGGCAGATCACCTGAGGTCGGGAGTTCGAGACCAGCCTGACCAACATGGAGAAACCCCATCTCTACTAAAAATACAAAATTAGCCAGGTGTGGTGGCACATGCCTGTAATCCCAGCTACTAAGGAGGCTGAGGCAGGAGAATCGCTTGAACCTGGGAGGTGGAGGTTGCAGTGAGCTGAGATCCTGCCATTGCACTCTGGCCTGGGCAACATGAGTGAAACTCCATCTCAAAAAAAAAAAAAAAAAGTGAAAATGTATGAAATAAAAGAGCAGGCACAATAGAATGGTGTTTCCCAAACTTAAACGTGCATACATAACCTGAGGATTTTGTTAAAAGGCTGTACATGATTAAGTAGGTCTAGGTGACGCCTTTCATCCTGCATTTCTCTCAGGCTTCCAGGTGATGCTGACATTTGTTTAGACCACATTTTTTAAAATGCGAGGTTGACAATGAGAAATACTTTTGTCTTTTTTGGTTCACTGATGCATCCTAATTACCTAGAACAGCACTTAGCACACAGTAATCACTCAAATCTATTTTGAATGAATGTAAGTTGATAAAGAAGAAAATAACATGGATATATCATTTAGATTGAGGTATCCAAAAAATGTCTCTGATGGAGAAATATTTGAGCTGAGCTTGCATCCAGAGCCATCTTACATTCCAAATGCTATCACTGCATCCCTCTTTCCTCCACTGTTTATTCTCAACTCTAAGAACGGGTTCTCATAAAAGACCCCAAACAAAGATGGAGATTATGGATAATAGTGAAATATGTTGCCACTTCTGTGGCATCTGCATTTGTAACATTTGTGTCATCAGTGTCTGGAGAAGGAACACTTTCAAAGGAAAGAGTCTCTAATAATGGAGTTCAAGGACTAGTGACAACCAAATGGGGATGTATTTGGTGTCAGTGTCCTTTTCATCATGCCAAATAAGAAAACTACTACAAGTCTATACATAAATGTAGTGATACAACCATTAACAAGAATGAGTGACATCTTTTTTTTTCTGTAAACTAAGGCTGGCAGTTATGACTAGCACTATTTTCCCCCACAGAGGAACTGATAGAATAGTGGACTCCTAGAGATGTAAAGAACCTGAGGGATCATCTATTTCAATCACTTTCTTAAGGTATTTTGTATTTCCTATTCAACCTTTAAACGGTTATGCAATCTGAGCTCACGAAACAATCCATTCTATTATTAGTACCTGGTAAACGGTACTAAGCTGTATCATTAATAATTTATCTATTCCTAAATCTTTTATTTACTTGTTCTGATTCATTTATTCCACAGATATTTTAGTGCCAACAACATGTTGAGATAAGTGCAGTCATTCATGGGCCTCGCGTATATCTTCCTGTCCTCTGGAACCCATCAGAATAAGTCTGATTCATCTTCCCTGTGACAGTGCGTCATAGTTTTAGAAGACTGTTATTCTTAAAGATGTGGGAAACTGTCCATTTATCTTTATGAGAAGTTATTTCATTTGGTCACTCTGTCATAAGTGCCACATGCCAGTTGCTGTCTCAAGCACTTGGGATATTGCTCTGCACAAGACAAACATGATATCTCTCCTCATAGAAATTATAGTTTATTGAGTAGTGCATGCATTGAACAAGTTAATACAACATTGGATATTTTTATAAGGCAAGAAACGATGCCATGAGATCTAGATAGTAAGAGAGTAGGATCTCTAACAACTCGACCTTTATATTGAAGCCTAAAGGACTGAGGTTGAACAGAATGGGAGAAAGAATATCCTAAACCAGGGAACAGAGAGCACAAAGACCCCATTTGAGACACAGAATATCGTATTTGGAACAAAGATGGCTATAGCATAGTGTGGGAAGGAAAAGGTTTATGAAATAAAGCTGGAGGAACCAGGTATTGAAGGGCTTCGCAACTTAATTTGAAGGCTTTTTACGTACTTGAGCCAAAAGACATGAAGGTGAGGAGTATTAAGCAAGATAGACACAATCAAATTTGAATTCTATAAAGATTGCCCTGACTTCAGTGTTCAGAATGGAATGGAAGTGAATAAAGTAGAGACAGGGAGATATGCCAGTGTTTCTTAAAATGTGGCATGCATATAAATCATATGAGGATCTTGTCAAAATGTAGATAAGTAGGGTTGGGTGAGCCCTGAGATTCCACATTTCTAACAAACTCCCAAGTGCATGAAGAAGATTATGGGCTGAGAGATGATGGAAACTAGATAAAGTGATAGCAGTATAGATGAAGAGAAGTGGATGGATTCAGGTGAGTTTTAGAAAACAGATTCAGTAGGTCTTCACATATGATTTGATGTGGGATAAGAGGGAAAGGATGCTCCCCAGGTTTCTGGCTTAGCAAATGGGGAGTTACGGTCATGATGTCTTTGGCCATTTTATGATTGAAAACATGGCAAAATCTTAATTATTTTCAGCCTTTCATAAATATAACAAATTTCCTCCAGTCAGCTGTCTTGGTCCGTGAACTCTCATGTATTTATTCTAAGATGTGTTAAGTGGCTTAGAAAATGCATAAGTATAAGTGTATTGCCTTGATATGGGATTTGTGTTTTTTTAAAGACAAACAATATGGGGATTAGCTTTCTGTATACATAGCGACTTGCACATTCAGTAACTATATCCTTGCAGGAGTGCAGATCTGTACTTCTACAGTGCATTGTGGACTTCAATGGCTTGCATACCAATGGGGTCTCTTTTGGCTTTAGCAGCAGTAGTGGGTAACTAGAGATGAAAGGCTCATTTCCTAAGTTTTTACTACTGGTGTGGCAGTAAGAATGGAAAATACATTTCTGTGATGAGCCGACATGGTTTTTAACAGCTAGCATTCTTTCTCCACTCCCACAGCACATTCTCTGGCAGATTTCTGTTAAACAGAAGAGGCAATTTAAAGGTTTTATTATTATAGATTTCTTAAAGTTTAGCCCACGTAACAATTGCACCCAGCCTTTCTAGAAGAGTTGAGAGAAGAGAGGAAGAGAAAAGTCTGATGCATTGAAACAACAAAATATCATTGTGAGAGACACATCTGTTCTCTCTCCTGTCTGAAATACCATTTTGTTTTATGAACAAAATGTTTATCTGTTGAACTATTCAGGCACAGGGATGATAAGCAGGTCCTAGACTTCTAAGCTGACTTGGAGAGTTAAAATATTCTTGGTTGCTAAGCTTTAAAAAGATGGTTGTTTGTGGTATATAATCCATAGTTTTCCATCTGCTTACATTGAAGCTGACAGAAATTCAAAGTCAATGCCTTCCTTATAAAGTGATGCTTTGTGATGTAATTACAGCGTAAAATCTCTAGGCTGAAATAGGATTTTCTCCCGTGGAGATAACATTAAAAAGAAATAGAGATACTAATAAACAATCTGAGAACATAGATGAGTAGCAATGAAAGAAAAAAAAGTCATTTAATTCTCTTGAATGCTGTCAAAAAATAACATCACTCAGCTGAAACAAGCAATTTAAACTAGGCTACAGGAACTGAGAAAGCCAGCTGAGGTATTGCCAAAGTCCCAGGAAAACACAGTTGTCTTATGACAGAAGACATCATTATGGTATCTGCCCAGCACCCAACACTGCTGTCAACTTCCCTGCTGAACAACAGGATGGGCCCCTGTGGAGAAGATCATTCTATTTCTTTCTTCCTGGATTCATGAAGAAACTGAATTTCTCAGCCTTCCTTGTGTTTAGATCGCCCTGTGATTAAGCTCCAGCCATAGAATGTGAGTGACAATTATGAATGCCACCTCTAGTCCTGGCTTCTAAGAACCCTTCCAAGAATTCCTCCACCTGTTCTGTTGCTTCACCCATTGGCTTCCCAGTTGAAGAAGAAACAATAGAGAATTCTGACATCATAGAGGAAGCCAAAGCTATAAAAGCCACCGACTGTGGTGGTGTTGTTACAGCAATCAGAGACAGCTGACTAATAAAGTCCATATAGCCATATGTTTGCCATGTGACTCTGGGACCCAAGTTAATTGCACTGAGGGCAAGAAGTTCACTTTTACTGAGCCATGTCCTGGTTCCCATGTCCTGGATAGAAGAGTTCAGTGCTCTTGGCCCCTGGAACTGAGGACATGTCAATTCAGAAGCTTGCAACAGCCACATTTGGTCATAAGTGGGTGAAATAGATAAAACCAGACTGCTGAAGTGATTAACAAGCCAGAGTGCCCATGAGAAAGACCATGAGGCATGCTGTGAAATGTGTCAAAAAAGCTTAGTTTCCTGAAAGTTTGCTTCTTCCTGATTTGCTTAATAAATAATTCTTCTTTTTAATTAACAGCTTATTTATTTTTAATTTTTAGCATGTTCCCTCTAGTTTTTACGAACTTGTCGACAAGACACCTTTTACTTATCTAAATTCATGTGACTGATGATCAAAGCTGGGATTTGGGACAGTTCTTAAAGCAGGCCTCAAAACCAGGCCACTTACTGCTCTTCCTTCCAGAGACTCAGGATTGAACTTATTCTAAAGAAGATTCAGGAACTCGAATCATACTGTTTCTGTTAAGTAATGCTGGCTATTCTTCCATTTTGCAACTGGAACCAAGAACCCCAATTCTATCTGGACTGCCTGTTGCTTTATTTCAGATTGCATGGTTTCTTCAGAACAACAGGGTCCATTAGCTAAACAAAGACCCTGCTGGCTTCAGTGGTGGGAAGAAAGAAGGAAAGTGTTAAGATATTCTGATTCCTTTAGGAAGAAGGAAGGAAAGAAAGAAGACAGAAGTAAACTGTGAAAGCTAAAAAATAGATCAGAGGCATCTAGAAAGAGAAAAATAAGGCAGAAAAAAAGGAAAACGAGGAGAAGGAAAGGATTGTTGATCAGGTTTATCACTGCTGGTGGGCAGGCCAACAGACACTGAATGAAAAAAGAAGTTGGCTCTGTAAGCCTCTACAAGTCTAATCTTCAAAACAAAACACAGCTATGAGAAAAAGAAGAGGTTCCTTCTGTGTTTGGAATGTTCAGGAAATAAGAAAGACAGTCTGTTAATATAGCTATTTTGTGTATAATTTTCAAACTGTGTCTGAAATGCTGTATATGTGTATATACACATATACATGTATATGCATATATACACATATACATACGTCTATATATACGTATATATGTATATATACACATATATACATATATATGTGTGTGTGTATATACATACATATATACGTATATATGATAGAGTGGAAGTCTACACACAGATAGGAAGGGTAAGTAAAATTTTGCATGCTACTAAATAGGACCTTTAGTTAGATAAGGCAATTTTTGAACCAGTTGGCAAGCCAATAAATGATTTTTAAGCGATGATAACAGTTACCCCCGTTTTGTTCTGGATTTTGCTGCCCTCTCTAAGCTCCCTGTCTCTAGTTTCTTTTATGCTCAATTTTTCTTTCATAAAGCAACCAGAATGATATGTTGACAGCAAAAATTTGACTATTCATCCCTGGCATAAAAATCTTCAGTGACTTTCTATATATTTTGAAGAAGCAAAATCTTACTAACCCAATACAAGTTGTCCTTAGTATATGTTTGGACCTACATTTTTCTTTTTATCCCATTTGCAATCAAACTGAGCTACTACCTCCTTCCCCTAACATTTAACATGTTGTTACCTTAGCCTGAAGCTGCCCTTTCTATCCTCCTCTCTCAGTAAATCACTGATGGTCTTTAAAGGGTATCCTTGAATAGCAACTGTTAGTTCCTTTATTGGTCTTTGCTTCCTCTTAACCCCATGACATTTTTTTTCTCCTTTGTCATGTGTTACATTGCTGTATGACAAGCAGTTTACTCAATTAACTCATTTTCTTCAAAACAACTCAATGAGATAGGTATTCTCATTATCATTTGTTTTATAAAGAAACTAGAACGTAATCTATCCAAAGACACAGGAATGTTACGAGTCAAAACCAAGATTTGAATCCTAGTATGCTGGATCCATAGCCCACTATCCTCACCATGCTGCCTCTTTCACAGCTCGTGCTCTGTCCATGGTTATTTGCAATTTATCTCTCCCACTAGAATATAAACCTATTGAAGGCAGATACATCCTGTTTTTGTTTCTCAAGCAGTGATTATAGATTACAGTGCATATATGCATGTATAGATTTTTCCTTAATTGGATAGAGAAGGATGGTATTACATTTGGAAGTCTATATGTATTATATACAGCTACAGAATTTTACACTGCAATGAAGTATTCATCTGAGGTGCCTCTAATAAAGGTAGATAATCAACTCATAAGCAGCAGATAAAATAATCTACACTCTGTGGTTTAACAAGGGGAATTTTCATTTTTGTTATTCAAAATCTTTGTGTCCTGAATCCTTTTTCTTATTAGAAAATGTGAAACAGGAAAGACTTCATTAGACCTAAATGTGAAGGCATTTTCAGAACATAAAACTGTAACCACATTCCAAAATTTTGTTTTCCTGTCCTTACTTCTTCTACTTTCACATCATTACCAATTTTCTTTTAGTATAATTAATCTACAAAACATCAATCATCTAAAATATGGTGGAAATGTAAAGAATTCACCCTAGTTCCTTTGACCATGCAGATGACCAGATATTATTTTGATCTAAATGGTTCCAATGAATTTTTATCATTAAACTGGAATGACCCTTTTCCTGGCTTCTTTTCATGCTCTCTATCTGAAGCTATTTGTATTTGTTTGTTGATTTTTATATGCCTCATAAGCAAGTCTCAGCACTCATAATAGCATAAGCAGCTTGTAGTTCTTTCAATGAAGGTTATGGTGGATGCTGTCCATTTCATTTGTATCTTTAAAAAAATAGTTGCTGAGAAGTGTCTTAATCCTATTACATTTAGTAAATGTTTTCAAATTCTGATAAAATAACATGTAAAATACTAATTAAAAGTATAGATGATTTTTCTACCTGATAGTTTTTAAAACTTCCATTATTTCATTAGATTACTTTGTGTGATGGTTTTACTATTTACTGGACACAGTGCTGCACAAGCAGGCAGAAGTGGATCTCTGCTGTTCACTTCAGAATGAGCTATCTGTCTCTCATTATTCAAGTCTTGTTACATTAGATTCGTACCATATTTCCTCCAAAAAGAAAAAACATGGCACAGAAAATTGCGATGGAGACAATATAAGAAAAGCTCATATTGCCTTTTTCCAGAGCAGCAGACCAGAACATTCTAAACTTGGAATGCTGCACTGCCATCTGGGGGATAAAAATCTTCATCGTACATTTACTGTTGAGCTGAGATGGAGGGGCAAGATTCCACAACAATCACAAGAAACTGGGAGCAATGAGAATTTTTCTAAAATACAGTGTGAAGCCCACTATTAAATTTTGGGTTATTTTCCCAAAGCAAAAAATATGTATCTAAATCTATCCCTATCCTTTAAAATAGCGTTCTGTCATGATGATGTATTACTTACTTTTATTGATTACATTTTATTTTCTTTAAATCATAATTTGAACCTAAGGAGTTTTAGAAATTATTTAGCTTATTTCCCTTATTGCAGAGATGATGAAATGGAGATGCAAGTATTTCTACACTTTGCCTTGTCACAAAACTAGTAGTATATCCAAGAGAAATACATCTCTGATTTCCCAATTGAATGTCCTCTCTTCTGCAAGATACTGTTCCCAACAATATCAGAACTTAGATGCTTCTCCACCTGGTAAACAGCCACTTACCCAGTATCCCAAGAGTAAAACACGTGTACAAGTTAGTCAACAACAGCGTTGATTTTCAGATTCTATTACATACATTCCTCCAGTGGAAGGCAAATAAAGATATTAAGGTGGAAGAGTAAGTGGCAATTATTGATTTTCTGTGCTTATTTTAAAGACTAATGTATTTGTTTGTTATTAATCTTTTGGTATTTATCTCCCAGAGTCCAGAGATGTCACTGATTTTAAAAAGGAAATAAAAAAAACTTTAGTCCATAATTACCATTATAATAAATAAAATCTAAAATACGTTAATTTGGTTTTTGTTGGTTTTTGCTTAATAAGATAACTAATCATTGGGTTATATGGAAAGTAAAAAATAAACCATAAGTAACCAAAAAAGGTAGCTTCATGTGGTCAAGTAATTTTAGTATTTTTCCATTAATTTTCAACCTATTTGTTATATGTAAGTAATAACAACATCATTCCTTTACTAACCTATTTATTAATGTTGTATTATTCCTATTTTTAAAGGATTGGGCAATTCATTGATATGAACTGAAGTCATCTTTACCTGCACTAAAATTCAAAATTCCTAAGTCATACTTTCTAATAAATGGGATTTCCAAGGCTCTTATTCTTATGCACAAGGAATAGCTGCAGCTTCCTGGGAATCCCTCCATGGCTTCCTAGCATCTGTCAAAACCCTAAGAATAATAGGTAAGATACCTTAGTCCCTAGCCATGCCTTTAGTAGGCTGCAAACTAGAGGGTTCAAAGTGCTTTAAACTTGAAGTGACTGAATACAGATCTTCTTTTTAGGGGAGAATGACAGCATAATTACCATGGAGAGACACTGAATTCACGAGCTCTTGATCCATTGAGGTAGCATGAAGAAGAAAACACTTAGGATAAATGAATGAACATCATATTAAAATAATATTAAGAGAATATAGTAGAACAGTTTATACCCTTAAAAATTGTAACCCACAGCAAAAGTACATTTTACTGCAACTACACACATATATATGCATAAGTTACGCATAGGAACAGGTGTTCCTGTGCTATAACAGAGAGATATAAAGTAAAGAAGTTCATTTCTCTCATGTGAAGTTCCAGATGGAAGAATCAGGCCTGGAATGTTGAGCTAGGTTTCTTCTCTTTTGGTGTCTGGCCTTCCTCATTACACATTTTCGTCTAAGCAAGGTGCTTCACTGCCCATCACCGTGCCACACTCAATTAACGACAAAAAGGAAAAAACAAAAAAGAGGGGACTATTTAATAGATAGACATCATTTAATATTCTTTTTTTTCTGCTATAACATTAATACCACAGACTGGGTAATTTATAAAGAAAAGTAGTTTATTTAGCTTATGATTCTGGAGACTGAGAGGTCCAAGAGCATTGTACCAATCTGGCAAAGGCCTGAGGTGGCAAAAGGGTAGAAGGGCAAGTGAGTGTGAGACAGAGAAAAAAGGGGCCAAACTTCCACAATAACTAACCCACTCCTGCAATAACAGCACTTATCTATTCATGAGGCCAGAGCCCTCAAGACCTAACTACCTCTTAAATGTCTCGCCCTTTAATACTGTTGCAATAGCAATTAAATTTCAACACGAGTTTTGGATGGGTCATTCAAACCATAGCAAGGTCATACTCTTGCCTTAAAGTTCATGCAATAGAAGTTACATGTTTCAACTCAGTTCACATCCTACTGGCAGGCTTTATTATGCAGTCACATCTAGAGGTACAAGGGACTGGAAAATACCAGTTTTAGTGGAGTGGTCATGTGCTGAGTTAATATTATATTACATGGAAAAAGATGTGTAGGCTAGGGTAATGCTAGCTTCTATTTAAAAACAAAAAAGAGAGGTCTCCTCAAATGAAAAATAGGTCAAACACAATCAAAGTTTATTTCTCATCTGTGTCTGTCATTTATTTACAGAAATAGGCTTATACTGGCTCTGCCATCTTTAATACATGGGTTCCATTGCTGGGGAGGTGGGAGAAGTGTTCTCTTCTTTACATGGTTGAGAAAGTAAGAAAAGAGGATGGAGAAAGTATTCACGTTTCTTAAACACCTTCACCAAGAAATGACAGATTTAATGTGTCACTTTTCTATCATCCATTGGCAAGCAGTTATGTGATCCTATTTAGATGCAAAAGGGGCTAAAAAGTGTTCCTGGATGAGCACCTACTTCCCAATATCAACTCTGTAGTATGCATGACAGCATGAATTTGGGTGGAAAGGTAGTTTTCTCTGGAATAGAAAAGAAGAATGAATATCGAAGTCTACTTCAGTTTCTGCCATCACTGCCGATTTAGGTCACACTTTTCAACCACAATTAGAACATGCTCTTCCCCATCCCACCCTCCAAGAGGGACAACTGAAAAGTTCTATTCAGGTCCTGCATCTTGCTAAAGTTATCTTTCCCCTACTCCCCAACCTAAACCATAGTGGTGAATAGGAATAGGATAGACATAATATTTAAAAAGCTCAATTCTTAAAAAGGAAGAATAGAAACAGTACAGCAGTAACTGGATTCAATATCATGGCAGTGGGGTAATTTCCTATGTTAAGCTATCTGGCAGCACTTTGAACCACTCTCTGCTGCACACCTTTCTTCATCATTATCCTGTGAATTTATGGCTTTGCCTTTAGGGAGGTTCTTGCATATCCATTATCTCCATGGCCACATATGAAGTAGACATTGGAGAGTCTTACCAACTTGGTACGACTCAGAATGCTGGCAGGCTTCTTCCTGATGGTTGGTACAGGCTTAGGGAGACACAGTTTGCCTGAACGGGTAGGCTATGACAGACTTTTGTAAGCCTGGCCCGAGGTTTCTTTGGCAATGCAAAAACCTTTGGTAGGTCCACAGACTCTATTTCCACCAGTTCTGGTTGCAAGTAAATAAAGCCAAAGTTCTCATCTCTATGTTGTTTTTTAGCCTGAAAACTTTGGCCTTTAGTTACTTGCTTCCATGTCCTGTCAATTTCCTTCTTGCTCAATTTAATAGTGACCAACTTAAGGAGAAATAAAACAATTGGCTTTAGTAGGAAGGCAACATTCTTAATCTAATGTTTCCCACTGGGCTGGCTCCTATTGTCTGGCAGTCTTAATGGTTTTGTCCAGCATTACTTATCTTCTGCTAAGACTGTTTCTTGATTTAGAGACTCATTTTATCACTGCCTCAGTTTGGGCACAGAAGCCTTTGTTTTTCTGTCAGAACTGATTTTTAAAGCCCTGAATTATAAGACTCTCAGTCAATTTAGATTACAGGCCAAAAGCAAATAAAGAAAAATAAAAACCCCAGAAAGCCTATCTTACCACAACTACATTTTTTTCCTTTTCACCTTGCAAGTGACTAGTTCTAACTTGAGTTGTCTCTCTAGTTAGACTCTGCTATGTGGAAAAAATTTAAAAATTAAAAACAAAACAGCCAAAGCAGGCAGCAAGAGTATAAGAGTTAAAGGCTTGGTTGGCAAATGGTCTTACGTCCAAAATCTCTCCAAGTCAACTTTCTAAAATGTTTTGCCATAATATACATATTATCAACAGCTATCCAGTCCAATATCTGTGTCCTCACTTCCTGCCACCTAGTCACTAAGCCAATATAATATTTTTAAGTGTTGTTTCCGTGGCCTGCTCAATTTAACCATGGTCAGAGACAATCCGAAATAAAGCTTAAACAAGACAGATGCTTGTTTATGTCTTAATTAGAAGTCAGCTAGGTGGTCCAAAGATGACATGGAGGCACCATAATCATCAGGGTTTCAGGGTCATTCAATCTTCTTGTCTTGCCATTTTCAACACATGATTTCTATTTAGTGATACAAGTGGTGACTTCAGCTGTCACCACTATGTCTGCATTCCAGCTAAAATAGAAGTCAGGAGAAGAAAGAGGCCAAATTTCCTTCTCTCAAAGGCACAACCCCAAAGCAGCATACTTCCCTTCTGTTTATATTCTTTCAGCCGGAAGTCACATGGTCTTTCCCAGCTAGAGGGAGGCTGGGAAATGTAGTCAAAATGCAGCTGTCTATCATTTAAGAAGAAAAAAACAGGTATTTGAGGAAAATCCAGCGGTCTTTTTCATCTGTGTATGTCACTGAAACAAAAATTTAACACAAAATCTGCCCTAACTACTTACAGTACCCCCTGATATTTCTACTCAAGTCTATCTAGTAAAAATGCTGATCAAACCCATAAAAATAATTTCTCTACTTATTAATGCATAATGCCATCAATATGTGGGTCTAGAAGGCAAGCTTAAGCACGATACCCTTCATTCTAATTCTGCATCTTTGATTATTAAAAAGACTCTTAACATTTAGGGATAATCTCAGTTTGTAGAAGTCTTCAGGGACAAAAAACACACCTACTCCCAGATACAAGGCAAAATAACTAAAACAAAAAAAGAAGAATGGAAAAATCTCTCTTATCAGCCTTTAATTAGAGACTAAGTCCTTCACAATTAGAGATAAAAAGCTTAAAGAAGATACAAAGACCTGGAGGTGTTAACCATGACTCCAAATTAGTTTCACTAGGTTTTACATCCTGCGGGGTAATAATAATTTACTAATTTTGCTATTCAAAATAAATAATAATACTCCTATTACCACACCTCAAATTCATAGCATCCCTCTGAGCTCACAGTCAGATCCTATTCAGACTGAATTTATTGCCAGCATATGAATAGGATCTAGAAAATTGGCTGTCTTTTCTTAGCACAGGTCTGAGGGTGTACTCCATATGGTTTCACAATAGAAAAAACAGAAATTTGCATCTTTGGAGAACTAATTATTTTGCCTTTTTTGATTTTTTCAAATTTAAGATTTGGAATTGTATGGAATCTTGAGGAAAATAAACACCAATTCTCAGTGGATAGAAATTTTAAGAGTGAATATGGTTTTGCAATTGTCCAAACAAAAATGAATGAATCTTAGACAACATTTAATTTAAAAAATATAGCTTGAGGCAATATATTGAATTTTCAAGGGAGGTGTTGGTGCTGAACTGTGATGCTTCTGGGCTTTAAAGAAAATTATTATTTAAATAAAATTGCTTGTAAAATAGCATATGCCACTAAGATTTTGGGTTACAGAAATAGGAGAACAAATGCAACATATCGTAAGTATTTCCAAAGCAAATATAAAACAGCAACTCCACTTCAGAATAATGTGTTATTTTTCCATTGTGACAAGCTAACAAAGAATCTCTGCTCCTTCTCCAGCAGCCTCTTCTGTAATGAGGAATCTGTCTCACATTTATCACTTTTCATAATTCTTTAGTTCAGCTGAACTTAGTAATTGATGACTACCAGTCTAATATCTCCAGTATTTTCACATAAAATAGTATAATATCCAGAAAAAAATTTGCCATTGACAATTAGAAGATGCTGTTTCATAAAGTACAGATTTTCTATTAGCACATACTAAAAGACAAAGAGCAATTCCTAACAGATGGCATTTAGATAATTATATTGTAGAGTTATGTTTCTCTTTTATGTCCGCCCCCTCCTTTATCCCTACCATGCTTTCCTCTGGCCACCATAGAGTGATGTCAAGCTGACCTAGCTGTGTTGTTTGGCTCACACAATCTGCGCAGTGACCTACATTAGTTCAATTAATACATATGAATGTTAGCTTCAAATCTCACCCCTCTTTATTTTGTACTGGAAGCCTGAGCAATGCTCAATCAACCTAAATATTATGTGGCTATGGCTCAAACTTTTGTTCATGGCATCTGCTTTATCTGGAATTAGTTTTCTTTTGGTAATCACACCCACTTTTCTCCTGTGTGCTCCCTTACAATGTCACGTTAACCTGGAATTTGTATTTAACACATACACTGTAATTACTGGGTTTTATATCCGTCCTTTTCTTTAGATCACGAACACAGTAAGAATCTGTTTACACCTACTTAATCTTGTTTATCCCAGCATCTAGAACAGTGCCATACATAATTACACCTTAATGAAGCCTTCTTAAATGAAGTCATAAAGTCAAGAATATGAAAGCACTCATGACAGCCAGAACACACAGTGCCATGGAGTGGGAGTGGAAAGGATGGGTAGATTCTAGGGTTTTGGAGAGGGAGAATGCTTCACAAACTGTGTTACAGGAAAGCCTCCATTAAACATTCACATCTTGTATTCTGACTCATGGACATTTTCCAAACTTAAAGCTGATTTGGATGCAATTACAACTATATTTATACAATATAGAAGTACTAGATTGGGTAAACATATTTATTCTCTCAATTAGCAAACTGAGATTTTGTCCAAGCCAAGTAACAGGCATCTTAAGTATGAGAATCTGATACTAAACCAAATTTTATAATCTGATGTTTATGATCTAGCAGCTAGAGCACCTGAAACAGCTCACATTGGAGACTTTCTGGTGACTGGTATTTATCTTTCAAGCCATCAAAGAACCTTCCAGAAGAGCCTAGAATTGGTCTTTCTAAGCACTGTGGAGAAGTCAATAGAATGGACTTTGCATTCCAATAAAAATGCAACAATAGAATATTTGGCTGAATATTCAATTTACTAAGAACATATAATACATAATGAAGAAAAGCAACAGATAAATGAATTAATTTTTGTAACCAAACCCCTTTCATGTGTGTTTTTGTTTTATATCTTTCTGTAGCATCTTAAGTTACAGCTATCATTTATACAGTTTTCTCTTAGGCAGACTTTAATTCACAAGAACCAAGACATGAACTGAAATAATATGGGCTACCTTAAAAGGCATTCACTCACATGGTCTTATATTACTTGCAAAAAAAAAAAAAAAAGTAAAAAGGAACTATAATGGAAAGGCTACACTTTGGTCTCACTCTCTTTGGAGAAGATATGAAGGCAGGAAAATCTGTTTTCTTCTTGGGAAGGTTTGCCTGAGGCATTCGCTGAGTCAGACTGCTAAGAAGTGCCATTCCTCTTTTTTGCTCTTTCTAAAATGCTGGATTTTTTTTTCTTCCTTTCTTAGTATCACGGAGGGATTATTTTGGGGAAAAAAAACAGCAAACAAAAAATTACTAGATAAAGAACATGGATCTTGAACATCACAAAGGGTGCCTGCAGAAACTGGCTCCAGTACAAACCCACTGCCAATTCTGTATGGCATGAAAATTCCTAAGGAATTCAACCCTCCTCATAACTCTTTGCTTTGCCTTACAACTTGCAAGACACCTACACCATCCTAAAAAGTGTACTCAAATAGAGTATATACATACATTTTCTTTATTCATTTATCCATTGATGGACGTTTAGGCTGATTTCACAGACTATTATGAAAAATTTTGCAATAAACATGGAAGTGCAGATATCTCTTTGACATATTTATTTCATTTCCTTTGGATATATACTCAGTAGTGGAATTGCTAGGTTATATATTAGTTCTATTTTACTACAAAGCCGTAGTAACCAAAAGAGCTTGGTACTGGCATAAAAACAGACCCACAGACCAATGGAAGAAAATAGAGAGCCCAGAAATAAATCCACGTGTACAGCCAACTCATTGTTGACGAAAGTGCTAAGAACACACAATGCAGAAAAGACAATCACTTGAATAAATGGTTTTGGGAAAACTAGATATCCAAATGCAGAAGAATAAAATTAGACCCTCCTCTCTCACCATATGGAAAAATAAACTCAAAATGGTTTAGACTTAAATATAAGATCTGAAACTATGAAAGTGCTAGAAGAAAATATTAGGGAAAAACTCCATGACATTTGTCCGCACAATGGTTTTTTGGATATAACCTCAAAAACCACAGGCAACAAAACCAAAATAGAATTTGATTGCTTATTCACTTGTTTAGAAACTGAACTCACAGAGTGCTTGGTATATAGCTCGTATACAAGGCCCCCTGAGGCTACAGTCAGTAAAGACAAGTTGCTCGTCATTCAGTACGTTCAGTAACAGGAGACAAACATGTAAAGTAATACAGTACAATTGGCCCTCTGTATCCATGAGTTCTTCATTTGTGAATTCAACCAACGGCAGATCAGAAACATTCAGGAAAAAAAAAAGAAGGTTGTGTCTGTGCCAAATATGCAAAGACTTTTTACTGGTAGTTATTTCTTAAATAATGTAACGACAATTTGTATAGCATTTACATTATATTCAGTATTATAAGTAATCTAGAGGTGATTTAAAGTATACAAGAGGATGTACATAGATTATATGTAAATACTACATCATTTTATATAAGAGGCTTGAGCATCTGTGAATTTTGGTATCCACAAGAAGTCCTGGGACCAATCCTACATGGACAATGAGGGACAATTGCATATATAATCAGTTTTTCAAGCGCTCAGATAGCAGTATTTCAGCATACAGTGGAGGACACAAAATTCTACCAATTTGGCCAGTAAAGGCTCCATAACATGCAACACATAGAGAAATGTAGAAACAACCTAAACATATAATGCTAACAGATAAAGAGAGGTAGAGTAGTCAGGGAGCTAATCCAGTGGTCTAGGAGAAAGATAAAGACCTGAATGAATCAGGGACAGTAAGAATGGACAGAAAGTGGTAAAACCAAGAGATCTTAATGAGAAAACACATATAAGCTCTATCTCTGTCTGGCAAATAGAAATTGCTAGATATGTTTTGGCTATTTTTGTTGTTTAATTCATTGTGTACAAACAGATTACTTTGAATAAAGTAGTGGGCTAAGGAAAAGCCCTTGATTGTTTAAGGAATGAGTGAGGATCCATCTATTTCCAATAATATAACAGCAATAATGGCACTAGGCCTAAGCATGAGGGTCCCCATGCATGAGCCCTGCACACTGGAGGGCCTGAAATGGTTCTTCCCTTCTGCCATTCATCTTCACAAGGTAAAAAACATGTGTTCTTGGAGACTTGATTGTCAGAGTCTCTGTCTCTCTTCTAGAGCATGTTCCTGGGACACAGGAACCAAAATTCCCTGCCCATATGACTTCAGCCTGTTCCACAGCATACTTAGGTCTCCTCCCTGCATTGGTCATCTTAAAGGCAGCCTGAGCCACTGCTGTTTCACATCTCTCAGCTGGAAGGGTAGCTAAGGAATAGCTGTTTATTGAGGCAGGGATGGGGCCTACATGAATGAAAATGAATATGGTATCTACATGCAAATGGGGAAATCTCCTATAGTATGGGATGGACACAATGGTGGTAGAGAAGGGGAAGTAGACTGCAGGCTATAATCCAGGGGCTTTGGAGACAGGGGTTGATTTTCTTTGTGCAACTACATTCCAGCACAAATATGTGAAAAGTACAATTCTAAATTCGAGGCTTACCTTCCATGTCATTCTGAAGGTTTAATAGTCAAGACTGGAATAGAGAAGATATTTAAAGACTTAATTTATGATGTTAAAATATGTAGACATAAGATATTTAGGCCTCTATTTATAGACTTGTCCTGAGCCCTGAAAAGCCCTGCAAAGATTAATAAAAATTTATGGAGAATAATTTTCTAGAAAAACTTTAGCAAACACAATTCTTACATTAGAGTAAATTCAACAAATACAAATGCAGAGCTGATTTCCCAAAAAGGTAAAGAATAATTCCAAAGTCACAGAAAAACAGATGGAAAATATGAAAAAGATTAAGAGTCATGAGGGATACAATGAGATATGCCTTCCAGTTCAAAGAGGAGAATTAAAAAGGAGAGAAGCAAAATTTTTAAATAAATAATATCTGAGAACTTCTAGAACTAATAAGAGATCTGATTCTTCAGGTTCTGAGATGCTCAACAAATCCAAAGCTGGATAAATAAAAACTAACCCCAACCTAAACTCTTAACAATAAAAATTCAGAAACAAGAATGGGGAGGGAGATTTTCAAAGCAATTATGGGAAAAGCTGTAATATGCACATAGAAATAAATATGGGACTGACGATACTTCCCAGAGCAACAAAGGAAGCCAAAAGACAGTAGAACAGTGTCTTCAAACTTCTGAAAGTAAGTAACTGTCAACCTAGAATTGAGTACATAGATAAAGTATCATTCAAGAGCTAGGGCAAAATAATGACATTTTCAGATAAAGGTGGGTTTATCACAAATAGAACCTCACTAAAAGAACGTGTTTTGAGAAGTAAATCCAAAAAGAAATATTTCAGAATCTAACATTTTAGAGCAAAGAATACGATAAATATGGGTAAAGTAAAATAAACATCGAGAATAAAAAATATGTAATTGTCGTAATGATAATGTCTAACTTTGGGAGTATTATTCGTCAAATTGTGCTTCCCCTGATTCGTATGCTGAAGTCCTAACCCTTCTGTGTGCCTTATTTGGAGATAGGATCATTACAGAAATAATCAAGTTAAAATGAGGTGAGCAGGGTGGGTCCCAATCCAATATGACTGGAATCTTTATAAAAAAGGGAAATTTAGACCTAGAGATACACACAAAGGGAAGAGGACGCAAAGAAACAGAGCCACCTACAAGCCAAGGAGAAAGGACTGGAACAGAGGGTCTCCTTGGAAGAAACCAATCCTGCTGACACCTTGATTCTGGACTCCAAAACTCTAAAAAGACAATACATTTCTGTTATTTAAGCCACCTAGGTGAGGTTAAAAAAAAAAAAAATTGGAATGACAATTTTGAAATTAATGACATGTAGGACTGGGAGGTTATAACATTTTCTAAGGTCCTTCTGTTGTTCCAGAATACATAAATTGATTAATACCATATTTTAACTTAAGCAGGCATGTAAAAAGTCTGACCAATGAATGATGAGAATAAAGAGTGTACTTTTAAATCAATTGAGGGGAAAAATAAAATTTATACCTAAAACATAAATTGAAAAAAAATGCAAAAAAATGAGGAGGAAACACCTAAGATAAACAGACAAAACGAACACAGTGAAATGGTAGAAATAAATGCAAATAATAACGTTATTTATTTTAAAAAGTAAATGAACTAAATTCAACTGCTGAAATGAAAAGATACATTGAATAATAAAATCTGGCAGTATCATTTACAAAAATACATCTAAAATATAAGGGCATATTCACATAAAACTAGAGATCTACAATGCCTGACAAGCAGTTTGGAAAAAGAATTATGAGAAAATTACAGAAGTAGGGCCAAGTGTTCTGGATCATCTGTGTAATCCCAGCACTTTGGGAGGCCAAGATGGGAGGACTGCTTGAGGCCAAAGCTTCAAGACCAGCCTGGGCAACATAGCGACACCCCTGTTCCCACAAAAAAATTAATAAGTTAGCCAAGCATGGTTGCCCATACGTGTAGTCCCAGCTACTCCAGAGGCTGAGGAGGGAGGATCACATCAACCCGGGGGTTCAAGGTTGCAATGAGCCACATCTTGTCACTGCACTCCAGCCTGGGCAACAGAGTCTCTTAAAAAAATTATAAGAGAAGTTATGAGTAAAATATCTTTTAGATACATCTTTCAAATGCCACTGCATATTTTTATAAATTATTTTTGTAAATCTTTTAAGATTTTAAAAGATTCCATAGTCCCTGTGCCAGTAAATGGTATTTTTATAACAGGGAGAATATATTTATTCTGATATTTATAATTAGGAAAAAAAATTAGTTATTTTTTCTTTTAATAGCTAAAAACATTGGATTTTTAAGTAAGACATTTACTTTTCTTAATAAAAAACACTGATGGTTCATAGAGACAAAAATCTACTTTCTTAATAGTTCATGTTCTGCTATAAGAATAAGTGAATATTATACTGTTGTTACAACAGGAGATAACTTTTCAGGCAACTTAGATATTGATAAAATTATTATTATCGTACTTGCCTAGAGACTTAAAAATTAAAAAAAATCAACTAGTAATATCTAATATACATATTTTCACATTTTTTGATAACCCATGTTCTAGGTCAGCTGAAAATTAATATAGTAAATACCTATAACTTTGACAGATAGAAAAGTTACTATTCATAACTCATTTCACTAGCAAAGAATTAGTCACTTTAAATGAGTGAAAATATATAATTTTTAAAAGAGAAAATAACATTTTTAGATTTGCTAGAAAAGCATTCACTATTGACTGATCTTTTTAGGGATATAGTGTAACTATCCCAAAAACTTAATTAAAACTAGAAAGACATAATTTTTCTATATTTTTATATATAATGTATACCATGTAAATAGAAGTGCTAAAATAAATGAAATTTTGGGAATGTTTGACTGTCTCATATTTATTTTTTCAAATTAGACTTCACTATGTTATACTAAAAAGAAAATATTAAGGTAAGGATTAATAATATCTGAATAACAGAACATCCATTTTTCTTGTTGTGTGATTTAATTCAGGATTTGGCAAGATAGACACTTTAAACCACATAATTCTAGGTTGTGTTTGGGGAAGGAGGAAGGTTTGGCTGTGTCCCCACCCAAATCTCGTCTTGAATTATAGCTTTCATAACTCTCCCCATAGTGTGGGAGGAATCCAGTGGGAGATAATTGAATCATGGGGATGGTTTCCCTGATACTGTTCTTGTGGTAGTGAATAAGTCTCGTGAAATCTGATGGTTTTATAAGAAGAAACCCCTTTCACTTGGCTCTCATTCTCTCTTCCATGCCACCATGTAAGATGTGCCTTTTGCCTTCTGCCATGATTGTGAGGCCCCTCAAGCCACGTGGAACTGTGAGTCCATTAAACCTCTTTTTATTTATAAATTACCCAGCCTCAGGTATGTCTCTATCAGCAGCATGAAAATGGACTAATACAATAAATTGGTACTGGTAGAGTGGGGTGATGCTGTGAAGATACCCAAAAACGTGGATGCAACTTTGGAACTAAGTAACAGGCAGAGGTCGGAACAGTTTGGCAGGGTCAGAAAAAAGACAGGAAAATGTAGGAAAGTTTGGAACTTCCTAGAGACTTGTTGAATGGCTTTGATCAAAATGCTAATAATGATACAGACAATGAAATCCAGGCTGAGGTAGTCTCAGATAGAGATAAAAAACTTATTGGGAAGTGGAGTAAAAGTGACTCTTGCTATGTTTTAGCAAAGAGACTGGCAGCATTTTGCCCCTGTCCTAGAGATTTGTGGAACTTTGAATTTAAGGGAGATGATTTAGGGTTTCTGGTAAAAGAAATCTCTAAGCAGCAAAGCCTTCAAAAGGTGACTTGGGTGCTGTTAAAAGCAATCAGTTTTAATAGGGGAACAGAGCATAAAAGTTTGGAAAATTTGCAGCTAGACTACATGATAGAAAAGAAAAACCCATTCCTTAATTTTTCTGGGGAGAAATTCAAGCTGGCTGTAGAAATTTGCATAAGTAATGAGGAACCAAATGTTAATCACCAAGACAATGGGGAAAATGTCTCCAGGGCATGTCAGAGACCTTTATGGCAGCCCCTCCCATCACAGGCCTGGAGGCCTAGGAGGAAAAAATGCTTTTGTGGGCTGGGTCCAGGGCCCCTTTGCTGTGCATAGCCTAGGGACTAGGTGCCCTGCATCCCAGCTGCTCTAGCCACGGCTAAAAGTGACCAAGGTATAGCTCAGCCTGTGGCTTCAGAGGGTGCAAGCCCCAAGCCTTGGCAGCTTCCACATGATATTGAGCCTGTGGATGCATAGAAGTAAAAAACTGAGGTTTGGGAACCTCCAACTAGATTTAAGGTAATGTATGGAAATGCCTCAAAGGCAGATCTCTGCAGGGGTTGTGCCCTGTTAGAACCTCAATTAGAACCTGCCTTAACAGAACCTCTGTTAGGGCAGTGCTAAAGGGAAATGTGGGGTTGAAGTCCCCACACAAAGTCCCCATTGGGGCACTGCCTAGTGGAGCTGTGAGAAGAGGGTCACCATCCTTGAGACCCCAGAATGGTAGATCCACCAATAGCTTGCACCCTGCACATGGAAAAGCCACAGACATTCAACACCAGCCCATAGCAGCTGGGCCATGTTGATAAGCTAGCCCCAGGAAAGGGGCTATACCCTGCAAAGCCACAGAGGAAGAGCTGCACACCATCATGGAAACCCGCCTCCTACATCAGTGTGACCTGGAGGTGAGACATGGAGTCAAATGAGATCATGTTGGAGTTTTAAGATTTGACGGCCCCACTGGATTTTGGACTTGCATGGTGCCTTTAGCCCCTTTGTTTTGGCCAATTTTTCCCATTTGGAATGGGGGTATTCATCCAATCCCTGTACCCCCATTGTATCTAGGAAGTAACCAACTTGCTTTTGATTTTACAGGCTCCTAGGTGGAAGGGGCTTGCCTTGTCTTAAATGAGACTTTGGACTGTGGATTTTTCAGTTAATGCTGAAATGAGTTAAGACTTTAGGGGACTGTTGGGAAGGCATGATTGGTTTTGAAATGTGAGGACATTTCAAAATGTCCTCATTTTGGGTTTTGGGATTTGGGAGGGGCTGGAGCACAGCAATATGGTTTGGCTCTATCCCCACCCAAATACCATCTTGAATTGTAGCTCCCATAATTCCCACGTGTTGTGGGAGGGAACTGGTGGGAGATAATTGAATCATGGGGGTGGCTTCCTCCATACTGTTCTCCTGATAGTGAATAAGTCTCATGAGATCTGATGGTTTTATAAGGGGAAACCCCTTTCACTTGGCTCTCATTTTCTCTTCCTTGCCACCATGTAAGATGTGACTTTCACCTTCCACCATGATTGTGAGGCCTCCCCAGCCATGTGGAACTGTGAGTCTATTAAACCTCTTTTTCTTTATAAATTACCCAGTCTTGGGTATGTCTTTATCAGAGTGTGAAAACAAAGTAATATAATCTACTAGATGCCAAAAACACCACCTCTTCCAACCCCATATCCTTCAAATTGTGATAATCAAAAATATCTATAGACATTGCCAAATGTCCCTTCTGGGGCAAAATCACCCTTGGTTGAGAATCACTGACATAATTTTAGTGTTTCTTGCTAATTTTTTTTTTTCTTAGTGACACTTCTCCAATAGTCTGTTTTATTTATTTTAGATTATACATATGTCCAGCATATAGCACAGAAAACTTAGTCTAAGACAATCATGGACACTTGAATGGAAGCAGTGATGCCTATACAAAGCATGTCTTTTACAAGATATTTTTAAAGTAGATTAAAACATTTTCAGTTCTTTAATATTTCTTCTAAAAAAGCTCATTGGCATTGTTTTTGGTTGGCTATATGTTTTAATTAGAGATTTTGGTTGCAAAGACAATCTTCGTGCAAGTTTAATTTAAAGAAAGAGCAGTTTGAGGAGATCTCATGTAACCTAAGGCAAGATAGCAGCTGGGCTGTTGATAAACTAGGATATTGTGAGGACCAGAAATAGTCTCTTATTTCTGTTTACATGTTTGCCTTATTCTCTTAAACTTTTTATTACAAAAAATTTCAATTATACACAAAATTGAAAGCAATAGTTTACAGATAACTTAGCCTCATCAATTACAATATTCTGCCATTCTTTCTTCACCTCTTACTTCTTTCCATATTATACTCTACTTCATGCTGTGGAGGTAGTAAAAGAAAAATCTAGACATTGTAACTTTTTTTTTTTTTTTTTTTGAGACAGAGTTTTGCTCTTGTTGCCCAGGCTGGAGTGCAGTGGTGCCACCTCGGCTCACTGCAACCTCTGCTTCCTGGGTTCAAGCGATTCTCCTGCCTCAGCCTCCCAAGGAACTAGGACTACAGGCCGGCGCCACCACGCCCAGCTAATTTTTTTTTGTCGGTCAGGCTGGTCTCAAACTCCTGATCTCAGGTGATCCACCTGCCTCGGCCTCCCAAAATGCTGGGATTATAACATTTTATTAGTAAATATTTCTGTACGTACTGCTAAAAGATCATGCCCTTTTGTAACATAATCATAAAACCATCATTAAATGTAAATTCAAATAAAAATAATTTATTAAGATTATCAACTACCCTATCAGTGTTCAACTATCCTTGACTGTCTCATAAATGTCTTAATGGTTTTATTTAGAGTACAAACAAGTTCAACACTTAATGTTTTGTTGATGTGTCACTTAAATCTGTTTTAATCTATTAAAATTCTCTCATTTTTTCTAGTCCCGTTGCTTTGTTAAAATAAGGTTATTCTCTAAATTTATAAATTATAGATTTGACTGACTTACCATTTGATGTTCCTCTTACCATTTGATGTTCCTCTGTCCTTTGTATGTCTTTTACTTTGAGATTTAGATCTAGATGCTAATCAGACACATGTTCAAGTTTTTGGCAAGAATATGTCATCTGTTGCACTGTATAGTTCTTATTGCATCACATCAGAAGGTTTAAAAAAACGCCAGACATTCCCTTTTTTGTGAAGTTAAACTAAGTCTTCCCATCTACTCTATTCTTTATTAAATGACCAATTGTCGCAAATTATATATTTAGCACTATGTAGGTTTATGTGTGCAAGTATACCATACTGACAACTAGTGTTCATCAAAATCACAGTATATTTAGTGAAACCTTTATCATTGTTTTTTTCTTTTTGAAAAAAATATTTTTATTTGTATTTTTAATTTGCGTGGGTGCAGAATAGGTGGATATATTTATGGGGTAAGTAAGCTGTTTTTATATAGGCAATGCAATGTAAAATAAGCACATTGTGGAAAAGGAGGTATCCATCTCCTCATGCATTTATCCACTGAGTTACAAACAATACAATTATACTCTTTATGTTAAAATATATAATTAAGTTATTATTGGCTATAGTCATCTGTTGTGCTATCAAATAGTAGGTCTTATTCATTCTATTTTTTTCTTTCTCTATTTTTGAATGGATTTGAAACCATGTTAGAGCAAATCAGAATCACTGGACTTAGTGGATAACTTCCCAAATATTATTTGAAGAAGCAAAAATGCATTCAGATGTTTAATTGCTAGTAAATTTGTTTAAAACAAAAATGTCATGGCCTTATAATCACACTGTCAATCCAGTGACAAAACTAATAATAACTAATCTCTGGATGTGACTAGAGCTTTAGACCTTACTAAGCAGTTTTACATCCATAATTTCATTCAGTTCTCAAGGCAGATGAGAAGTGATGCTGGCACCGTGGCTTGTGCATCCAGGATGGATGTGGAGCAGTGCTCCTACCTGATAGTCCATCTGTTGTTGTCCAGAGAAAAAGAGTTTATGGTTAATAACTTGATTATTTCTTTCATGGATTCAGTGTTACTATCACAGATTGCTTACTCAATTTTAATACTCACTTTAAAATATAAGAATAAAAGTGGCAAAATTAGACTGAGTCTTCACAGATGATATTAAAATAGGCAAAAAATATTAGAAGGCACAGGTTGGAAATGACTGCAGGAAGCATCCACATCATATCATGGAGGAGGAAACTCAGACCAAAAGTAAGAAACATAACAAGGAGACCACCATCCGTGGGTGTTATTTTGATTTGTATTGATTTACAAATAAAATTCTAATTTTCTAAAATAACTCTAATTCCAATTCATAATTCTAATTTATAAATAAGATTCTTGTTATTTGTACATGAAAATTTAGCTTTACTCAATACTGCACTTCAGAAATTAAAAATTCAAAATTAGATCTCTGTGAGAAAATGTTGACAGAAGGCCTGTCACTGAGAGGTATGCACTAATGCCTCGCCAGGCTGTTTCAAGGACAGGAAAGAAGTTAAAAAAAAAAAAAAAATCAAACATACGGATGCCATCAACAGAAGAAAGATTATTTAACTTCATCATATTAAATATAACTATATCAAACCTGGTTTGATAAATATTTAAGGGTTTTGCACATTCGAGGGTCTAAGCTTGTACTGCAGAAGGGATAGCTACGAATTACAAGAAATCATTGGTTAAGCATGTTCATTAACAGGAAATGTGATAAACAGTTGTTAAAAATATTAGTTGAAAAAAAAAAAATATTAGTTGAGAGGCAATTAGGCTGAGGCAGCCCCAGCGCCCTGGGTTCCTCCCAAGCAAACAGAAATACAGCTTAGTATAAAAGGCACAACAAAACTTAACCTTAACAATCAGGAATAACCAACTAACTTCTAACTAGGGACTTTCCACTGGAATGATCTAAATAAGGCTACTTGCAACACTTTCATTAATCAAATATTTTCTTTACCTTGCTTCAGTGTTCCTCTTATAAAAACCTTCCAACTCCTTCCGTACCCTGCCTCCTTGCTGGAGCCCCAAACTGCCTGGTCTTTAGGCTGCCCCATTTACAAATTGATGTCTGCTCAGATCTACTCTTTACAACTTTACGGTATCTAAATTTATCTTTCAACACAATGCAAATAAACAATGGGGATAAAATGATAAATGTTGTAAGTGTTGTTAAAATGTTATAGAAAATTAATTCCAACCCCAGGTAGTTAGAAAGACTTCATGAAAGAGGTAGCAATTTTAAAGGAAGAATAGGACTCAGACATTCCAGGCAGAGAAAACAGCAGGGACATAGCACAGAGATTTTTGAAAAAAGTTCAGGTCATTGAGAGAGAAAAATGAATATCCTGGTTTGAGGAAAGAGTAACACAGAGGGATAATATACCAAGAGATAAAAGCTCAGTGGGGTGAAGTCAGGAAAGCTTTGAATTTCATGCTAGGAAATGGGGCTTTATTTGATTGACAATGGTGCATTATCAAAGAATTTTTAGCAGAGACATGCATGTTTACTACAGTGATGTAGAATGATTTTTCTAGGAGCTGTATTAAAGATGCATTGAAAGGGAAAGACAGTGGAGATGTTCACAGAGAGAACAAGCCAACCTCTAAATTAGGAAACAAAAGTAGGGGCATACAGACATACAAGAGAGTTGAGGAAATGAATAGCTAAGCCATGGCTCCATAATGGCTGATACTGCTTGTTACATCAATTTGCTGTTTCCTCTTTTCAGATAATCAATTTTTTGTGTTTAAATTTCAACTTAGATTTCTAAATAATGTAATTTTAAAATGCCAAAAATTATATCAATTGAATAATAACATAGATGTATACTGTTTTTTGTTTTGTTTTGTTTTGCTTCCTGCCATAAAGTGGTGGCAAGTGATGCCTGGCAAACGTAAGTATTTAATCTTTTTAAAGGTCAAGTGTAGACTGCAAACACCATATAAACAAAGAGGATAGTGGCACTTACTTGCCTTTGTTTTAGGTTTTAGTGACCAGCTGAGAAACAGTGGAAGACCACAACCATCAAAAAGCCTATCTGCATATTCATCCATAGAAACACTCAGTGTTCATATGTAAAATATGTGGTTAGAGATAACCTATAAAAATATATATCTTTTGAGGCTAGTGTAAGTTATCAAGACCAGAAAAGATTTATTACATGAGAAAGGAGGAAAATAATCAAATATTAAATTTTATATCTGAGTGAAACATTGACAAAATTTGCTAACATCTATAAAGAATATAAGTACGACTATATATAAATCAATGTATAAATATTTGAAAGAAAAGATCAGCATAGTTTACGTGTCTCCATATGACAGACAGGCAGGCACTCTTGATGAGAGAAAAGTGAAGCCCTTAATAGATCATGTAGTCTCAGAACTTCAGTCAGGCTTTTGTTTTCACCATACATAATATTTCTGTACACAATTAGAAAGCTTGTTAACTGGTATTGTCTCCATGTCATCTGGGTCCCATGGGGTCCTACACTCTTGCCACTCTATCAGGCAGTGCAGGGTAGTCCCAGAGTGACTGTCTTTTGTATTATTCTTTTTTACTATTAATTATTCCTTTATAAGGGGAATCATAGGAATAATATATTTTTATATGTAAATGGGATTCTTTCTTTAGCATTTAGATATATTCAAATCCCTCCCAAATCAGATTGAAGCATGTGTCTCTATGGGCAATGGGGCAGGGGCAAGGCAGGATTGTTACATGGCAGGAAGTAACAAATATTAACCTTTAATTTCTGATCACCTTGTGCCTTGCCCCTGGACCAACCTGGCAGTGGTCAAATTAATTCATTCCTTCATTCATTCACTCGATCAATGTTTCTTAGATGCTGATTTTATTTCAAATACTATCCTAGGCCCTGGAGATATATTGTGAATTATTATTTTATCCTTGTAGAGCTTACGTCTTAGTTGTTTTTCTAGAAACGCAAATAGATAATATGATAATATTTCAGGTAGTGGTAAATTCTTTTTTTTTTTTTTTGAGACAGAGTCTCGCTCTGTCACCCAGGCTGGAGTGCAATGGCGTGATCTCGGCTCACTGCAACCTCTGCCTCCCAGGTTAAAGGGATTCTCCTGCCTCAGCTTCCCGAGTAGCTAGGATTACAGGTGCCTGCCACCACGCCCAGCTATTTTTGTATTTTTACTAGAGATGGGGTTTCACCATGCTGGTCAGCTGGTCTCGAACTCCCAACCTCAGGCAATCCACCCGCCTCAGCCTCCCAAAGTGCTGGGATTATAGATGTGAGCCACTCCACCTAGCCCAGGTGGTGGTAAATTCTATGGGAAAACAAAGCAAACTAAGGAGACCAGAGTGTCAACATACGGTGAGGGGAGGTGAAGGGAAAGTGCTATTATTAAACTGGCCAATGCAGTGACACATGCCTGTAGCCCCAACACTTTAGGAGGTGGAGGCGAGAGGATTGCTTGAGACCAGGAGTCCAAGACCAGCCTGGGCCACACAGTGAGACCTCATCTCTACAAAAAACAAAAAAAAAGGCTAGCTGTGGTGGCATGTGCTTATTGTTCCATTTAGTCAAGAAGCTGAGGCAGGAAGATTGCTTGAGCCCAGGAGTTGAGGCTGCAGTGAGCTATGATGGTGCCACTGCACTCCAGCCTGGGTAATAGAGCGAGACCTGTTTAATAAATAAATATTAAATACATAAATAAATAAAAATGGTAGTCAGTGAATACCTTGATCAGATGGCATTTGAGCAAGTCCTGAAGAAAACAAAGGCTTGAACCATGCAAGTAACTGTAGGAAAAGAATTCCAGGCAAAGAAAAAAGCTAGGCAAATGTTCTGAGAGAACATGCTTGGGTCATTTGAGAAACAGTAAAGAGATCAACCAGTGCGGCTGGACAGGAAAGAGAGGAACAGGGATATTTGTGCTTGGATCTTAATTTTTCTAGGTTACCAAGTGACAAAACAGAAAGGCTAATATTAAAAAAAAAAAAAAAAAAATTACAGTTCCGAAGAGAAGGGAGCATAACTTGCCAGACAGGGCCACAAAGGGAAGCACCAGTTTTATTCAGGAGGCAGAAGTAGGAACAAGGGGAAGGCACTGGCCAGAGTTTTATTGGAATTTCCATGATAAAGGCAAGGCAGAGTGGGGTAAAAAGCTTAGGACCCGCTAGTTTGAATAGCTATAGTGGGATTTTGGGCATAGAGCTGTCTTTAGTTGTCTGGTATCTGACTCTGGGTTGGTTTAGTGCAGAAGAAATACTGGCTTGATGTGTGACAGATAAGGAGGTGGTTGGGGGTACAGACTTGGGGTTGGTTATAGGGTTGGTGATATGATTTTCATGCGCTGTGAAAGCTGGATCACAGGAAAGATATAAACAACTTTGAGTGTTAATTTGGCCTTGTGATGAATGACCACAAAATAGACAAGACAGAATTGAAAAAAACAGTTCAAACACAGTGATAGGGCCGGGCACGGTGGCTCACGCCTGTAATCCCAGCACTTTGGGAGGCCAAGGGGGGCGGATCACGAGGTCAGGAGATCGAGGCCATCCCAGCTAACACGGTGAAACCCCGTCTCTACTAAAAATACAAAAAATTAGCCGGGCGAGGTGGCAGGCGCCTGTGGTCCCAGCTGCTCTGGAGGCTGAGGCAGGAGAATGGCGTGAACGTGGGAGGTGAAGCTTGCAGTGAGTGGAGATCGCGCTACTGCCCTCCAGCCTGGGTGACAGAGCGAGACTCCGTCTCAAAAAACAAAACAGAACAAAACAAAAACAGTGATAGGACACAAAGCCAGAAAAGGAAAAGGGAACAGATGATTGATATGAACATCTGTAAGTCATTGTAGGTATTTTAAATTTTACTCTAGGTGAAACAAGAAAGCACTTGGAGAGTTTTGAGAAGAGGAATGGCATAATCTCACATATTTTAAAGGGATCTTGGCTAGGCATGGGGGCTCACACCTGTAATCCCAGCACTTTGGGTGGCCGAGGCAGGTGGATCACCTGATGTCAGGATTTCAAGACCACCCTGACCAACATTGTGAAACCCTGTCTTTACTAAAAATACAAAAATTAGCCAGGTGTGGTAGCAGGTGCCTGTAATCCCAGCTACCCAGGAAGCTGAGTCAGGAGAATCACTGGAACCCAGGAGGCAGAGGTTGCAGTGAGTCAAGATCATGCCACTGTGCTCCAGCCTGGGCAACAGAGCAAGACTACATCTCAATCAATCAATAAGTCAATCTCTATAATTCCTGGGCTGCTGTGGTGGAAATAGTTTGGAGAAATAAGAATTTCAGTAGTTTAAGTTTGAACTGTCTAAAAAGAAACAGGTGGAGATGTTAAAAAGTAGGTTAATACATAACTGTTCCTGAGTATAGATTTGGAAATCTTTGTTGTATTTTAGATAGTGTTTAAAGCTGTGAGATTAGATGAGATCCCTCTAGTGTAGGCTACCTGGAGAACTGGAATAACCAAGCTCTGTGGAACTGCAGCACTGAGAGATTAGGGTAAGGAGAAGAAACCAATAACTGACGCAGGATTAGTCAGTGTGGAGAGAATGAAACCCTAAATAGTGCTATGGAAGCTATGTGAAAAACATGTTTTGAGAAGAAGGGATTAAGTGTCAAATGCTGATGATGGTCTTTTTTTTGGAGGGTGGGTAGGGACGGAGTTTCGTTCTTGTTGCTCAGGCTGGAGTGCAGTGGGGCAATCTCGGCTCACCACAACCTCTGCCTCCTAGGTTCAAGCGATTCTCCTGCCTCAGCCTCCCGAGTAGTTGGGATTACAGGTATGCACCACCATGCCCGGCTAATTTTTTGTATATTTAGTAGAGACAGGGTTTCTCCATGTTGGTCAAGCTGTTCTCCAACTCCTGACCTCAGGTGATCTGCCTGCCTCAGCCTCCTAAAGTGCTGGGATGACAGGCGTGATGGTCTTAATAAGATGAGATCTGCTAATTGAATGGATTTAGCATTATTGAAAGCCTTTGGTGACACTGATAAGACCTGTTTTAGTGGAGTAGCACTGGTGAAAGACTCTTTGGAGAGGATTCAAGAGAAAATGGGAGGAGAGAAATTTAAGACAAGAGTATAGCCAACCTTTTTGAAGAATTTTGTTGTACAGGGGAGCAGACAATTATAGAGCATATGGAGATAAATATTGGGTCAAGAAAGTTGTTTTGCTTTTAATATGGTTGATATTACAATGTGTTTTTATGTCTGTGGGGTTGACCCAGTATACTGGGAAATATTACACTGAAATTAAGACGGGGAAATTAATGGAGAAATGTTCTTAAGTAAAAAGGGATAAAATCAAGTGACCAAATAGGAGGGTTAGTCATAGATAGGAGCAAAGAATTTTATCCATAAGAACAGCAGGGACTGCAGAGTATAGGAATATAAATACAGATATATAGTGATGGGTGCGATAGAAGTTACTTCCTGATTGTTTTCTATTTTCTTCAGTGTAATAGGAAGCTGAGACTGGAGAAGGGAACAGATACGATATTTTCCCTTCCCACACCTGAGGCATAAACCATCCTTCCATCACTGGCAGACAATAACACACCTAGAATAGTGTCTAATCCACTGGAACACATCTCTGGAGGAAGATGCATTAGAATATGCAACCACAGGGGGTAGCTCCATTCCATGTAACTCAGATATGCCTCTTTGGAGAACGGTTGCCATCCAGACTCCACTGGGAATCTATTATCTAAATGTGTTTTCTCCAAAGATACTCTCTACTGCTTGCAAATATGTTTTTACTAGACTTGTCTTTATTGTTTACCAGACATGCCTGGGCTTTTATGATTTTTAGAAACAGATTCAGCACTGGTTCCAACTAATATTAAATGAATAAGTCACAAATATGTAATCACAATTCTGGTAAGTGCTATGAAAAGGAGAGATGAAATTTGAGCAGAGGTCTGAAGGAGACGTGAGATAGGCTAAAATGAAGAGAAGAACGAACAAGTACAAAGACATCGAAGTAGGTATTGAAGACAATGAACCCAGCGAGGCAAGAGCACAGAAAATAAAGGAGAAACAGGTGATAGAGATGGGGAGTGATAAAGTCGGGGAGATAGAACAGAGCTAGATAGTTCAGAGCCTTGCAGGTAACTTTCTGAATTTTTGTTTTTATCATAAAATCAATGGAAATCTATTGAGGTCATTTAAATAAACGTACGACATAATCAGATTTGCAACGTAAGAGCAGTTCGGAACTAAGCAGCTGGAGGTTCTCACATTGAAGCTTACTGCGTAAAGAGGAGAGGAAGGAAATTCCTCTTTGTGCAGTGAGCTTCAAGGGTACGTACAGTGGTTTAAAGGAGCTATGGAGAATCAGACATGTAGGATCAAAGTGCTATCGATATTTGAAGACCAAAAGAGTGAATATATAAAAGGAAGCTGGAGAGATAATATACAATTAGTCCATCATTTAATTCTTCTACCTTTCAATCCTGTATTCCACAGACTCAATATCTCAAATATTTATCTTATCAATAGTTTCCATTCCTGATTTTCCATTTGTCTTTCCTGAGCCCAGTAGTGGTTTCTCCTGCTTTCTCACTGAATCATAAATACTATCTTTTCTTCAGTGTTCCCAAAGGTTTTAGAAAGTCAGAACTTAAAGTCCTTTTGCATAGCACAACCTTCCCTCCACTATACTTGCTTCTGAATTTCTACCACCATACCTACATTAAGGTAAGTAAGTCACAATATATAGCCTATTAACTAGAGTTTTCTCTCCTTTTATTTCCCTGTAGAAAATGCTCAAATGAGGGCAGGATTCAGGGATCAACTAAAAGCATTACCCCAAGGCCAAGCAATTATTTACTTAAAGGAAGTCAGGCAGAATTATTTTGGCTGATAATTTGATTAATGTAGTACTTTTTATTAAAATAAGAATGTGCTGAATGATTACTATTACACGACATAATGGTTTTCAGCTGTGTATCACCGGCAAATATTTAGCTTGAACCAAAATTTTACTGTACAGCTGAAAACCTCAGCTTTAGATGAGGGAGAGTTAGATAGTTTTCCTTTTAATATGAGCAAAAGTTACTATGATGAGTTTTAATCAAGTTGTTAAGGTACCATAAACAGTAATGAGAAGGAAAGAAAGTGTTAAAATTTTATTTTAAAAATGATAATCTAACTGAATAATTTTTCTAAATGTCCTGCTTAGGTTAAAATTCATGTGTTACTATTCTAAAGCATAACAACTTCGTGAGTTTAAAGTATTTTTGGTTTAATTTGTTCAATATTGAAAATAATGCTACCTAGACTTTGTTTACTTTTCACATGTAAATAGGGTTATATACACTGTGTCATCATGATTGTTAAATTATAGACCTTCTCATAGTGATGGTGAATACTAATGGGAACCACAGAACAGCACTATCCCAACAATTTCTCCAAATCATCTTTGGGACTGACTTTTCAGCTCAGCTGAAAGATTAATTTAATTTAGGGATACCCTGAGTTAACTCAGTGAATAATTTCTCAAGTGTAACTCTCAATATTCTCCAGACAATGGCATTTTCTCAATATAATTCTATCAAACATCAGTATAGGAGACTTAGTCTGGGCTAAGAAGAACTTGTGCAGAGTTGTAGAAAAGACAATGGTCTTGCTCTTTATATCTGCATTAGAAATAAAATTTATAAGGTGCGGAGACTACTTTTCATTGCTTAAACAATAGCTGCTCCATCCTCTGCCGTATTATTCTTTCCTGGTAGATTCTACTTTCCACACTACAGAGGTAGAAAATGCCAGATAGTTAATGTTTTCCAAGTAGCATGTGACAACCTATGTCAATGGGACCCAAGATTAAGTTTGCTGATAAACCTCTGGGAAAGGCTTTCGTTTTCCATAAAAAGTGGATGTGATACCTGGAGCTGCAGTAAGCTTCTATTGACCATGAGAAAATAAACCTAAGGATTAAAGCTAGCACATTGAAATTGTAGAGAGGAAGGAGAGAAAGTGCTTGGGTCCATGGTGTTACAATAGAGACTCTAAACCAACCTTAGAACTAGCTTACATCTAAGCTCTATGTTATATGGTCTATCATATTTTCTCCTAGTGTAAGCCAACTTTACTTGAGAAAAATGACCTAATTAATTCTCTAAACACGTTAATTAAACATGATAACAGTAGTCAAAAGTGGAAAAATAATGGACAGTTCTTATCTCTGGATGCTTTTAAAATAATTTATCTTGATTATTTATGTTGTTAATGGTAAACAAACCTGGGATTCACAGATTTATGATGCATGGCTTGCTATAAAATGCCATGTCCACTGCATAATTAACAGAGTATAAAATGAGTTTGATGAACATAACGGCTCTCTTTGTGTCAGCAATGCCACACAGGTATCACAAATTAAATCTGGGGCAGGATGGATGCTAACTAATGTGCAGGGCAAGATGTAGACAGCTGTGTCATTAGTCCCAGACTTTGCCATGTTTCGCCTTTGTTTCTTTTGAATTCTTAGTCAAGTCTAATATTGGCCTAGTTCTCTAGATTTTGTGAATATGATTTGATAATTCAACCCTTAATGACATCTCACTGACACGCCTTTGAACTTTCATTTTCTAATGTGAAATATAAAATGACAACTCAAGCAGGACAATATTTTCCGAAGAAGCCTAAAGGATAAATAGATTAGAAAGAAATTTTGCTGTAAAGAAATACCTGAGACTGGGTAATTTATAAAGAAAAGAAGTTGAATTGGCTCACAGTTCTGTAGGCTTTACAGGAAGCATGATGTTAGCATCTGCTTGGCTTCTGGTGAAGCCTCAGGGAGCTTTCAGTCATGGAAGAAGGTGAAACAGGAGCAGGCACTTCACATGGTAAAGAAGGAGCAAACAAGAAAGAGTGTTGAAGGGAGAGGTGCCATACTTCTAAATGAGCAGATCTTGGTAGAACTCACTATCATGAAGACAGCACCAATCCATGAGGGATCCGCCCCCATGATCCAAACACTTCACCAGGCCCCACCCTCCAGCACTGGAGATTACAATTCAACATGAGATTTTGGGCAGAAACTAATATGCACACTATATCAGTACAACTTGATGTCTTCTAATTTGCTCTATATGAGTTACTTCTAACAAAAAGCCAGACTTTGAGGCTGGCCACAAATAATTTTTCTAAAACTGTGGTTTGAGTACTGAAGAAGACCAT
This sequence comes from Nomascus leucogenys, assembly GCF_006542625.1. NCBI lineage: Eukaryota > Metazoa > Chordata > Mammalia > Primates > Hylobatidae > Nomascus > Nomascus leucogenys. Next base: position 26,968,558 of record NC_044390.1, read on the forward strand.
ATATTTTCCATAAATCTTGAATTTTTAGCTGGTTATGGTAAATAGTCATCTGGTTTGAGGAGGAGGAGAGCATACTTAAAGTAGATGTAAGAGTATGTGCCTGGATATTTGAGTGTCTTATTGTAGAAACTAGTATTTTCCTTCTCAAAGGCATATTTTCTCTCTTACATAGTAATAAGATTTTTGGATACACAGAGAGATGCTCAACTTAAGACAACAATTCTCAACTTCTCTTCAAACTAGGTAAGAGAGTGTGATGAAGTTCTAGCCAATGAATGTGAATGGGCCTACCATGTACAATTTCCAAATCATGGCTATAAAGAAAAGAAATGTGTCCTCTATTTTCTGTTTCTATTCTCTTTTCCTCTGACTGGCAAAACCCATATTGTGTCATTAGATGGATGCTGTTATTAAAGATTAAAGGGAATCTAGATATTTGATCATTACAGATTTAGGATGCTAGCCTCAACCAAACTCTTATGCTTTCACATGAAAGGGCAAAAGTTCCTTTTGATCAAGCCACTATAATCTCTGCTGTCTACTACTGGGCTAAACCGGGATTCCAACTAATATATTCACCCATCTCCATAATGATTTGGTATTCATTTTCTTTATATACATTATATTTGGTCCTATCAAATATTAAGTTTGCATGTATTTTCTTCCTATTCCCTCTTTAAAACTCAGTATGTTCAACTAAAAGTTGCAAAAAAGGGTGAGTAGATATTGGGGAACATCTAGCAGTCTCTGTCATACTTATTTTAATAAATGAACAAAACAAAATTTTGGTAGATACAGTGGCTTAAAATGTTCCTTTTTAATGTTTGAGATGGAGTCTTGCTCTGTTGCCCAGGCTGGAGTGCAGTGGTATGATCTTGCTCACTGCAACCTCCACCTCCAGCGTTCAAGTGATTCTCATACCTTCAGTCTCCGAATAGCTGGAATTACAGGTGTACACCACCATGCCCAGCTAATCTTTGTATTTTTAGTAGACATGGGGTTTTGCCTTGTTGGCCAGGCTGGTCTCAGACTCCTGGGCTCAAATGACCCCTCGCCTCGGCCTTCCAAAGGGCTGGGATTACAGGTGTGAGCCACCGCACCAGCCTCAAAATATTATTTAACAAATTGTATTTCTCAGTTATCACCATCCACAGATTTTCCTCACTTGTTATTTTAAGAAAATGTTATAATAGTATTTGCCTGAAATTCTTAATATAAGCTATTTTTTGGACCATGAGCCTTCTTCAAATAATCAGGTAGTTTTAAATTTTTCCTAAACTATCATTTTTGTTGGAAGGATGTCAATACAAAAGCTCCCACATTTATACACTTTTAAGTGAGGAATTATTATGCATGTTAATAAAAGTTGTGCTCTAGGGCAAAAGCACCTTAACTCTCATCTTTTTACAAGCATTTGAAGAAGGGTAGTAAAAGGTCATTTTATTTTACTGCACATCATTTTCTATCTTTTTGTTTCTATTGTTGCTGATTTTGATGTATTATATTAACTTTTGTTCACCAGTACCTAAAAAAGCGCAAAAGCAGTGAGAATGAGGAAAGTGCCTGGAAAAGAAAATTTCTGATTTAAAATAAAAGTAACAATAAAAATCAAGCAATATGTTAGAAAATAATGTTGCATGAGAAATACTTATAGGAAGTATCATCTTAAAAGAAAAATCATGCAATGTGTGGTAAGAGCTATGTGCCTTTCCAATATAAAATAACAAAGTGATGAGAAAAAATTAGTGATAAATGGGAAAACCAGATCTGTGACTGGATCCAGAGTTCACAAGCTTGCTAGATGTTGGAATTACTGAGAGGACAAAAAAAAAAAAAAGAAAAAATACTGATGACTGGCCGGGCGCAGTAGCTCACGCTTGTAATCCCAGCACTTTGGGAGGCCGAGGCAGGTGGATTACGAGGTCAGGAGATCGAGACCACGGTGAAACCCCGTCTCTACTAAAAATACAAAAAATTAGCCGGGCATGGTGGCGGGCGCCTGTAGTCCCAGCTACTCGGAGAGGCTGAGGCAGGAGAATGGCGTGAACCCGGGAGGCGGAGCTTGCAGTGAGCCGAGATCGCGCCACTACACTCCAGCCTGGGCGACAGAGCAAGACTCCATCTCAAAAAAAAAAAAAAAAAAAAAAAAAACTGATGACTGCTTGCCATTCCTTAAAGATCCTATTCTAGTTGGTCTTTAATATAGCATATAGCATGTGGCCTAGATATCTAGATTTTTTAAAATCTTTCCACTGATTCTATTGTGCAACCGAGGTTGAGAATCACTGGATTAAGGTAACAGCATTAATGTCAGATGTTAATTAGGTTAATATTAATGCAGAAGAAGGTTGGGAATTCATCTAAAATCTTAAATTTAAAATTAGAGAGGGGTCTGATTGTAAAAATATCTTAAGCCACACAGGGTCAGTGCCTGTTACCCCATCAGTAATGAAGTAGCTTCTAAGATTCTGTAAGGTAAAACTAGCCAACAGAATTTTCTTCAATGATGGAAATGTTCTAATCTGCGTTGTCCAATATAATAACCACTTGCCACATGTGACTATTGAGGATTTGAAATACGGCTAGTGCAACTGAGGCACTAAATTGCTAATAGTATTTACTTAATGAAAAATATTATTTTAAATTAAAAATATGATCAAATTTCATTTATATTTAAGTGTAAATAAACATCAGTGGCAAGTGGCTATCTTATTGGATGTTGCAGTCCCAAAATAAACTCAGAGGACATTAAGTTGGAGCATTACCTGATTCTACAGATTTTCAGTGTTGAAAAGTAGGTAGCCTATTTTAGATAAAAATTCCAGATACAACATATATTTGCAAGATGAACATATATGAATCTTTTACTTACAGAAAGAACTAAAGCTTTAATTACTCTTTGCAAGTCTTGGAACACTGAAAAAATAGGTATATAAACAGACTTTCGAAAAAAAATCTGGTTGTAAATATGAGTTTATCTTCTGTTTTTATTTAGGGGATTTTAATTAAATCAACCACTGAATTTTTTAATATAAAAGTATGGCAGTAAGCTTCATGTCTAAAATAAATTCCTATGAAGAGACACATATAGAGTTATAAATTAGGACTCTGTGCCAACAAAATAAGCACGTGTTTCTTTTTCTATCTTTATACTAATAAATTGGACTTGTGTGCTTGCCTACTAGACAATGGGTTAACAGCTTTTTATGCACATTCTTATCTTCACACAACCATCTTTTGAGGTAGGTACTGTTACACACATTAAACATGCAGGAACTGAAGCTCACAGCAGTTAATTTCTTCAAATTCACCCAGCTTATGAATGTTAAAGCTGAATGCTGCATTCTACCTTTATTAGTAGTAATAACTGGCACACCTCCTTATAACTATGTAGGAATAGTGAGTAGTGTTATTTTTATTGCTAGCCGACATTTCAATGCCACTGCTAAAATAAACGCTCTATCAACAGAAAACAATTGGCCACTGTCTGAACAGGTGTTACTTATTTGTGTACTTGTGAATGTATATTTACTTCATTAATACCACTTATATTTCTATAGATCTAGCTCTCCAACAGTAGTTTGAATAAAGCCAAATTCTAGAAGCCACAGTAACAAAATATTTATTACTATTCAGAGATTAGAACAATTCGTTGCTTTTCATTGTCTCCTGTAGTTTTGCCAAGGTAGCATGAACAAAAATAGGAATGTGATTATTACGCATGCCTTTTAAGAGCTATTTGTTAAGATAATTCAGCCAAAATGCACTTCAAAAAGAACGTGCTATTTGCACATTTCTTCACCAAATGACAATGGCATTGAAAATCTAAATTTATAGTAAAGAGGTATCACAGGAGTTTGAAGCAGCAAAGCCATTTCTAGCTGCTGAAGTGCAAGAATGAAGAGACAGAATAATAAAACCTTGGGGACATGTCTAAAAATGTGACACTATACACCGAACATCCATCTGAAGGTGTCTCCAGAAAACCTTGATGTACATTTAAAATGCAGGATACTGCCACAGCAGGGCCTTTTTCAAAATGTGTCACTTGATTTGTATATTTCACGCTAGATTCCACTAGAAAGATGTAGGACTAGCCAAATTATAGTCATCAGCCAGCGAGTTCTTTCAAGGTTATTTTCTGGATACTTTGGAGATGAGTGTCTGCAAGGCCTCATCTCATAGACCAGAGTTGCTATTTTCAATCAGTGTGATGAGACAACACATTTGAAAATTCATATTAGCTTATGCTTCAATGCTTCCTTTATTTCTGGTTAACATAAATGGTTATAATCCTAATCATATTTCAATCTTCAAAAAATTATGAAATCACGTGAAATAAAATCCAACTTCAATAACTGAAAATAGTTATTAATTGAATTTCACCATATCCCAGCCACTTTGTTTAGCACTTTATCTAATGTAATCCTTTACACTTTATGAAGAAAAAATTATTTTCCATAGTCTGCCTATAAAGAAATAGGCTGAAAGTTAAATGACTTCCCAAAAGTAACATAGCCAGTAGGGAGAGGTGCCTGGTAGCAAAGCCCATGTTCTCGATTTTTCTCTTCTGTGCTAAAGTGAGAAAATACCTGGATGTGGTTAATATTTTCTAGTCTTTTCTTGTCTGAAAGTTAGACTATTATGCCTTTCACAAAAAAAAAAAAAAGGCTACCTTGAAGAAACCAAGGACACTAGTCATATAATCTACTCTTCAAAAAATATTTGTACTTTCTCACAAATTATCCAAAAATTCAACAAGAAATTATCCTTCATTTTCATAACATGTTGAAGCCTTATTTTACCAAAGAAAAAATTGAAAATAATAAATTCATGAACTCAGATGTTTATTATTTTTATTCTACACTATGTATTTACTCTTTTCTCACTGAGATCCCAAATTTATTCAGTACAGGAGTGTCACATTGTTACACACAATAGGACAGGTGGTAATTAAGTTTAAAAGAGAAAACAAGACCATATAAATACTAGAAGAAAATACAAGGTCATATCTTTATAGTGTTGGAGGAGAGAAGGCCTTTCAAATTATGACCTCAAATCCAGAATTCATTAAAAGTTTTATAAATTCAACTTCATCAACAGATATAGACAAGACATACAAAACTTCTATATTATTAAAAACACTGTAATCCAAAGCAAATTACAAAACTCTCAAATCATGTACATCACAGAGAGAATATATGGAAGCTCCTTAAAACTAAGTAGTAGAAAACCGGCACCCAACAGAAAAATGGACAAATATGAACCTGATGTTTATAGGTTAAAAGAAAAAAAACAGATGCCCCTTAAATATATGAAAGCATAGTCAATGTCTCTCAGAATAAATCTGATTTGGGGATCAGAACAAAGGAATAACAAACCCAAAACTACACCAAGATATAATTTTTAACCTATAATATACATGACAACCTAAAATTTACAACTCTGTTGGCAAGTTTGTGGAAAAAAAAAAAAAAAAAAAAAGGAACTTCTCTAGTATGTTGCTATTGGGTATAAAATAGTGAGACCCTGTGAAGGCAACTTGAGAATGACCATTAAAATAAAAATGCCTTCACTGTTGATTTATTAGTCTCTACTTCTGAGAATTTATTCTGCTAATTTACATGCATGTATACAGTATGATATATGTAAATGGTAATTCATTACAATACTTTTTTTTATAATAGCAATAGACTGAGAAAACAACAACAAACATCTAGCATTAGGGGCATATTATATAATTGACTATCTTCCTATTGATAAATTTTTTTTCTGTTGTCACTTTTTTCTCAACATAATATGCCCCAGCCTTGTTCTAGAAGGCAAATGACATAAACTGGCCTGTGAACACATGGAATTCCGGGAGTAATACGCAGATAGAGTCACAAATTGTTGCCTGGAAAATATCAGAACAGAACTCACACAACCTTCCTGCTCTCAGGAGAATCTGGCACAGCACCATCACCAACTCAGAGGGAGGGAAGCAACCTTGAGTCAGCTCCCAGGCAGTAATGAGTGTTCAAGGGAGATATAACTCTAAGGAAAAGGATTGAGGTCATGGAATTAGAAGAAACAGATGGAAGAATCATTTGAACCATATCCAGGTCTTCTGAAAATGATGAGACAGAAGAGAAAGAGAAAATTGCTTCAGACAGTTTTGCTGAGAAATTTATCTCAGATAAATTTTGGAGTAAGGTCAGAGACCTAAGATAAGAAAACCCTGAGGCAGAGGTGGGAAAAAATAGAAAAAAGAAAACGAAAAGAGCAAATACATTCTTCCTTCCTATCTTCGAGTTGCCAGAGTAGCTTCACTAAGATGCTGCCTGATTGTTTCTCTCCAGACGCTTTTGCCAATGATCTTAATACTATAAAGGAGCATTTCTGGACTTGATTCATTAATGATTAGAAAGCTCATAACAGATTAGATGACCAGGCTACAGTCTCACCTGCCAGGCAGTGCAGCTGCAGATCTTGGCTGACCGTCAGGTCAGGTGAGAAAGAGACTAATACAAAATAAATGCTTTTATAAATTGCAAGTTAATCTTCTGCTGATTGATATTCCTGAGTAGAATTACTAACATAGATTTGGGGAAGAAAAAAAGAAGGAAAGACAAAGATAGGCATTAATTATATTTTTGTATGTGTCAGGCAAAATGTCAGCATGTTACCTGTGCTTTCTGTTAATAGTCTCATAAATATTAAAAGTTAGGCATTATCCTCCATTTTGCAGATGAGAAAGTTGGGACATAGAAAAGTTTTTAGACTTATCTATGATCACATAGAGGCAGAGATCAAATGTGAATGTGAAATGGTCCGATTCTAAAGTTTCTGTTCCTTCTAAACACATTCTATTGTCTCTATTTCAAATGTCAAAAACTTGGGTTTTACCCTATTTGCAACCTAACAGGTTAGTCTGCCACGGATGCTGGCAGAACCATGAGACTCCTGGGTCAGGGACAAATCACAGTTTATTACTTACAAAATAGCAATAGCTAGTATGTATCATTTTTCTTATATGAGTTCCTCAGGCCCCAAATACCATAGGTGACATGAAAAGGGGGCGGATGATACCTGCACATGCCATGGGCTCTGTTACAGGAGAAGAACACTGAATTTAAGGAATCTAATTGTTTTATAATGTGCAACGGGCATAACTGCCATTTGCCCTGGAGAAACACATTTTTTCCCTATAAACAGTACAAAAGACCATATCTATCTTCCAAGACTGTTATAAAAATATCCTTGAAAATATATCTAGAACAAAGACCATCACTGTTTCTGTTCACAAGGTGTACAGAAGTAAAACAGACCTGTGGAGAATCGTCTCCCAATACCAATCTAATAATCATATTATAGTATTGCTTAGCACAGACTTTATAACAATTTCTCATACTTTCTAAAGGGTATTTGTGCTCTTCCTTTCCAAAATGGTGGTAGAGAAGCAAGCTTGCTTCACTCCCCAGAACAGAAAATCAAAAACAAATACATATCACCATGATTATTACCAGTAATATCCCACAACTCAAATGTAAGAATGAGTAAGTTCCTGGGGACGCAGAGAGGTGAACAAATTCAAAAATGTAGAAATCATACCCAGTGTCTTTACAGACCACATAAAATAAAACTACTAATCATTAATAAGAGGAACCTTATAAACTAGAAAAACACATGGAAATTAAACAACATGCTCCTGAATAACCTACAGGTCAATGACGAAATTAAGAAGGAAATTTTAAAATATTGAAACAAATCAAAATCAAAACACAACATACCAAAATCTGAAAGATAAAGTAAAATCAGTACTAAGAGTGAATTCTATAGCAATAAATGCCTACATTACAAAGCTTAAATATTTCAAATAAACAACCTAATGATGCAACTTGAGGAACCAGAAAAGCAAAAGCAAACCAAAACCAAATTAGTACAAGGCAAGAAATAAAGATCAGAGCAATAATAAATGAAATCGACATTATAAAATACAGAAGAGAGGTGACACAACAAAAGCTTTTTTTTTTTTTTTTTCGGAGGGGGAAGATAAACAAAACTGAAACTTTTTGTTATACTAAGAAAAAAAAAAAAAAAACTCAGAAGACCCAAATAAAGAAAAGCACAAAAAAAGGAAACATAACCACAGGAATACAAAGAATCATTAGATATTATTTTGGACAACTTTATGACAACAAATTGTAATTGCTTTATTCTATGTTTATGTTTTAGGATTTTAGAACAGGTATAGTTTGAGCTCTTTACATAACATTAACTACTTGTACATGATGTAAATGTTTTCCCATTTTATATTTTATTTTTGTTTAATTATGTATCATTAAAGAGCATAGAATTTTTGGAAACATAGAACACTCTATCACCAGGTTTTCATGATTTCTTCTAGTACTTCAAAACAAGCAAGTTATCACATAGCTTGATAAATATTAAATTGTAATTTCAGCTGTTTTCTCATAAAATTTACATTTATGTTAAATGGATTCTATATCAATCTGGAGTTTCTCATTCCTGTGAGAATAAAGGAATCATTCTTTTCAGCTTCCTCCTCAAATCTTCTCTCCTGTAGCATTAACATACCTGGTGCCTTGAATCTTTCCTTCTGTAAGTCACTGTACCATGTAATTTGCTGTAAGCTTCAACATTTGAAATAAAAACTTCAGTCATAAACTCCCAATGAAAGTAGAGTGTGATCATGTTTCATCTCAGTTTGAGATATTGTACTACCATTAATTTAGAAAATGTTCATTTATATTTTAAAGTCTTTTATTGTCAGTTGTTGGTTCTGAACAATCTCTGAGTTTTTTTTTTCTCTTGCCCAGATTCCTATCTAAGGGGTCTGGCGAGTCATAAATTCTCACAAACCATAAATTCTCATCAGAATGGGTTTTATTTAACCCTGTATATCATGACTTACTTTCCAATCTGGCTCTGGCATAACAAGGAAAAACACATTTCTCTGCCATATCTTGAAATGGCCCTGCAAAGCTGAGCTTTGTGGGGGAACCTGCATCTGTAAAGAATCTCTATTGACATAGCTAGATCTTTTTCTTCCAGGCCCTCCCAATCCTGAAGAGGTTAACTAAGAGATTAAGTCTAGCACCTTTTAAAGATCTAAACTGGAGACCGGGTGTGGTCTCTCAGGCCTGTAATCCGAGCACTTTGGGAGGCTGAGGTGGGTGGGGCTCATAAGATCAGAAGTTTGAGACCAGCCTGGCCAACATGGTGAAACCCCGTCTTTACTAAAAACAGAAAAATTAGCCGGGTGTAGTGGTGCACTCCTGTAATCCCAGCTACTCAGGAGGCTGAGGCAGGAGAATTGACAGAGCAAGACTCTGTCTAAAAAAAAAAAAAAAAAAAAAAAAAAAAAAGTAAGAAACATTTGTCATCTGTTGTCTCTAAGGGCAGCCACAATAAGACTTAAAAAGGACCTTGGTCTCTTGGTCTCCACAATATTTTATCTTTACCTGAACATTTCCTTAAGATAGAGTCTCGCTCTGTTAACCCAGGCTGGAGTGCAGTGGTGCGATCTTGGCTTACTACAGCCTCCGTGTCCCAAATTCAAGCAATTCTTGTCTCACTCTGTCACCCAGGCTGGAGTGCAGTGGTGCGATCTTGGCTCATTACAACTTCCACATCCCGAGTTCAAGCAATTTTCCTGTCTCAGCCTCCCATGTAGCCGGGGCTACAGGTGTATGCCACCAAGCCAGGCTAATTTTTGTATTTTTAGTAGAGATGGGGTTTCACTATGTTGGTCAGGCTGGTCCCGAACTCCCGACCTCAGGTGACCCTCCCGCCTCGGCCTCCCAAAGCGCTGGGATTACAGGCATAAGCCACCGTGCCCAGCCTAGACTGATTATTTTAATAGTCTTGCAATATACTATAAAGTTATTACAATGCTTTATGGAACTTGAACTGTAAGAACTGAACTAAATTCATCCTGATTCAGGCAGTGTTATTAAATCATGTAAGACCTTGCCAGTGCACTGCATACAATGTCAGGATCAGACAGGATATTGTAGAAAAGATTAATTTAAACTAAATACAAAAAATATGTAGATGAAAAATAATTATTATAGGGAGATTTCGATAAAATCTTATGCTGGTGCTTAATTAGATGATAAAAATATGGTGACTCAAGTGCTTTGTCTATGAGAAGAGATGAATAGAATCACAACTTGAACTCTTCAATGGTTAGGGGAAAAGGCTTCCCCAGGACCAGAAGCCTCATAGCAAATGGGTGAAGATAGAGGCCCAAGACCAACTTCCTTCTTAGATTTTATGCTGCACTTACAAAATTTCAGAAGTGTCAGATTGTCTATACATCTGCACAGATAGAAATCCTCAGGGACTAAAAGATTTTAAAAGCGAGTAGTCAGAAATGACTAAAATACAACTCCAATGCTTATATATATACCATAGTGTATGCGAGATCTAGAGAGTTGACTCTTCTCGCCCTTCTGATTTTAGAAAATGTATAACCTAATTATCCAGCGGCATTGTTAGTTGCTCTCCAGATAATTTTTAAGAATTAAAATACTGATATGCTAATATTTCATATCTGTGGAAAACTGTTAGTTGTTTCCCAACATTTTTCTGTCTTTTTTTTTTTGTTTTTGAGATGGAGTCTTCCTCTGTCGCCCAGGCTGGAGTGCAGTGGTGCGATCTCGGCTCACTGCAAGCTCTGCCTCCCGGGTTCACGCCATTCTCCTGCTTCAGCCTCTCGAGTAGCTGGGACTACAGGCACCCGCCACCATGCTCGGCTAATTTTTTTGTATTTTTGGTAGAGACGGGGTTTCACCATTTTAGCCAGGATAGTCTCGATCTCCTGACCTCGTGATCTGCCCACCTCAGCCTCCCAAAGTGCTGGGATTATAGGCATGAGCCATCGTGCCCGGCCTCATTTTTCTGTCTTCCATAATAAAATGATTGTATCTGAACATATGACTGCTCAGCTAGAGGCAATATTTCCCAACCCTCCTTGCAGCTGGGCATGCTAATATGACTAAATTCAGAACAATGCAATGTTGAGCTTAATGGTAACTTACTCCTCACTTACTTAAAATGAAATCGATGCCATCCATTTGGTGTCTTCCTCTTCTTTCATGGGTGAACAGACATACACACTACCTTTCAAGGGTGGAGAAACGTGGAGGGAGGACTGGGCCTTCACACCTTCTACAGCAGGTCTACTTCACCAGCTCTGACTGACTGGACTATTAACTGGAAAAAAAAAAAAAAATCCAGTTTTATAGTACTAAGTTGTAAAAACAACTTAGCCTTTATTCTAAGGAATACAACCATCCTCACCCTGTATCAAGTCTGTGAAATTCTTAAAGGAAAGAACTATGATTTATTTACCTGGTCCAGGGCCTGGTTCATAGTAGCTTTCAAAAACTGCACGTTTGTATTTAATAGGTAAGAGTCCTCTGAAAGATTACTCGGTCGTTTGTTTTTTCAGTCTACCTCAGTATCACATCAAGACAATAAAAGGACTTAACATACAATTTGAGGGTAGTAATCATTTTGTTCCTTTCCAGACTAAATGCCAATTATTTTAACCTTTTTTGTAAGACTTACTTTTCAGCCCTTTAATCATTATGTCACTGTCACTTTCTCTGGATGCTGTCTAATTTCTCAGCATTTCTTTAAAATGTAATGATCAAATATGCACATATGCTAAATAAGAAGTGTTTAAATAATGCAAATGAGGATGGAAGAATTATGTTCCAACTCCTACATGTAATATTAAGGCATATTTAACTTAATAGCCTGGTTAATATGGTTAGCTGTTAAACCCAGAACCACAGTAATAATCATATTTACCTAATGATTTACAAAAATGCTCTACTCTAGTTATTTCTTCGCTACTATAAATTACCAACTTTATTATTAAGACTTATTTGTTGATATTTCTACTCCTTTTGAATCCATTATGTTTGTATGGGACTGTATCATTTTTATTATTTACAAATAAAATTATTGAATTTTGATTCATTTAATTAGGTCATCAGTAAAAATATCAAATAAAATAGACAACAGTTCTGCAAACTATCACCTGAATTGTCACTCAGGTTGACCTAGAATCACTGATAATGACCGATACCTGATCTTGCTGAGTATCAATATGTAAATCACTTCAGGGATTGAATGTAACTTCATATAGTAAAACTTTCTTTAATCAAATTGGGTTTATTTTTTTCACCCAATAAAATGTCTAGGAATGGAATAAGGAAATAAATCACGACTGGAGTATCCCCTTCACAAGGCCAGACTTCTGTCTGTTTTTGTTTTGTTTTTGTCATCCTTATTGTGGGTCTGTCATCCTAATGGTTTTTAGATAGCTGCCATGAACACACAAAAGGGTAAAAGGGACATATCAGTATGACTACCATTTTTAATCAGGATAATGGAGATTTTTCCCATAAGCCCCCTCCCCCCAGTAGATGTCTGCCACTCATGCTACCCATGTCACATTGCTACCCCATCACTAAAAAGGAGTCCCAGAAGGCAAATACTTGAACTGGGCATAGGGCCACCTAGAACAAATTTGGAATACGTTAGTAAAAAAGAGGGAGCCATTAACTGTGAGTGGACAGTTTACCATATCTGCTATGTCTTATGCTGGCAGAATCCAGATTATAATTCCTACATTATGGACAAGTATTTGCCGATGGGTAGAAAAAAATGAAATCAATAATTATCTCTTCTTTCTCATTATTTGGCATATGTTTTCACTAATCACACTATAACACTGATCCAGGTTGTAGTATCATAAATGTTTGCTGATATATTGAATATTTACATAGAGCTAAAAATTCTGAAATTTCTGGTTTTATTCCTTATGAAAAACGACAGTATTTTCCCTTAACCGACCCTCTGGGGATATGAGGAGCCTGATGCCAAGAAACATTGAGAAACACAAATGTTTTTAAACTGTTAAGGTCTCCACTCTAAAAAAATATTTTTTCAAGGTCCCCATCCCTCTCCTCAATGGGAAATTGTTGAGAAGAGGATGGATGTAGATTTGTTTTCAATCAGTTGTGTCTATTTAGATAGGCTAGAAATGCCGATTTTGATGCCGAGCACTTTCAGCATGTGAGACTATTAGAGATTTCATATATATATGAATGAATGAGAAAAGGGGAGAGAGAGAGAAAGAACAGATAGATACCACACAGGAATCTTTGAAGAGAGAACAATACAATTTTATGGTGAATATTTTCTATCTTTTTGTGTTGCTATTCAAACTGCTCTGTAATCTAGTGGTTTAAGAGGCAATTTCAATACCTCCTGCATAGTTTTGATTCAGGAGTCCTTTGACAATTTAATAATACCTAAGAAGCATAAGAAACTTCTGGCCATATGGCAGGTATAGTGGGAAAAAGTCCTTGCTTTGCGATTAGACATGCCTGGAATCGAATTCTGTATTTCCTATTATTAGATGACACTAAGTCATTAAATCACTCAGACCCTGCTTCCTTTTCTGGGAATTGGAGTTTTGATATTCCTTTACAGGTTAGGAATTACAATGGTCCTTCTCCATTATTTTCAAACCTCACACTCTACCAGAATGATTTATCAGAACAAGGATTTAATAGCAATTATTTCCAACTTTAGCAAAACTTTACTGCAAAGAATTTAGTAAAAGACATCCTTGACATGCTTTGCACCCCTGAAAATTGACAATCTTTAGGAATGGTACATAAAAGCTATTATTTTCCATCGTGCTCATCTCTAGAATTATAGATCTGTAGGTACACAGTGGCTTTTGTCATTTTTGAAAGTGTATTGAACATTTTGCTAAATATGGTGTACTAAATGTTGAAACGCTGACAGCTAAGAAGATACAAATTGTAATTTCACCTACTCATTGTACTTTCATTGTAAACTCTTTGCCTCACTGATTTGTTTCTGTCTTCTATTTTGCTGCTTTGTTTACCATGTACTTTCAGCTCTTAACTGCCTCTGGTTTTATTATATAAGCTTGAACACTACATTATTTGCAAAGCTTAATGATTAAGTTATTTCAAAATTCTGCAAAGTTTCTATTGAAAGGATGGCATCCTTTATTCACATTATCTGGTGGATATTTTTTAAGGTTTCAGTTCATATTTCACCACAAAAACGTTGATGTCATCGTTAAAAATACAACTGCCCCATAGTATTCCTCAGTTTGTATGAATCATACATAGTTTTGCACTCAGTTATTTAATATACACCTGTACTGCAACCCTAGGATGTACCTTATATGCCTATTTCTTTCATTTTTTATTGATATATAATTGATGTGTTTTGGGGTGCATGTGATAACTTGATACATTCAAATAGGTGCAAAAATCAAATCAGTGTGATTGGGATATTCATCACCTTAAATCTTTATCTTTTCTTTGTGCTAGGAATATTCAAATTATTCCCTATTTTTAAAATGTAGAATAGACATTATTAACTAAAGTCACCCTACTCATCTATCAAATACTAGGTCTTGTTTCTTTACATAGCCTCGTTAATCAACCTCTATTTATCCCCTCTCATCTACCCTTCCTGTTCTCTGGTAACCAAAATCTAATTTCTATCTTCATGAGATTCACTCTTTTAGCCAACAGATAAAATGAGAACATGCTATGTTTGGCTATGGTCATTTAGCATAAATAACCTCTAGTTCTATCCATGTTGCTATAAATGACATAATTTTATTCTTTTTTAGTGGCCGAGTAATATTCTATTCTCATTCTCTGTGTGTGTGTGCGCGCGCGCGCGTTTGTGTAATATTTGCTTTGTCCATTTATCCATTTGTGGGCATCTAGGTTGATTCCCTAGCTGGCTACTGTGAATAGGGCTGTCATAAACACAGGAGTTCAGCTATCTCTTTGATGTATTGATTTCCTTTCTTTTGGTCGCATACCCTGTAGTGGAATTGCTGGATCATGTGGTAGTCCTATTTTTAGTTTTGTAAGGAAATTCCGTACTGTTTTTCATGGTGACTGTACTTACATTCCCACCAACAATGTAGTGAGGGTTCTCCTTTCTCAACAACCTTGCCAGCATGTGCTATTCCCTTTTTGATAAAAGCCATTCTAAGTGCAGTGAGCTATCACACATTGTGATTTTAATTTGTATTTCTCTGATAATTAGTAATGTTGAGCATCTTATTATATATCTATTAGCCAGTTGTATGTCTTTTGTTAAAAAAATGTCTTTTTACATCTTTTGCTCATTTAAAAATCAGTTTGTTTCTTGGCTATTTAGTTGTTTGTGCTTCTTATACATTCTCATAAATTTATTTGTATATATTTATCTCATAAATTACAACATATACAAATTGTTTTTCTCCCATTCTGTGGGTTGTCTCTTCATCCTGTTAATTGTTTCCTCTTCTGTGCAGAGGGTTTTTTGCTTGATGCAATTCCATTATTTTTTTATTTTTGCATTTGTTGCCTATGCTTTTATGGTCTTACACAAAAAACATCTTTGCCCAGACCAATGTCTTGGAGCATTTCCCCAAAGTTTTCTTCAAGTAGTTATATAGTTTCAGGTGTGAGATTTAAGTCTCTAATCAATTTTGATTTGATTTTTTGCATTTAGCAAGAGTTAAGTGTCTATTTTCATTTTTTCCACAGATGATTAGACATGTTTCTCAGCATCATTTATTGAAGAGACTTTCTCCATTGTTTGTCTTTGGTGCCTTTGTAAAAAATGAATTGAAAAAAAAAAATGTGTGGATTTATATCTGGGTCCTCTATTTTGTTCCATTGATCTATGTGTCTGTTTTAATGTCAATACCATGCTGATTTGGTTACTATAGCTTTGTAAGGTGCTTTGAAGTCAGGTAATGTGATATTTTGTTCTTTTTGCTTAGGGTTGCTTTGACTATTTGAGATCTTCTGTGGTTCCTATTAATTTTTTTAAAAAATTTCTATTTCTGTAAAGAATATCATTGGTATTTTGACAGGAATTGCATTGCATCTATAACTTGCTTTGGATGGTACTGTAATTTTAACAATATTAATTATTCCAATCCATGAGCATGGAATACTTTCCATTTTCCTGTGTCCTCTTCAATTTTTTTCATCTATCTTTTATAGTTTTTCTTATATAGATCTTTCATGTCTTTGGTCAAACTGATTTGAAATATTTTATACTCCTTTTAGCTACTGTAAATGAGATTGCTTTCTTGATTTCTTTTCCAGATTATAAATCTAAAAAAGGTGTAAAAATGCTACTTTTTAATATATTAATTCTGTATCCTGCAGTTTTACTGAATTTGTTCATCAGTTTTACTGGTTTTTGATGGAGCATTTACATTTTTAAAAAATATAATATCATTTCATCTGCATACAAGCCTAATTTGACTTCTCCCTAATTTGTATACCTTTTCTCTTGCCTAATTGCTCTAGCCAGGACTTTCAGTATCACATTGAATAAAAGTGATGAAAATGGCACCCTTGTTTTACAGGAAAGGCGTTCAATTTTACTCACTCAGTAGGATGTTGGCTGTTTCTTTTATACCAAGTTCTTCAAGGTTTTTATCATAAAGAGATGTTAAATTTTATCAGATGCCTTTTCCACATATATTGAAATGATATTTCTTTGTTCTGTTAACGTGATGTATCATAGTCAATGAGTTGCATGTATTGAACCATCCTTGTCTCCCTGAGATTAATTCACTTGATTATGGTGAATTATCTTTTTAATGTGTTGTTGAATTCATTTTGCTAGTATTTTTGTTGAGGATTTTTCATCTATGTTCACCAGTAACATTGGCCTTTAGTTTTCATTTATTGTTGTGTCCTTGTCTGGTTTTGATCTCAGGATGATGTTGGCCTCATAGAGTGAGTTTGAAAGTATTCCCTCCTCTTCAATTTTTGTGAAGAGTTTGATTAATATTGGTAAAATGTTTGATAGAATTCAACAGCAAAGCTATCAGGTCCTGGGCTTGTCTTTGATGGGAGACATTTTATTAAGGCTTAAATGTCATTACTAATTATTGGCTTGTTGAGGTTTTCTATTTCTGCATGATTCAATCTTGATAGGTTGTATGTGTCCAGGAATTTATCCATTTCTGCTAGGTTTTCCCATTTGCTGATATATCCTTATTCATAATAGTCTAATAATTTTTATGTCTTTTTGTCTGATTTTGAGTCTTCTCTTTTTTGTTAGTCTAACTAAAGCTTTGTCAATTTTATCTTTACAAAAAAAAAACTTTTTGTTGTGTTGATCTTATTTTTGATAGCCTCAATTTTATTTATTTTTGATTTATTCTTTATTATTTGATTTCTACTAATTTTGAACAGTTTTCTTTTTGCTTTTGTAGTTTCTTGAGGAGTATCATTCAGTTATTTGAAGTATTTTTTAATTTTTGTAATGTAGGCATTTATTGTTTTAGACTTCCTTCTATTGCTTTTGCTTTATCCCATAGATTTTGGTATGTTGTATTTCAATTTCCATTTGTTTCAATAAATATTTAATATTCCTATTTTCTTCATTGATATATTGGTAATTTGGCAGTATATTATTTCATTTTTATGTGTTTGTATAGTTTGTGAAGTTCAACTTGTTATTGCTTTTTGGTTTTATTCCATTGTGGTCACAAAAGATACTTGATATGATTTCTGCTTTTAAAAAAATTGAGACTGATTTTATGGCCTAATATTCGGTCTGCTCTCGAGAATCTTCCATGTGGTGATACAAAAAAATGTGTTTTCTGCAGTAATTGGGTGAAATGTTCTATAAATGTCAGGTAGGCCTATTTAGCCTAGTATATTGTTTAACTCTGATGTTTCTTTGCTGATTTCCTGACTGAATGACCTGTCCATTACTGAGAGTAGAGTGTTGAAGTTTCCGATTACCTTAGTACAGCCTATCCCTTCCTTAGATCTATTAATGTTTACTTTATATACATGGGAATTCTAGTATTATGTGCATAGATATTTATAATTGTATCTTCCTGCTGAATTGACCCCTTTATCACTATAGAGCAATCTTTCTGTTTGTTTAATAGTCTTTGACTTGTAATCAATTTTATCTTATATAAGTATAGCAACTCCTACTCTTTTCTGGTTTCTACTTGCATCAGGTATCTTTTTGCATCCCTTGAGTTTGTCTATGTGTGTCTTTAAAGTGAGATAGGTTTCTTATAGGCAGCATGTAGCTGAGACTTGTTTATCCATTCAGCCACTCTGTGTTGTTTAGTTGGATATTTGAGCCTGTTTACATTCAGTTTTATCATTGATAGGTAAGGACTTACTACTGCAATTTTGTTGCTTGTTTTCTGATCACTTTGTAAACTCTCTTTCTTCCTTTCTTATCATCTTCCTTTGCGATTAGGTAATTTTTCCTGGTAGTATGTTTTATTTTGTTGCTTTTTACATTTTTAGTCTATTATTAGTTTTTTCATTGTTTTAACCAAAGAGCTTACAAAAGTGATTTTACAGTTATAAAAAGTTATTTTAAAGAGATGACAACTTATCTTAGATCACAAAAACTGGAAACAAAGAAAAAAACTAAAAATAAAACGGTACATTTTAGTTTTATACCCCTTACATTTTTTATCAAGTTACATATTTTTATATTACCTATTTTTAATAGGCTGCTGTAACTAATATTTTTATAGATTTATCTTTTAGGCTTTATACTAGAGTCATGAGTGCCTTGCCTACCACAATTACAGTATTGAAATATTCTCACATTATCTTTTACTTAATTTTACCAGTTTTATACCTGCAAATGTATTCTTTTTGCATATTAATTTTTGTTTTCTCTCAGATTGAAAAAAATACCTTTATCATTTCTTGTAAGACAGGTCTGGTGGTGGTGAATTCACTCAGCATTTCTTTGTCTGGAAAAGACGATCACTGCTTTATATTTTAAATAGCTTTGCTGGATACAGAATTCTTGAATGGTAGTTTTTTTCTTCCAGCACTTTGAAAATATCATCCTACTTTCTCCTGGACTGTATGGTTTCCCTTGAGATGTCTGTTGCCAGATGAATTTGAGCTCATTTTTACGCTATGTAGTTCTTTCTTTTGCTGCGTTCTTAGAATCTTCTCTTTGTTTGACCTTTGAGTTTGATTATTATATACCTTGTGGTAGTCTTATTTGGGTCAAACCTGTTTGGTATTCTCTGACTTTCCTGTACCTGGGTATTTATATCATACTCAAGTTTTGAAAGGTTTTTAATTATTATTTCTTTGAATAAGTTTTCTACCCCTGTTCTTCCTCATCTGTCTCTTAAATGCCAATAATTTTTAGGTTTTGTCTTTTAAGGTAATTTTCTCTTTTTTTTTTTAGGTAGTCTTTGTTATTTTTCATTTTTTTTTCTCTCTTTGACGGTATTTTCGAATAGTCTATTTTCAAGCTCACTTTTTTTCCTCTGTTTGATTCAACTAGCTGATGAGAGACTCCAATAAATTTCTCAGTTCAGCAAATGTATTTATCAGTCTCAAAATTTCTGTTTTATTATTTCAATTTATTTGTTAAATATCTTTGGTAAATTTTTGAATTGCTTTTCTGTGTTATCGTGGATATAGCTTTGTCCCTTAAAACTGTTATTTTGAATTCTTGTACGGGAGCTAACATATCATTGTCTCATTAGAATCAGTCACTGTTTGCTAGTTTTGCCCATTTGGGGAGGCCATGGTTCCCTACTGTTATTTCTTGTAGATATACATCTATGTATTTGTATGAAAGGATTAGTCATTTCCTCCAGTCTTCTCTCTGTGGCTTGTTTTTTTACTGTTATGTTTGCTTAGAGATTCTCTGTAATTTACCTGTTGAATTTCTCCCCCCACCCCCCAACTACTAGGGCACTGCTTCTTTTTTGGCACCAGACAGCATCTAAGCCCAGATTTGCCTCCATTGCTGCCTGTCCTGAATGAAGGTGGTCAAAAAGAGAATAGTCCATCAGTGTGGGAAGGCCGGCTAGGGGATTGTACTCATAGGACTGTAGGACATACCTCTTTTATTGTTCTCCTGCTGAACCAACACTCTGATCTGGTGTCTCCTTTAGCCAAGCTACATAGTAATTTCTAGATCTTGGAATGATAGTCCTACCTCTTCCCTTTGTCTCTGATTGTCTTCAGGAATATGTCTCCCTTTGTGATGCTTCCTATGGATTGAGGCAGAGACAGGTCTTCCGCCTTGTAACCCAAGATGGTGAGCAAGCTGATTCTCCACCTCAATCTCACATTTTCCAGTGTAGAAATCATGAGTCAGGTGTCAATTCTCTATTTGCTTGGTGCTGGACAGATTGGAAGGAGGTACATCGTGGCTATGAAGTCTGATTCTCTTACCATTTGTTCAGAATATTTTCACTTCTTTGCAGCTCCAGGAACTGACTAATCCTCATATGCGAGTTCTAGAATATCACTGGTGATAATCTTGGCATTGTGTATTTTTCTGTTGTCCATGTTGGGGAATGAGGCCAGTTTGCTTCTACACTGCCATTTTGGAATCAGAAATTCTCTATAGCTATTTCATAATTAAAAGCACAGTTTAAAGAATTAACAACCCTTGCAATATTTTCTTCTTAACTCATGTAAAATAACAGAGCCCCAGAGATGAAAACCTATGATCTTTCCAGTGAGAAACAGAAGGATACTCAAATTTTATCTGAAGGCTAAGGAATGAGGTTGCATCCTGAATATTTCTAGCCATATTGGGAAGTCATAATGGCTCACATAATTTGGGAAATGTGGCTCTCTAGAATGTCTCTGAAGACAGCAACAATGCTATACTCCTCTGATATGCCCTCAGGTTTCCTGTATTAGTTTGCTCAGGCTGCCGTAACTGAATACGACAGACTTTGTGGCCTAAATAACATACTTTTCCCCACAGTGAAAAAATTCCAAAATCAAGTTGTTGGCAGATTTGGTGGTATCTTTGAAGCTTCTCTTTTTGGCTTGCATGTGACTGTCTGCTGGCCCATGACCTCTCATGGCTTTTGTTCTATGTACCCACATCTCTAGTGTCTCTTCTTCTTCTTACAGAGACAACAGTTAAATTGAATTAGGGCCTTACCATTATAACCACACTTAACATTAATTATCTCTTTAAAGGTCCCATCTCCAAAAATAGTCATATTGCAGGGTAGGGATTCAATATATGAATTAGGAGCGACACAATTTAGTTCATGATAATGTCTGTGCTAGCCATAGTACACGGAAATATGTCTCCTTTGTAGTTCCCAACTCCAACACCTCAATATAGCTTCACTGATGAAGGATCAAAAGTGTCCATCTCTATGGTGGCTATTAATGCATATTGCATGGAAGGGGATGTACAGTAATGGTGAAACTGGTCCCTTGTATGTGCTTTACTAGAAAAACCTCTTTTCCAGTTAAGGTTTCAACAGATTCTTTCTGAATTATAAATAATTCTACTATTATACTGCTTTATATTATTATTCTATTTTATTACTTTATTTTTGGCCATAGAAAGAAAGATCAGTCAGGCACAGGACGTATATTTGCATGCAGCAAATGTGTTTTGAATGCCATTGCTATGTGCTAGCTACAGCAGACACAGTCATAATTAAATGACATTCAATCCATGTATTCAAGACGCTTACATTCTAATAGCTCTTAAATATCTATTAATATTTTTAAGGAGAAGAGAAAAGGTAATTTTTTTAATTTGAAAAAAAGAGACTAAAGGGAGAGAGGAGGATGGGGGTTGATAAACAATTGGTTCAAGGTTTCGTTGGAGAAGGATGAAAGTTCTGTAATTAAATAGTGGTGATGGTTTCACACTTCTGTGAAATAAAACATTGAATTGCATACTTTGAAGGAGTTAATCTTACCACATCTATATTCTATTTCAATAACTGTTATTGAAACAGAGAGAGACTAAAGAGTCCCCTATCTTGGTCTTCTCTTCAGGGACGGTTTAAGCACTCCAAACCACTACTACAGGAATTTGTTTCCTCTGAATTTCATTACACTGATAGTTGCTGAAGTTTATGAAAATACACTTGAAAGAGTGATGGTGCACTGGGGATTTATTCTATAGCTATTAGGGGGCAATATTGTGTAATGGTTAACTCAAATTTAAGAATTAGGATGTCATGTTCAAATTCTGGCTTTACCATTTGCTGGTTGTATAATACATGACAAGTTATTTAACCTCACACATTTATGCACAAAAATTTTAGGCTAAGTATACTTATTAGCCTCATTTCACATATGAAGAATCAGGCTGATCAAGGTCACATGGCAACCGCCAAAAATGTTGACAATGGAAAGAAATAAAATATAGTCAGTGAGAGAGAATACTCTGCAATGAAATAAAATATGACTTAAAATCTTCAAATTTCGGTTCTATGACCTACTCGGTGACTTTTGGCAGGTTACTTAATGTCTTTAGTCCTCTGCTTTCTTACCTATAAGACGGTGTTTCAGGTACCTGTTGCTACGTAACGAACCATCCCAAAACTTGAAGGCTTAAAATGGGTTATTATTGTCTTTCCTGCCTCTGCAGGATGAGTGGGCACAGCTAGGCAGTTTTCTTTTGGGTTTTTTATTTATTTATTTTGAGATGGAGTCTCGCTGTGTCGCCCAGGGTGGAGTGCAGTTGCTGGGACTACAGGCGCACACTGCCACACCCAGCTAATTTTTTGTATTTTAGTAGAGACGGGGTTTCACAGTGTTGCCCAGGCTGTTCTCGAACTCCTGAACTCAGGCAATCCGCCCGCCTCGGCCTCCCAAAGTGCTAGGATTACAGGTGTGAGCCACTATGCCCGGCCCGGGGTTTCTTATGCTACTGCAAGTAGGTGCTGGCTGGGGCTGCAATCATCTGAAGACTCACCTAGGCTGGATTTCCAAGACAGCTGGCAGCTGCTGGCTGTAGGCAGGAGGGTCAGCTAGAACTATCAACTATGGCCACTATGTATGGCTTAGGTTCTTGAAGCATTATGACTGGGTTCCAAGAGGGAGCTTCTCAAACAGGAGTGCTCCCAGAGGCCCAGATGGAAGCAATAATGTTTCTTATAAACTAACTTTGGAAGTCCCTGAATGTTACTTCTGCTGTATTTTATTACCCAAGCAGGTTACTCAGGGTAATCTAGATTTAATGGAAGGGTACATGGATGTGCTTTGGTCAAGCAAGAGGCTGAGGCAGATATCCAGGCCACATGACTCAGCTAATTTGGCATGCAGATGCACACATCCATTTGTTATATCACCTGTTTGTGTAAGTTCATACTTGGCCCTGAGCCACTATGGTCTGTAAAAGGTATAACTGCCCTGTTGAAGCTGTGCACAAGAGACATGGCTCTTGGGGCTCAGCTCGGCTCAACGTGGCTCTTGTGCAGGTGCTGGTACCCAGAGAGAGCATCAAAGAGAGCCAAAGAGGAGGGGCCCAGGACACAGTTTGTCTTCCTCGTGCCCAGAGAAAGAGTTAAGCTGCTGACCCTGAAGGCAGGGGAGAGCCAGCCATGCAACTGCAGGCCCAGGAGCAGCAGGAGCCGCAGAGCCAGAGCAAATAGCCAAGGTAAAGGTGGACAGTGTAAGAAAAGTTGCTCATAAGAGAGCTAGAGTAAGAAAACTATTAATGAGAGCTGCTGCTGAATACAACTATCTTTCACCTGCCTACCCACCACCCTCACCCTCATCCCCCCGCCCCCCCCCCCCGCCTCCAAGTGTTCTTTCTGATCATCCACCCACCCCACTCCCCTCAGACTTCAGCATGGGCTGGACCTGGACCCCGATATCTGACAGGAATTAAATCCCATTTCTTCAGGTAGTGATTTGCATGCACATACCAATGGAGAAGGACTTAGTAGTTGCCATTTTGCAAATTAATAACCATTATCCTGCCCTTCCACTGGCCGCTGTAATCACATTTTCCCCATGTGCAAAATATACTCACCCTCTTTCCAAGAGCCTCAAAATCTCATCACTTAATGGCATCGGCTTGAAATCCAGAACCTCTCTGCTAAATCAGCCCCTCATACAGATGGGGCTCCTCAGGTGAAATTCCACAGTGCAGTTCCGCAAATGCAGTTTGACCGAATCTGAAGACATACAAACCAAAAAGTTTTCTTTAGTTACCTGCTCCCTACACACCCAATACACAAAGATGAGGTAAGCATAGAGTAATGGCAAAATAACTGACTTCCAAAAAGAGGATGAAAAGAAAACACTGAATCGTCACTGGTCCACAGTAGTTAACACCCTCCAAGGTTGACTTTGGTGACCCACTCACATGCTTACATAGCACCATAGGCTTTTTTTAATCTTAAAAATAATCTAATTACATACAATTGCTTCTTCTCTTATCTAACCTGTCCAACATGTGGCAAGAGTTTGAAGAGCAAAGACTATTTTCTTGATCATTGTTCACCTAGCGCCTAGCACTTAACGGATTCTTAATCAGTACTAGCTGAGTTAATTAAGGCCTGAAATATGAACTTGTATTCTGTTAATGTATGATCTCATTTCTGTCATTTAATTTCTTCATTGTTACATTTCCTCATCTGAAAAGTAAAAAGTTCAGATTAGACTCAAAAGCTCTGGTTTGCTCTTGATTCTTCTGTCACTTCTGCTTTGACATCCTGTGAACTCCAGCACCAAAACTACATTCTTCTCAGATGCCCCAACTAGTCAGCATTTATTCCAAAGAGCTCCACTCCCTGATGGGTGCTGACTGAAGAAAATAGAAACATGTGAACAACATTTTCACAAAGTGATGGGAAATTAGGCTCAGGTGCATGCCGAATTGG
The DNA here is from genome assembly GCF_006542625.1 of Nomascus leucogenys. Classification (NCBI taxonomy): domain Eukaryota; kingdom Metazoa; phylum Chordata; class Mammalia; order Primates; family Hylobatidae; genus Nomascus; species Nomascus leucogenys. Next base: position 26,993,276 of record NC_044390.1, read on the forward strand.
GCCTAGTAGCCAAGGGCCAGCAGAAGACAATGACACCCAAGTAATGTTTGCATTGCTCCTCAAGTATCTTACAAATTCATCCTGGGGCTAGAGGAAGGGTCTGAGGAACATAATCCAGATACATCACAGTGTATATCAGCAGATGGCAGAGGTGTATGCTTACACTCACCATTGTCACAGTTCTCTGAAGTATTTGAGATTTCTGTATTTGGTTATCCTGTATTAGGATGGAATATGTGGGCACAGTATCTCCTTTTTCTCTGAGTTTTGATTGTTGATTTATTTATTTATTTTTTGTGAGTCTTGCCTCTGAGTTCCTCTGCAATGGGTTGCTAAAAAGACAAGTGCCCACCTTTGGAGCCCTGATTGTATTTATAATTCATTTCCTTTTTATTTTTTTTTTTTGAGACAGTCTCACTCTGGTATGCAGTGGCACAATCTCTGCTCACTGCAACCTCTGTCTCCTGGGTTCAAGCAATTCTCCTGCCTCAGCCTGTGAGTAACTAGGACTATAGGCATGCCACCATGCCAGCTAATTTTTGTATTTTTAGTAGAAATAGGGTTTCACTATGTTGGCCAGGCTGGTCTGGAACTCCTGACCTCCAGTGATCTGCCTGCCTTGGCCTGCCAAAGTGCTGGGATTACAGGCATGAGCCACTGCACCTGGCCTTCTAACTATATATATTTTTTAATTAGCTTTCTCCATGTTTTATATCACTGTTTCACTTTCTTTCTTGGAACAACTCCCACAATAGAATCTGTAGGCTGTTCCCTCTTTCATTCGTTTTATTTATTCTTTGTCTATAAACTCCAGGGACATGGTTCTCAGATTTCAACTTACATCAGAATCACTTGGAAGGTTTATTAAAGTACAGATTGCTGGGTCGCATCCCCAGAGTTTCCAGTTCTAGAGGTGGGTCTGATAATTTGCATTTCTAAATATTCCCAAGTGATGCTGTTGCTGCTTGCACAGGGACCACACTTTAGCAACCCAGTGCTTTAGGGTATGCACCAAAACCCAAGTTTAAAAGTGTTATTTTTTACTTGTGGAACTGAGTTGTTTTTCTGTTTTTTTTTGTTGTTGTGTTTTTTTTTTTTTTTTTTTTTGAGACAGAGTCTTGCTCTGTGGCCCAGGCTGGAGTGCAGTGGCACGATCTTGGCTCACTACAACCTCCGTGTCCTGAGTTCACACCATTCTCCTGCCTCAGCCTCCCAAGTAGCTGGTACTACAGGCACCCACCACCACGCCCAGCTAATTATTTTTTTATTTCATCTTTGTATTTTTAGTAGAGACAGGGTTTCACCATGTTAGCCAGGATGGTCTTGATCTCCTGACCTCGTGATCTGCCCGTCGTGGCCTCCCAAAGTGCTAGGATTACAGGCGTGAGCCACCGCGCCCCGCCAGAACTGAGTTCTTAACCTGTGGAGTGTGCACTAACCCCTGGTAGCTAATGTCCAACTTTTGAAAAAAACTTATTTTTAATTATTAGGGATATATAATAATTGTGCATATTTGTGAGGTACATGTGGTATTTTGATACAAACATACAATGTGTACTAATAAAATCAGAGTAATTGAGGTATCTATCACTTCAAGCATTTAGATTTCTTTGTGCTAAGAACATTCTAATTTCACCCTTAGTTATTTTGAAATATGCAATCAATTTTTTGTTACCTATATTCACTTCACTGTGCTTCCTAACACTAGATCTTATGCTATATAATTTTATTTTGTACCCATTTACCACTTCCTCTGTATTTCTCCACCCCCACTACCCTCCCATACTTGGATAACTATCATTCTGCCCTCTATCTCCATTAGTTCGATTTTTGGGGGGTCCCACATATTAGTGAGAACAGGTAATATTTATCTTAATGAGCCTGGCTTATTTTACTTAACATTATATTCTCCATTTTCATCTATCTCTTTGTAAATGACAGGATTATGTTCTTTTTTATGGCTGAATAATATTCCATTGTGTATATGTACATTTCCTTTATCCATTCATCCATTGGTGAGCACTTAGGTTGATTACATATTTTGGCTATTGTGAATAGTCCTGCAATAAACAATAAAAATGGGAGTGCAGATATATCTTCAATATACTAATTTCCTTTCTTTTGGATCTATCCCCAGAAGTGGGATTGCTAGTTCATATGTAGCTCCATTTTCAGCTTTTTGAAGAACCTCCATACTGTTCTCCGTTGTGCCTGTACTAATTTACATTCCCACCAACAGTGTACAAGGGTTTGCTTTTCTCCATAACCTTGCCAGCATTTGCTTTTGCCTGTTTTCTGGATGAAAGTCATTTTAATTGGGATGAGATGATATCTCATTGTACTTTAATTTACACTTTTCTGATGATTACTGATGTTGAGCATTTTTTTCATATATCTGTTGACCATTTCTATGTCTTCTTTTGAGAAAAGACTATTCGGATCTTTGGCCCATTTTAAAAATTGGATTATTTGTTTTGTTTAGTTGTCTTTTGTTGAGCTGTATATATTTCGGTTATTAATCACTTGTCTGATGGGTAGCTTGCAAGTATTTTCTCTTTTTCTGTGAGTTTTCTTTTCACTACACGGAAGCTTTTATCACTGTGTGATCCTCCTTTGTCCATTTTTGCTTTGATTGTCTGTGCTTTTGAAATCTTACTCAAGAAATCCTTGCCCAGACCAATGTCCTTGAGTATTTCCTCAATGCTTTCTTCTGGTGGTTTTATAGTTTCAGCCCATAGATTTAAGCTTTTAATCCATTTTTATGTGATTTTTGTATATAATGATATATATCTTTTTAATGGCAAACTATTTTATTGCCTCTCACATATAATTTTTGCTAAGAGCACAGATTTTTTAAAGCCTCTTTTGATTTCTCACTTTTTGTGAAAAGTCAACCTGTTAGCCTAATTGCTGAAATTCTTGAATTATACAAAGTAACAGGATAGCTGAACTAATATCTGAGATTAGCTGTCGTGAAGTAAAGTTCCATCCACTTTGAGTTGTTTCCTAGGAACTTTACTCCAAGGGTGGGAAAATAGTTCCTTCTCATTTTTTTGTCTGCCCGTATAAGCATATACTGTTTTTCTTTCCCATAATACCATCTAGAACATTTATAAACACATTAAGATAACTAAATTTAGGATATGAAAGAAAAAGTTTCGTTCTACCAGCTAAAACTGTTTCCCAGCATTTTTACTCATCGATTATCATCACTTCAATCTTAGACTTTAGTAAACAACCATTTTTTTTTAACCTCTTAAAATTTAAGGATCTTGGACACTTTATTTAACCTCATTGAGCCTCAATTTATTCACTCATTAAGTGAGAGTATTGGTACTTACCTTCTAGTATTTTATGAGAACTTTATATATACTATCTTCATTCCCCCATTGAGACCTGAAATTCTGTTGATTGCCATTTCTTTCTTCCTCCTTTGATCTGATTTTAATATCCTATAAAAATAAAAACAAAAATATGGAAAAAGGTGGTCATGCTTTACTATATTTAATGTTTTGTATTGGAGTAGAGCATAATTTTTATAAATTCGGGGCCTCTGTTGATTCAACACTTTTTCATGCTGTTAGTTTCCTGAGTTGACTTTAACTCATTTTCTACTTTTATTAGCATTTAAATTAGGTGTGACTTCATGGAAAAAAAAAATCCTATTTTCCTTTTTGTCTCAATCAATTCCTTTTTCAGTGTGTGTGGCTTTTCTCGATTGTTGACAAGACCTTGAGAGCAGGGCAGATTATGCTTAACAGATACCAATTTACATGTTCCATTTTGTCTTCTCTTGTCTTGTGCTAAAAAGTATGGTTCAGGATTTCTAAGGCTTTGATATAGAGAAATAGCAATAAAACACATTTATTGAGCACTGTTAAGACAATGATACTCTGCTATACATCACCTCCTTTGGTTTTTCACAACTGTTTGAGGTAAGTATATATTACCATTCCAGTGATGATGTAGAAAGTGAGGCACAAATAAATAAGTTGGATGACACACAGGCATATATTCCAGAGCCAGAATTTTTAATCCTGTCTGATCCCAAAGATCATGAGCTTAGTTATTACAAAGATTGCTCTTGAAACTTAGAAAAGCTTGAGACTATTAATACAATTTCCAACTATTATGTAAGAGAACAGTTCCAGAAGAATTGCATCGTAGATAAGTGGGATTTTTACCAAGTGCTTCAAAAATAGTATTGAAATATCTTATTAATATTTGATATTTTAGCTATTTTATTCTGTCAATTTTTGTCCATTCTTAGCTAATAGGCTCCATGTTCTATATACAGTCAAAACTACTGTTAGAACAACTCCATATTATCACCTACCACATATTAAAGTCTAACTTCTGCCACTACTTTTCTACATATAAGGAGACCAAGAATGAAGCCATGAGAATTTATATCCTTATATACCTTCTTAAAGCATTGCAATTACAGATATATCTATATCCCCTGATGTGAAAGCAAACATGAGTAAGCAATCGATTTCTTCTAATTATTTCATATAATGCTTGAGAAATTATATCTGTTGCTATTAAGACAAACCACAATCTCGCTCCTCTTTTCCATGGCCAGAATTTCTCTTGCCTTTAATCTAAATATTCTAAAAAAAAAAAAAAACCCACCCGTTACTATTCAATCAGACTGCTATGATTTTCAGGAGGATGGCAGGGGCTAGCCATCAAAGGCATTGACAATTACCAGGGGAAAAATACACAGATCACTAAAAACAGAAGCAACAGAAGAGACTGCACTGGGCAGCCACCTCTTTCCTATATATCCTATTTGATTGGCATTCTTCTATGATAAGTAAAATCTAAATTTTTGAGAAAAGGACAAAAGTTGCAAGAGGTTTGATTTTAAAGAGTCAGATTTTAGGAAATACAAATAACATTTTATTGGGAAAAAAACTACATTTTATTGACATAAAACCCTGGGATTGATAGTGAGATCAAAGATAGGGTGGGAGAATGTAAATGCAAAGTGGATGTCACTGATGTTGAAATTTGTGTATTCGGAGCAGGATGATGCATATGAGCCAAAGAAGAGGGTCTTCAAAAGCAAACACAAATAACTCAAAGCCACCCTGATGGCTTCCTCAATGTCCAACCAGTTGCTTCTCCTCTGGGGGAGTTATGCTGGTAAAGCAGCAACCACACATTCGAGTCACGTAGTGTGACTGCCGTAACAAATTATAAACTTCGTTGCACCTAAGGCCCACTTCAAACAACAGAAATTTGCTATCTCAGCTGTGGAGGCCTGAAGTCTGAAATCAAGGTATAGGCAGCACTGTGCTCCCTCCAGAGGCTCTAGATGAGATTCTCTTCCTTGCCTTTTCCAGTTTCTGGTGGCAGTGGGCATTCCTGGACTTGTGGCTGCTTCATCCCAGTGTCTGCATATATGATCATATCACCTTCTACTTTTTGTCTGTCTCAAAGCTCCTTCTTTCTCTTATATAGACACTTGTAATTGGATTTAGAGCTCACCTAGATAATCCAGGGTGATCTCATCTCAAAACTCATAACTTAATCACATCTGCAAAGACCCTTTTTCCAAATAAGATAACATTAATAGGTTCTAGAGATTTGACATGGACATATGTTTTGGGGAACCACCATTCAACCAATGATAACATGATTGCATATTCCTTACAAATAACAGTCTTTGAAGAAGTGAAACTCTCTTTTTCTAGTGATGATTCTATGTCCCTCAAATGAGTCTGAGCTCATTCTTCCCTTAATGCGAGCATGGGGAAGAAAGGGGAGGAGTAGAAAGGAATCCAGCTGTATTTTTAAAAGACTGGACCTTTACTGCACTCCATCTCAAATAAAATACTGGCTCTTTGAAAACAATGGTATAAGGATACATACTTAATACAATGGTAATATCAACAGAAATATATGAAAAAAAATTCCATCACCAAAAGCTATCTCCTTACAAGAAACTGGATATTTAGAGAAACAGTACCCTCTTTCAGGTCATCAGGTATCCACTGAGTGTTTATAATAAATGGTCCCAAGTTTGAGCAACCTAGAAGAAAAATGTATAGTCAAGGACCTTGAGGAAATCATATCCTTGAACATCTGGCTTGATGTGCTATTGAAATGTTATTGTCTATCTTTCTGCAATGGGCATACTGTATCATCAACAGGAATATTAGAAGCTTAGTCAGTTTCCCAACAATAGAACTGAAGAACTAATTTTTGGTGACCAAAGAGTTGCTTCTCTATTCTTATCTAACACAATACTTCTCATTTGCTTTCCTAAACCATATGGCTAATGACTTTACGAGTTACAAATACTAATTACAATTAGACTCACAAATTGAGTTTTTAAAAATCAAATTATAAATTATGAAATAAAAGTTATGTTTCTTGGTAAACTGATAGTAGATAAATAGGCATAAGGACTCTGAGATTTTAACTCTTGTAATTTACATTATACTTAGGAGGAAGTAGAAAAATATCAAATAAAAATAGTGACAAGACAAAAACAGCTAAGGCCCACTTGAAAACCTTACTGAATATCTTGAACCTTATTTTTTTCATCACCCATGTATGTATACACTGAGACAAGTAATCAGCAATAAACAAAAACGCACATGGTAAAATTTTGTTCCAGTTTATTTATTTAGTTTTTTAATCTACAGTTGCCTTTCCTTTTAATTCAGGATTAATATCCAGAGTACCTTCTTTATTTTGTATTCACTCCATAACCTTCATCTGTATGCCTCTTTCAAGACAAAACTAACTTTCAAAAGCAATTTGCTTCACTGGAGGGAATAATATAGTGCATATTGATGTGTAAGATTTCCATCTTTAAGGAGTTAACAATTCAAAGACAACAACAAATACTCATCTCTTTCCTCCTACCTCCTCTCTCCCTTGTCTCCTCTGCTCCCTCTTATCCACCTTCCTTTTCTCCTCATCCTTTGTGGTTCCTACCTCCCTGGCTCTCTGTTCTCTGCTTCCAAATGAGAACCCAGCTGTCAGCACTGTGCTGCAATGCGAGGGATGTCAAGGACGTTCTGCCAGGCAATGCACAGGACCATTGATCATTGTTTTTCTTCACTGTTTACAGAGAATCTCTTGGCAAGAGAAGTGTCTTTGCCATGCAGAAAGAATTCAGAGTGCTGCAAGGTTTTGGCTTTTTGGAACAACACATTAAGGTTATTAAGTTTTGAATATTCAGCAGGTTAAAATTCCTGTTTTTCATTATTGCCTCCATAAAATAATATCTGTATTTACCTCCAAAACAAAAATCCAGAGTCTCACTATAACAAATATAGGAAGAAAAATTGTCTCCTCACAGTTGTATATATAGAATCAACACAGTGACAAAACAAAACACTCAGGCATAACAATCTTAGTTTGATAACTGTACTTTGGGGACCAAAAAAAAAAAGTAAAGAACACTCAAATTACCATTCGTGAAATAGCCATGAATTTTAGCATATGGCATGAACCACAGAAGCAATACAATTTGTTCTTTAAAAGCTCTGGATAAGCTTTTAAACTTATGGATCTGCAACACAAATTTAAACCTAGGAAGACATCCTGTTGCCATGACAATATGGTACACTAGCTCCCTGCCATGATGAGTCCCAGGCTTCAGGAATATGATCACGCCCTTGCACTTCAGGGTTCTTTGATAACAATGTGCTGCTTTTAAATCTTATCAACATGTTACTTAGGTATTTGTTTTTAGCTCTAAGTAATAGATATAATATCATAGTAAATAACCTGACAAAAATAAAAAAGTATTAAATATATTTATTTCAAAATGTTATTATCTGATGTTAGTAATAACTGTGAACTTACAACCAAGATGTTTAGATTGGAGAGATAAAGGCTATTGTTCAAAATGAAAAAAGTATCATTTGTAGGAATCACTCATTTTCAGTGCTTCCGTGGAAAAGTAAAGCGGATACTAATTCAAAAGCTTGGAAAAACTCATTGTGATATATTATTCATTACACGGTGATGCCTGCAAACGTGCTTTAAAAACAAAATAGAGAAGCAGAGGACAGGCCTTAACTTGTCACAAACAACATGAGCTAAAAAGAATCTCTTCTGAGGCACAAAACAAACAGGGTGAGAGGTTTCTTTCTGTCAAGGCAGATGGCAGCTTATTATCACCAGTGTCTCACTTTCTTCCCATTTCCCAAGATTGTTCTTGCTTTCTCCTTTCCTTATTATATTGCAGCCGATAAGTAATGAAAGGCTACACTGAGTTACCATTAATTCATTCTCTCAGTAAACATTTAACAAGCCTTCTCTTAAAAAGGCAAGAGAAGAATAAGCTCAGCCTAGCAAGGAGGGCAAATATGAGAAAAATAGACATAATAAAATTCTTAAAGGCCGTAGTCCTGGAATATAAAGGATTCCTTAAAATCACAGATGAGTATAGGCCTCAAACAGTCCCAAGGCACAATTTATGTTTGAGGTGAGCATTTTCCTAGGTAACAAGGGGTGAAAAGGAGAGGAAATATTTCAAGAGAAGGACATGTACAAAGGCAGAGAATTTTGGAGTTCACTATTTTGGGAAATCCCACCAGGCCTGTATGCCTAGAGTGAGGTGCATATGGGAAAGCAGCATGAAATCAGCTTGCCATAATATGAGGCTTGTACTTCGTCCTGCAAAGTACAGGAACCCATAAAAAATTACAGGCCATAGGAAAAAAAAGTCCAAAAATTGTTGTAGAAGAATCACCCTAACAGAATGGGAGAGGATACATTGGATTGAGCTGAGATTGAACACAGGAAAGTCAAAAAGCTCTTATAATAGTTCAAGTGAGACAGATCTGAACAAGGACTGTTTATGGAGAGATCTGGGGAATATTAGAGTGGTCCATTTAACAAACCTTGATAATCTATTCAATGCAGAAATTAAAGAGGGAATATTTCTGGCATGAGTGATTAGGTGAATGCTGTTATAATTTTCCACAGTGAGGAATATGATTTAGTAGACAGGCATGGTGAAAATAGATTAGTGTATTACAGGAAAATTCCAACAACTAAAACTATGAGGGAAAAAGAAGATTGAAAATCAAATGATAGTAACAGCTACATTGAAAAGATATACATAGAGGATACGAGAAAGGAGAAACAAAATAGATAGTTAGAAATTGGCAGGCTTTCATTCAACAAAAGCATTTCGAGAGAGCCCTCCATATTGAAATGCATTTGAATAATGTTTCTAGTGTGATAAAGGCATCCATTAATATGAAAAAAAACTGTATATATTTAACAGTTCATCCTTGTACCATGTAGAAGCATCATTTTATATTTACCACAAATCTATGTGCCTAGATTAGGTATTATTATCCCTCTTATTATTTATACGAAGAGATTCTCATATCGGAGATCTCATTTCTTATAAATAAGAAGAAGGATAATATTTACCACAAATCTGTGTGCCTAGACTAGGTATTGTTATCCCTCATATTATTTGTGGAAGAGAATGCTGAAGGTCAGAGAGGTTGGCTAACTCCCTCAAGGTTACACAGTTGGTAATCCAGGACTGCTGACTCTATTTTCTCAAGATATTTAAATATATTATCTAGTTATTCCTGAGCCATATACAGGGATTTATTTTGTTGAAAGAAATACAAAATCATTCAGTCAATTAAAGCTATTTCACATCTTCTGTAGCTTAGGGATGATTTAAATATCTAAATAGATATTTTGGGATAACTGTCCTAGATATGACTAGAAGCTCGTTTTTACTCTGAATTGGTGGAACTGAGATATGACAGTCATAAAAGGGCAAAAGGAAGAGTAGAAAAAGGTTTCACAAACATATTGTGAACAAGATACTCTTCAGTCAGAGAATAAATGTAATTTTTCCTCTCAAGTGAGTACTGCCAGACTCAAGGTGATATTACCCATTACCTGTTTCAGATGTATAAACAGGATACTCAATTTTAGACTCACCAAGTAATATAGCAATCTCTTAAATGACCCAAAGAATATGATCAAAAGAAAGGGTAAAATTATTCCAAATATTTCCTTAAAACAATAAAAATTGCACGCATAAATTTCTTGCATAGATCCATAAAGGGTAAATGGTAAAACGCTTGGGAAACCTATCTGTTGCCAAAAAGGTGATATAAAAAATGATAAAAACATCAGATTAAGAACTGAAACCAAAGCCACATTTGCGCAAACGTCTTTTAGAGTTGTGATAAATCCATCCAGAGCCACATAGAAATCAGCAGGTGTCATAAGAATCACTTCCATTTCAGTGTGGTCACGGAGAATATCTCACTCTTACTAATACTTTGCAATAACAAAAATTATTATTTTAGAGCATAACTTGCATTCCATTAATAGGTTCTTTACAATTTAAAATTTTTATTTTTAGTCTATGAAACTTCTTTGTGATAGGTAAATAGATATTGTTTCCACCATTTAAAGACGAAGAATGGTGGCTCAGAAAGATCAATATTTGCTGAGTTTTATCAGAAGGAAAAGGCAGAAAGCCAGAATGTGAATTTATGTGTTTTGACTCAATCTTTTATGTGAGATCACTATAACACTCTATACTCCATTTCATAACTTTCAACTTTAATATTCTCATGATAAGGTCCAGGAAATAATCTTTTACAGGGTAGCAAAAATCAAATCATATTGAGATATTAGTTGTCTCATAGCAATTATGCTTTATTAAGTGATTACTCATCTGATACATAAAAAGCTAATTTATTTTTATTCTCTAAACATAAAGTATGTTCACAAATAGCCAAGAGTGGGTCTGAGGTTGCTTTAAGCCCACTAGCGTGTTACTACAGGACTCAGAGACTCTGCATTTTAATTACACGCCATGATTTCATAACTCAGTCCCATGGCAAATCATTATAATAAACACATCAAAGGAAGCCTCATCTTTTTATGCATAATGCAAGCATCAAATACAATGACCTTTCTCATATTTGCACATAAGTAATTTTATTTTTGCAAGGATAATGAATTCCTTTGCTTCTCAATTTATTCTTTGTTTTTGTGAAATATTAATCATCTGGTATTCAGAGTCCTTCTTTAAAGTCAAATTTTGAAGTTTCTTTGATAAATCCAAAAATATAAACACAAAATTCTCAGATAATAATTATGGATTGCCTAAGCTTCTTAACAGTATCTCGAGTAGTCCCAGCTAGAACATGCCCATGAATAGCAAAGAATATTCACTAAACCTCTATCCCTAGGATATTCTTAAGTAATGAAGCAGTTTTGAAAAGTGTTGGGCCTTTCTGGACAGTCAAATGAATTTGTGCATAGGGTCTTCAATATAAGACTTGCAGAATGAGGTGAATATTTACATCATTGTTTAAATTCGATTTGGAATCTGTGAGGTGTGTATGTGTATGTGCTTCTGCCTTTTGTGAGATGTGTATGTGAATAGGTTTCTGACAGTAAGTCTCCCAGAATTGAAGAGACCTGAGTTTAAACACCATCAACAGGTATATTGCCCAAAAATGGGTACTGATCCACATGCCATGATTATACTTATATAACAATTATAATTACTGTTATTTTTTTTCAACAAATTTTAAGCACCTACTATGTGCCAGTCACTGTGCCAGGAGTTGGAAATATGAGGAAGACCATAACTCTTATAATGAGAATACAAGGAAGACCATCTCTCAAGAAAGGAACATCATAAAACATGTTCACTGTCAAGTCCTTGTCATTATCAAAAATATCTTCAGATTGATGTCATTCTGAGAAAAGTGATTTCATATTGAAAAAAATTCTACAAAAGTAATAAAACTTTTCTTCTCAATTTTCAGAACTTGGGTGGGTTGGGGGGCAGGTGTTTTCATCTATTTTCATCCTTGTCCTGGTAGAAATTATTTGTTTGATTAACATTTTGGTGGGGGAAGGTCAGTCTCTAAGGCTACAGATGAGAAGATCAGTTACTGGATGTGTTCCTAAATTCAATGTCAAATCCAAGAGCCTGAAAATAAAGGATGGAAAGAAAAGGAAACAAAGAAAAATTATCAGACAATGTGAAGCCATTTTATGGAGAGGAAGAAAGAGTGAGTGAGCACAGGAAAAATCACAAAGCAGTATATGCAGAAAAGAAAGAGATAACAACAGTTATCAGTAAGTAAAGAGATAATTAAGAGATAATCTTTTCAGTGGCACTAACACCATAGTTTGTCACATCACTGGTCATTAATGATTTGTGAGAAGCAGTGTCTCAACTATGTTTCTGTTACATTAATTATACCTGAAATAAAATCTTTGCACACCTATTGTTCCACATAGTTATGCCTATATCGTTTCATGAAAAAGTTAATAATGAATACTTATTGAATACTTAGTAGGTCCATTCAACATGCTAAATGCTTTATGTACATTAACTATTTTTAATATGCAAACTCCATAAGATATATACTACTATTAGGCCAATTTATAGATACCAAAATTGTATACCATAGGACTTAATCACATTTCCTTTCGTCTGTCCCCCTTCTCCTCCCTCGACAAAATCTTGACATTAGTCTGCAGTTAAGGTAGAGACAGTTTGCTGTGTAATTTTGAATAATTCTCTAAGCCTTCATTCTTCATCCACAAAATAGATAGGACAAAATAGAGTATATGACAGCATCGTTGTGAGGATTAAATAATTCACATAAAATCATTTTATTTATAGCTAAAACAACATAACACTCAATAAGTGAATTAAAAGAATTGTTATTATTATTTTAGATGGCTGATTAGAAGACAATATTAAGCACTTTTTGTTTTTGAGACAGAGTCTCACTTTGTTGCCCAGGATAGAGTTCACTGGTGCGATCTTGGCTCACTGTAACCTCCTTCTCCAGGGGTTCAAGCGATTCTCCTGCCTCAACCTCCTGAGTAGCTGGGATTACAGGCACACGCCACCATGCCCGGCTAATTTGTTTTTGTATTTTTAGTAGACATGGGGTTTCACCATGTTAGGCTGGTCTCGAACTCCTGACCTTGTGATCTGCCCGCCTCAGCCTCCCAAAGTGCTGGCATTACAGGCATGAGCCACTGCGCCCGGCCTAAACATCAGAATCTTAAGAGTGCCACTCATGGTTAACTGGCAGATATTTTATAATACATCAAGGTAGATGCTGGCTTAAAAATGAAATGCTAGAGTTCCAGATCAGATTATGGATTTCTGAAAAAGCTTCTTTAAAAGCATCTCAAATATTAGCCCAGAGCAAATAGCACAGGATTTAATATAATTAAATAAACACCCATAAATACTGCAATGTTTGGCATCACTGTAAATGCCCATAGGCCTCTCTGCACTGCTGCATATGCTGCTCATGCCTGTGGGTTCTGGGAAGAGTTATAAGTGACACAGCAGCGTCATACCTTCTGCTATAGTATAAGAGGCCAATATAATATTACATATATTAGATATATATAATGGTTTTCATGTATGTATAAGTAATGAATTATTTTTGAAATATTAAACAATTTTCCCCTTGTAAATTTCCATTTTTCCGTCTGCTCAGCTTCTGCTCTTCCCTCACAAACCTCCTCCCCGACTTCATGTCATTGTGGTGTTCAGTACTCAGACAGTGGAAAGGAAAGCAAAATGGAAGCCATTTAGCCTTTGATTTGTAAAAGCACAGAAGCCACTTATAGAAAGGGGGAGAATTTTAGGCATAAAGCAAACATTTGAGAGAGGTAGGTTGAAGAGACTCCGGATGTTCCAGGATTAGGAATCACAGACAAAAAAATAGAGGACTGCTGGATCAGGGATCACGTGGCCAGGTAGATGGGAATAAGGCATGTTTTTTAACAGAGACCTGTGTCGACAAGACAACTAAGTCAACTTAATGATCGCCAGCACACTTAGGCAACATGGAAGATCACATGCCTTCCCTCTATAGGGGTATTATATAAGCTCCCAGAATTTACCCAACAATCTAGTGAAGGTCCAAATTGTTAGTACATTTCTATCACATGAATAGAATGAATGCTCAGATTACAAATTAAATTTGCATATAAAAATACAATGTGATTTTCTCACACACCCATGTCAGGTTCATATCCATACATCCTAACTGACTGTATTATGCATGTGCATATTTGTGTGTGTGTGTGTGTGTGTGTGTGTGTAAAACACATATAAAGACATATCAATGTGGCCATAAAGTTATGCATTTAATTTCTAGGAAATTCTACAGAGTAGATACTGCTTAAAAATTTCCCCTGAGAACATATAAATGTCTCAAAGGCAGGAATTCTGTTTTATTCATTTTTATATTAGCAGAGCCTGGCACAGCTCCTGAATTGAATAAGTATTTATAATATCTGTTAAACTAGTAGTCAGTGTGCATGTGTAAGAAAGCAGCATGATGAGAAAATGTACTTTGAAGGACATTAATTTGGAAACCATGAGTAAGATAACCTGCGTGGCGAGCTAGGAGGCTGTTGAAACGTCAAGGAAAGGGTATAAGGTTCTGAACTAGGCTGGTAGCCTTGGGAACAGGAAGGAGGGCATGAATGAGATCACTAAGTGGTAATTGATGGATTGTGGCAACAGTTTTCTATCATAGAACTAGAGCTCTTGTGGGGTTGAGCCCAGAATGGTTTTTATCCCTTGGCCAAATGCTTAAGAGTATAAAGTAAATATTAGCTATCAGTGACAATAGGAACTTATAGAAACAGCTTTTTAGAAAGAATAGTATTCAAGAAGCTCATCCATTAAAATTGATTGCATTTAAATAGTCTATCTAGTTAAAACACAAAATACAACTACTGAAACTTTGAAAATACCTTTTTTATGTTCAAAATCAGGTCATTAATATTGTTCTAAGTACTCATCTTTAAAACAGCAATAATAGTAAAGTCAGTTATTATCTATGTTCAGTGAACAATATATGAGTAAACACATACATGACACAGCTTGCATTTTAAGAAAGATTATATATATGTTCATTTCAAGCTGGAATTGTAACAGTTGCCAGTTCCACACTTAAAGAAATAGGTCAGTAAGTGCAGACATGCTGAAATGCCTGGGGTCCTTATTATCTTTGAGCTTCAGTGAAACAGAATCTAAAAGGAGAAATAAAGAGATTCATGTCTCCATAGACAGATCAAGATGAAAAGTAAACATTTATCATTAGCTCCCCTTTGCCTTCTGCATTGAGTGGAAGTTTCCTGAGGCCCTCACCAGAAGCAGACTCGGGTGCCATACTTCTGGTACAACCTGAAGAACTGTGAGCTAAATAAACCTCTTTTCTTCACAAATAACCCAGTCTCAGGTATTCCTTCATGGCAACACAAACGGACTAAGACAAGAGACAATGTCACCATCCCTGTAAAAAAAAAAAAAAAAATTGGCAATGCCATTCTAAAAAGGTGATTATATGTATGTGTAAGATTAAACAATCCTGATGAAGGCAAAAAATAATTTCTGATTCCCATTTAAAGCATATGTAATGAGTAGAGGAGGAGTCACCCTCAGAATAAAGATCATTTAAACTATTCAAAATACAAAATGGGTATAACTCCCTGTGTATCAGGGGTTGATAATGTAGATCATTCAACTGTTTTCCCCTTCACTGTTATCATGACTCAACACAAAAATTAAAGAGCTTTACTGATCAAGGTCCTGAACTTGGAAGTTCAAAGTTATTACTTTCTCCAAATTTATGCCAGCTTTTTCAATTCCTAGTATTGATATAGTAGACGATATTTGGTGATACCACATCAGTAAATTAATTTGTTCACTTATCAAGAATGGTACAGATTTCTCACCTTTAATGACCTAAATTTCATACATGAGAATTTGCAGAAGTTTCTACTGAATAGAATCTTAGCACTTTTCCCTCAAAAGGTTTCCAAAAGGAGGAAAAAAAACTTCAGGAAATATGTATTATATGAACCAAAGTATTAAATAAACAAATTATCTTCCTTTCTGAATTAATCTCAGACAAAGCAAAATGGCGTTTGTGTTGTTTAAAGTAAGATCAGACTTCGTAAAATGGAAGACTTTCTACCCTGAGATACAGTTTAGGGAGAATAATTGCTTGTCTGTGGAAACAAAAATTCTACCTGCAAGGAAGTATGAACTACTTGAACTCAACATCAAAAGACTTCATAGAGATTTTAGTGTGGTTCTGAGAGCAGTTAAAAAGAGAAACTGCCTTTTTTATTCCTTTTAGATTTTGGTAATCAGAAACTAACTGCAAGAGATTATTTCATGTGGTCCATGAAATAATCGAGTTCAAAGAAAAGAATACCAATATAGGCTTCTAACATGTAAAAATATGTGCTATGATCTAACAGACTCAGATTAGTTTAAATACAAAGTAATCTGAAAAATTAAACAAAGCATTACAAGCAAAAGGTCCTACATATTGAGATGATAAAAATATGTTCCAAAATTCTATTAACATACTTCAATAAAAGACAATTATGAGTATTCTTTATCTTTAATGTATTTTTAAATAAATTGTATTGTTTTGGGTCATACAACATAACATGCTCCTTACAAAAAATGAAAAAGCACAAAAAGCTTAAAGCAAGCAAAAATGAGAATAAATCTAACCATTCAGTGATAACAGCTAACACTTGGCCCATAGACTTTGAGATGACTCTCCAAGCTTACATACTATTAGAATATTACATAAATTTGATAAAACAATAGACACATTCTCTAATGCATTTGTTAAAAATACATTATGATCAGCTTTTAATATCCATAACTATCAGAATATTTATAATAGTTAAATAATATTGCCCTGTGAGATTGTATCATAATACATTTAATCTTATACTGATAAAAATATATTTCTATTTTTTTTTTTACTATGAAATTCTGAGAACATCCAATGTATAACTTTTGTGTGTCAGTCTGATATTTTTTATGGTAAATTTTTCAAAGTAGAATTGTGGTTTAAATTTATCAATTTGAAATTTGAACATACAAGCTGAATATATAATAAAACTAGGACCGAACTATATTCTGGCTACAGGAGAGTCACTTTGCCTATAAGGACTCACGTAGACTGAACGTAAAGAGATAGAAAATAATATCTCATGCAAATGGAAACCGAAAGAGAGCAGGAGTAATCAATATTTGTGCCAGATAAAACAGACTAACTCAAAAAATGTAAAAAGAGACAAAGATAGTCATTACATAATGAGGAAGGGAGGGGTCAATGCAGCAAGAAGATATATCAATTTCAAATACTTATTCACGCAGTGCCAGAGCACCCAAATATATAAAGCAAATTTTATTATATCTAAAGGAAGAGATAGCTTGCAATACAAAATAGTGGGGGACTTCAGCATCCCACTTTTAGCAATGGACAGATCATCCAAACAGGAAATAAACAAAGGAACATTGGATTTAAACCTGCCCTGTGGATCAAATGGACATATCAAACATTTACAGAACATTCTATCTAATAGATGTGGAATGTAGCTGCACATGAAACTTTCTCCAGGATAGATAATATGTTAGGTCCCAAAATAAGTCTCAACAAATTTTAAAAATTCAAAATCATATCAAGTGTCTTTTCAGACCATAATGGCATGAAACTGGAAATCAATAACAGAAAGAACTTTGGAAACAACACAACTACCTGGAAACTAAACAACACACTCCTGACTAACAAAGGGATCAATGAATACGTTGAAAAGGAAATTAAACGTTTCTTGAGACAAGTGGAAAAGGAAATATAACAGACCAAACCTATGGGATACAATAAAAACAGTTCTTAGAGGGATGTTTACAGCTATATCAAATAATTTTTAAAAATCTCGAATAAACAACCTAATGTTATACCTTAAGATATTAAAAATAAATTCAAAAATAGTAAAAGAAAAAAATTAAAATTAGAGCAGAAATAAAATAGACACTAAAAATACAAAAGATTAATAAAGCAAAGGGCTGTTTTTTTGGCAAGTTAAGCAAAATCAACAAACCTTTAGCTAGACTTAATAAAGGAAAAGATTTGTGTTACTTCATTTTCAAACTGCTGATAAAGACATACCTGAGACTGGGCAATTTACAAAAGAAAGAGGTTTAATTGGACTTACAGTTCCACATGGCTGGGGAAGCCTCACAATCATGGCTGAAAGCAAGGAGGAGCAAGTCCCATCTTACGTGGATGGCAGCAGGCAAAGAGAGAATGAGGAAGATGCAAAAGCAGAAATCCCTGATAAAATCATCAGATACTTTTGAGACTTAATCACTACCATGAGAACAGTATGGGAGAAATCACCCTCATGATTCAATTATCTCCCACTGGGTTCCTCCCACAACACGTGAGAATTATGAGAGTACAATTCAAGATGAGATTTGGGTGGGGACACATAACCAAATCATATCAAGATTCAAATAAATAAATCCAGACCTGGAAAAGAAGACATTTCAACTGATATCACAGAAAAACAAAAGACCATAAGAGATTATTATTATTGTATACACTCATAAATTGACAAACCTAGAAGAAATTAATTCCTGGACATATAAACTTACAAAATTTGATTCAAAAGGAAGTTGAATATCTGAACAGAGCAATGGGTAACAAGATTGCACTGATCTACTACTATACAATGCAACCTCTTAAAATACCAAGATTGAATCAGTAACAAAATGTTTCCCATCAAAGAAAAGCCCAGGACCTGATGGCTTCACTGATAAATTCTACCAAACATTTAAAGGACTAATACCAATTATTTACAAACTATTCCAAAAAAAGTTGATGAACAGTAAATTCTTCCAAAATCATTCTACAAGGCTAGCAGCATCCTGATACAAAAATCAAGCAAGGACACAACAAAAAAAGGAACTACAGGCCAATATCTCTGATAAGCATATACGTAACAATCCTAAACAAAACACTAGCAAACTAAATTCAACAGCACATTCAAAAGGTCATTTACCATGACCAAGTGGGATTCATCTGAGGAATGCTAGGATAGTTTAAAATATGCAAATAAATTCATATGCTACGTCATGTTGACAGAATCAAATATAAAAATCATATGATCTTTTTAGTAGATGCATAGAAAGCATTTGATAAAATTCAATACGCATTTATGATAAAAACTCTCCACAAATTGTGTATAAAAGGAATGTATTGTACCTGAACACAATAAAGACCATGTATGACATATCCAAAGTTAAGATCGTACTGATTGAGAAAAAGTTGAAAGCTTTTCCTGAGACCTGGGACAAGACAAAGATGTTCATTCACTTTTACCATGCTTATTTAATATAGTACCAGAAGCCCTAACCAAAACAATTAGACAAGAGAAGGAAATAAAAGGGATCCAAATTGAAAAGGACTGCACACACACACACAAAAAATTAGAGCTAATAAATGAATTCAGTAAAGTTGTAGGATACAAAATCAACAAACCAACTCAAAAATTAGTAGTATTTCTGTGAACACAATCTGAAAAATCAAGAAAGTATTATTTACAATAGCTACAAAAAGTTAATATACCTAGGAATAAATTTAATCTAAAATGATCTCTAACATTGAAGATCTCTAAAATGAAAATAGAATATTTATGTAAAAAATTGAAGAGAATGTAAATAAATAGAAAGATATTTTATGTTGATGGACTGGAAGAATATTTCTAAAATGTTTGTAGTATTCAAAGTGATCTACAGATGCAAAGCAATCTACAGATTTAAAGTAATCTCTCTTAAAATACCAGTGACATTTCTCAAAGTAGAAAAAAAAATCCTAAAATTTGTATGGAACTACAAAAGACGCAAAATAGCCAAAGCAACCCTAAGCAAAAAGAACAAAGCTGGAGGCAATCATGGTATCTGACTTTAAAATACACTACAAAAATATAGTAACTGAAATAGTATGGTATTGGCATAAAAATAGACCAATGGAACACAATAGATAACACAAAATAAATCCATCCACATGCAGAAGAGTGAAAATAGAAACCTGTCTCTCACCAGACATAAAAATCAAGTCAAAATCAATTAAAGACTTAAATGTAAAACCTGAAACTATAAAACTGCTGGAAGAAAACATCAAAGAAACACTTCAGGACATTGGTCTGGGCCAATATTTTTTGGATAAAGAACTCAATAGAATAAGTCACAAAAAATAAAAATAAGATTATATCAAACAAAACAGCTTCTGCACAACAAAACAATCAACAGAGTAAAGACACAACCCACAGAATGGGAGACAATGTCTGCAAGCTATGTATGTGACAAGGGGTTAATATCCCGAATATATATGAAACTCAACTCAGTAGCAAAAAATTAAAAAATCAAGTTTAAAAATGGGCAAAAAACCTGAATAGACATTTCTCAAAAGATATACAAATGGCCAAAAGGTACATGAAAAAATGCTCACCATCACTAATAATCAGGGAAATGCAAATCAAAACCACAATGAAATATCACCTCCCTCAAATTAGAATGGTTATTATCATCAAAAAGACAAAAAATAACAAATGCAGCCATGGATGTGGAGAAATGGGAATCCTCACACACTACTGGTGGAAATGTAAATTAGTATAGTCATTATGGAAAATAGTATGGAAATTCCTAAAAAAATTAAAAATAGAACTACCATGTGATCCAGCAATCTCACTACTGAATATTTATCCAAAGAAAATTATGTTGAAGAGACATCTGCACACCCTTGTTTACTGTATCAAGGTATCAAATAGCCAACGTATGAATTCAACCTAATGTCCACCAATGGATGAATGGATAAAGAAAATGTGATAAATATACATAATATTTACATACAACACAAACAACACGGAATGCTATTCAGCCATAGGAAAAAAAAATGAAATACTGTCATTTGTGGCAACATGAATGAGCCTACAGGACGTTATGTTAATTGAAATAAGCCAGGCACAGAAAGAGAAATAACCCATGATCTCATGCATTTGTGTCATCTAAAAAAGCTGATCTGATAGAAGCATAGAGTAGAATAGTGGTTACCAGGGGTAGGGCACAGTGCAGGGCAGGGGTATGTGGGGAATGGGGAAAAAATTGTTTAATGAGTGTAAGTTAAATAGGAGGAATACCTTCTGGTGTTTTATCGCACAGGAGGGTGACTCCAGTTAACAATATTGTATGTTTCAAAATAACTAGAAGAGAGAATGTGAAATGTTCTCACCACAAGGAAATGATCTCTATTTGAAGTAATGGATATGCTAAATACCATGACTTGATTATCATACAATGTATACTTACATTGAAACATCACACCATACCCCATAAATATGTACAATTATTATGTCCCAATTAAAAATAAAATACAACAACAACAAAAATAAATGCATAATGCCAAACCACTCAATCGGAAGCCTGGAGGTAAATATTCAGGAAAAGTTCTTAACCATAGACTACAAATTTCCCAAACTCAGGGATTGCTACTCTCTTGGATTTTATTCTCAGTGTCAGAAGCATGACTAGCATACAGTAGACACACAATAAATATTAGTTGAATAAATTAATATTGATTAAATTAGATTTAAAGAGTTTAATTTGCATCTAATTAGTTCTTTATTTGAAACCGAGTGCAACCGTTTTTAGAGCTTTCCCTTTAATATAACCATTGAGAAGCTTTTGACTGGGAAATACAGACGGATTGGATTCTCTCTCCTCACACTCTACATGAATTATGCACCCATAGTGCTCTGCCACCACTCTGCATGACCTTAGGCTAATTGATTATTTTTGAGTCTCCCATTTTCCATCTGTAGGACGAGTATAGTAAAAACCCACTTTGCCTGCCTGTCAGGGTTATTCTGAGATTTAAACAATATAATGGGAGGTAAAAGTACTTTGTACACAATAATATTGTCTACAAATGAAAGAGATTAACAATTAAAGACAGGTTTAATGTTTTGGAATGCATTATACACAACTCTTATTAGCCTGAAAAGATTTCTATAAATATGCTAAAGCTCCAGGCTCAGAGGCTACTGTTTCCAATGTCCAAATGCACATGATGTATTATAATAATGATTTCTTTAAGATTGGAAAATTGCATTTGTTTTCACTTTTATCTGCCATATTTAGCTGAACAATGCTTCCTATTGATTTGTGGCATCAAAGTCACTTCCTTTCTTCAAGCATGACATTTGCTATTATCTCTTTGTAGGCACAGAAATCAAAAAGCAACACCATAAAAAAATACAAACCTCCCAGCTTAAGTATTGATTTAAAACACACTCGGTTCATTAAAAGCACTGCTGGGATTTGAAGCACTTAGAGGTAATCTTTTCTTTTCCTCAGCATTAAAAAATATAGTGATTTATAGATCTTAGTGACTCTCAGGAGGAGTTAGTTGTTATTTAAATGTGCATTGGATTAAAAAAAGAAAAAGATTATGAGTTACAATCCAAATTTCCCCTTACTCTATTTAGTACCAATGTATGGCAAAGATAATTTTTCCCTTAATAATACCGACATATGTTGTTAATGTTTGTATAGACTTTTTAAAAAGAGGTTTTATGTCATGTATCCTGTACCTCTGTCTCATCCTGGAATTTCTTGGTCCTCCTCCAAAAGGGACAAGGTCAGGAATGCAGGAGGGCTGAGGCAGAGCACTCACTAGCTTCTGTCTTTAGGGATCTTCCTAGAGAGGGGAAATCTGTGCTCCTGTCAAAAGGAAATATGTGTCCCAATTGCAACCAACAACGTCGTCCTGTTCCTCCCGCCAGCCAGGTGTCATGGTGGTGGGAGGGAAGAGTCGGGAGTCATAGGGTGACCCAGACCCTCTCCCCTCCTAGAAGGGCATTCAGCTAACACACTACTATAAATAAAGGATAATAAAAGAGCTATCAATTGAAAAGGATTCTTAAACTTGCTTAAAACTCTTTAAAATTATTTCATTCATGTGTTTAGCTCTCTATGATTTAAAAAACTAAGTATTCTACACATCAGTGATGTTAATCTTCAGTATTAACATACATCTATCACAGTTTTGGCCACATGCATGTATCCACTATACTATTATCTTCTTGATTATTTTAATTGACAAATGTATTTACTTAAAATGTATTTTAAAGGAAGTTTCAAATCTAATGTACTTTATCAATATAAAGCGATTAGAAGTAAAAATGGAACAAAAACCAAACAAAAATTCCTACTCCTACTTTGTTATAATTGCCTGTGCTAAAGCCATTTCTCTATTTCCTTTTATAAAGTGCAGTGATAGAAAAGTGTTAAGAGCAATAAACAGTATCAAAAATACTTGATCTTGGTTGATCAGAGGATTGAAAGATAATTTAAAATGGAGCTATGCTTTGTCTTTGATGTGTGACCCCTTGTCCATCTACCACCTTAAATATTTCTCTTATATCCAGTGATATTTTTCTCATCCTCTGGGAAACACAGCAGAGCTATATTTTTTGGTCATGTATCTCTTGAGCTGTATAGCCTCCAATTATGGTGCCCCTACTTGAATGCATGAAGCAGAAGCATGACAAACATTTTTATGGTGCAGGCAAAATATCCAAAGTGAGTTTTTAAATTTTTATCCACATTTATAGATTTAGGTATTAACTGTCCATAACTGAAAAACCACATGTAACAAAGGTTTTATGAACATAAGGCAATTTAGACTTTTAACCCAGAATGAACTCCCCCCCCAAAAAAAAGCCTTGGGTGCAGAAGCAGTGTGCAGTACTTCTCAAATTTTTATGTGCCTGTAAATCACCTGCCAATGTTGTCAAAATTCAGATCTGAGTGAGACCTAATATGTTTGCATTTCCAGGGTGCTCTAAGATAATGCAGTCACACTTATTGTTCATGGGCTGCACTTGAGTGGCAACAACTTACAACACAGGTTCTCAATTCAGGCTCTGGACTTATCCACTGAATCTCAGCTTTGCTGTTGTCTACTTGTATGAATAGAAACAACATATTTCAATGCTTGCAGCCAATTTACTTATCTGTTGAATGGTATAAGAAGTGGTGGAGGCTATTTAACTGGATTCTGGTGGACAACAAATGAGTTCCTATATGTAAAGCACATTGAAGTGTATCTAATACTTATAAAACCCTTAATAAATAAGTATTAGTTCTTATGATGAAGCCACAGATGAGGATAACAAATTTTCAGCAGTATTGCATGGTTCTTGGAACAAAAGCTTTGTTACTACATGGGACAAATTTAATTACCAACAAGTCTCAGAAAACACCTGCAGTATCTCATTGCTATACTTTGGATATTTGATCCTCCAAACCTCATGTTGAAATTTGATCCCCAGTTTTGGAGGTGAGGCCTAACAGGAAGTGTTTGGATGATGGTGATAGATCCCTCATGAATGGCTTGGTGACATCCTCACAGTAATGAATGAGTTCTCCCCCTCTTATCAGTTCCCATGAGAGTTTCCCCAAAAGTTGGCTGTTAAAAAAAGCCTGCCACCTTCCCCCCCTCTCTCACCTCCTCTCTCAGTATGTGATCTCTGGATAGTCTTATCATGTTGCTCTTCCCATTATGCCCTGTATCATATATTTTTAAATGAGATATTTACTCTCTTGATTCTCCAATTATTATGTGTTATACATCTTGAGCTGTATCATCAGTACCGGGGAGAACTGTAATTTAAGTGTTCATCTCACTGCTTCACACAGTGACACTGAATACTTGAATTAATGAAACTCAGAAACTGAAAAGATATATGCATGCTTACAATGTCCTTTTTCATTCCTCTTTCAGAAAAATTTTCACTTATCAGTAATATAGTAACATTTAACTATCCAGCACTCAATATATATTAAAGGACTTCTACTTTGAAGAATTGGTAAAAGGATGCAAAATTTATCCATTACTCACAGTTAGTAATTCTCATACAAAATAACTTTATGTATGTCGTGTTAAAAATTTTGTGTACTCTGTTATGTAATATGTCTGTGTTCACATATTTTTAAATAATTTTATATTATTATAAAATAATTTTTCAAAGTTTCTTATGTCTTCCACTAATTAATGTACTTTTTAATATGCCTGTCAACTGCAGAAATATGACGGGAGAAAAACCCACATTGTATATGAGATTGTTATGACAGGGAAATTTCCTCCTTTGCCAATATTTTGAGATAACAAGTTTAATCTTAAAAAACTGTTTCTTACTATTTGAAATTTTATTTTATGTAGTTTTATACTAATATATTACCATTTTGGAAATCAAGAAGCATTTAAACAATCTTTGTCACCTTACGATTATAATTGACAGTATTTTTTCTTTATATTGTGATATAGAACATAGTATTTCTTAAAATTAATGTCACTTTAGACACAGTATAAATTTAGTATATGGGAAAAAATGGCAAGAGTTTTTTACCAGTTGATGAGCAGAGGTTAATGTGATCACGGAAGAGAAATACTCAGAGTACTGTCAAAAAGGTGGCATAAAACAGATCATCACTAAAGGAAATTTTAATGTGCATCTTCTCGTTAGACAATGAAGCTGCAAAAAGTTGCTAAGAGTGTCTAGGACTCACTGCTTAGTCATTTTGACTATCTCATGTAAATATTCTCTAAAGGATTTTTTCAAATGAAGAGGGAAGACTGCCACTTCTAATTCTGGCTGTAATAAACTAGCTTATATCAGTCCAACCCCTTCACCAATAACAACATAAAAAAATGTTGAATATATATTAAAAACATCAGTTTGAAGGCATGGGAAAGCCACGAAGGTATTCAAACTTATAGCCAAGGTCTTAAAGAAAAAATGCAGAGGGACAATCTGACACTTAGTACATCTTTCGTCCTTGAAGCATTCGTGAGCACATTAGTGATGTACGTGCCACTGAGTAGCTTTTAGCAATTTCAAGGGACTTGGAAGAAAAAAAAAATAGAGACTATCAATGAGGTAAGGGCATGGGAAAATCTCCAGATTTTCAGTTGAGATGCTTGAAAGGTTACACCAGAGAATTAATGGAGAGCCAGGAATAGAGAGTCTTTACAATAACAAACTCAACCTCAAAAAAATTTAATCTATGTTTGGCTTACATAATATTCTCCAAGTCTAACTACTGCCAGAGGAAAGGGAAATTCCCCACTGAAGAAAGATAACATCTTCAAAATATTCAAATTATGTATATAACCTTTTATACATGATACTCGGCACTCAATCAAACATTGTCTGACACATCAGCCGAAAATACCAAATTACCACAAACAGAAGTAAAAAAGAAAGACACCTACAAGAGATTCCAATATTGGAGATACCAAGCATGGACTTCAAAATAGCTATGGTTAATATGTTAAAGAAAATTGAGATATATAAGGTTAAGTCAGCATATACCTGGGATCTATGAAGCAGAATTACTGTGAAAACCTTGGAAAATCCAGAGCTGAAGAATACAAAAAATATCAAAAATAATTCAGATAAATTTGACAGCATATTAGACATAGCTCAAGGAAGGATTCACTGAAAGATGGGTTAGTATGCTAGATCTAAAGCATAAACCACAAAAAGAAATCAAAATACAGAAAATAAATGCACACATGAAACTATAAAACCTTATTGTGATATATAATTCATAAATAAACAGAATTTCATGAATTGGAATGCTCAATAATATTAATTTCTACCAAAGTGGTATATAATTTCAATGAAATTTCAGTTAATAACTCAGAATATATTTTTCTTTGCATTTGACAAACTGATTTTTTAAATGATGTGAAGATGCAGGGAGAAAATAGCCAAACAATATTGAAGAAAAATAGTGTATACAATAACCTTAATGTGGGTTACCATTCACAGTCTTTTTTCATACAAATTTAATCTCTCTTTTTCTCAACAAATGAGCCTTTCGAAGAATCAACAAATTATTATATATCCCATGTTTTTCTTTACCAACTAATATATTCTATCATTCTGTAAATTTTCATGTTTTCACAGATATCATTGTTAAAATATATCAAAAGCAAACGTAATGGACAAATAATTCATATTAATATTGGTCTTAGCCTATTGATACTACTATAACAAAATACCATAAACTATGTAGCTTATAAGCAACTGAAACTTATTTCTCACAGTTCTGGAGACTGGGAAGTCCAAAATAAAGGTTTTGACAAAATCAGTGTTTGTTGAGGGCCCATTTCCTGGTGCATAGAGGGCACCTTCTTGCCTTATGTTCACATGATGGAAGGAGAAAAGCAGCTCTCTGGGGCCTCTTTTATATGGGCACTAATCCTACTCAAAAGGACTCTGTCCTTGTGACTTAATCACCTCCAAAAGACACCACCTCCTAATACCGTCACATTGGTAATTAGGTTTCCACTGTGACTTTTGGGTAGACACAAACCTTCAGACCACAACAATGATATAATCCAACTATAAAATACAGTCAAATTCACCACAGTTTGTCATTTATTTTTACATAAAAGTTTCCCACCACATTCAAATCGTAATTAAATAGTATTATTTAGTAAGAATGTTTTTCAGTTTTGCTGCCTCTTTCTGACCCAAAACAGTCTGATCATTTCTATAATAGTTTCATTATATCTATAGTAATAACAACCTAAGAAAACATGCTCATTTACGAGTCTAGAATGTAACCTCCTTATGTAGTTCTACAGCTAACCTTAAAATAAGGTTCAAGCAATTTTTATTTGCTATTTTTGACTGTTGCTATTGTGGTATTGTGCTCTATAAACAATGCTTTTCTTTTTCTATAAAATCTTCTGGTGAATTTCATTTAATTGTCCATAATTATCATGCACCTACTACAAAAGACACCTGAGTTCTGAGCATCCCCAGTTTGTAGCTCTGGATTACGTTAGATTTATGATTGATAAGCCCTATCAGTTAACTAAGAAAATAACCCTGACATAATCCCTTCTGGAGACACTCCTAAATGAATTGGAATAAACGAGATTTGTTACTGAGGTAATTGAAGTACATAAAGAAGGAATTTATTGTTCAGTTCCCACCTATGAGTGAGAACATGTGGTGTTTGGTTTTTTGTTCTTGAGATCGTTTGGTGAGAATGATGGTTTCCAGCTTCATCCATGTACCTGCACACTGTGTACATGTACCCTAAAACTTAAAGTATAATAAAAAAGATGGAATTTAATATTTTAAAATTTATAATTACAGTTTAAAATATTTAAAGTTAACTAACATTCTAAGTTTATGAAAAGGATCAAATGTCAATCAAAATTCCCCTTAAAAGTGATTGTTCATATTTGCTAAACTTACAATCAAAATAGCAATATTTATAAGCTATGCTTAAAATCTTAAGAAAAAACTAGCCTCTTTATTAAATCAACTATAAATATTTAAGATCAAATTTGATCTCTGAATAATTTTTTTGTGTCTGTGAAAGCCACCTTGAAGGCACCAAAAACTCTTAACAATACAAAACTTAAAAGTTAATGAGGTTTCCTTCATAATCACAATTTGCATTATTGGTAATTCTCCACAAAACTTATCAATTATTGTATGGTCTTTATTGTGCCTCTTTTCGGAAAAGAGGCATGCAGTTGATCACATGCAATTGATTACTTGGTGATCTTCACTAGATACGGTATGAACTATGAAAAGTTATTATGCTGGTAATGATAAAGGAGCACACATTCATCAATATGAATAAAGTCACTCAATCTATCTCATAACTGGGGGTCAGATCTTTTCAATGCTATCTTTGTTATACTTAAATTTCAAACATTACATAATACATATTTAAACTTATGTTTCTCTTTGTCGCAATTAGACTGGCTAGAACCAAATGTCTATAGACTGCCCAACCCTAGAGAATGTCTTTCATAATGCAGTTTATACAAATATTGCCACCCAAGATTAGCAGCATGGCCACTATTATTACTATAGTAACTTTTCCATAAACAGTACAGTTTCAAGAAAACTTTCATAAAGTTACCGAACTAAGTGTTCTTTGCTTCCTGTGGTTCATCTGAAATGTTAGTTTTTCCACCTAGAACATTTTAATTTATGAGCACAATATTTTATTTTTCATCTCTCAGTAGCATGCTGTTGTAACTACACATTTTTTTCACAGCAAAGTGAATTTAGGATTCTCTAACGTTGCTTGGTAATGTTGTGAAAGGAATTATAGTCATTTAGGTAATGCACAGTACTCCCACATCTTTCACCTCACTGTGCAGTCAGCCAAATTATATATTTATTAATTTTGTTAAGCTGGCCTCATGAGTCAATAGATTGAATAAAGTCTCTGTTAATTAAGTTTGCTGATGAAATGACTAGAAACTTGGAGAATAGCTTCAGAATTAAAAATGAGTTTAACCAGCTGGAGGGGATTTAGGCATTGGATAAGGATTGGATCAGATGACCTCTGTGGTCTTTTTCAACTCTGGGATTCTGTGAAAGACTGAGAAATCAATACAGGAATAATTTACATGAAAAAAAGTTCAGTGTAAAAAAAAGGTTGGATTAAATGGATTTATTAAATATGTATTTTAAAAATCAAAATCTTAAATGGTTACACAGAGGCATAATAGTTTTATATGCTAACAGAGAGACGTTCTAAACTTGTGTTACCAGGTAAGGTTGATTCAATTATGACACTGAGATGCCTTGCTTTCAAAAAAAGCCTTTTCTATAAAATGTTTTTTATTGTGTGCTAGATAGCAACTAGGTGGTTCAACAAAACCTGTGTTCTCTACTTCCTGCCCAATCAACAAGATTACTTTTTTTGGTAGCTAAAATTCACATAGCCAAATTAAATTTTAATCAATATAATGTGTATGTAAGTTCTGTAAATCAATTTCAAGCTTTCCCTGTAAATATATCCTCATGAGGCTTTCCATTTTCTTTTTTAGCCCGGCTATCATAGACTGATATGCAAGGCAATGTAAACTTGGATTCTCTGTCTTAAAGATGACATATCTTAAAAAACCACATACACACATGCATTATATATATATATTTTTCTTATTGTAAAATTTAAAATGGCAGAAGTCATGAATAGGTATTTCGGAAGAAGATATCAAAATATCCAATAAGGATATAAAAGGCTAGTAAACTTCATTAGTCATCAAGAAAGTGCAAGTTAGAACCTCAGTGAATACCATTACACCTCTGCCAGAATGGTTACAATTAAAAAAATACCTTAGAATGCCAAGTAGTGGCAAGATTGTGAAGCAACAGAAATTCTTATGCACTGAGAGTAACAAGGTAAACTGAGAGTTTGATGGCACTACTAAAGGAAATCAGACACATAACTCTATAACCTAGCAATTCCACTCCTAGATATTTTCCAAACCAACAGAAATTCTTAAATACATTTGCCAGATGCATCTACAGAAATCCTCAAAACAATAATATTGATAATAGACAAAGCAGAAAAGTCTGTCTACAATAAAATAGGTAAATAGTGATATATTTACAATGGAATTTCATAATAAAAAAGAACAAACTTTTTATTCTGAGCTGAATTATATAATATTGAGCAAAGAAAACCAGAAACAAACACCAACATACATAATTTCATTTATATGAAGTTCAAATATAGGAAAAAATAGTTAAGTATAGTAATAAAAACAGTAGCTATGTTGAGTGTGTATGTACGGTAGATATTCACTTATAGGGAATTGTGGGAGGCGTCTGGAATGCTAGAAATGTTGTTTATTTTGATTTAGGTTGTAATTCCACCGCTGAATTTGTAAAAAATTATAGAGTTTAAACCTAAAATTTGTATACTTTCCTGCAATTAGGAAGAAAAAAGTTTACAGGAAGAGTTACGGTCTGATGAGTCTAGGTTAAATGTCCCAAATATATATCTGAGATATTAAAACAGTAGAAATTCTGTACAGTTTCCTTTCTCAAAGGAGATTCAATGGTTTAAATCATGCCCAGAGGCAGGCTGGGAGATTAGATGACTTTTTGGGGTCTCTTTCAGCCCTATGATTCTATGATATTTCCTATAACATGTTGTTTTTCTTGAAACCCCCTTCAGTCTTTCTGTTTCTCTAGTATGAAGTTGTCCTTGACTGAATTTAGTACTCTAGGGGGTTTCTCACAAGGGCACCATAAGTAGAAAGTCTGTTACCTCCCTAATATGTAATATGATGAAGTTGTATCCAGTGGGAAATCTCAGTGGCATTTTGTCCAGCCCTGCTATAGTTGGATGGATAATGTAAGGTCATATACAATTTTCTCTCTGCTCTTGCCTCTGGATATTTTAACATTATTTCTTCACGAGTTTCCCTTCACATTGCATGCTTTGCACTAGATTATTTTTTCGCCAAGAGGTACTAAATTGACTTCCCTTTTGTCAACTTTAGAAGAATTTTGTAAACATTCTCAGTGTGAATATATGGGATGAATAGTGGTGATTTCAAGAAATTTTGTGGAAAATATCCGTGGATCCTTTGTCATTACATAAGCAATGGGTTACATTGATGAAGTATTTTGCTTTGAAACACATTTTAGTGTTATGTGGACACAGCCAAAAAGATATACGCTAGAAAAGAGATTGAAAAAATATTGTATAAAATGATTTTACCATAACCATAGATATTTGAGATTTCACTCCTTGAATATTTTTCATGGGAATTATAAATCTTACTGTCAATATTACTTTAAAACTCTTGACTCAGTTTTGAATATTTATTAAATGAAGCAATTCACACTGCTACAATATAAATCAAATTATTTCTATTAATGTATTGCAACTTTCAAATAAAATTTAATGTTAATTTCCCTTTAGTTTTGGAAGTGTGCTACATATATTTTGCTTGGGCTTCGTTGAATATATATATATATATATATATATATATATATATATATATATATATATATACATACATATAAAAGCCCACTAATGTGTTAGTTTCCTTTCCACATAGACATTTTAGGAGCACTTTTAGTTGGAGAATCCATAGCCTATTATTTCTGGAAGTTCCTCAAGCAAAATATTTACTCTGGAGAAATAAGCTTACAGATTTGAAGACATCTACGTTAATTGACACTAAAACATTTGTTCCTAGACTCTTAAGGCTCTCCAAAGTCTGTAATTTCAGGACGCCCATTCAAACTTTATGCCACTAAATGCTTTGGGGCAACTACAAAAAGCAGCATTCCATTGGTAATGTGCATCTGTGTGTACAGCAATCTCTAAATGCAGCTAATGGAATCTCAGCATGAAACCAGAAAAGATTTTTCCAAACTCATTATAGTTGCAGGTTACTCTAGTTGAAAAATTGATTTTGCACTGGAAAGTGAAAATCTAACTTCACAAGGTCATCAATCATTGGGAAAACATGCAATAGAATAATTATTTCTATGCATTGAGGCCTGGATGCAAACTTATCCATTCACAATTCAAGGAAAATTTTTTTGTTATTCAAGTGCAACCAAAATGTCAATAAATTTGAAAGATAACTTATAGGAATGCAGATAGAAAAATCTATATTTATTATAAAGAAAAAAAAACCTCAGAGCCAATTACTAGATATTCCAGTCCCTGCAAAATTTGTAAGAGTACATAGCAACTAGAATTAGTTTCAACTCAATAAAAACCTCATTCTTCAGATGACTGATGCCAGAGGTAAGAATTCTAAATGATATCCATCCTATTGGAATGCATAACAGACAAATAATTTTCATTTATTCATTCATCTAGAGATTCATTTAACAGGATTTTTTTGGATGCAACTGTCTAAAAGGCCCATAAAAGAGGAGATTTTATGAATCATAATTTTTCTTACCTGGATATTTCAAATTTTATAATCATATGTATGATCTAATTTCCCAATTCCAGTAGACTATCTAGCCTCGTGTTTCTAAAAGTGAAGAATTTTGCTTCTAGTATTTGATAAAAGTATTTATTTAAAGCCCAGCATTTTATGGATCCTTGATTGAAAAGCACTAAGTTAGTTGACTAATGATAATCATGTACTTATAGAGAGTTTTGTAACTGTAATTCCACAACCAGGCCCAGAGCACTGTTGCATCTGTCAACCATACAGTTCTTTATATAGGTCAGAGGAGAATCTTGCTTCATGCCCATTCCATGAATTTGTAAAACTGGTTTATTAGACGACATCTACTTTAACGTGATTCCTAAACTGTAGAAGGCAGCCTCTGTTGACTGCCAACATCCTGCTTCTTGGTCTTTATACCTTGGTGTCTCTTCCCTTGAGTGCGAACTAGGCTTATTGAATCATTTCTAACAAATAGAATATAGGAAAAGTATTGAGAAGGTCCTTTCTGAGATTAGGTTCTAAAAAAGTCTATAGCCTCCATATTGGGTGCTTGTTTTCTCTTGTTCTTTTACTTCTTCGTTCTGAGGGCAGCCAGTTGCCATGTTGCAAGCTGCACTATGGATAAAGCTAGGTGGCAAGGAAATGAGGAAGGTCTCTGGCCAGAGAATGGTAAGAAACTAAGGAAATGAGAACTGTCTCCTACCAACAGCCATCAAGCAATTGAATACTCTGAGGAACGAATCCTACCAATTGACAGAGAAGGAGCATTGCCATCTTGGACAAGCACCACCATTTTAAAGTTCACCTTGATCAAAAATTGCCTAAATCCAAAGGGCATCAGCCTAATGGCTAAGGTCAGCATGACCATAAGCCACAAATGACATCTCTGACCAGAAACATTCCAACCCTAAGATAAACCCCGCCCCTAACCAGAGACATAAAACAAGAAACTTTTGCATTTTTGTAAACATACAAAAGAACATCATATACCCAATATACCCACAACCCAACTTTAGCCATTATCAATATTTTGAAAACATTTATAAATTCAGAGGCTAATCA
Organism: Nomascus leucogenys; assembly: GCF_006542625.1. Classification (NCBI taxonomy): domain Eukaryota; kingdom Metazoa; phylum Chordata; class Mammalia; order Primates; family Hylobatidae; genus Nomascus; species Nomascus leucogenys. Next base: position 27,026,998 of record NC_044390.1, read on the forward strand.
CAAGATGTAATAAAATGACCTCCTCTGAGGTAACCTCCCCTCCTGCCAGAGAGATGTCAGCCCCAAGATAACCTCCCCTCTGACCAGAGACATTCCAACCCTGCAATCAACTTTTCCCCCACGCAGAAACATTCCAAGTCCATGATCAGCATTCTCACCCTAAAACCAGTAAACACCCTTAGTCTGTAAGAGAGAGCACTCCTGACCAAAATCGGCCAGAAGCCCCTCTCAGGTTTGTTATCCAAAATAAGCCTGTCTAACTGTTGAGCCGCTTTTTATGTTTCTTTCCTCTTTAACTCCTACACCAATAACCATGTTAGTGAGTTTGGAAGTAAATCTTCTCCCACTTGAAACTTCAGGGGAGACCACAACTCTGTCTGGCAGGCTGACCAAAATATCCTGAGAGACCTTGAGGCAGAGGCACTCAGCAAAGTTAAACTTAGATCTTACACCCAGGGAAATTGTGAGATAATAATTGTTTTAGATCACTAAGTTTTGCGGCAATTTGCTCTATAGCAATAGGTAACTTACCTTTTTATAACTTGTGCAATTAACTCATTTTATTACATCTTTTTATTAGCCTCTGAGTTTATAAATGTTTTCAAAATATTGATAATTGCTAAAGTTGGGTTATGGGTATATTGGGTTTATGATGCTCTTTACTTTTGTATGTTTACAAAAATACAAAAGTTTCTTAACTTGTTTTATATAATCAGAAAGAGAATCCACATTTTCCCTTCCCTCTATTTCTTCAAATTAAATGTGATTTCCTTTTACATTTCCTCATATGAAATTTTCATCATTCTTTAGTTTTTTCCACATATTTTAGAGCATATTGGTATAATTAGAAACATTTGTCTCACAACAACCAGAAATTTTTTTTAAAAAAATCCTAAAAGATTTTTTTAAATGTAGGATCTGTAGGAGAAAGATATATCCAACTCCCAGGTCCGCATAACAAGTATAAACCTTATTATTAAGCAAAAATGAGTCCAAAATAATACAAGAATAGTTAATATGATTAATCCTTATTTTGTAAATCTTTAAAAATGATTTAATAAAACTTGCCTTATTGGCCTGTGATAGAGTATTAACGTAATATTTGCTACTAGTTGGTGAGTACTTATTATGTAATTGGCAAATAGTTGCCTTGTTTTATCTCATAGAAACCCTAATAAAAGCCAGTAAGATAGAGTCTATTTTTTCTATTTAATAAAGAGAAACTAGGCATTAAGATATTAAGTAACTTTTCTAAGGGCACATAGATAGTAAGTGATGAAGCTGGGAATTGAACTGAGATTTTAATCACTAAACTATACAATACATATTACATATCTAAAACAGTATCTACCACAGAGAAAGTGCTATTGTAATTTTTTCTCTTCATTTTCCTCATGCAAAGATAGATTTGAGAGGCAGTGAAATAACTACCTGCATAGTCAGGTTTCTACTGACATAGGTCATACAGCTACCCCCAAACCTCCATGGCTTAAAACAACTTTCCATGCTTTCAGGTCTTTAAGTTGGCAAGAAAAAGCCTTGCTTTGGACTGGAGATCATGTCCAAAACCTTGTGTTTCTTATCCTAGCCCACTAATACCCATAGAAAATGCTTTTCATTTCAGATGGAAGAATCTCCAAGAAACTTAAGCAAAAGTATTTAATGCTTCTTGAGGTTTCAACTCAGAACTGGCATGTTCTCACTGTACCTTCATTCTATTGTCAAAGCCCAAAGTCAATGGGGCATGGAAGTAACTGGCCCACAACGAATCATGAAAGGGAGAGGACGAAAGGAAGAATTATAGATAAACAATACAGTTTGAAACAGCATTCATAAAAATTGTTATAAAATAAACATTGAATAAATGAGATATTTGATGTTTAAGTTGTATATACTCTAAAATGTTATAGTTTTAGCATAATAAAAATGTTGCTTCCTAGCAATTTTTCTGATCATTCTCATTCAATTTTACTAGTCATTCTGATTAATACATGCATTAACACAAGTCATTTTGTTTGTTTTTTTCCTTTTTTAAACCATTTTTAAATAAGGAAATACAGGGATCTTTAGTCATTCTCAGGAAACTCTTTCATAATTACTCAAGTTAATGCCTAATGGCTCTAAAGTAATACCTGTAATTACTAAATTACTTTAGAAACTATGTCCTTGGTCACCATAAATCACTGTAAATTTAAATGTATTGTTTTCTAGGTACCTCTAGGTAAAAGCTTTCACAATTATAATCAGATTTCCACAGGTAAATACAAATGACAATTTGTGTTTACTAATGCTCTATGTCTCATCTCTTTTTCACTAGGCAACTTAAGGAACATCAAAGGAATTTGTTTTAATTGCCCTCTATTATTAATTATCCATCTTTGATCATCACAAAAACAGAATTGCCACTTTCTCTTATCTTGCAATAAGATAAGATAAGCACTTCCTTGGTGCTTCCATTTTTTACTCATAGTTTTGTTTGTTGGTTTGTTTTAGAATAAATGGTTTATGTATCTGTCTGCTTCACTACATTGTAACCTCCTTCAACGAACAAATTGGATCTTATTTATCTTGGTACCATTTGTGCGTGCCTATTCCATGCCTGTTCCAATCTATGCCTATTAAGTGAAAGTTGGCTGAACAAATAGATGACATAATTATTCATTAGACAGCTGACACTCAAAGTTATAGAAAAAAGTGCTATTTTTTTTTTTTTTTTTTTTGAGACGGAGTCTTGCTCTGTGCCCCAGGCTGGAGTGCAGTGGCGCGATCTCAGCTCACTGCAAGCTCCGCCTCCCGGGTTCACGCCATTCTCCTGCCTCAGCCTCCCGAGTAGCTGGGACTACAGCGCCCGCCAACACACCCGGCTAATTTTTTGTATTTTTAGTAGAGACGGGTTTTCAGTGTGTTAGCCAGGATGGTCTCCATCTCCTGACCTCGTGATCCGCCCGCCTCGGCCTCCCAAAGTGCTGGGATTACAGGCTTGAGCCACCGCGCCCGGCCGAAAAAAGTGCTATTTTAAAAATAGCTTTTGACTAAGAAATATTCCAATTAATTCACTTTTAAAAGAGTTGAATGTTCATGTAGTAAGATTTTAAAAGGCTATCATTTATCAGTGAATCAGACAAAACATGTTGAGATCAAAATGATAAATTTAGAGAAATCTGTACACAATTAGTGGGACCCCCCACCAGTACACCAGGAGGAGCTATAATTTCAGAGAACAAAGACTGTTACATTATGTATACTATCAAGCACTACAGCTACATCCTGAGTTCACAGTAGGTTTTCCAGCTAAATGCAAAGTGAAATCCTAAGAGGCATTACAAAAATATAATTATTATTGCAGTAAAAGAGCAGTCAGTATCAAAAGCTATCAGGATTTATGCCCTAGGTTCACCTCTAGTACATCAGAATCCAAGTCTTACTGTCAACAAATCTCAAAGAACACTCTACTTTAGCAATGAGAAAAAAGAAAATAACAGGAAAATATAGCATTATAATATACCGGAGTTTTTCTAAGAAAAGAACAGGAAAATAAAGCATTATTATATACCAGATTTTTTCTAAGAATTCCATTAAATGTCTGCACATTCATTCAATACATGTTTATTCAGTGTCTACTTGTGCCATGTACCATTTTATGTGCAAAGAATAAAATGAGGCAGAAGAGAGGAGAGTATCAAGTCCAGTGAAAGAAAAGGAATGTCAAACTATACATAAAATAAGACTTTTTTTTTGAGACAAAGTCTTGCTCTATCACCTAGGCTGGAGTGCAGTGGTGCAATCTCAGCTCACTGCAACCTCTGCCTTCTGGGTTCAAGCAATTCTCCTGCCTCAGCCTCCTGAGTAGCTAGGATTACAGGTGCCTGCCACGACGCCCCGCTAATTTTTGTATTTTTAGTAGAGACGGGGTTTCACCCTGTTGGCCAGGCTGGTCTCGAACTCCTGACCTCAAATGATTCACCCGCCTCAGACTCCCAAAGTGCTGGGATTACAGGCATAAGCCACCACACCTGGCTAATAAGGCATTTTAACTACAGTTTGTTTTATGAGAACATAGAACACCCAACCTGAATACAAGGGATAGGGAAAGCTTACAGTAGAGAAAGTGAATTCTAAGTTCAGAACTGGAAGATGAATGACAGTCAGCTAGAAAAACATTCCAGAAGAAAGAAAAATATGAGTAATTCAATACATTCCTTCTATAAGCCACATCGTGGAGTTTGGACTAGAGAAAATGAGTACCTGTTAATTTTATTTGCCATATTGACAAAGGATTCTTATGTCTAACATGAACAGTAAGCAGATATTCCCTCTCCTAAACCTGAATAGCTAGTGTCCTACAATAGATCAAAACTCAGTCAATCTGGGAAGACTGTGCCTGTGACATAGTCCTGACTCCACCTTGTATTCCTTTCATTCCACACATTTTCTGAGCCTTGACTGTATCAACTGTTTGATATTCTTAAAATGAATTCCATTTCTGCTCAAGTTAGCCAGAGTTGGTTTCTCTTATTTTCAACCCAATTCCCTGACAACTTGGTCTTTAAAAGATTTTAAGCAGAAAAGTAGCTGATACATACATGTACTTCAGAACAATCTGTCTAGCTGCAGCATTGATAATGGAAAGCAGGGTAGCTATCTTGGAGTCAAGGAATTTGTTTCTGTGAGTTTACAATCAATCAAACTAGAGATTGCGAAGTCCTCAAACTAGAAGGGTAAGGAGAATAGCCAGCGGGTTTGAGAGGTATTGAAGTAGAATTTACAAATACGTAGGCATTAAAGAGAGGTAGAAATAATGGTTTTCTTCATTCTCATGAAAAACATTTACTGACCAATTTCTCAGTACACATTTATTATATAGACAATGAACTATGTGGAAACACAACCAAAGAAGTCTGAGGACAAAAATATAAAGTAAACCTAAAGAACATATAAGAAAGGAAATAATACAGATACAACAGTTAGAATTTAGGCAAAAACCTACCACAAAATAGCTCAAACGATAAATAACTTTTTGACCTATCTTAGAGTTCAAAGCTAGATCTTTGATTTAATCTAGTAACCGAAGTTAAATCTCCCTGAATTATCTTATCTTTTAAAAATCTTTTTGGGGTGGCTTTTCTAATTAGGATGATATGAATAAAGTTAGCGTAGGTTGGGGGCACAGATTTGTACTAAAAAATGTGCAGAGAAAAGAGTCCATCTCCTTTTGTGTCTGTCTCTTACAGGAAAGGCCACAATTTCCAGAAGCTCCAGAAAACTTGTCTCCCTTAATCATTGCTGTACATTAGGGCATATGTCCGTTCCTGAAATAATTATTGTAATTAGAAGAATTTCACGTGTAACAATCTGAGACTTGGGTTCCGCTAGTAAGACTAAAATGGTATTAGCAATTTAAAGGGTCAATGCAATGACAGTATATTAGGGATTTTTAAATCATAAAAATGTATTAAAAATAACTTTATGCCAATATAACTGAAAACATTAACAATAGGCAATTTTGTAGAATAAAAATAAGTTACTAAAACTGATTTAGGAAATAGAGAAACTGAATAGACTAGTATTCTCTGAAACATTGTATCAGTTGGAGAATAAAAAACTTCCTCTAACAGGCCACAGACCCAAATCATTTCTTAGGTAAGTTTTACCATATCTTAAAAGGCACAGATAACCCTACTATCACCAAAACAAATTTTTAACATTTTTATAGAGGTATAATTGACATACAAACACCACGCATGCAATGCCTGATGTGTACAATTTAGTGAATTTGGACATATGCAAACTCGTGTGATACCATCGCTACAGTCCAGGTCGTGGATATAACCAATACTTTCTAGAGATTTCTTGTGTCCCTTTGTCTTTGTTTTCATGGTAAAAAACACTTGTGTTTTTTGAATGTTTTGTTCTAAGAACACTTTGACATTCAAAATTAAACTTTGAAGTGTGCTAAAGCACTTCATTGTAAACCAAAGACACTATGTTTTACAGCAGATTTCTAAAACTTATTCGTCTAGCACAACTAAAACTTCAGGTCCATGGAACAACTCCAATACAGTTTAGAGGCAAGAAAATTATGGAAAACTATTTTAATCTTATGAACCTAACATAACATATGTGATAAAATTAGACAGCAACAGTATAAAAATTAAATCATTGTTAAATATCACCTTTAAAAATAGATGAAATAAAAATTTTAAAAACAAAAAGCAAATTCAATACAATATAGTATTAAAAAACCCTCAAAAATACCAAAAAAATCTTTATTCTAAGATTGCAAGAATAGTACATCATTTGTTTAAATTAGCAAAGTCATATAAAACGTTAATCTATTAAACTGAATCAATGTATGATTTTTAAAAATTAAGCAGAGAAAAAAATCATTAGAAAAATCTGACATCCCATCATGAAAAAATTCTTAACAAATTGGGCGTCAAAAGGAACATCTTTATTTGATAAAGTGTTACCAAAAATCCATAGAAATATTATTCTTAAAAGTAAAACATAAGAACTATTCCCACTAATGTCATAAATGAAACAAGTGTTTTATTGTCATTCAATTATTGCACATTGCATTAAATGTCCTGGTCAATATTGTAATTCAAGAAAAATACAAGTTATCCATACAAATTGTAAAAGAATTAACAAAATAATTTTTATTTACATAGAAAATCTAAAATAATTATAGACGGCATTCAACCTAAAAGAGCTTAGTACTTTTGCTGTATAAAAAACCCAACATACTGGCTGGGAGCAGTGGCTCATGCCTTTAATCCCAGCACTTTGGGAGGCCACGGCGGGCGGATCACGAGGTCAGGAGATCAGGACCATCCTGGCCAACACGGTGAAACCCCGTCTGTACTAAAAATACAAAAAAATTAGCCGGGCATGGTGGCAGGCGCCTGTAGTCCCAGCTACCTGGGAGGCTGAGGCAGGAGAATGGCGTGAACCTCGGAGGCGGAGCTTGCAGTGAGCCGAGATTGCGCCACTGCACTCCAGCCTGGGAGACAGAGCCAGACTCCATCTCCAAAAAACAAACGAACAAACAAAAAAACCCAACATATTGAAAATGCTACGCAAAATGCAAACATTCACAATAACAATGAAAATTAGATTTATCCGTAGTACCTTTAGGAATAAAGCTAACAAAAACTGTGAGACCACCAAAGAAAAAAATTGTAAGATGTTATTAAAGGACACAAAATGTAAAAAACTGGGGAAATACGTCAGATTCAGATTCATATTTATACATAAAGCAAAACAATAGCGTGTCAATATTGGCCAATTCTGTGTGGTGGGTACACCGGTGTTTGTCATATTTACTGTACTCTCCTGTATTTTCTTTAACTTTTCAAAACAAAGACAAATCAATACAAAGAACTGTGTTTTTCTGCAGAGAAAAATACATCTTCCTTCATGAATCAATGAAATAAACTTCTTAATGCTTTTTCATAAGTAAAAGTTTGCCACAAGTAGTAATTTTTTCGAACCAAAGCCAAAGTTTTTCATGTAGAGTATCTGACTAAAAACATTTGCTGTTTGACAAGGAAATACTAAAGTCTGTCTAAAGTATACAAGCAGAATCATACAGTGAGATTAAAATCCTTAAAAATTACCAGAATAATTTTCTGCTCTCCTTTTTATTAACATAATTATGTCAACAGATACATATCAAGATAGGTATATAAAATTGGGAGCAATATTTTTTCAGTCATTTGGAAAGCAATTAAATAGAGCCATAAGCTAACATGACTAAAAAATATTTATGAAGCAAAGTGAGGTTAATTTTGAGGAAAATAATATGTTTCAAGTATGTTATTGTATTTTCTTTAGCAGTCACTGTTATATTCTTGAATATTGGATTCATATCGACGACACTGAATCATATATATTTTCTATCTGAATATAGTATTAGCACCTTTCAAAGTATCCATAAGGCAGGATTTTTTTTCCATAATTAGTGAGGGATTATTTTCTCACCCTATTTCCAAATATTATTAGATATTTGCCACTTGTGGATGACTTAAATTATTTTTGATTAGCTCAAGATAAGTTTTATCACACTGCATCCTGAATCGAGAAGAGAAAATCACATATTAGCTTTATGTTCTGCCAAGTCTAGACTAAACTAAAATAGAAATAATAATTTTGTTTGTTTTTTAAATGTGTCTTTTGGGTTCAAAGCCGACATATATGGGAATCTTGACTTTAGTTGTTCCCCTCATAAAATCTGGGGACTTTAGAAAGCATTGGTGGTTAAACATAAAATCCACAGACAGCATCTCAATAAACTGTAAATCCTGAATATTTTTCTGTCTAAATTCTTATCACTATTATCACAACTATTAAAATTCTACACATGATTAAAGTACAATTTAAATTTTGTTTCTAAACTGTCTGATCAAAATGAGATATGAAAAGGCCAGGCGCAGTGGCTCACGCCTATAATCCCAGCACTTTGGGAGGCCAAGGAGGGCGGATCACCTGAGGTCAGGTGTTTGAGACGAGCCTCAACATGGAGAAACCCTGTCTCTACTAAAAATACAAAAAATTAGCCAGGCGTAGTGGTGCATGACTGTAATCCCAGCTACTCGAGAGGCAGAGGCAGGAGAATTGCTTGAACCTGGGAGGCGGAGGTTGCAGAGAGCCACGATCGTGCCATTGCACCCCAGCCTGGGCAACAAGAACGAAACTCAGCCTCAAAAATAAATAAATAAATAAAAATAAAATAAAATAAAATAAAATGAGATATGATCTCTACCTGCAAGCCCAGTTGAGGTTTTGTGTAAACCATGCTTAGAATCACACTCTGCTAGATTTGGAGAGAACATTCAGGTGATTTAGGTCAAGCCTCTTTCCAATGAAGAAATGACTTTCTTAGCTAATAATGCTGGCAAATAGTTGGGGCAGCTTTGCCTTAAACCCTGCTAAGTGCTTACAAATTTTGAGACATTCCGTGTGGACTCTTTAATATCCAATTATGATTCTCCCCTTTCTCCTTACTCTCAAGACCAGAAATTGAAGTGACAAATAAAAGCAAATCCAAACTTAGATGAGTAAAGACTTTATTTGGAAGAGAGACTACTGCAAAATGGAGAACTCCCGGATTCCAGAAATCTGCAAGAATCTCAAAATCACAAAGAAAGTCTCTTCTTTTATAGGGAGGACTGAGTGGTAGGTGAGGGGAAGTGAGGCAAAGGAGAGAGTAAGTACCACATGTTTGGAGGTTTGACTAGAAATACATCTTGTTATGGTCAGTCAACTCCCAGGATACACTGATAAGGGGGCATGTTCTGCATTTTAGGGCTCATTCAGGGTTGGGGGCAAGCTGATGTACAGCGGCTTGTGGGAAAGAGAGAAGCCTGACTAAAGTTTGGTCAAGACAAAGCAGGGGTTAAGAAATGGAAAATTGTGAGCTGTTATTCATAAGTTATGATGTGTGTCAGAAGCATGGCCATGTGATATTGTCTTGGCTAACAACATGCAAGCAGATTACTTCTGTCTTATTTTCCTGATAAAGGTGGCCCACTGAATTGGTAAGCAATTTTTATAGACATGATGCCTGGCAGTAGAGCAGCAATATTATAAATATAAAGAAGAAACCACAAATGAGGAGCCAGATCACTTTTGGCACCATACAGTCAGCAGGAAGATCTAGACTACCTCAGACTTCTTTTTTTGCATTAAAAAATAAACTATCATTGGATTAAGTAACAATAGTTATATTTCTATTACTTATAGCCATCTTAACTTATATGAAAAGTATGTTTAACAGTCTTTCCTAAAATTCTGCCAAAAGTCAATATTAACTTACAATTTTTTAAGATACCTGAAATCAGCTGGGTGCAGTGGTTCACACCTGTCATCCTAGCACTTTGGAAGGCTTAGGCAGATGAACTGCTGGAGCACAGGAATTCGAATCCAGCCTGGCCAACATGCCGAAAACCCACTTCTACGAAAAATATTCGAATCTATCTATCTCTATATATCTCTCTATATATAAATATATATGTATACATATATATATATATATATATATATATTTCTAAGAGGTCAAGTTATTGCATGTGAAAATACATAAAATACTACACAAATGTTAGTTAATGTTGGCATATTGTTTTGTATTCTGTCACTGTTTTTTGGTAGATACTCATGAACAATTTTGCATAATTGCATGAAATATCTAATTCTGACAAATTATAAACATTAAGAGGACTTGGAAAGCTCTCACTTAGTTTTAATGGTATTTCAAAATATCACGACTGTGCTAATATCAACATGAAAAGAATTAACTATAACTATGGATATCTTTCTGAAAGTCTTTTTAAGTTAATTTAATTATTTCAATTGCCTTAGAGAAATATTTAGAGAAATCCTGTAGTGAAACCTTTTACAAATACAACAATTATTCCTTCATTCACCTATAATTTATCTGTTGAGTTTGTTTGTTTTAGGCAGACTTTGTAACATACCAGCACTTGCATTGGTGAGTTATATAAACTTTAACCAGGATGTCCAAAAGCAATTGAAATAGTTGTCAGGGAGACGGGAGAGGCAAAAGTTAACTCTGCAGGGGAAAAAAATATATAAGCTGAAACTCTTCCAGTGAAGAATTCTAGTACAAGGTGGTTTTTACCTGGAAGCCACTTGATCTACTGACAAGCATTGCCTAGGGTCTAGAGGCCACACTGCAATCTAGGTCAGAGGTCCCTATCCTTTTTGGCACCAGGGACCAGTTTCATGGAAGATGATGTTTACATGGATGGGAGTGGCAGGGGATTGTTTCAGAATGACTCAAGCACATTACATTTGTTATGCACTTTATTTCTATTATTATTACACTGTGTTATATAATAAGATAATTATGCAACTCATCATCACATAGAATCAGTAGAAGCCCTGAGCTTGTTTTCCAGCAACTAGACAGTCCCAAAGTGTGGGTGATGGGAGACAATGACAGATTATCAGGCATTAGATTCTCATAGGAAGCATGCAACCCAGACCCCTCACATGCACAGTTCAGAATAGGGTTCACACTCCTATGAGAATCTAATGCCACCACTGATCTGACAGGAGGAAGAGCTTGGGCAGTAATGCAAGTAATGGGAAATGGCTATAAATATAGATGAAGCTTTGCTCACTCAACCACAGCTCACCTCCTACTGTGCAGCCCTAATTCCTAACAGGCCATGGCCCAGGGGTTGGGTACCCATGGTCTACGTAATGCTCATCCCCTACGTAAATCTCTCTCTCTTCTGGTTGTTTATGGTCCTCCTTATATCAATGAAGTTTTGAATTTTAAGAACACAGATTCCATTTTATCAGATCCTGCCTTCATGTGGATTAGAGGGTAGTGAAAGATCTGGCAAACGGAGGATCTGATTCAAGCCTTGATACTGCCTAGAGTCCTCCAGGGTCTGTATGGTGTTACATAAGGACAATTAAAATGCATACCAGACAATATAAACTATCACTGTCATAGTCAAAGAAATTTTCTCAAGGGGAACCAAAACAAACCTAAATTGACAGTTTCTTAGTTTTGGTTTTCATCTGGGCCAAGTCATCCTCACAAAACATCAAAATAAGTTTCAAATTTGGTTCTACATAGACTAATCAGTGGGATGCTCAGTGAGGAAGATTAATCCAAATAGGAGAAATGTCAGAATTTTCACATATATCAAAAAATTATATCTTAAATGAAAGGTTAACATGGTCTATTATAGGTTTTTAGATGTATTTGTGTGAATAGGAAAATGGTTTATAATTAGGAAATAAATTATGTATAAGTACTTGATGCTTCCAAAGTTCATAAGGATCTCCAAAAGCATCTTTATATTTTAATTATTTTAGAATATTTTCTTGTCAATCTACCTTGTGGCATTCATTTTGTGTACCAAACTTGTAATCACAAATTGCAAAATTAAGCTTCCTGTTAAGTGCTATATGAAAGACAATATATTCTAAATTAATAAAATCTCAACTTACATGTGTTAAAATGTAAACACCAAATTTTCTATAAATATATTCTATTCATCTTTACGTAAGGACAAAAAAATAGAAATTGGTGGTAAAATTTTAAAACATTGAAACTATCACCAAAGCCATTAAATAAAACTGTCAAATATCAGAAAATTTTTTCTATTGTCTGAAAGGCATTCAATTCTGGGCACTTTTCTGGTACTTATAAATAATTTCCATCGGAAGAGATATGTTTCTTACAAGGAAAGAAAGCACTAGATTTTTAAAGTTGTTTTTATAAGCAATACTCAACTATTATATGGATCATGGTACAGTACTCTTCTGTCCTGTATTTACAGACAGGATTTGTAACCATAAGAATTCTGAAAACCAAGTTTATATAACATTTATTATTGCCAATGTCTGCAGACTGAGTTCAGGGAGGAATAAGAAAAAGAGAGAAGAATTGGAGGGCAACCAAAAACAGAAAAATATATGTAGTACACTAAATGTGAATGTGTTTAACCTGGAAAAAGTAATATTTTTTCTGTCAAATCTATAATATTTTTGTAGTATTAATTGAAAATTATTTAGGAAGAGGGAACATTACTGTACATTTTGATTTCATTATCTTGTATTCTTCTCACCTTTCATAACTGAAAAATCTAGAAAAATATGTCATTTGCATTGAACAGTTACATCAGAGGACTTAAAAGTTTCAACACTGCTTCCCTTGAAAGCTCAGGGTATGTCAAGCTAAACCCATTATGATGACTAATGATAAGGTTCCCTGTGACTGGGTTGGCCACCCTCAGCTGAAGACCTCTGCCATGCTGTCATAATCATGGGCAGTCTTCTGGCTGGCTGACCCCAGCTTCCTACTCTGCAGCCCGTTAGTACTCAATGATTAATGGACTGTAAAATAAAAACCATTCTTTGAACAAGTCAGGATTCCTTCCCATGAGTCCTGAAAGGGAATACAAAGTTTCTTCCCTGAAGTTGTCAAGATTTTATGGGAAAAACTTTGTCTTTTTTTTCTCTCTCTCTAGCTGTATGACTGTTCTGTTACCAGTGTTGAAACCAGGCATTGAACTAGTTAATCAAAGATCTTTTTTTTTTTTTCCTATCACAACCCTAAAGAGCTGCTATATGTTTTTCATCAATGTATTCCAAGTTATTCCAACCACTATGATTCATGATTAGCTCTTTCAAAATTTCCATCTCAGGGCTGTACTTTGGCATCAAGGGGCCTTGTGAAAGAGAAATAATTCAGTGAAGCAAATGTAATTTTAGAGCTGAGAACAGGCTGACTCCAAAGCTTGTGTAACTGAATCAGGAGTGCGTAATGTACATAGCAATGCTTCTTCTAATAATATTGTTTCCATAAGTAAACAAAAAGTCTAAATAAAATAAGAACCATAACTAAAAAGTTCAGGAAAACAGGAAATAAAACAGAAAAATTTAAGAAAAGAGAGATGAGACCTGGTTTAATGCTAGCATATTGATTTCTAGACTTCTCATCCAAATTGCATTTCCTAGCAAATTCTTCTTAAGAATTCCAATTCCAATTGATTTAAGAGATTATGATGGATATTGAGTATGAACAACTAAAAGCTAACTTTAGCCCTCAGTAAATTTGAATTTAGCAAACATTTTGCAATTAAATTCTTCTATGAATAAAATAAATCTCTTCACTTTAGAAACCATGCCTTCTCTGTAGTCCCAGCTATTCAGGAAGCTGAGGCAGGAGAATGGCATGAACCCGGGAGGCGGAGCTTGCAGTGACGGAGATGACGCCACTGCACTCCAGCTTGGGTGACAGAGCGAGACTCTGTCTCAAAAAAAAAAAAAAAAAAAAAAAAAAGCCAGAAACCATGCCTTCTCATTCTCCTTGTTATAGAAAATTAGTAAATGGTAAAATTACACATAATATCCCATTATTATAAACTCTCATAGTTCCATTACTGCTTTTCGAAATTGCATTGGTCAAAAACATATTTGTCATCTTTTCTTTTGTATTATCTTTCCTGGCTTTTGAAATATTTACGCTTAGATGCATTATTCTTGTTGATTATACTTCAAGAATACATGTATTAGTGTTCTTTGATCTGAAAATCAAATTCAAATCACTACAAGGATTCTAACATGAACATTTCTTTCTATTCCTTCAAATATATATTCTTCCTATCAATCTAGCTCATATATGTATGAGATGATATTTTTCTGAGACATGTGGATTAATATGACACATCAGGATAGTTTAGGATTTTGGTAGAATTTGTTAGAATTTAGCACAAACATCAGTTATTCAACGACCAATCAAAAGACTTGAGAAATAGTGGCAAAAAGAAAAAAAGTTTAAAAACTGCAGGCATCAGAAAATGTTTTTGTAAAGTTGCTACTATGAATGTTTCCTAAAAATATGCTTTGTTAACAGACAATTCTTATATTTTTCACTCAATGTGAAAAGGAATCTTTTTTTCCATGAAAGTTTAGCTTTAGATGCTTTTTACAGTAGCTGTAGTACCACAATCATTATCTTCAATTTCTCAAACAATGTAAAGAACGTGAGACTGACAGTGACTGTGAATTGACCCACTTTGGGGCAGTGTGGGTGTTTGGACCTTTTTACACAAACGCTTTTCATAAAAATCAAATGAGTAAAAGAAAAATAGCTGAAGATGCCAGACATACAGTTTTTTCAAATCTGTGTTTTCCTCACATAGGTATGGCATTAGTGTCAGGGTAGAGATGCTCAAAAATGCATAATACATGTCTAAAAGCTTCATAAAGATACCAGATTTTTAAATAATTCTCTCAAGAGATAGAATATAAGAACAAAATTTTAGAAAGCTCAGCACAGTTTGCTATTGTTTTTCCTTTATTTTTGCATGTTTTCTTATAGTTTTTTCAGAGGAAGATGTTCTCCAACAAGAGCACAAATTAGTAGCAGTACTCTAATGACCGAGGGAATGCGGCCACTATGCGAAAAATTCTGCTCACTGGTTGTGTGGCATCATGTTGAGAAAGCAACTAATTGTTTGGCTTCTTCTCTTACTAGCCAAGTACTCCCTGATATAGCCATCAACTCACCAATTCTACATGTATGATAGGAACTACCTATGCCAAAGCAAAGCAAGGCTCTGACAGACAAAAGCAGAAAAATCACAAAAGAGTGACAACAATAGAAATGTTTGCAGTTTTGTTTTTTGGTTTACTTCACTATTCTTATTTGAAAACAAAATCAAGCACATAAAGTTATATACTCTAGAGATTTGTATTTTCCACAAGGATATGTCAAAGATTGGTTTATTGCTACCCTAAATTGGTCAAGGTTTGGGATATATACCTATAAATTCTTCAAAATAGACAGGATGGCCCTTTAATATGTTCATTCATTCATTTATTCAACAAATGTTGATAACATGTTGATTCTTAAGCATCCCTTCATGTGCCAAAAATACAGTGATACACAGGGATAATAATGGTTCCTAACACCAGAAAATTTCCATTGAAAGGAAGAAGATAAAAAGAAACTCCATCTAGAGGATAAAATAGAAAACACATAACTTGGTAAACATAGATGCATAGATTCCATTAGTGTTCTGAATAAAAATGAAACATGACATAATTCAGTGTCTAAGGAAGAGAAACTAGGATATACAAGGAAGGATTTTCTAAGATAACATCATTTGAATTACGACATGAATTCAGTGATAGAACCTGGACAAGCAAAAGTTCAGGTGAAAGCACCCATGAAGAAGGCAAGGGCTTAAAATGGAAACAAAACTGGGGTATTCAAAAAACTAAACAAATTTAATAAGGTGTTGTCTTCCTTCTTTCTTTCATGCCAAAATTTAAAACTTTGCAAAGGACAGAAGACTTAATATGCTTAGAGCCTTTGAGAGACTAAGACCCTGATGTTCTTCTGCGAGTATAGTAGACTTCTTTACATTTTAAAACTGATACATAAAGACTTTTAAGAATCTTCACTTTCACATCAATCATTATTTTGGAAATGAATTCTGGACTTGGACCCTAGCTAAGTGACCTGAACCCAAGCTCACAGCCCATACAATCAATATTTAAGTAGTTTTACATATATAAGCACACGTAAACCTCAGAATAACCTATGTGATTAACATTCTAAAATTTGTCATGAAATTTTGAGAGTGGTTCTTAAATAGCTGAATTGAGGAATATTAAATTTATAAATACATAGGTTCTAAAATACCACTCTTATTTTTATCTCTTCTCTACTTCTATTGCATAATCTACCTTATTTACTTTTCCTTCAAAATGTCTTGCATTTATCTTTTTTTCTTAATCCAAGTAGTATTATTTTACGATTTTTCATCACCTCATGTTCTTCCCTATGTTTAATGCTTTTCCATCTGTATCTTCCTGGCTAAATCTTACATATCTTTCAAAGCCCAGTTTAACTATTTTCATGTTCTTCCTATGAAGTAGACCAAAAGAAATAATACAGTTTACGTCTCTTTGGCACTTAGCACTTGGAGTATCAGCTCCCCTTCTACCTGTGTATATCTCACAGCATCTAGCAAATTAGCCACCCAGAACAAATACTTCTGGAAACGGTGAGGATGGAGGAAGGTGGAGATAGTACTCTATCCCATACTTTTCATATGGAGGAGAGAAAATGTGGGCATTCTAGAAGAGAAAAGCATGTAGTAAAATGCAGGCCTCTCCTTCCCAAAAAGAAAAAGAGACATCAATTGATTAATTAGGGGAAAGGCCTGAAATTGTAAATTCCTGTTTCTGTATTTCTTCAAAGCAGTTGTGTCTCAAGGTGCATGCTTCCTCTGCTTTTCTGAAAGCAGGCTCTGTATCTGTTAATGCCTGCATTTCTGAGCATATACATTTTATTGTACAGGGAAAATATTAGGAAGCCTGATTATAGCTACATATGTGAAACACATTTTCTCACTTCCTTATTAAAGCTGTAGTACTTTTATTTCCATCTTTATGATTCTCTACCTTAAAAACTTTCAATACATACTTGATGAATGAATAAATGAGTGAATGAACACCAAGTAGAGGATGATAACCCACCCACCCATCTCAGTTTTGTATTTTGGCCTTATTAAAAGGCCAATCTTCCAATTACCTTTGGAAGATTCACAAAATGAGACAAGAGTATAAGTAAGTATTCTCTGCAGCATAATTATTTCACTTGGCCCTTGAGAAAACACATCAGTGTAGCAAAGTTATATTTTGAGGTTTCCTTAAAAATTTCTCCAAAATTTTCAATTTCAATTTTAAAGACTAGAAGACTGAATGCTAAATATCTTATCCACCAACACTGATGAGAAGTTGTATCAAATAGAATGCTTTAGACATACATAAAGAGGCACGTTTCATTCACTACTCATCAGCCAAGCACTCTCATTTATTTCAATACACCACTGTGAACTTAGAGACTGGTATTTAGACACTAGGAAATTTACATTTCCAAGAAATTGAAATAACCCCAAATACTGCATAACTAAATAATTATTACATTGAAAATAGTGTCTGTTTTTCTTTCATAAAACTAGAATAGATGCATAACAAATACAGCCCCATTCCTCATGAGGCTCCTGGGAGAGACCCTGCTGTGCTATACTTTAATTCACTATTTGATCCGGGCTGTGGGTGGGCTGAGGGGGGTAGGGGGGTGGGGAGGGGGAAGAAAAAGAAACATTTAACATTATCAAAATTAAAGTTGAAGAAAGCAGTCATAATCATTCTCAGTATCAATGCAATTGTTACCAACAGCTAGTTTAAGACAATTCTCTGCATTCTATGTTTAAACAGAGTACACTACTAAAATAAAAATTGTGAGTCATACCAAAGAACTAGAATTCTGAATTCATCAGCAAAGAAAAATACAAGTGAAAAGCATATTGTCTTTTTTTAAAAAAAAATTCAAATCTTTTCCATTACTTCTCTGATTTAAATGTTTTCTTGTAGTGTTTTTTTCTACAGTGGCCACAATTTCCTCTGTAAAAAACACCAGTTTCTGGGAAGCACATTGTACCAATATCATTCTGCTAGAATATAGCAATTACCTAACAGCTTAACTGTCACCAAAAATATTTTTAACTAAAATTAAAAATTCACTACACATCACATTCTTGTAGGACTTTAATTTATATTTTAATTTATATATTTCACTATTTAGAACCTTTCCATTTTCCTCTCCATGAATTTGCCATTTAGATTTGAGTTCACTGGAGGAGAACTAAAACTTAAGCTGTTACGGCCATGTGAAATAATAATATTCTCCACCAGTACAGAGGTTCACCTATTAATGATTCCCAACAATGTCTGAAACAGAAATGCCACATCACTGGCGTTATTTCATTGAAACTAGGCCTCATTCAGCTGCGATCTCACCATCTAATCGCATTTTTCTCAAGTTATAAAAAAGATAGTGCTTGTTAGGTGGAAGAAGCATCAAACTTTTCCGAGTCTAATAATGTCACCATCAAAGAAGCAGCAATTTATAATTGTTAGCCACTTGTCATTGCATGAATACCAGTCTGTTTAAAATATTACCTCTGTTTGTGTGCAAACTGCTATCCAGTTCATCCAGAGTCCTATTAGCAGCCATCTACTCTACTGCTAGAGTCCTGGCTTTAGAAGAAAGGGATAGTTAGGCAGCTTTTGATGAGAAATAAAAATTAGCCTAAAATTTATCATATTTAAAGGAATTTTACTAAGGAGAAAATTCAGACCACAGATATCTCTCCAACACTCCTACCATACTATACTCCATATGATCTAGGTTTAGCTTTACCCCCTGAAACCTCCATGTAGGAACCCAGCAGAACCCATGAGCTGGTTCACTTACGGGTTTTCACCCTCCTTCATAATGGAGACATATTAGTCCCAAGGCTATTATGTTTTGGTCCTATTTTCTTTATCTTTCCAAAGTCTACATGGCAAAAGCAATGCGTTATCTTCTTCCGGTAACATTATTATCCTCTTTTCTCTAAACCATTATCTTCTTTTCTTCCTACTGTCTACAAGTAAATTAGGCATGTTTTGAATATTTAAATTAAAAAATGCTTAATACTTTGTTAGACTTAATCTTTCAGGCTGGTCTAAAAAACACTATAATATTTTCTGACAATTACGGATGTCTATAGTACAAGATAGACAATGTCTTTTTTTAAAAAATAATAAGACTAAAAGAGTAAATAAATGTGTTTTATTTTGGGGAAGAGATTGGGAGCGATACTCCAATCTCTTGTTTAGAGGACTCCAGTGTGATTAACAGCCTAGGCTGTCTCACTTTCCCCAAGGGATAAATATTTACTTAACTAACCGATGATTTTGCAGTGAAAAACTGGGGAGAACAGTCACTTCCTCTTCTCTTTCATTGTGGAGACAGGTTATTTGAAGGAAAGATACATTCTGCATTACACATCTATGCTCTTACCCTAAGCATGAAGATCTAGCCCCAAGCCATAGTGGCCTGTGGCTGGGTCTAACTGTCTGGTTCTGTGTTAGATATACCATTTTCCTGTAAATATAAGCCACCATCTGCAGTATGAACATCATCAATAAACAATGTTATCTATCCATCCTCATCTGTTTTAGTCTTTTGTCTCACATTTCAGTTGTTCAGAACAGTGTTAGGGAATTGATAGTTTCAGTTCATAGACTCCCTAACCCAGCACGTTTGAAGAAGTTGTATCTTTTCTTAATTCATCTACCACTTAATAGAAGGGATAATCCGAAGATCATCACTGTATGTTTGGAACCATCAAGTAACTTAATACCCATTTTTTTCTCAGGTTCGTTTTTAACCGGTCAGCCTATCAAACAAGTGTTTTGGTATAACAAAGAAATTACATGAATAACCTGCTTAAATATATAACAGAGCATTAGTATTTGCATAAGTTAATTTATTCCAGAGCAATAAGTTAACGTAAGGTAATAAGAGTTAACATATTAAACAAATGATGGTTAATAGCTAATATTTATTGAACACTATGTGATAATACTACTGAAAACATATTGTCTTATTTAATTTTCAAAGCAGCCCTAGGAGAGGAACTATTATTATCTATACTTTAAAAATGTTAAAATTCAAGCTTTAAAACCCCGTGTGAGGACATAGAACTCCTTCCAGGATTGAAAGACAGGTCTGTTAGACCTCAGAGTCCATGTGCTCTGGAACCACACTTTATCTTGTCTTTGCAAGAATTATCTTGTTAAACTAGAACATCATATGGGAAATTAATTCCGTTTCACTCAGTTTGAATTTGCTGGTCAAATCTTACCAATATGTAAAAATATACACAAATTAATCAAGGACGCAGCACTGTAAAATTCATAGATGTTATTAGGAGCCTATTGTCTTTAAACAAAAGATTCGTCTAAAAGATAAATGTAAAATGAGGATCCTTTATGTTTTGACATTTCCAGGAATAGAGATACAGAGAGATTGTTTCAGTTACTTGGGATCCATCTTAAAGAGTTATGGGAAAGTAAAACAAAGCGGAAGCAGTTCCAACTGCCACATAATCAAATCTTAAGGAGAACTGAGACGCTATGCCATGTGTAACAGAAGATCCAAAGCCCAGTTATCCTGTTACCCTTCTCAGCAGCACCCCAATTAATTCAAACCTCTTCTATCCTGCCATAATGGTGACTCAACAGCTTTATTTTGCTTCTCTCTTCATCTTTTTTTCCTATTCTGCTCCTGCTTGCCTTCACTCTTTTTCTATGAATTCTGCTTTCTTCAGATCTCAATTGCCTTACAACTTTTGCTCTAGATGAGCTCAGCTTAAAACATCATTAGCTTTCCAACTTAGACTCAAGCTGTCATAGGCTGATGGTTTATTGTTTTCATGCTTTTGATTTTATCTTACTCCAGTGGTATATACCAAGCAGTTTTCTTCCCAGAGCAATCAGACTTTCCTTTATTTTGAAACTTCGCTTTTGATGTTTCATGTTTTATTCCAATTATTTCAGAGAAAGACAATGCCTTTGATGATATATTTACTTCATTTTCAGGCATACAGTTTCCTATAGGACACAATATGCCTGTATTTAATTTAAAGTTTTTTTAACTTCAGTTTCAACCCAACAATTTTTTGTTTTGTTATTACTGAAACTGAGTCTCGATCTGTCACCCAGGCTAGAGTGCAGTGGTGTGCTCTTGGCTCACTGCAACCTCCACCTCCCAGGCTCAAGTAATTCTTGTGCCTTGGCCTCCAGAGTAGCTGGGATTAAAGGCCCCTGCCACCATGCCTGGCTAATTTTTGTATTTTTAGTAGAGATGGGTTTCACCATGTTGCCCAGGCTGGTCTCAAACTCCTGACCTCAAATTATCCGCCTGCCTTGGCCTCCCAAAATGCTGGGATTACAGGCACGAGCCACCATGCCTGCCCAGCCTTGTTTTATTTTTAATCATCACTGATGATGTTGGCCAGTTTGCTGGTGTAGCACGTATCAGTGTTAGCATGCAGCACAACCATACTGTTGTAAATATATGTTTTAATCATTACTGAATAACAAAATTGGGAGGTATAATCAAAACTGTGGTTTCTTTTCTCTATAGTCACAATGTTTCCCTCCTACCATACTTCTAGTAATGCTTCCCACCTTCCTATCCATAGAAGTGAATCTTAACCATAGTGACCCTTGCCTCTGACCACGGTGAGTGGTTCAGTAATAGATTCATGATCTAGTCCAGACCAATCATAGCTCTTATACAGATTTTATGTAACTGAGGCTATTAGTTCCTTCTTTAGAAAACTCTCTAATAATGTGATTGCAAAGTTGTTCAGCAATCACAATTCTTAACACATGGGGAAAGTTTGCCTTTCATAGAAGAAAATACTGTAGAGCCAATTAACAATAAGCAAAGAGAGCTGGAGGGACTGAGAGAAACAGTTCTGGCTTTGACCAAGTTCAAGTTCGTGTTCCTTAAGCCCCTAGAACTGTCCAAGTCTGAGCTACAGCAATATTCTTCCAATAAATCTTCTTTATTGCTTAAATTAATTCAAATTGGGTTCCTGTAATTTATAACTGAAAACACAGTAATATAGCATTCTTCATCTATCACACATTTTTACTAGTAAAGAATACCCTGATTGTGACTCTCAGTCTCTATTAATCATAGTGTCTTCATTGAACAGAATTCTTATCCAAGCGTACTTGAAAGTACCTCTACTCCACCATGTGTAACACAAACTCATCCTTTATCCCCCAATTACTTTGACTATGTAACTTTCCAAGTATATCAGTGATACAGTCTTGAATTTTGAGAAACACTGCTCAACTTCAGATAAGATAAAAAAAATCTACACTCTACAAATAAAACCCAAACTTTTTCAACTTGAAATTTGAAGCTATTTTTGTGGCCTATACCTACCATTTCTACCTAAATTCTCATTGTTTTCTATCACAAATCCTACAATTATCTGTATAATATTCCCTAGTCACATATTTGTATTTCTATCTCTGCATCATTCATTTTACCGAGAATGCTTTTATTTTCATCTTATTTTCTAAGCTTTGTCTAGCTCAAACACTATCTTCCCCTTGGAGAATGAATTTGCCTGGAGGCAAGCTAAACTAATCAAGAGGAATTGAAACTAAATGTGATGAGGGAGGAGAAAAACATCCCGATAAATATGTAAATCAATTTACTATGGAAAACAGTAGCTATAACATTCAAAGCGGCAAATATTGTGGGTAGTACCAGTGAGTCATATGAGAAAACAATTGAACCCAAAACCAGTGATAATGCTTATAACACCAAATGCAAATATACATTCTTATACAAATTCTAAGTATTGTGAATCTTAAATTTTAGAGAAAAAGCAATTTTTAAGAATGTAGACTTGCTGGATTTTTGTAAAAGATTACAATGTTAGAAGGACATATAGACCTACTAAGAAATAGAGAAGAGTGATATAGAGTGACAAATACTATGTCCACCTAGAAACCAAAGATTCTGAAAGATAAAGATTACTGGAGACTAGGGGATACTTTTTAAAAAAAAGGTTAATCTGATATATTTTGCTATGGGGTTAGAGCTTGTATCATGGTTAGGGTTATTGTGAGGGTTATTCTGGGGGTGAAGTTTAGGATTAGGGAATACCAAATAGGGAATAAGATATTTGCAGAGGGAAGAGCCAAGATGGTCAATTAGATGGAGTCAGGAAGAGCTTCTCCCCCTGGGAGACTAGACCATTGTGTAGACTAGCACACTCTGAACAGATCTTCAGAAAGAAGGCATTGAGGGTGGATAGAGAAAGAATGCAGATCCCAGGACTAGAAGGAGAGGAAGCTGGAAACCCTGCATAGGATTGCCAAGTACCAGGACTCGTTCCTGGCCCTGGAGTGGCTCTCACTGAAAGGATGAGTGAGATAGGCGTGGAATGGCACACTCCAAGCACAAAACTCCAGGATCCTAGCTGCAGAAGACCCGTGATCCCCACAGACATTTGCAGTGAGAACCACCTGGAGAGTTAGCAGAGTCAGAACTTCAGTCTGCATAGAGCCCAGAGGGTTTGGCAAATTAACAAATGCAGTGGAGCACAACCATGGGTGCCTATCCCCTGAGGCTTACCATACTTCTCTCTAGATGGCTTTTGCCTGTGTTAATTGCCATACCTGAAGAGATCCGGGTTGTTTTGCGCATAGGACAGGGCCAATCTTATCTAAACACTCCAATGTCTGCTGGGCTTTCCCAGGGACCCTGCCTAGCTTCACCCACATGCAGCACAGCCTCAGCTGCCCCATCAAAACTATTCCTAGAGACTACCACCATAGCATTTTGCTGGCAGTCCCTGCCTTCCTGTTAGAGCACTTGTGCAGATGGACCCCCACTAGCATGCCCTTCTCCATGGGTGCACACTCACCTACAGACTCCCCTCATTGCTCTATTGGCGTGCACATATCCATGGCCCCTCTGCCCCACATTGGTGTACACATGCATGCCTGCAGCTACCCTCTAATTCCAACCTCCCCCGACCCCCTGTTGGTGCACACTCACCTGTGGCCTCCCACTGACCCACTGGTATGCACTTACCTGCCCCTGACCCTTCCACTGCAGCACATTCCCTCACAGACCATTGCCATGCTGCCACAGTGCTTTCGCTGAAAGCCCCTTTTAAAGGGTTGTTGCCACAGACTTGAAATACCTTGGCCCCTCCAGTGCACCAGGTGCTTGGCCTGCAGGGGCCAGAGAACAATGCCACAAGCCTGGGCTCAGCCCCCAGAGATAGAGCACACAGCAAAGGAGTGCTGAGCTGAGCCTCGGCCCCATGAAAGCATCCAGAAATGAAGCCAACTGACTAAACCCAATGTATTAGTCCATTTCCATACTTCTATGAAGAAATACCCAAGACTGGGTAATTTATAAAGAAAAAGAGATTTAATGGACTCACAGTTCCACATGTCTGGGGAGGCCTCACATTCATGGAAGATGAAAGAAGAGCAAATACACATCTTACATGGCAGCCAGCAAGAGGACATGGGCAGGAGAACTGCTCTTTACAAAACCATCAGACCTTGTGAGACTTATTTACCATCACAAGAACAGCATGAGAAAAACCTGCCCCCATGATTCAATCACCTCCCACCAAGTCCCTTCGAGGACATGTGGGGATTATGGGAGCTATAATTCAAAATAAATTTTGGGTGGAGACATAGCCAAACCACATCGTTCCACCCCTGGCTTTCCCAAATCTCCTGTCTTCACATTTCAAAACCTATCATGCCTTTCTGACAGCCCCACAAAGTCTTAACTCAGTTCAGCATTAACTTAAAAGTCCAGTTCAAAGTCTCATCTGAGACAAGGCAAGTTCCTTCTGCCTATGAGCCTGTAAAATCCAAAGCAAGTTAGTTACTTCCTAGAAACATGGGAGTACTGGCACTGGATAAATAAACCCATTCCAAGGGGGAGAAATTGGCCAAAATCAAGGGGCCATAGGCCCCATGCAAGTCCAAAATCCAATAAGGCAGTGATTAAATCTTAAAGTTCAAAATGATCTCCTTTGACTCCATGTCTCACATCTAGGTCACACTGATGCAAGAGGTGGGCTCTCACGGTCTTGGGCAGCTCCACCTCTGTGGCTTTGCAGGGTACAGCCCCCCTCCCAGCTGCTTTTACGGGCTGGCATTGAATGTCTGACTTTTCCAGACAAACAGTGCAAGCTGTTGGTGGAGCTATCATTCTGGGGTCTGGAGGACAGTGGACCTCTTCTCACAGCTCTACTAGGCAGTGCCCTACTAGGGACTCTGTGTGGGGAGAGCTCTAACCCCGTATTTCCCTCCTGCATTGCCCTAGCAGAGGTTTTCCATGAGGGCCCTGCCCCTGCAGCAAAGTCTGTCTGTTTCCATACATCCTCTGAAATCTAGGTCAAGGTTCCCAAACCTCAATTCTTGACTTCTATGCATCAGCAGGCTCAACACCACATGGAAGCCACCAAGGCTTGGGACTTGCATCCCTGAAGCCAAGGTCCAAGCTGTACCTTGACCCCTTTTAGCCACATTTGGAGCATTAGAGCACCAAGTCCTAAGGCTGCACATAGCAGGGGGGCCCTGGGCCTGGCCCACAAAACCATTTTTCCCACCTAGGCCTCTGGGCCTGTGATGGGAGGGGTTGCCTTGAAGGTCTCTGACATGCCGTGGAGACATTTTTCCCACTGTCTTGGTGATTAACATTCTGCTCCTTCTTACTTATACAAATGTCTTCAGCCAGCTTGGCTTGAATTTCTCCCCAGAAAATGGGTTTTTCTTTTCTACTGTATCATCAGGCTGCAATTTTTTTTCAAGTTTTATGCTCTGCTTCCTCTTGAAAACTTTGCCATTTAGAAATTTCTTTCATCAAATACTCTAAATCATCTCTCTCAAGTTCAAGGTTTCACAGAACTCTAGGGCCAAGCAAAATGCCACCAGTCTCTTTGCATACCAAGAGTGACCTTTACTCCAGTTCCCAACAAGTTCCTCATCTCCGTCTGACACTACCTCAGTCTGGACTTTATGTCCATATCACTATCAGCATTTTGGTCAAAGCCATTCAACAAGTCTCTAGGAAGTTCCAAACTTTCCCATATTTTCCTGTTTTCTTCTGAGCCCTCCCATCTGTTCCAACCTCTTTCTGTTACCCCATTCCAAAGTCACTTTCACATTTTCAGGTATCTTTACAGCAGTGCCCCACTCCTGGCACCAATTTACTGTATTTGTCCATTTTCATACTGCTATAAAGAAATACATGAGACTGGATAATTTATAAAGTAAAAGAGGTTTAACAGACTCACAATTCCACATGGCTGGGGAGGCATCACAATCATGGTGGAAGGTGAGGAGGAGCAAAGGCACATCTTACATGGCAGCAGGAAAGACAGTATGTGCAGGGGAACTGCCCTTTATAAAACCATCAGATCTCATGAGACTTATTCACTATTATGAGAACAGCATGGGAAGAGCCCACCCCTAGGATTCAATTACCTCTCACTGTGTCCCTCCTACAACATGTGGAGATTATGGGAGCTACAATTCAAGTTGACACTTGGGTAGGGACACTGCCAAAGCATATCACCCAACATATACCACTATCAAACCCTCAGGGACATTAAAGAATATAAGAGCAAAAACACCCATCCAAAGGACAGCAACTTCAAAGAGTAAAGGAACATCAGCCCATACAGATAAGAAAGAACTAGTGCAAGAATTTTGGCAAATCTAAAAACCAGAGTGTCTTCTCACCTCCAAATGATCACATTAGCTCCCTAGCAATGGTTCTCTACCAGATTAAAATAGCTGAAATAACAGCATAGAATTCAGAATATGGATGGAAAGGAAGCTCAATGAGATCCAGGAGAAGTTTGAATACATTTCAAAGAAAACAGTAAAATTATCCAAAAGTTGAAATATGACAAAGCCATTTTAAGCAAGAACCAGAGTGAACTTCTAGGAATGAAAAATTTACTGCAGGAATGTTGAATGCAATTGGAAGCGTTAATAAAAGAATAGACCAAGCTGAAGAAAGAATCTCAGAACTCAAACAATTCCTTCAAATCAATGCACACTAACAAATTTTTTTAAGAAGTATTTTAAAAAATGAATAAAACCTGAGAAATACGGGATTATAGGGAGACCAAACCTATGACTTATTGGCATTCCTGAAAGGGGTGGAGAGAGAGAAGCAACCTGTAAAACATATTTAAGGATATTTTCCACAAAAATTCCCCAATCTCCCTAGAGAGGCTGCCATGCAAATTCAGGAAATTCAAAGAACCCCTGTGAGATACTATACAAATGGTCATCTCCAAGACACATAGTTATCAGATTCACCAAGGTCAACATAAAAGAAAAAATCTTAAAGGCAGCTGGAGAGAAGGGGGTAGGTCACACCCAAAGGGAACTCCATCAACCTAACAGCAGACTTTTCAGCAGAAATCTTACAAGTCAGAAAAGATTTGGGACCTATATACAGTATTTTTAAAGAAAAAAAAAATCCAACCAAGAATTTAATTTCCAGCCAAACTAAGCTTCATAAGTGAAGGAGAAATAAAATCCTTTTCAGGCAATCAAATGCTAAGGAAACTCATTATTACCAGACCTATCTTACAAGAGGTTCTTAAGGGAGTGCTAAACATGGAAACAGAAGGTTGATACATGCTACCATAAAAACACACTTAAGTATGTAACCCACTAACACAATAAAGCAATTATACAATCAAGGCTACATAAGAACCAGCTAACATCATGATGACAGGATCAAATACTCACATATCAATATTGACCTTGAATATAAATGAGCTAAATGCCCCTCTTAAAAGGCACAGTGTGGAAAGTTGGATAAAGCAGTAAGATGCAACTGTATGCTGTCTTCAAGAGGCCCATCTCACATGCAGTGATACCCACAAACTCAGAATACAGGAATGGAGAAGAATCAAACAAATGGAAAACAAAAAAGAGCAGGGGTTGCTGTTCTTATTTTAGAAAAAACACACTTTACACTAACAATGATCAAAAAAGACTAAGGGCATTACATAATGATAAAGGGTTCAATTAACAAGAAGAGTTAACTACCTTAAATATATATACACCCAACATTGGTGTACCCAGATTCATTAAACAAGTTCTTAGAGACCTGCAAAGAGACTTAGATAAACACACAATAATAACAGGAGACTTCAACACCCCATTGACAGTGTTAGACAGATCATCAAGGCAGGAAACTAACAAAGTTATTCAGCACCAAATCTTGACACTTGACCAAATAGACCTAAAAGACATTTACAAAATATTCCACCCAACAACAAGAATATACATTCTTTTCATCTGCACATGGATCATATCTAAGACCGACCATATGCTTGGCCATAAAACAATTCTTAGCAAATTTTAGAAAACTAAAATACTGACCACTTTCTCAGACTGCAGTGCAATAAAAATATAAATAATAAAAAGATCTCTCAAAACCATACTATTACATGGAAATTAAACAACCTGCTCCTGAGTAACCTTAGGGTAAAGAATAAAATTAAGCCAGAAATCAAGAAATTCTTTGAAACTAATAAAAATAAAGATACAACATATCAGAATATCTGGGACACAGCTAAAGCAGTGTTAAGTGGAAAGTTTAGAGTGCTAAATGACTACATCAAGAAGTTGGAAATATCTTCAATTAGCAACCTAACCTCACACCTACAGTAACTAGAAAAATAAGAGCGAACTAATCCCAAGGCTAGCAGCAGAAAAGAAATAACCAAAATAAGAGCTTAATTGAATGAAATAAAGTTGCAAAACTCCACACAAAAGATAACTGAAATCAAAAGTTTGTTCTTCAAAAGAACAAACAATATTGACAGACTACTAGCTAGATTAATAAAGAAAAAAAGATTCAAATAAACACAATCATAAATGACAAAGGTGACATTACCACTCATCCCACAGAAATTAAAAAAAAAAAAACTCAGAGACTGCTACAAACTCCCCTATACACACAAACTAGAATACCTGGAAATAAATGGATAAATTGCTGGAAATAATGTCTCAAGATTCACCACCACCACCACCACCACCACCAACAACAACAACAACAAAAAGAAAGAATGAAATGCTGAACAGACCAATAACAAATAACCATATTTGAATCAGTAATGAAAAACCTACCAACCAGAAAAAGCCCTGGAGGCGGATTTCACAGCCAAATTCTACCAAAGGTACAAAGAAGAGCTGGTACCTATCCTACTGAAATTATTCCAAAAATTCTAGGAGGAGGGATTCCTTC
Organism: Nomascus leucogenys; assembly: GCF_006542625.1. Classification (NCBI taxonomy): domain Eukaryota; kingdom Metazoa; phylum Chordata; class Mammalia; order Primates; family Hylobatidae; genus Nomascus; species Nomascus leucogenys. The sequence goes on from NC_044390.1 coordinate 27,056,231, forward strand.
CTAACTCATTCTGTGAGGCCAGCATCATCCTGATACCAAAACCAGGCAGAGATACAATGAAAACCACCACCACCACCAACAACAACAAAAAACTTCAGGCCAATATCCCTGATGAACACAGATGCAAAAATCCTTAACAAAATACTAGCAAACCAAATCCAGTAGCACATCAAAAAGCTAATGCACCAAGATCAAGAAGGCTTCATTACTGGGATGCAAGGTTGGTTCAACAAACAAATTAATAAATGTGTCTCATCACATAAACAGAACTAGAAACAAAAACCACATCATCATCTCAACAGACACAGGAAAGATTGTAATAAAATTCAGCATCCCTTCATGTTAAAAACCCTCAACGATGTAGACATCAAAGGACCATACCTCAAAATAATAAGAGCCATCTATGACAAACCCACAGCCAACAACATAGTGAATGGGCAAAAGCTGGAACTATTTCCTTTGAGAACCAGAACAAGACAAGGACGCCCATTGTCACCACTCCTATTCATCATAGTTCTGGAAATCCTAGCCAGAACAATCAGTCAAGATAAACAAAAAAGACATCCAAAAAGGAAGAGACGAAGTCAAACTATCTGATGATATGATTGTATACCCAGAAAACCCTGTAATGTCTGCACAAAGACTCCTAGAACTGATAAACAACCTCAGTAAAATGTCAAGATACAAAATCAGTGTACAAAAATCAGTAACATTTTTTATACATCAATAACATCCAATCCAAGAGCCAAATCAGGAACAGTTTCACACACAGACCAGTGGAACAAGTTAGAGAGCCAAGAATTAAAACCATACCCCTACAATCATTTCATCTGTGACAAAGTTGACCACAACAACAAACAATGTGGAAAGAACTCCTTATTCAATAAATGGTGCTAAAATAACTGGCTAGCTGTATACAGAGATTATATGTGACTGGACCCCTTCCTTTCAACATATACAAAAATTGACTCAGAATGGATTAAAGACTTAAATGTAAGTCCTAAAACTATAAAAACCCTAGGAAAAAACCTAGGAAGAACAATTCTGGACATAAGCCTTGGCAAAGATTTTATGACAAAGTCTCCAAAATCAATTGCTACAAAAACAAAAATAGACAAGTGGGACCTAATTAAACTAAAATACTTAAACATGGCAAAAAAAAAAAGCCCTACCACTATTAACAGATTAAATAGACAACCTACAGAATGGAAGAAAATATTTGCATGCTATATGTCCAACAAAGTTCTAATACTCAGAATCTATAAGGAAATGAAACAAACAGTCCCATTCAAAAATGGGCAAAGGATATGAATAGACACTTCTCATAAGACATACACGCAGCCAACAACCACATGAAAAAATGCTCAACATCTCTGATCATTAGAGAAATGCACACCAAAACCACAATGATATACCATCTCACACCAGTCAGCATGGCTATTAAAAATTCAAAAAATTATAGTTGCTGTAGAGGTTGAGGAGAAAAGGCAATGCTTATACACTGCTGGTGAGAATGTAAATTAATTCAGCCAGTGTGGAAAGCAGTTGGGAGATTTCTCAAGAACCTTAGAACCAACTGACCCATCAGTCACATTATTAGGTACACACTGAAAGAATATAAATTGTCCAACCATAAAGACACATGCATGTGTATGTCCATCATGGCACCATTTACTATAGCAAAGACATGGAATCAACCTAGATTCCTATCAACAGTAGACTGGATAAGGAAAATATGGGACATATACACCATGGAATACCATGCAGCCATAAAAAAGAACAAGATCATGCCATTTGTAGCAACATTGACAGAGCTGAAGACTATTATCCTAAGTGAATCAATGCAGGAACAGCAAACCAAACACCATGTTTTCACTTATAAGTGGGAGCTAAACACTGAGTACACCTGGACACAAAGATGAGATCCTGGGGCCTAATTGATGGGGGATGGTGGGAAGAGGATGAGAGTTGAAAAAGTACTAATTGACCACTTTGCTCACTACCTGGGTGATGAAATGATTTGTACACCAAACCCCGGCAACGTGCAATTTATACATTTGATAAACATGCATGTATACCCTTGAACCTAAAATAAGGAAAAAAAATGATCTGCACACAAGCAAAGTATAGTATACTTAGAGAATCATTTGACTCAAAACAGTTTATGACAAGTTCTCCACATATTTTTCCTGAAAATTTGAAGTCCCAGAGAAGGGTAGGATTTACCACTGGAAATTATTTAGAACCTGATTTTGACCAATAAGGAGGAATTGGATGAAAAATAAAATAAAATACAAAACCCGACAAATGATGTTGAAGTATCATGAAAATGTTAACCTGAAGAGAGCTGGCATGGTTGTATGAATAGCAAGCATACTATGCTTTAAAGTAAAAAGAACAGTTAGTTAAAACAAAAAAAAAAAAGTGGTCTTTACTTATTAATAAACATAATACTTAGGAAAACACATTTTAAACCAGCATATATGCAAGAACAAATAGCCTATAATTAAAATGATTATTTGGAGAAATTAAAAATGTTACTTTCATAGTGGGAAATTTAAAAATAGTGGCTTACATCCCTTTGAATGTATTCATTTAACAAATAGTAAGAACATAAAAAATATGAACATATCAATTACCAAACTTGCTATGATACTACGTATATAGAATCATGCATGCCAAAATTAAAGATTGCACAATTTTCTCAAGTGCATGTGATTCATTTACAAACAATTCTTCAAGCACCAAGCACTAAAATAATTTCAAAAACCGAAAGACAGTTAACATATAAAGCATAGTCTTGAATAATAAAGCACTTCATTTATGTGTAGTTAATTTTAAAAATAACAAAAGGCGGCCGGGTGCAGTGACTCAACACCTGTAATCCCAGTACGTTGGAAGGCGGAGGTGGGTGGATCACAAGGTCAGGAGTTCGAGACCAGCCTGGCCAAGCGGGTGAAACCCCATCTCTACTAAAAATACAAAAAAAAAAAAAAAATTAGATGGGCATAGTGGTGTGCACCTGTAATCCCAGCTATTCAGGAGGCTGAGGCAGGAGAATCGCTTGAACCCAGAAGGTGGAAGTTGCAGAGAGCCAAGATTGTGCTACTGCACTCTAGCCTGGGGAACTGAGCAAGACTCTGTCTCAAAAAAAATAAAAATAAAATAAAATGAAATATAACAACAAAAGAAGAAACACAATTGAAAAGGTGAGCGGGCATGGTGGCTCACATCTGTAATCCCAGCACTTTGGGAGGCCAAGGCAGCAGGATCACTTGATGTCAGCAGTTCCAGGACAGCCTGGGCAATGCGGTGAAACCCTGTCTCTACTAAAAATACAGAAATCAGCTGGATGTGATGGCAGATGCCTGCAATCCCAGCTGCTAGGGAGGCTGAGGCAGGAGAATCACTTGAACCCAGGAGGTGGAGGTTGCAGTGAGGCGAGATCACACCACTGCACTCCAGCCTGGGTGACAGTGCAAGACTCTGTCTCGAAAAAGTTAAAAGAAAAATTTAAAAAGCATTTCTAAATAGATCATAACTGAAAAAGTAACAAATTAGAATAAACTTAAAATAATCAAATGTGAAAATGCTGTATGTTAAAACAAGTGAAACAAGTAAGCATTACAAGTATCCTTCACTATCCAACTTTCTTGATGTGAATAATCAATACGAAGAATTGCAAATATCCAAATTTGCTATCTGAATCGAAACTTCCTATTACAAATATTCATTTATATACCAGAAAAAATGTTGAATTTGCATATGACCCAGGGCCAGAAAATGCAGTATGACTTTAGTCTATTCTGGATTTCCCCCCTAAATAGTATTTTGATCTCGTCATTTTAAAGGATTCTACGTTATCACTATGTATTCCTACCTATTCCCTGGGACCCAGGGTTTGCTGCTGCTGAGGAAATAAGCATAGTACCAACCTGGGTTTGGGTGAAATTAGTATTTTTACTCTACAATTTAGTTGGTTATTTACGTGATAGACAAGTTCTTTTTATGTACATAATACAAATGTCATTTATATCTGATATTGCAGCATTATTTTATAGTAATAAATCATAGAATGACTTTTAATGCTTTCTATATATGAAACACTGATATTAAGAAAGTTTTACTAATAAGTAGAGAAACTGATTGAGAGCATTAGATGGCCTAAGAATGCCATTTGTACTACTTAAAAAGTGAACTATAATAGGCATGTAATATGCAAAAATTTGCTGTTCAACATATTTTCAGGTAAGCATTAAATGTTGATAATAAAAGATGCATATATTTACAATCATTATATAAAAACAATAAAACCTAATAGAAATATTGATATGAACAATTAAGGAAAGAGAAATACTGCAAGAATTGTATTTGTGATCATAAAGATAATCCTAAATAACATATAGGCAAAGAGAATATGTTATTGTACATAAAATAGCATAAAATTAAGGTTTATCTAGGTATGCAAAGATTGTTTAACATTTTAAAATGAAACTAATCACGCTAATGGATGAAAGAAAAAATTAACATCATTACAACAGATAAGGAAAAAGGACTTGAAAAAAAAAATTAACCATCATCAAATGAAAACTTTAACCTGTGAGACTTTAAAAACAAACTACCAGAAAATCTACAGAAAACATTTAACCATAGAAAACAAAACTACATAAAACCATTATGCTTAAGAGCAAAACATTAGAAGAATTACTTTTAAAGTCAATAAAGATAAGGATCTTGCCATCATCACTGTAACAGTTACCTGTTGCTGTGACACAAACTATCTCAAAACTTCTTAGCATTTTATAAAAACAGTGATTTATTAATTCTCATGAGTCTCTGAATTGTTTGGGCAGGACTCAGATGGGATAACTTGTCCATTCTGTTTAAATCCTTTGGAGCTCGCTCATATGGCTGCAGTTTTGGCTGAGAAATTCAAGATGCCTCTCTCACATGTCTAGTTTCTAAGCTAGGGTAGTTGGGTCCTTTATCTTTCTCTTCTTTAGATGTTTATCCTCTAGGAGTTCTCTCCACTGATATTCTTTCATTTACTCAGCTCTTTCTCTCCATGTGGCCTCTTCAGTAGGACAGCTCGTGTTCCTTTACATCGCATCTCAGGGATCTCAGGAAGCCCAAAGTGGAAATTGCTATGTGTCATAAAGCTTAGGCCTTTAAACTCAGACACCATCACATCTACTTTATTCTTTTCTTTAAATCTAGCTAAATTCTAGGCCAGATTCAGTGTGGGAGATTACACAAGGGCATGAATAAAGCGATGTGTCTTTTACTGGGGGTCATTTTGTAGCAATCTATCATAGCCACTTAATTTCAAGTTTGTATTTAAGATTTAGCCTATCATATTGTGATGAGGAAGGGGATAAGAATGATGATAGTGATATTAAGAATTGAGGGGAAATCTCATTTGGGGATTATATGATTGCATATATAGAAAATCTTATAGAATGAAAAATATTAAAATAATGTATGTCAATGATCTTAATATGAGTAGCATATTAAAAATGAATTATATTGGGACAGCATGGTGAAACTTCATCTCTACAAAAAATATAAAAATGAGCTGGACGTGATAGGGCATGCCTATAGTACCAGCTACTCAGCAGGGTGAGGTGGGAGGATCAATTTAGCCCAGGAGTTTGAGGCTGCAGTAGCTTAGATCACGCCACCACACTCAAGAATGGGTAACAGAGCAAGACTCTGTCTCAAAATAAATAAATAAAAATTATACTTCCATATATCATAAACATAAAAATTTAAGATTTTTAAGATAATATGTACATCAGCAAGAAGTCATCTGAAGTATGTTAGAAATGTCCAGCAAAAATGTTCTAGACCTTTATGAGGACATTGAATACATTATATTGAAAGACATTAAAGAAAATCTATATAAATGAGGAGAAATGCAAATGGATAAGAACTCTCAATATCATTAAGTAAATAATTTTTCTACTAGCAATATATAAATTCAATAAAATTTTAAATCAGAATTACAATAAGATTTTTCCTGGAACGTAAAAAGTTAATTCTATAATGTTAAAGTCCAAAAAGCCAAGAATAACCAATACAAATTTGAAAAAAATAAACAAGGTTTGGGGTCTTGTCCTACCACGTATCAAAACTAAACAGAAGTGTTAATTCAGCAAGAAGCACAGGAATAAAGGAAAAGATTGATTACTATATTAACAATTATAAACTTCTGTACAATCAAAGAAACCAACGAAATAGAAGATACAAGCAACAGTTTAGAAGGCATATGCAATGACTCATCTAATACATCACTATCAAAAATATATTTTAATAAAGCCTTCAAATTAATAAGAAAATGAAAATAAAATAGAGAAATGGACAATTACTATACACAGGAAATTGAAGACAAGGAATACCAAAATGATCGATAAACAAATTAAGGGTTACTCACATTTTCTAATGATGAATGAAAACGAATCAATAATTATTTGGTAAATTGTAAGCCATTTGAAGATTCTACATGTTTTTAAGAAGGTAGAGACCCTAATAGAGTGCTCACAGAAGTGCAAATTAGTACAATTTATTTGAAGAGTGACTTCGCAATGATATCCATTTAAAAGTGCCTAGTGAAACCTTTATACACTTAAACTAGGAAAATATGTACAAGAATGCTTTTTCAGTATTATTTATAATAGCAAAGAAATGAAGTGCAACCTATGAGAAAAGCATAAATATATGTGGAATACCCATACAAAGGAATTGTATAAAGCCATAAAAATTGATAAAAGAGACCCATGCTTATAAACACAGATTAATCTTTCAAATATGTTGAGAGGGAACAAATAAAAGTAAGTTGCTTGGGGTCTGTAAAATTTTATACCAGTTTTATAATTTTTTTAAATTTCAGCCAGTCATAATAATGCTCATATATTTTATAGGTATTTGTGTATGTAGTAAAACTATCTTTAAATGAATGAAAACGTATTCAACACAGTTGTTGGCTCAGTTTCAACTAAGCCAAATAAGTTTTATTTTATATTCTTGATGGTAGGCACATGGATATTCATATTATTTATAATTTTGTGTGCATACCCTTGAATATTACAAATGTAAAAAAAACAGAATTATAGTGATTGGGAGGGATTCTGGGAACATAAAACTTAAAGCAAATTATTTCCTGTTTTTAAAAATAAAAGAATAAATTGTTTTTCATTTTTCAACAAATACTTGTTATAATTCCAGGATATATCAGACACTGTGCTGAGTGCTGAAGCAACAGCCAAGAAAAGACAGACCCAGAAAATCCCGTTACTTTTTTTTTTTTTTTTTTGAGATGGAGTCTCGCTGTGTCGCCCAGGCTGGAGTGCAGTGGCGCAATCTCAGCTCACTGCAAGCTCCGCCTCCTGGGTTCACGCCATTCTCCTGCCTCAGCCTCTCAGAGTAGCTGGGACAACAGGCGCCCGCCACCATGCCCGGCTAATTTTTTTTGTATTTTTAGTAGAGACGGGGTTTCACCGTGGTCTCGATCTCCTGACTTCATGATCCGCCCGCCTTGGCCTCCCAAAGTGCTGGGATTACAAGCGTGAGCCACCGCGCCCGGCCGCAGTTACCACTTTCATGGCATTTATAATCTGATTATCACTTAACCTACAAAAAGTGGTGGTTTGTGACAATATAAGTCACAACAGGCTGCTTATTTGAAAGCCGACTTTATTTCTTTGAGGGGGTCCTTTTTTTATTTAATGGCAAAGAGAAATATCATGGAATTCAGCAAATCCATGACAATGTTTAGATTAACTGGTATCAATCTGAAGGGAGTTTTTTTTTTTTTTTGAATTATTGCACTGCACAGTTTTCATCTATTAAGAGTTTATTTGTGCTTAATGGCTTGAAAACAGGTACAAATGATAAAGTTGAGTTTTATTTTTCTACATAAAACTTTGAGAATAGAGAATGTTAATATGCAATATAGTAGTACCTATATACCACATTTACCTGTAATATACCAAAATTCTATTTTTCTCTTTAACCACACTGCCTGTCATGAATTTACAAATACTGTATGTCATGAATATTTAATTCCTATCTTAAATTGTGATTATCAACTGCAATGGCTTAAGTAGGTTGTCCTAATTGATTCTGAAGTATGTTGAATGTTATATGCCTACAACAACTTAGAGGTCTCAAGTTTTCAAATCGTTTTCTCTTTCTAAGACAGCAAAGAGTGGACTCATGCGTGGGTGTCAGCAGAGACTGTGTTAAAAACTGTTGCTTTAGAATACATGATAAATTGTTGCCACCTTTCATTTTGCTTGACTTTTGATTGCAGCTTCTTTTTAAAAACATTTCTACCAAAGAGAAAATTTACCCTTTCAGTTACCAAAATTTCATCAAAAGTAAAGATACATCAGGGGAGTAAATTTTGTCAATCTATAAAATTTTAGCACACATTGGAACACTTCAGGATTAGTAAGAGTATACCATGTAACAAGTTAGGTTTATCCCAGAAATGCAAGCTTAGTTTAACACTGGGAAATCAATAAGTATAATTTACTATATTTACAGAAGAGAAGGGAAAAATCATAAGATTATTACAATAGTGCAGAAAAATAATTTCACAAAATGTAACCAATTCATGCTGAATAGCCTCCACCAGAAACAAAAGAGAATTCTCTTAATATAAGAGTATCTTTAAAACATTTTAGCCGGGCACGGTGGCTCACGCCTGTAATCCCAGCACTTTGGGAGGCCGAGGCAGGCAGATCACGAGGTCAGGAGATCAAGACCATCCTGGCTAACACGGTGAAACCCTGTCTCTACTAAAAATACAAAAAATTAGCTGGGCGTGGGGAGGGGGGAGGGACAGCATTAGGAGATATACCTAATGCTGGATGACGAGTTAATGGGTGCAGGAAATCAACATGGCACATGGATACATATGTAACAAACCTGCACATTGTGCACATGTACCCTAAAACCTAAAGTATAATTAAAAAAAAAAAAGTAATATTAAAAAAAACAGCCACTTTTAACTTCCTGATCTTACTAGATTATTGTTTTAAATACACAGATATCAAAAGATCACACTATACCCCATAAATATGTACAATTAATGTAATTAATGATGTCAATAAAAAAATTAAAAAAAAAAAATTAGCTGGGTGTGGTGGCGGGCGCCTGTAGTCCCAGCTACTCAGGAGGCTGAGGCAGGGGAATGGTGTGAACCCGGGAGGTGGAGCTTGCTGTGAGCCGAGATCGTGCCACTGCACTCCAGCCTGGGCAACAGAGCCAGACTCCATCTCAAAATAATAATAATAATAAAATAATAAATAAATGAAACATTTTAGACCTAATGTCATGCTCAGTAGTGAGAAAAAAAATTGCCCTAAAGTAAGAATACCAAGGATATCTGTTTGCCATTTCATTGATCATTATACTGAAGGTCCTAGGAAGTGCAGCAAGCCAGAAGAAAATTACATGTTGGAAAGAAAACAAAGTAAAATTATCTTTTCATAGATGGTATTTTTGTCCTTATAGAAAATCCTAAGGAATCTCCAAAAGGCTACCAGCATTAATAAATGAGATTAAGAAGTTAGCAGGATAAACATCTATATATTAAAAAAAACTATATTTGTAAACTAGTAAAACCATCTGAAAATAAAATTTTAAAATTACTATTTTCTAGTGCCCCAAATATTAATTATGAAAAATTTAACAAAATAAGTGAAAGATATATACATTGATAAACACTATACATTGCTGAGAGACTTGCAAAAGACCTAAATAAAGATAATGGCCATGTTTATGGATTAGAAGATAAAGTATTATTAAGATATCAGTTCTTCCCACATTGATCTACAGGTTGAAAGTAAACCCAATCAAATCTCAGTAGACTTTTTTAAAAACGGAATTTAGAAAGCTTATTCTAAAATTTATATAAAAAGATAAAATATATTGAGTAGCTAAAACCATGTTAAAGTAGAGCAAAGTTGGAGGAATTATTCCACTGAATTTCAAGACTTAGCATAAAGCTAAAATAATAAAGATTGAGTGAATTTCATGTAAAGGGGATATATATATAATCAGAACAAAGAGTTCAGGGATTGTGCTGTACTTTAGTCAACTGAGGGTGCAAAGGTGCAAAGTAATTCAGTGGGGAAAGGATACTCTTTTCAGGAAATTATTCTAGAAAAACTACCCTTCTTAAAAAAAATATGAAAAATAATCTATATCTCACCCCATGTACTAAAAATAATTTAAAATGGATTATATATCTAAAAGTAAAGCTGTAGCTATAAAATTATTAGAAGAAAATATCTGCAACCTAGGAGATAAACAAGTATGGACATAAAAGGCACTTCCCATAAAGGAAAACAGTCAATAAAGTCTTACAGCCAATAAATTACAGAACTGGGATCCAAACGCACTCTGATTGCCAAGGCAAAGTCTGTAACATTATACATTATATGTTTTCTCTCATATTTGTCTTTTTCTCCCCAATTCATTTGAACTTCAGAATATGCCAGAAGCAAAGCAATTCTCAATTAGAATAAGTAATGACAAAACATTATTCCTACTTCAAAATCTGGTTTCTTTGGATTTCCAGTAAAGTTTTCGTTTGACTGTGAGTCCTCTAAAATGTTTGTCAACACAAAACTGTTGCAGAGATTTCTATACAATAGAACAAGTTCCTAATAGTAGAGAATAATACATATTTGTGCTTACTATGTACCAAGTCCAATTCTAAATGTTTTATGTTTACTAATTCATTTAATCCCAAAAATAAATCTATGAGTGTGGCACTTTAATACTATTTTTATAGATGAGAATAGTTGAGGCAGAGAGAGAACTCACTCAAGTTCACATAGCTTAGTAAGACTTCCAAACAGGATTTAAACTTGGGCAGTCTGACTCCAGATTTTATACTGTTAACCGTGGACCGTGTGCAACTGCTTCTACTGTATAGCTCAAGGCTCTTCAAACTTCCCAGACATACAAATCACCTGGAAGACTTATTAAAACACACATTCTGGCCTACAACCTGAGATTCTGTTGGTCAGAGAATTTGCATTTCTAAAAATCCCTACTGGTCTCAGAGCATGCACTGGTATAGACCATGTTTTGGGATTTTCTTTCTAATGATCTTTAAAACAATAGACATTTTATCAGCCCAGTGCAGTGAGCTATAATCTCACCTCAGGGCAGCAAGATGAAATAAACCCCTTCAAATCCCATGACTATGTGAAATTCTTCCCTAAGTCAATATGATTTACACCTAGAGACAATCAAAACATGATTTATATAATACTAAAAGTATTGTTTGCCAGTCAAAAGGCAGCAAAAACAAGTGCATACTAAGTAGAGAGCTTTTTAATGAGTTTTCTTATAAATGTTCTACAATGAAAGGAAGGTAATAACAGTTAACTCTGAAATCTGCTGGCCTTAAGGGCTAAACTCTGTCCACCATTAGCTTGCAGGTACAAAACTCAGGATCTGATGTTTCAGCCAGGACAGACTTCAGCTCTATAAACAGGATGGACATTTTATAGTAGAAGGTTTGTACATGCCTTTTTTTTTTTTTTGGAAAGAGGAGGTTTATTTAGGAAAAACATACCAGTCTTAGCTCTAGGAATAAAGCAGGGAGAGGATGCTTTGAAAAAAGCCTGAGCATCACATTGGGCATGTTCTCTGGGGCCCAGGCTATCTGTGGAAAGACAGTTGCTTGAATTTAAGCAAACAAAGATTTTTGCAGGTGTTAGTCAATTTGTTTCACAAGAACAATTAACTCATTTACTCAAAAAGTTAATCAACTCCGTATTCTATTTGAGAGAAAAAAAGGATATACTGAGGGTCCCTAAACATAAACAGCAAATATTGGGGAAAATAATTTTTAAATAAAATGCCAGTAGAGGTTGGGTGTAAAACCTCCACCAAGAGTCAGTTGGATATGTCCTAAAAGTGGCCAGTTTGTCAGCTGTCCTCCAGTACATGAGAACTTAATGGTTCATGACTTAAAAACATGATTTTCTGGTGTGCTTTATCTTCTTCTTACTGCCATGTCTTGGGACATAGTGGTTTCTCAGAATGTAGAAAGCGTTTTCGTAATCATTGCTACTTCTTTTCTAAAAAAGAAAAATCACTGCATTTGAGACTCGCATTTCCTCTATTTGCAGATACAATGAAAAAAATATATTTCTTGACATCTCCATTGGCTAAAAATGAAACAAAAGGCGAGATATGTGAGGGGAAAGGGAGTACAAGCATTAATGCCTGCCAGTTCACACTTCATTTCTAGCATGCTGTTGTTAATATTTTGTTGTGTATAAAAAAAATTAGTTTGGACTTGTAGTCTCCAGAACTGTGCAAGAATAAATTTTTTTTCTGGAGGGAAATTTATAGCACTAAATGCCCACAGGAGAAAGCAGGAAAGATCTAAAATCGACACCCTAACATCACAATTAAAAGAACTAGAGAAGCAAGAGCAAACAAATTCAAAAGCTAGCAGAAGACAAGAAATAACTAAGATCAGAGCAGAACTGAAGGAGATAGACAAAAAACCCTTCAAATAAAAAAAATCAATGAATCCAGGAGCTGGTTTTTTGAAAAGATTAACACAATATTGATAGACTGCTAACCAGACTAATAAAGAAGAAAGAGAGATCAAACAGACACAAGAAAAAATGATAAAGGGGATATCACCAATGATCCCACAGAAATACAAAATACCATCAGAGAATACTATAAACACCTCTATGCAAATAAACTAGAAAATCTAGAATAAATGGAAAAATTCCTGGACACATACACCCTCCCAAGACTAAACTAGGAAGAAGTCAAATCCCTGAATCGACCAATAATAAGTTCTGAAATTGAGGCAATAATTAATAGCCTGCCAACCAAAAAGAGCCCAGGATGAGACGGATTCACTACCAAATTCTACCAGAGGTCCAAAGAGGAGCTGGTACCATTCTTTCTGAAACTTTTCCAAACAATGGAAAAAGAGGGACTCCTCCCTAATTCATTAGAAGAAGCCAGCATCATCCTGATACCAAAACCTGGCAGAGACACAACAAAGCAAGAATAAATTTCTATTGTTGCTGTTGGTCTTTAAATGTTTTTATTAGCTCTTAAACAAGAAGAATGGTCTATTGCTTGGTAACCAAAATGTAGGCATACGAAATGCTTATAAATTATATTAATGTATTTGGTTAATGTACATACATACCTCACTAGAAGCCTGCAGAAAAGTTAATGCTAATGGTTAAAGGAGTTTAATGCAGCTATGTACCTAGAAACTCAGCCAAGATTTTTTTCCATTTGATTCCTTAGATAATCCAGAACATACCCAGATGATTCCTTTCACAGTCCAGAGACAAGCCCAGGAGATGCTATAATTCTACAAGTTAAATCTGTTTTAATTTGTCCCCTGTTCCTAAGCATTGAAGCACTATCAGGAGAGGAAAGAATGCCTATTTGCAAAGCACTTGTGCTTACTACCATATCTTAATTGTCTTCAAACTGCTATAACCAGAAGACTCATTTTGTGCTCTACCAGAAGACTCATTTTGAAATAAACATGACAGTTCAGGTTTGCACCTGTGACCCCACTAAATATGTTTTGAGGAGCCTGTGATATTCAGTGTAAACTCTTATATGGAGTCCATAAGAGCTTTATATCCAAAGTGGAATTTTTTTTTTTTTTTTTTTTGAAACGGAGTCTCACTCTGTCCCCCAGGGTGGAGTGCAGTGGCGCCATCTCGGCTCACTGCAAGCTCCACCTCCCGGGTTCACACCATTCTCCTTCCTCAGCCTCCTGAGTAGCTGGGACTACAGGCGTCTGCCACCACGACTGGCTATTTTTGTGTGTGTGTATTTTTAGTAGAGACGGGGTTTCACCATGTTGGCCAGGATGGTCTCTATCTCCTGACCTCGTGATCCGCCCGCCTCGGCCTCCCGAAGTGCTGGGATTACAGGCGTGAGCCACAGTGCCCGGCCGGAAAAAAAATTTTAAGTGTATTATGAGGGCTTCCCTTTCCCCATGTAGCTGTTTTAGATCACGGCAAAAATGGCCACACTTCTATATCCAGTAAGTTTCAAAAAGTACTTAGATGCATATACCTGGTGTAAGTGCTAGAAAAAAAAGAGTCCTAAGAAGCCCCCAGTAGAATTGAACAGGGGCACCTGGCCTGGCAGGGAGGGAGCTTTTTCTAAGGAACTGACTTTCAGCCTGAAGCTTTCTAAATATAGACCAGCTAAGGCATGGGGCCGGTGGAAAGGGAAAGGAAGGCCATGATTCAGCCATAACAAACATTCGGTATGAAGGCCCTGAGGAAAGATGTGGTACAAAGAACTTGATAAACAAAATGAAGTCACTGTGGCCGAGGTGAAGGGAGAAAGAACAAAGATCATCACATGGGGCTGGTAGGGCCAGATCAAGCAAAGCTTTTTCAGCCACCTTGAGGATTTCAGGGTGACAGAGGGTTTTAAACAGAGAGATGCTGTTACAGACTTACCTCTTTGAGAAAATCTCCCTTGCCACTATAGGGAGAATTGACTGACAGGGGAAGAGTTGAAGCAGAGACACGGTGAAGAGATTTTTCCTTTGCCCAGGAAGATGATGATTTCACAGTGCACCAAAGTAGTGGGAGTGGAGATGGATAAAAGTGTTTACTGACAGAAGAGAAATAGATGAATCTGAGCGTTAAGGAAAGAGATAGGAATATACATTATTCTTAATTTCTGGATTTCTAGCAGGCAAATCCAGCTAACATTTAACATGAAAAAGAAAGAAATCTTTGTGTTTAAGCTGCTGAAATGTTGGAGCTATTTTGCTACTGTAGTTAAGTGATACAAAGATTTAGAAAGATTTTGGCTAAGTTTGAATATTTGTGCATTCCACTTTCAATCCTACCTTTAGAACCTAATCCCACATAAAGTGGAACTCCAGGTACTTCAAGGAATTTTCAAATACCCTTCAACTAGAGGTGGGGTCAAATCTCATAATTGCGGCAATGTAATGGAATATCTGCTGCCAGGACACATTATAAATGTTGTTTCTTGTCCTCCAACAAAAGCGGAATGTTTTAACATGGACTGGTCCTAGACCTCCATTCTGACCACTAGCTCCAGTAACTTGTACTGCTTTCTCCCACCCTTTTCTTTATCCCTTCTTGTAGCCTTAACAGCTTATTATAAAAGCTTCTCTGAAGAAAGGAAATAGCAGCAGTAACAAAATCTGTCTCTCTCTCTCTCTCTCTCTCTCTCGCACACACACACACACACACACACACACACACACACACAATCACACAGAGGCATGCATGTACATGCACATTTTTACTATACTTTTGTTTTTCCTGGTCTTGGTTCACATAATGAAAATTCCATCTCCATTTACAGACAAACAGCTGGCTGCTTGTCATGTTTTTAGAGTGGAAATGTGATTTATGCCTTGCACAGGTGTAATGAATGCTCTCTTCATGGAGTTTATGCCAACCATATACTTCTACAAGGTCCTTGTATAAACTGTCCCTCATTCATATAAGAGGTTCTGAGCTTTGCTGAATTTTTTTGTTAACATCAACTAATGTCAGTGCTTTTTGTCAAATTCTCTCTCTCTCTCTCACACACACACACACACACACACACACACACACACACGTCTTTTCATATATGTGCACACACACATATGAGTGAGCCCACAGGCCATCTCTCACTCAATATTTCTGAATATTCTCTTCTATATTTGATGTCTGGTAACTACCATCATGGCCCACCCAGTCCAGAGTGAAGAAGCTTTGCCATGGTGGATCTGGAGCACAGGTGGGGTCACTCAGATCTAGGCAAGTTGCAAAGGGATAAAGTGGCACCAGTGCAACAGACCTGCAGGCCCTGGGCAACATCAGCATAGCATGAATAGCCTGAGATATAAGAAGGACAGAGAGATGACATCATAGGATATTTCTCCTGATGATGAATAAATTATGAGAATGCTAGTAAAACAATAATCACGACCTAAATGAGGCTTGAACACCAATTGTCTCCTCAGCCCTTGATTTTTCTACCACACATACAGTTACATACAGAAATGGTCATAGACATTTACCCAAGAAAGGAGGAAATATGTGAGTAATATTAGCAGTAATTTGAAATTAAACAGTACATCCTAGGGAAATGAGGACAAATAAAATTATTTTGACTTGAACTCTGACAAGCTGCAAATGAGATTTTGGTTCACTGCTTTCCTGGTCATTAAATGGAAAGAAAATGGTTCTTTTCCTTAGCCTTCTCAGTCTTTCTATGACAATCTTGCTTGTGCACTATGTTTTTCCCTTAAAATTTAAACACCCTTTTCTACCCACCCACAGGATAAGATGCCAAGTGCTATTCTCTGATCAGTTATTGATTTTGTGCCATCTGTCACCTATGAAGCATGATTTCAGGGAAAGTAATGGTGTGGCATCTCTTAGCTTAAATTGTTCTAGGCAACCACCCCTTCCAAAGTGCTAGACAGAAACCTGTTTATTCCCTGACTACCATCCTGATTTGTTTATGGTCTTTATTATTTATATCTTACAACTAAATAAATTCACGAAATACAGGGAAAATATGCATTTGAGTCGACAGGTTAAACAGTAGGTTTAAAAACCATTATTTTTCTCAATCAGGAGGTTCTAATGAATATGCCAGACACCTAAATGAGCTTTTCAATAAAACATTCCTTCCTACAAGTTTTCTTTACTTACTTCTGGCAATGCCAAATCTTATACTTCTCTTTGTATTAAAAACAAATGTCAATGAAAAAAACTATATCATTATTCAATTTGAACTTTCACCATTTATTTAAAAAATTGTTTTGTGTTAAAGGATATTCTAATTGCTGGTCAAAATAGAAAGTTGATGTAAGAATCATAACTGCACTTATTTTAAGAAGATATAGCAATGAATGATTGAATATTTTTTATTATTTTACCTGATCCAATTTCTACTTTTCTAAATTATTGGCCTTTCCCTTCTTTGTTCACCTAACCACTTACTTTCACCACATTCTCCCTAATAATCTTTTCTTCATTTTCAAGAAACAAATGTATTCAAGCAAAACCAAGAAAGAAGTGGTGAGGTTATTATAATTAAAAACATGATCATTTATTGGACACTTAGATATAAAATCCAAAGTACGGTTGTATTTAACTGTGGCCATGTCAAGAACTTGCCTCCAGGATTGAGGTAACTAGCCCTTCTTCTCAAGTCAGAGTTGACTACAAATATATGTTGAATGCTATCTATGTGCCAGGCACTGTCTAAGCAGCATAAAATAAATGAGAAATTGTCTCTGCCCTTTTGGCATTTATAGTTTAGGGAAGAACACAGACATTAACATTAAACCAATTATTTAAAAACTTTTGAAATAGTAAAATTGAACACAGGTGATATATTAAATGCAGAACCCAACTAATTTTTAGAGAATAGTAAAGGCTTCATAGGAGAAGGGATGGTGAGGTTGAAATCTTAAGAACAAAGAGAAAATAATTAGACAAGTGCTGCTATGAGCATTAAATTCTTACAACTGTGTTTAAATTACTTGGTATAACTGCGTCATTCTTCCATCAGTCTCTTTTGGCTACTCATAAGTTTTTTTTTTTTGTTTGTTTGTTTTTACAGACCTAGAATATACATGACTTCAAATCTGGAGATTACATAAACATACACATGTCTCTGTTGTTAAAATGGAGAATCTAATTGACTTAGTCTGGTCTTTGGAGGCTTTGGCTTCTATTAGGTGCCACTAATGGCCTAATCAACTTGAGGCAAGGTTTGTTGGGGAGAGGGAGCAGGGAGTATCTTGAAGCAAATGTCTTTGGCTGTGGTCAGGAAGGATAAGCAAAAAGAAAATGTGAATTATAGCAGGTGAACTGATTGGCATGTCTAGGATACAGATGTTTTTGTGCACACACATATGCAGTCAATCCTGGGCAGTATGCCCTGTCACTTCTCATTGGTCATGAAAAGTTTTACACACACTAATCCAGCTCCCTGTGGGGTTACTGGACCTGTAGCTATATCCGAGAAATGGCCAGAGGCACCATTAGATTGTGGCTATAGAAATAAATATGACTCCCTTGGGAAAGATATTTATGACTTTAGTTTGACTAGCTCTGGTCTCTATAATCCCCTATGACTTACTTTTGCTGCATTGAAAATAATTATGTTGTTCTTCGGTTCCAAGATGGCTAAATAGGAACAGCTCCAGTCTACAGCTCCCAGCGACACAGAAGATGCATGACTTCTGCATTTCCAACTGAGGTACTGGGTCATCTCACTAGGGCTTGTTGGACAGTGGGTGCAGCCCATACAGTGTGAGCCGAAGCAGGGCAGGGCATTGCCTTACCCGGGAAGAGCAAAGGGTCAGGGAGTTCCCTTTCCTAGGCAAGGGAAGCTGTGACAGATGGTACCTGGAAAATCGGGACACTCCCACCCTAATACTGCGCTTTCCCAATGGTCTTAGCAAATGGCACACCAGGAAATTATATCCCATGCCTGGCTCAGAGGGGCCTGTGTCCATGGATCCTTGCTCACTGCTAGGACAGCAGTCCAAGATCAAACTGCAAGGTGGCAGTGAGGCTGGGGGAGGAGCATCGATCATTGCTGAGGTTTGAGTGGGTAAACAAAGTGGCTGCGAAGCTCAAACAGAGTGGAGCCCACCACAGCTCAAGGAGGCCTGCATGCCTCTGTAGACTCCACCTCTAGGGGCAGGGCATAGCTGAACAAAAGGCAGCAGAAACTTTTGCAGACTTAAACATCCCTGTCTGAGAGCTCTGAAGACATCAGTGGTTCACCCAGCACGGTGTTTGAGCTCTGAGAACAGACAGACTGCCTCCTCAAGTGGGTCCCTCACCCCCGAGTAGCCTAACTGGGAGAGACCACCCAGTAAGGGCCAAATGACACCTCATAATCCAGGTGCCCCTCTGAGACGAAGCTTCCAGAGGAAGGATCAGGCAGCAATATTTGCTGTTCTGCAGCCTCCGCTGGTGATACCCAGGAAAACAGGGTCTGGAGTGCGCCTACAGCAAACTCCAACAGACCTGCAGCTGAGGGTCCTGACTGTTAGAAGGAAAACTAATAAACATAAAGGACATCCACACCAAAACCCCATCTCTAGGTCACCATCATCAAAGACCAAAAGGTAGATAAAACCACAAAGATGGGGAGAAACCAGAGCAGAAAAGCTGAAAATTCCAAAAATCAGAGCACCTCTTCTCCTCCAAAGGAACGCAGAGCTCCTCACCAGCAACGGAACAAAGCTGGATGGAGAATGACTTTGATGAGTTGACAGAAGTAGGCCTCAGAAGATCAGTAATAACAAACTTCTCTGAGCTAAAGGAGGATGTTTGAACCCATAGCAAAGAAGCTAAAAACCTTGAGAAAAGATTAGACGAATGGCTAACTAGAGTAAACATCATAGAGAAGACATTAAATGACCCGATGGAGCTAAAAACTATGGCACAAGAACTACGTGACACATGCACAAGCTTCAGTAGCCAATTTGATCAACTGGAAGAAAGGTTATCAGTGATTGAAGATCAAATGAATGAAATGAAGGAAGAAGAGAAGTTTAGGGGAAAAAGAACAAAAAATGAACAAAGCCTCCAAGAAATATGGGACTATGTGAAAAGACCAAATCTATGTTTGATTGGTGTACCTGAAAGTGACGGGGAGAATGAAACCAAGTTGGAAGACACTCTGCAGGATATTATCCATGAGAACTTCCCCAACTAGCAAGGCAGGCCAACATTCAAATTCGGGAAATACAGAGAACGCCACAAAGATATTCCTTGAGAAGAGCAGCTCCAAGGACACATAACTGTCAGATTCACCAAAGTTGAAATGAAGGAAAAAATGTTAAGGGCAGCCAGAGAGAAAGGTCAGCTTACCCACAAAGGGAAGCCTATCAGACTAACAGCTGATCTCTCCGCAGAAACTCTACAAGCTAGAAGAGAGTGGGGTCCAATAGTCAACATTCTTAAAGAATATAACTTTTCGGGAGGCTGAGGCAGGAGAATGTCATGAACCCGGGAGGTGGAGCTAGCAGTGAGCAGAGATCACACCACTGCCCTCTAGCCTGGGTGACAGAGCTAGACTCTTTGTCTCAAAAAAAAAAAAAAAAAAAAAAAAAAAATTTCAAATGAGAATTTCATATCCAACCAAAGTAAGCTTCATAAGTGAAGGAGAAACAAAATTCTTTACAGACAAATGCTGAGAGATTTTGTCACCAACAGGCCTGCCTTACAAGAACTCCCGAAGGAAGCACTAAACATGGAAAGGAAAAACCGGTACCAGCCACTGCAAAAACATGCCAAATTGTAAAGACTATCGAGGCTAGGAAGAAACTACACCAACTAACGAGCAAAATAACCAGCTAACATCATAATGACAGGGTAAAATTCACACATAACAATATTAACGTTAAATGTAAATGGGCTAAATGCTCCAATTAAAAGACACAGACTGGCAAAATGGATAGAGTCAAGACCCATCAGTGTGCTGTATTCAGGAAACCCATCTCACGTGCAGAGACACACATAGGCTCAAAATAAAGGGATGGAGGAAGATCTACCAAGCAAATGGAAAACAAAAAAAGGCAGGGGTTGCAATCCTAGTCTCTGATAAAATAGACTTTAAACCAACAAAGATGGAGAGAGACAAAGAAGACCATTACATAATGGTAAAGGGATCAATTCAACAAGAAGAGCTAACTATCCTAAATATATATGCACCCAATACTGGAGCACCCAGATGCATAAAGCAAGTCCTTAGAGACCTACAAAGAAATTTAGACTCCCACACAATAATAATGGGAGACTTTAACACCCACTGTCAACATTAGACAGATCGATGAGACAGAAAGTCAACAAGGATATCCGGGAATTGAGCTCAGCTCTGCATCAAGCAGACCCAATAGACATCTACAGAACTCTCCACCCCAAATCAACAGAATATACATTCTTTTCAGCACCACACCTGTTCCAAAATTGACCACATAGTTGGAAGTAAAGCACTCCTCAGCCAACATAAAAGAACAGAAATTATAACAAACTGTCTCTCAGACCACAGTGCAATCAAACTAGAACTCAGGACTAAGAAACTCTCTCAAAACCGCTCAACTACATGGAAACTGAACAACCTGCTCCTGAATGACTACTGGGTACATAACAAAATGAAGTCAGAAATAAAGATGTTCTTTGAAACCAACGAGAACAAAGACACAACATACCAGAATCTCTGGGACACATCTAAAGCAGTGTGTAGAGGGAAATTTATAGCACTAAATGCCCACAAGAGAAAGCAGGAAAGATCTAAAATTGACACCCTAACATCACAATTAGAAGAACTAGAGAAGCAAGAGCAAACACATTCAAAAGCTAGCAGAAAGCAAGAAATAACTAAGATCAGAGCAGAACTGAAGGAGTTAGAGATACAAAAAACCCCTCAAAAAAATCAATGAGTCCAGGAGCTGGTTTTTTGAAAAGATCAACAAAATTGATAGACCTCTAGCAAGACTAATAAAGAAGAAGTGAAGAATCAAATAGACGCAATAAAAAATGGTAAAGGGGATATCACCACCAATCCTACAGAAATACAAAATACTATCAGAGAATACTATAAACACCTCTATGCAAATAAACTAGAAAATCTAGAAGAAATGGAAAAATTCCTGGACACATACACCCTCCCAAGACTAAACCAGGACGAAGTTGAATCCCTGAATACAAGAATAACAGGCTCTGAAACTGAGGCAATAATTAATAGCCTACCAACCAAAGAAAGTCCAGGACCAGATGGATTCATAGCCTAATTCTACCAGAGGTCCAAAGAGAAGCTGGTGCCATTCCTTCTGAAACTATTCCAATCAATAGAAAAAGAGAGAATCCTCCTTAACTCATTTTATGAGGCCAGCATAATCCTGATACCAAAGCCTGGCAGAGACACTACAAAAAAAGGGAATTTTAGACCAATATCCCTGATGAACATTGATGCAAAAATCCTCAGTAAAATACTGGCAAACCAAATCCAGCAGGACATCAAAAAGCTTATCTATCACGATCAAGTGGGCTTCATCCCTGGGATGCAAGGCTGGTTCAACATATGCAAATCAGTAAACTTAATCCAGCGTACAAACAGAACCAAAGACAAAAACCACATGAATATCTCAATAGATACAGAAAAGGCCTTTGACAAAATTCAACAGCCCCTCATGCTAAAAACTCTCAATAAATTAGATATTGATGGGACATATCTCAAAATAATAAGAGCTATTTATTACAAACTCACAGCCAATATCATACCGAATGGGCAAAAACTGGAAGCATTCCCTTTGAAAACTGACACAAAACAGGGATGTCTTCTCTCACCACTGCTATTCAACATAGTGTTGGAAGTTCTGGCCAGGGCAATCAGGCAGGAGAAAGAAATAAAGGCTATTCAATTGGGAAAAGAGGAAGTCAAATTGTCCCTGTTTGCAGGTGACATGATTGTATATTTAGAAAACCCCAATGTCTCAGCCCAAATCTCCTTAAGCTGATAAGCAACTTCAGCAGTCTCAGGATACAAAATCAATGTGCAAAAATCACAAGCATTCTTATACATCAATAACAGACAAACAGAGAACCAAATCATGAGGGAAATCCCATTCACAATTGCTTCAAAGAGAATAAAATACCTAGGAATCCAACTTAAAAGGGATGTGAAGGACCTTTTCAAGGAGAACTACAAACCACTGCTCAATGAAATAAAAGTGGACACAAACAAATGGAAGAACATTCCATGCTCATGGATGGGAAGAATCAATATCGTGAAAATGGCCATACTGCCCAAGGTAATTTATAGATTCAATGCCATCCCCATCAAGCTACCAATGACTTTCTTCACAGAATTGGAAAAAACTAAAGTTCATATGAAACCATAAAAGAGCCCAGATTGCCAAGACAATCCTAAGCCACAAGAACAAGGCTGGAGGCATCATGCTACCTGACTTCAAACTATACTACAAGGCTACAGTAACCAAAACAGCATGATATTGGTACCAAAACAGAGATATAGACCAATGGAACAGAACAGAGCCCTCAGAAATAATACTACACATCTACAACCATGTGATTTTTGACAAACCTGACAAAAACAAGAAATGAGGAAAGGATTGCCTATTTAATAAATGGTGCTGGGAACTGTCTAGCCATATGTAGAAAGCTGAAGCTGGATCCCTTCTTTACACCTTATATAAAAATTAATTCAAGATGGATTAAAGACTTAAATATTAGACCTAAAACCATAAAAACCCTGGAAGAAAGAAAACCTAGGCAATACCATTCAGGACATAGGCATAGGCAAGGACTACAAGTCTAAAACACCAAAAGCAATGGAAACAAAAGCCAAAATAGATCAATGGGATCTAATTAAACTAAAGAGCTTCTGCACAGCAAAAGAAAAGAGTGAACAGGCAACCTAGAGAATTGGAGAAATTTTTGCAATCTACCCATCTGACAAAGGGCTAATATCCAGAATCTACAAAGAACTCAAACAAATTTACAAGAAAAAATCAAACGACCCCATCAGAAAGTGGGTGAAGGATATGAACAGACACTTCTCAAAAGAAGACATTTATGCAGCCAACAGACACATGAAAAAAGTGCTCATCATCACTGGCCATCAGAGAAATGCAAATCAAAACCACAATGAGATATCATCTCACACCAGTTAGAATGGTGATCATTAAAAAGTCAGGAAACAACAGGTGCTGGAGAGGATGTGGAGAAATAGGAACACTTTTACACTGTTGGTGGGACTGTAAACTAGTTCAACCATTGTGGAAGTCAGTGTGGCGATTCCTCAAGGATCTAGAACTTGAAATACCATTTGAACCAGCCATCCCATTACTGGGTATATACCCAAAGGATTATAAATCATGCTGCTATAAAGACACATGCACACATATGTTTATTGTGGCACTATTCACAATAGCAAAGACTTGGAACCAACCCAAATGTCCATCAATGATAGACTGGATTAAGAAAATGTGGCACATATACACCATGGAATACTATGCAGCCATAAAAAAGGATGACTTCATGTCCTTTGTAGGGACATGGATGAAGCTGGAAACCATCATTCTAAGCAAACTATCACAAGGACAGAAAACCAAACACTACATGTTCTCACTCATAGGTGGGAATTGAACAATGAGAACACTTGGACACAGGGTGGGGAACATCGCATACTGGGACCTGTCGTGGCATGGGGGGAGGGGGGAGGGATAGCGTTAGGAGATATACCTAATGCTAAATGACGAGTTAATGGGTGCGGCACACCAATATGACACGTGTATACATATGTGACAAACCTGCACATTGTACACATGCACCCTACAACTTAAAGTATAATTAAAAAAAGAAAATAATTATGTTGCATGCCACATAATTTGGATATTCACAAAATTACTATCAATATATTAACCTAAATCTAGTATTATATTACTGCATTCTAGAATCAAACAGATCCCAGTTTGAATCCAAACACTGACAATTACTAGCTGTAATAAAAATTACCTAACATGGTTAAGCTGCAAGATTCTTCATTTGTAAAACAGAGAAAATAACAATACCTGTGTCACAGCTAAGGATTCTGTGGAGTAGCATAGAATAAATTATCCAAAATAACAGTGGCTCAAACACATATGGTTTGGTCTTTCTCATAAACTGAGTACAGATCTAAGAAGTCCAAGCTGGCAGAGTGGCTCCAGGAGATCAACCAGGACCCAGGCTACTTCTGTTTCTGCTTCCCCATGCTCAGCACTGGATTCCATCCTCAAGCCACCATGCTGGCAGCCAAATCATTAGGTGTCATTCCTATGTTTCAGATTGTAAAAAGCAGAAAGTGGGATTGGGGGGTAGGTTCAAAGGAAATAACTCCCAACAACCCAAGTTCCACACAACTGTTCTGTGCACATCTCATTGGCCAGTACTCAAATGGCTGCAAGAAGCTCCAAGATACATGTGCAAATGGAGTCTTTGTCACTTTGCGTAACATTTGGTCATAAGGAAGAAAGGAGAAATAGATTGGTAGGCAGCCAGCTATCTCGGCCACAATATTCTTCACAGGATTATTGTGATGATTAAATTAGTTAATACCTCTTAACATCTTAGCACAGTGTGATACATTGTCAGCACTCGGAGGCTACAATTATTATTGTTAAGACAATTGGCAGAGACATTAGTTTCTATTATTTAAAATACACAATCACATTGTATAAAAAGAAATTATGATTCTGGAAAATGCAAATTTCTTTATTCCACTTGGAACTGATAAAATATTAAAGGAAATGAATCAAAAATGGCATAGAAAAAATACGTAGAAAAAAGTTTAAGACAGTAGTTAAAAACTGTAGATTGGAGAGTTTATAAATGAATAAAAAATTGGTTTATTAAATGAAAGATCCAAAGCCAGGAAACTACAGAAAACTACACTGATAGGAAAGGAAAATAGTTCTCTTGAATTCTAGAATAATTCTCAATACATATATTAGAAGAGATGGTAATAGAATATGAGTACTTACTCAACACTTCAGATTTTTATATAGTTCAGTACAAGTGCCTATGTTGGTAGAGATTGAAGGAGAGAGGTGTTCCTGTCTTTAAAATCTTTGGTCTCTGGTTTCTGATTTGCCTTCCTCTATTTTGACCAGCATTTCCTTTTCTTTCTCTTCCTCTTAGTCTCCCTTTTCTGTCTCTTTCCCTTTGCTGTTTTCTCTTTGCTATGTTTTTGAGGTCTGATGCAAATAATAATCAATGTTTTTTATTCTTTTATGGAGTGCGTGTTATCCTGAATCACTGCTTCCAGGCAGAAAATGATGCCAGATTCTCTTAATGCTAATTCTCTTTTAATGCTCTCTCAAATCTAAAATGGAAATATACTGCTGAAAATATAGGAGAATGGGTTTCAGCAACACACAGACCTAGGTGTGTGTCATCTTAGACAATTATTCTTGGCCTCAGTTTCCTATTTCCTAAAACTAGTGTAATAATGGCATATATTACATAAAGGCTTTTCTTACAGATTCAATCTGATGATATATAAACTCTATAGTTTATATGAGTAAGAACATGAAGCAAGTAAATGTTAGCTCTGTTAATATTATAATAAAACTAGATACAAAAGTTCTACAGTTAAGCTTTTGGTATCTACAAAGTATTGTTAAATAATATTTTTAAAATTGTTAAATAACAAGTACTTTACAATGCTGTTAGATCAGTAAGAATTTTCCACATGAAGTAAAACAAAAACTCAGGAACAAATGTTATATTAGATTCATCTGTTGTATAAAATCCACCGCTTGATAGAGTACTGCAAATTGTCCAAGTCTGTCCTTGTAACTGTAGTCCAACAGCAAATACTGTCATACATTTTCGGTATGAAGGACTCTGATGCCTTCCCTCAACCTTCCATCATTTGGTCTAAGAACATATCACCTAATTAGTTCATTTTCTTGGAGCTAGAAGTTTTATTTCCTCATGATTCATTAGCCTCTAGAAAGAATAATGTAGACTTTATCAGGTATTCTATATATGTTAATTCTCACTGAAAACACCGTTAGTCTAGTTAGTCTGTTTGTGTTTGCTTTTTGCCTAGCCATCTGAAATAAAAGCTCCTACTCATTCACTGCCTTCTAAAGCACATATGGTGTTTTTCTAAGTCTTCTTCCCAAGGCACTGACATATCTTGACAGACTTTTCCTACCTCCATCAACAGCAAAGGTTCTTAAATGGTTTTGGCTAATGGATATTTGTGAGAATCTGGTGAGAAGTGCAGCTGAAAATGAATGTACACGTGTACTTGTTCTGTCTCTGAAAAGCAAGTACACATGTACGTTCATACAAAAATTTTCAAGACATTCACAGATAGACCTCCTGATACTTACCAGTTAAATTTTAGAGTTCATTCAGAAGAAGTATATATTTTATCAGTTAATTTGTATATATACCATGAAAATCTAATTGTTATCATATAGATGAAAGTCATAAAAATGTGAAGAAAATTTAGCTTCTCTACAACCCACAACCCGAGTTGGCAGTTTTATTCAACGGAGGCATGTATTTTTTTCTCCTCACTTCTAGTGTTGACATCATCCTTTATTTTAGGAGACTACTTACAACCCTCAACATCTCAACCTTCACAAATGATTTAAAAATAAATGCAGTAATTATCTTTATACTGTAGAACTAAGTAGAAAAAAGCCTTTATAAAATTCATATGAATGCCCACCTTATTTCAAACTACTATAAAGCCAAATTCATTTTTTATTTCCAATCACATTTTTATACCTGATTCATGAAAATGTCTATTAATTCCCTTATACTACCATAAAATAACTTAGTAAATTGTGAGTAAATCTTCTGATAAGACTCCCAAGAGACAGGTTAAGTATAGTTCATAATTTTTAACATATATGTGACTTACTATCTGCCAGTGTCTGTAATATACTCTTATTTTCACTTTGCAGATACTTAGAGCTTAAGGGACTCAAGAGCCATACAGTTCTTAAGCGATGGGAAACCTGCACTGCAATCCATTTCTTTTCAAATCCAAAGTCTAGGTTTTTCCACTGTGCACTTCTACATAGAATATATATTCATCCTTCTGTTTATCTGCTCCTTCCCCAACTTTTGTTGAATAATTGCCATAGCAGATTATTTAAGCAAATATATATTTGATGACAGCCTATGTACATTGAATATATGCAAATTTTATTATATTCCTTTAGTGAGAAACAAAATAATTTGAATAGTTCAGGTGGTTTTGCTCATCATTCTATTCAATGAGGATGTGCCCAGAGAGAGTCTCAAACAAGAGATATGAATCTGTGGAACCCTCAGTAGCTCTCAGTTCTGGCATGCCTCTCATAGTGAAAGCAACTAAGTATGATTCATCATCAAAAGATGGTATTGCAAATCTATATTTTGTACATATATTCTGTTGTATTTATACTGTACTACTACTACAGTAGTGTTTATATATAAACATATTCAAAATCATTGTACTCTGAGCTCATGTACAAATTTAGGGGGTAATTTTGACTAATAATAATTTGACTAATAATTTTCAAGTCAGGTACTCAGGTGCACTAGGAAGATGGTCTGAAATGCAGCTCTAAAATGGGTGTCCAGAGAGACAGATGTTGAGAGTTGGACTTCAACTGTATCCAGGGAAGAGGACATCCTGGCCCATGATACAAGCATCTAGTTAATTTTGCGGTACTAGAGGTAGATGAATCTGCTTATACCATAGTTTGACAACACAAATCACTGAAATCATCCAATAAATGCTCCCCTTACTCTGGGTTTTTTTTGTTTTGTTTTGTTTTTTTTTGTGGTGGAGTCTTGCTGTCACTCAGTCTGGAGAGCACTGGCACTATCATGGCTTATTGCAACCTCCACCTTCCAGGTTCAAGCTATTCTCCTGCCTCAGCCTCCTGAGTAGCTGGGATTACAGACACCTGCCACCACGCCCGGCTAATGTTTGTATTTTTAGTAGAGACAGAGTTTTGCCATGTTGGCCAGGCTGGTCTTAAACTCCTGACCTCAGGAGGTGATCCACCTGCCTCGGCCTCCCAAAGTGCTGGGATTATAGGTGTGAGCCACTGTGGCCGGCTGGTCTCACCATTTCTGTATACAACTTTGTAACTTGATCTTCATATAGATTAACCTATAAAAATAATACAGTTTGTTATTGCATGCAACCGATGTAATTGCTTGGTATTCTGAGGTTTTCTGATTGTTTTTACTTTGTCCAATAGCGTTTTATGTCCAATAGCGTTTTATGAATTTCAATGAAGAGACTCAATTTACCTATGACTCTAATGGCATCTAATCATATAAAGAGAATCTCAAAATATAACTCTAAGCCTTCCAACTAGGAATAAGCTCCTGGAATGTGGTAATCCCACCAAGGAACTATATTTGAGCAAACCTGAAAAGATTCATGTGCCATGGAAGAGGTAGGAAATAGGTCATGGGGAGTTTCAAATGTCATGCTGAGTGTAGCTGTTAAGATGTAGGCAATTGTGAGTCTGGCTTTTATGCAGGAAAGAAACATGTCTGTTTGGTGAATTTGTTTCCGTAGGGTGGGGAATAGAGTTGTGTGTCCTCTGATGTTTTGGTTCTCTCTTGTCTTATTTTTCTTTTGCTTATTCCCCCTTTACCACCAAATTGCCAGGTGGCACTTTCTCCTTTCCTTCTTTGCCTTTCTTTCCTCCTCAGAGCCTATGCCTCTCAACAAAAGATTCTAAGAGCCCTTTCAAATTCTACCCATGTTTAAATTCCTTCCTGTGGTTCATGTTCTTACCTATCAGACACACTTTTAGTTATTTCTAGACCTGCTACTGTAGCCTGGTCTTTCTGGTGGTAGTTTTAGACCAACCTTAGGCTAATCCTAGGTCCCCTCTTCTTTCTCCGTCAATGGCACATGCCCCCTTTTCTCACTGAAGACCTTTCTGTCAGAGGGGATGGAAGGTAGCGTGAGAGATCCCGGGCCGAGTTTGCAGTTTGTTTTGTCAGGTGTTGTACAGTTTATCTTTCTTTGTCTCTAAATTATGGTGACAGTGTGGTTTGGTATAGTTTTATTTTTCCCTATTTGTTGATCTGTGCCTTTTTTTGAGAAAATATTGGCAGATAGGGACATAGACAGCCACCATTGTCTTCAACTATCTGTAATTGCTCAAAGATAATTATGCTACCAGTATAGAGGATGGATTGGAAGAGAGGCTAAAAAATAGACTAAATAGAAGGCTATTTTAATAGTGTAGGTAAAATATAATGGGTGACACAGTTAACTTCATACATGAAGAGGCGAGTTAAGAATTTGGAAAATGTCAAGCAGCAGAAGGAAGAAAGGGTGACCCCTGGGTTTCTGACTTGAGACACTGAATATCATTATACTATAGTAGAACTATTCTGAGATAAAGAAGACAGGATAAGGACTGACTTTGGGAGATGGGAATGTATATAGAGAGGATTAAATAATTTCAGAAATATAAGTTCAGAATGCCTGAGAAATGTCCAAGAGGTCACAGTCACTGGGAATTTTTATATAAAGAGCACCCCCCAAAAATGTTGTAATTAAAGATAAAAATCTGGGAGTCAACAACAAAAGGCTGATAAGAGCTATGTTTATGTTATGTTTCCTTGTAAAACCAAGGAAAGGGGGTTAACAGAAAAAAGTAGAAAAATACACCAGGATAGAACCCCAAGGGGGTTAACAGAAAAAAGTAGAAAAATACGCCAGGATAAAACCCCAAGGGGTTAACAGAAAAAAAGTAGAAAAATACGCCAGGATAAAACCCCATTGATGGTGTAGGCAGAGAGGAAGAGGAGCAAGTGAAGACCAGGGTAAAGGAAGTCAGCAAGGCAGGAGGCAAGCCAGGAGAGGCCTATCTTGGAAGTTTGAGATTAATTCAGTTTCTTGATGTGAGTATTGCTTCATCTTAGTGAATAGGTTATAAAAGAAGTAGTAAAGGGATGTATGAATACCAAATTTCTTGAAGACTGAACATTTATTAAACTTTTCAGCAGTAGGATGTCATTGGTGATGTTTGCAAAGACCATTTCTACAGGTTGGTGGGGGGTGAATATCAGATGATAGTGAGTTGAATAGTAAGGAGTGAAGAATTAGAGGCAAGAAGTATTGATAAGGCACTCGTCTACAGTGCCTCATCCATTGCAGTTCCTGAGGGACAAAATAAGGACAGTGAAGTAAAGTAACATTTTCACAGCATTTACACTCTCGGCCTATATCACTTTTACTATGTTTGTACATGCCTTTTCACCCATTTAAAATGGAAAGTTCCTTTAGGTGAGAATATGTTCCTAGACCATTTTTGTATCATGCCATAGTTTGCACCTACCATGAATTCAGTAAGAATCTGTTGGCCAAATGAATGAACAAATGAAAGATTCAAAAGAGCCAAAACCACCCATGTTCCAAATTCCAGGCACGATAGTTAGTCCCATTGCTTGTAAAAATGTTTAGCCTCTGATTTGAAACAATGAAGAGATGCTGACTCTTTGCTTATTTTATGATCTCTGAATGACAGTCCTGGCAGGCACAGCAGAGGAGCTATTAGGATGCACAGAAGACTCTGGCACCCAGCTGAAGTATGTAAATGGCCACTCTGACAGCCCTCCTCCAAAAGCAGCTTTCAAACCTTAATATGCTTTACCATTTATCTGTCGTCTTACAAGTAAAGAAACATTTTTTCCTGTGTAACTACTCACAGACACTTATTTAATTTTATTACTGCTCTCTGCAGTGCTGTCAGACAAATCTCCTTTGAGCCCATTTTGATTAATAAGGTTTGCATTTCTTGTTTGATTTCCAAGCCCATCTCAAAGCAAGACTCCAGTACAGAACTCCAGATCTTCTCCACATTGGCTCTGTTTTGAAAGGAAGGTTCTGATTGATAGAGGTGTCAGAGAACGCACTGCCGAGAATAAATACAAAAGCAACAGCATGTGCACAGAGCCTCAGAAAGAAAGAAAACAACCCACAACAATGTGCCAGAGCTTAGTTTTTAAGAAGAAAGGTCCAAAGGAAAACTGTCGACTAAAATATCCAATGCAAGATTTCATAATCCTTCTGACTTTCATGCCAGGTATGTCTTCCTATACAGGCCAGAAATTTTTTGGTGCCAAGGGGACAAAGGGGGAGAGAAAAGGAATACATAAAGAAACGTAATAGAAATGTTTCCTGTTAAATTTATAATCCAAACATTTGCCTCCTAGACAGACTTTAATTTCTCCAGCTGGCTGTGGTGGTAATATATTTAATATTTGCATAAAGTTGGCTTGAATTCTTCAAATCCCTTATGATTATTTGGGTAGAGATAGGGTGGGCAAGCTTGCATTTCTCCAGGTTGCTTGAGCTTTATTCTCCATCTCCATTTCAAGGGACAGTTTTTATGTGTGCAGGCCCCATTGCCCCACTAAATCTTACTCAATGCCTTTACTTCCAAATTTCTCCAACTCAAGGCTATGTTTATTTCAGATTGTCCTTAAGAACTGAGAGAGGAGGGGGCCGGGCGCGGTGGCTCACGCCTGTAATCCCAGCACTTTGGGAGGCTGAGGTGGTTCGGATCAGGAGGTCAGGAGATAGAGACCACCCTGGCTAACACGGTGAAAGCCTGTCTCTACTAAAAATATAAAAAAAATTAGCCGGGCGTGGTGGTGGGCGCCTGTAGTCCCAGCTACTCAGGAGGCTGAGGCAGGAGAATGGCATGAACCCAGGAGGCAGAGGTTGCAGTGAGCCGAGATTGCACCATACCACAGCACTCCACCTTGAGCGACAGAGCGAGACTCCGTCTCAAAAAAAAAAAAAAAAAAAAAAAAAAAATTTAGAGAGGAGGTGAGAGGTAAATTTTTTTAACTACACAGGAGGACAAACAACCTAACATTGACTATTGGACACACCTGGCCTTCAAAGTTACCTACCTAGGGTATTTGCGGTGGTAATTTTCCTACTACAATCATAAACTTGCATCATGTTTCTGTCCCTTTTTCTCCTCAGACCAAGCTCACTTAGCTGTATCTCTCACCCAAAGTTTCAGATAATTCCTGCTGCAGAATAGTTGAGCCAGCCCTTCATTAGAAACCATCTGCTCATGCCCAAAGGGCCATATCCTGATATTTATGACTGAAAAGGGCTCCTCTCTCCCTAGGAGGGATTCTGTTTCAGAACTTAAATACATTTTTCTTCCTCCTTCTGCTACTTCAAAATAAAGCTCGTATGCTTTGGACTCGACATGAAAGTAATTGTGTGTTTTTACTGTCGCGTTCTCATGGAAAAAAAAAAAGTGAAGGTATCAAGGTTTATTTTACTTCTTTTATTTTTGTCCCCAAAGGATTTATCCTAATCTTTCCCACATTGGTCTGTTCTATCCTTCACAAGTCCTTGCAAAATAGGGAAGGAAAAGTAGGAACCCTTAGTTGGAGCACTAGCTCACCTCTCACCAGTTCCATCTTGGTACATTACATCCAAAAGGTTTTTTATAACCTCCTCTAAGCAAGCTCTCTCTCTTATTCCAGGATATTCAAAACATACACATTCTTGAGTTCAGAGTCCATTATATCCTCCATGACTTCCTGTCCTGTATTCCTTTCCTTTTTCACACCCCCTCTGCTAAGAGATATCTATTTGTTCCACCTCATTTGCTGAGTGAATTATTTCCCACAATTACCAAACAAACAAAAAAGTCAACCCCCATGCAACATACTTCACTGGGGGAAAAAGAGAAACAAGATAAAAACAGATATATAATATAATGAAAAAGCTACAGAAAAAATTTAAAACACAGAGAAATAGAGTAGAGTGGGTTGCAATTTTGAGTAAAGTTGTGAGAGAAGGGCTCACTGACAAGTTGATATGTGAGCAAATATTGTTGTATTGGTTTACTATTGCTGTTTTAACAAATTCTCACACACTTAGTGACTTCAAGCAACACACAATTATTCTCTTCTAGTTCTGGATATCAGAAGTCTGGAACCAGTTTCCCCAGGAGAAAATCAAGGTGTAGGCAGGACTGTACTTGGTTCTGGAGGCCCTGGGGGAGAATCCATTTTCTTACCTTTTCCAGTTTCTAGAGCTGCACTCCTTGGCTCAGGACTCTCCTCCATCTCCACCGCCAGCAACGTAGCACAGTGCTTCAGTAGTCACATCACCTTCCTCCACATCATGTCTCCCTCTGCCTTCCTTGAAAAAGCACGCTAATCATTGCAATTAGGGCACACCTGAGTAATCCAGGCTACTTTCTTCATCTTAAAACCCTTAACTTAATCACATCTGAAAAATCCCCTTTGCCTTATAACGTATTATTCACAGGTTCTGGGGATTAGAACCTGGATACCTTTGGAGGCCAAAATGGAGACTACTGCAGATAGTAAAAGAGCAAGCCATGCAACAGTGTGTAAGGGAGATAGTTCCATGCCCATAGAATGGCAACTACAGAAGTTTCGAGGATACATTTCAAAAGCACCCATAGATGGGCACTTGCTCAGAAGGAAAGCCAGTGTGGCCTGAGTAAAGCAAGTAAACAGAAAGTAGATGAGGTCAGAGAGACAAGGAAGAGGGTCTAGGGACAGAGTGCATCAGCCAATCAGCTATAGCTTGGAAATCCATTGTAAAGGTTTTGGCTTTTATTCGGAGGTGAGAGACAGCTAATGTGAAGAATCCATTCAGGTGAATGCATTAGAAATGCTAAAATGCTTGATTTCTTTTCCAGACATTGCTACAATCTTATCACAGTGTTATAATTCTTTTTGACTTTTCTCTTTACTCTGCCCAAAGCACATACACCCAGTGAAAAACTTCTCTATTCTAAATCATCTGAATTTGAAGAGCCAAGGTTTCTAGAATGTCTGTTTTTTCCTTTCCCCCAAATGTAGTTTTAAAAGCCTTCTAACATAGACGTTAAGGGTTACACCACTGCTCCCAGTAATGTACCATTCTTATTACAGCGTTATTAAATCTTTGGATTTTATTGTGCACCACATTCTTTTTTGAGCATTTGATGTACAAATATCCTAGGCAATTAAAAAGGGGAGTGAGAAAAGGAGGGGCTGTCTACATGAGGCTATTCAAATACGTGCCCTCAAAGTCTTCAAGCACAGTGGGTATCACCTGGATAAGTACAGGCAGTTTTTGATGTTTGATGTTCGGATGGAAAACTCACCTGCCACTGACAAGAACTGTTAATGAGGCTCTTCAGCGCTGGGAACACGATGCGCTTGCTCAAATGCATTGATGGCCTGCAAGCCTTGGCTTGTATCCCACGCTGCTCCCTGGCACGGGAGACTGATAGTGTTCAGCAGTCTCCCGGTGATGACTATTGTGTCTGATGTGGGCTTGGAGAGCCAATTTGGAAGTCAAAAACTAAACCTTGTCGTTTCTCTCTGCATTCTTGCCACAACAGTTTAATTCTCCAGGCAATGTGCATGCTTCTGACTACCTAGGGAAAGGATCATACACGAGGAAGTATGGGTTCAGTATTTCAATGTATTATCTCACTGCACCGAGCGTCTACATTTCCAGCTGCATTCATTCCCCAGTAAGCAGTGGACAAGTAAAGTGCCCAAACAAGTGAGAGGAGGCAATTTTAATGACTAGAGAGTTGCTACATAGGTGTGTGTACTTAAGGTGGCCATTAAAACCTCAAGAGGGAGTAAAAATCTGTAGTTTAAATTTCACAATTATTTGGTTACTTCTGCTCCCTTGTCCCAAACCATGTTTCCTGCCCCATTACATGCCCTTTGGAGGTATAGA
The DNA here is from genome assembly GCF_006542625.1 of Nomascus leucogenys. NCBI lineage: Eukaryota > Metazoa > Chordata > Mammalia > Primates > Hylobatidae > Nomascus > Nomascus leucogenys. The sequence goes on from NC_044390.1 coordinate 27,091,571, forward strand.
TGAATTAACAAAGAAATGTAGATGAATTTTGCTACAGGGCCTAATCCTCAGGATCTTTTTAAGAGAGTTTCCTCGGTCTAATAAATATTCAAAACAACCAGGTTGAGCAAATCCTAAACCACTTATCTGGTTAGTAATCTTAGCTTAACCCCATGTCTTCAACAAAGCTTTTGTTATCATTTGACAGGAAGGTATTTGTCTTTTGGGGCAAAACGGAGGGCATTGAACAGAAGTGAAAAAAATCTAGGTACAGGGAGAGCAAGAAGCTTTAGAAGTGGTTTGTCCAGGTGGTACAGATATCAACCAGCATATGAGCTACTGGCCTGCAATTTCCGCCTGTTTCTTTTTTTTTTCTTTTTTTTTGAGACGGAGTCTCGCTCTGTCACCCAGGCTGGAGTGCAGTGGCGCGATCTCGGCTCACTGCAAGCTCCGCCTTCCGGGTTCACGCCATTCTCCTGCCTCAGCCTCTCCGAGTAGCTGGGACTACAGGCGCCCGCCACCATGCCCGGCTAATTTTTTGTATTTTTAGTAGAGACGGGGTTTCATCGTGGTCTCGATCTCCTGACCTCGTGATCCGCCCGCCTTGGCCTCCCAAAGTGCTGAGATTACAAGCGTGAGCCACCGCGCCCGGCCCCGCCTGTTTCTTGGTGCCCGGAAGATCAGGTGTTTTGCAGTTATAATGTGTACATGAATCACTCAATACTAATTCAACATTTTTCAGCACCTCCTATGGTGCTAGCCTCTTTTCTAAGTTGAGAACTCACATTCTAGTGTTTATGGACCATGTACAATGACTCTGTTATGCAGATCCTTCTCTTCCTCACTAACGTGGAGGACGGCAGCTTGGTGTGCAAAGAACATTTTTTGCTTAGATTGAACAATTCTAGATTCTATTCTTAAACTTCCCTTTAAGCAAGTCTGTTCAATGCATGGCATCTCAATGTCCTCATGTGCAAAATATGCATGTTAGTTCAGCGATAACTTGCTCATAAATGCATTTTGTATTGACTTCTTGCTCTTCCCTGTTTCATTTCTTTACTGCCCTATTGGCGCTTCTTAAGATCACCCCCCGACTCCAAATAAACTACTTAGACACAAGTTCTTATCTCAGGGTTGTCTTTCTCAAGGAACACAGCCTATGATAGATATCTAACTCTATCCATGATTTATAAAACTCTGCCCACTGACTAAAGGTGAGACTATGAGTTACAAAAACTGGAGGATATTGGGTAATTGGTTCTAATAATTTTAGAGAGTTCAAATAACAAAGTTAACAATAAATAAATGGAAGAGTTAGAAGTAAAACCCAAGATTGGTGAATATGACAATATATAATTTTTATTTTCGTTTGCATACACACAAAAACTCACTAAGTCTAAAGGAATTTAACAAACTGGAAGAATTTATCAAAACATATACCACAAATGACTAAAATCCCTAGCACATATAAAACCCTTAAAATTGAGAGAGAAAAATAAAAACCAAAAGAAAATATCAAAAATATTTGAACAAACCATTCTCATAAAAATGATACAAAAGTTCTTTTCAAACAGGAAAAACTGTTCAAAGTCACTTGTAATTAGAGAATTGCAAATAAGACAATACTAAGGTACCATTTTTCACCGATCAGACTGGAAAAAAAATTAGAAACACAACAGAACATTCTGTCATTGGGGCTCTGGGGGAAAAAATTACTCTCACGCATTACTGGTAGGAATGCAAAGTGGTACAGCCCTTCTAGAGGGATATTTAGCAACACCTAACAAACTACATATGCAATTACCTTTCAACCCAACAATCACAGTTTTTGGAATTCACCCTGAAGACACATCCAATGATGCAGAAATACATATGCAAATATGCATCATTCATTGATACATTACTTGCAAAATTTCAAAGTATTGAAACAAGCTAAATATTTACACATAGGAAAATGGTTGAATAAACTAGCGTTTCCACTCAATGGTGTACTGTGCAGCTATAATAAAAGAATGAAGATGATCTCTATAAACTGATAAGGATTTTTAGGATATACTACTAAATTAAAAAAACAAGTATCTACAGTATGCTACCTTCATGCAAGAAAGGGATGAAAGACAATTCACATGCATCTATTAATAGTATTTCGCCAATGTTAATTTCCAGATTTTGATAGTTGCAACACAGCTAAGGATTATAAATATGGGCTGTATGAAAATTATCTGTGCTATTTTTGTAAATTTTCAGGTCTAAAATTATTTCAAATTTAAAAACCTTTTTAAAAAAGGGTGAAGTCTGATTTATCTCATCAGTAGTGCCCTAAAGAATCTAATTGTTTCTTCTTGCCACCCAAAATTTCAAAACTACACTATGATCTACTTTCGGAACTACACTATGACCTACCCTTTAGAAGGCCCAGTTATTCAGCTTTTTCTTTGAGTGTGTACAGCCATCCCACAGTTATTCAATATATTTTTTTTTTCCAAGGCAAATGAAGTTAGTTTTTATTTGAATGTAATCAAAGAAACATAATTGACACTGGCTAGCTTAAAGGATAGACTTTTCAATTCTATTTCAAGGTTTAATGTTTCCATGTTCAAGTGGAAAATGTATTGTAAGAAAAAAGTTAAAATGGGTCCAATGTGATCTTTTTTCTTTCTTTTAATACAAAATGCTGACATCTTATTGTCTTAAGAATTGAAATATGCTTTGAAATTTAGGGAAATTTTTAATTAAAAATACAAGGATGTAGACAGAAGAAGCGGTAATAGAAGAAAACTTTCCTATTTGGTAATAATTGTTACTGCTCTCAATTTTAATGTGCTATGACTCAACTTCTTGTCTCACTCTGCCTGGAAGTCCCTTTTACACCACTCTATCTGAATCTCAGAATGACATCAAACAGAGTGGGAAGTGTTTACTCACCAGCATGTATCTATTTTCTCATTTTAAATCTTCAATGCCGACTTTCTAATTCATTTCTCTCTTCATTCCTTTCTCTGCAGCTTTTGCCATCTATTGTGGCCCCTCACACGTTTCTATCTTCACCAGGGATTTAACAATATTAATTAAAAAAAAAAAAAAAGAAAAGGAAAAAAAAAGCTAAAGTACCTTCACCTTAAATGAGCCTCCAACAAACATTCCCTGATTCGATACGGGCCAATGTTAGAATGCAAATATGTTTGGTGATAGTTAGGACTAGATTAGGAGCTAGGAAAAACTGTAAAGACCAGAATTTGTCCAGGTTTCTTACCCTCCTGGTCGGTTTTCTTTTCCCCAAGAATCATTTACTTATTCACTTAAAAATAATAAAATTGTAAAAACATGGGTAGGCAAATGTGAATACATTCAGTAGGATCTCATACTTTGAGCAAAAGACAGGCACATAAACAAATACAGTATTATATAAGGGCTATAATGTTTGCATGAACCTTCTTTGATTTAAACAACAAAAAACACAGTAATCCAAATAAAGTATGAGATTTAATTTAAAACATCAGCAACAACAGATATGATTGTATAGATCCAACAACCATTAGTTTATACCCTTCATGAATCCAGTTGCAAGCAATTGATCTCTTCCCACAACACTAATTTTTTACCTCTTTTATGCTAAGTATAGCAGTGCTTTGTCCAAACTTTATCTTCAAATATCTGTTTCCTTTTGTATTTTAGTGTATTTTGTATTTTAGGCTATATAGCATTGCCTTCACTCTCAAAATATATATATATATATCTTGTATCTCTAGTATTTATATATGTGTATATATATATCAAATTCATATATATAAATACTAGAGATACATATCTATATCCCTGTGTATATATATGTATATATCCTTGTGTCTCTAGTATTTTTATATATATATATATGTATATATATATACACCATAATTGCAAGTTTCCTGGGGCCTCCCCAGCAATGCTGAACTGTGAGTCAATTAAACCTCTTCCTTTTATAAATTATCCAGTCTCAGGTATGTCTTTATTAGCAACATGAGAATAGACTAATACAATTGGTTTTGAGGGATTTAATCAAAGAAAAATATTGGGTTTTTATGTTAAATGTCCTGTTTGCTCTGATAACATGTCATTCTGTGGTAAACTACAGAGGAACAAGGGTAGTTATTTATTCATTCATTCATTCATTTTTACTCAGTGACACTCATGGAGTGCTACAAGTTGGGGCTGGAGGTAGAGGTAGTACATGTTAGTCTTGTCCTAATCTTAAAAGTGTAGTAAAAGCTATTGATGGCTAATTGAGGGTATAATGGGAATTAGATTTATATTTCCAAAGGATCAACTTGGAGAGTCAATTTGTAAAGTGGCCACTGATAGAGCAGATATTATTATAGTAGTCTAAGCGGACATAGAGAGAAGTGAGTGAATTCAAGAGAAATCTAAAAGATAAAAATTGGCAGGCCTCACTAATGGACAAGACTTGGAGACAGAAAGAAGCAGGAATGAAAAATGAGTCCCACATTACTATCTTGAGCAACTATATTGCTGGAGGTTTCTTTCACAGAGATATGGAAATGGGAGAAATGCACCAGACTTAGGAAGGCTAATCAGGAAGTTGAGTTACCACTGAAATATGGATGAGAAACTGTCAATAGCATTTAACACTATTCATCACATTTTCCTTAGAATAATTTCTTCTTTTGGCATCTACCTGGTATTCTTTATACCTTTTTATATTCTCTTACTAAATATATTTTGCCTATTTTGAACTCTAAATCTTGGAGTCCCCAGGGCTTTGTCCTTGGACTCCATCTCTTTTCTATCTCACTCATTCTCTATATGAGCTCATCCAGTGGCATGGCTTCACACACCATCTACCCTGTGAAAACTCCCACATTTTGATCTAAATCTTCAATGTTGTGTTATATAGAAGCTGGTATCTATCTCACACAAAAATTTTATGCTTTCTTTGATGCACAAGATCTCTCACTACCTAGCTACTTCCCACACACAAATGCGCCCAGGATTGCTTTATGACTCACAAAAGAGGCTGGGCCTTGAACTCACAGATAAACTTTAAAGAGGCTATTTGAAAGAAAGCATTAGTTTGAAAAGTAGTCAAATATACAACTGAAAATATGGGGGAAAGCACAATATTTTTTCAGATCAAAAAAGGATATGAGATTGAACATTATTTAAATGATCAAGATGACCAAGTGATTAAAACAGAGGATCTTTCTGTTATGTGTGATTGTTTTAATGTGTAAAACTGGTTATATGAAACTCTGTTGAATAAAGAGGGCCCCATTTCATAATCTCCAGATGAGACCACTCTCCAGAACTTCAGACACATACATGTAACCTCCACATCTCCACTTCAATTTCAAGTAAGCATCTTAAAATTAATATGTCAAACTTACACTCCTAATAGTACGCACCAGCCAACTGCTTAGCTGTAGTGTCATCATTTCACATTTCATCTTTACATGGCCAAAACCTTTGGAGTTGTATTAGTCAGGAGTCAGGATTCTCCAGAGAAGGCACACACACATACAGAGAGAGGGAGACACTGTGTGTGTGTGTGTGTGTGTGTGTGTGTGTGTGTGTGTGTGTGTAAATACAAAGGAAAAGAGAGAGGTGGAGATTTTAAGGGCTTATCTCAGCAGCAATTGTGGCAGCTGGTAAGTCTGGATTCTATAGACAAGTTAGCAGAGGCTGGAGATTCAGGTAGGAGTTGATGTTTTAGTCTTGAGTCTGAAAGCTGGAAATTCAGACAGAATTTTTATATTCCAGTCTGTAGTCAGAATTCCTCAGTCTTTGCTCTTAAGATATTCAACTGATTGGATGAAGACCACCCAGATTATGGAGGGTAATTTCCTCTAAGTCAACTGATTGTAAATGTTAATCACATTTTTAAAAATACCTGTACAGTAACATCCGGACTAGTGTTGACCAAATATCTGATCACCATAGTCTAGCCAAGTTGACATAAAATTAACTATTCTGGGATTGATCCTTGACTTTCCTTGACCCAAAATCCAATCACTCCCCAACTCCATCCACTTCACTTACCACTCTGGTCTAATTTATCACCATCTTTCTTCTGGATTATTGCAATCACCTCCTACTAGGTTTCCCTCCTTCTACTTTTGCATCCTCTAGGCATGCTCCCAACCTTAGGGCCTTTGCCCTTGCTCTTCTCTCTGCCAGGAAGACTTTAGCCTTGCCTACCCACATGACTGACCCAGCCACTTCTCTGGTCTTAACTCAAAAGTCCCCACCCAGTTCAACCTTCCCTGGCCCTATCTGTCATCTGTCACAACGCATACTTCACTTCCCATTCCCTGCTTTATTTCTTTTCTAACTCTGTGTAACTTACCTACTTAAGTATTGTCTTTCTCCCAGTAGAATATGAGCTCTGCAGGTAAAACTTGTGTGTGTGTGTGTGTGTGTGTGTGTGTGTGTGTGTGTGTGTATGTGTATTGGAGAAGCGAGGGTGTTTGTCATTGTATCCTAGGACCCAGAATCCCAGAATACTGCTTGGCCTATAGTAAGTACTCAAGAATACCGGTTTAATGATGGAAGTAGCTTATGGAATTTAATCAGAATTAAAGGAAGTTTTAGAATTTGGGGTATCAGCAATGTAAGGTTGTTAGGGATTATTCAAGGCAGAGGAAATAACAAAAATAGAATCTTGGCCTAAAACAGATAACATGTTAAGGGGACAGTAAGAGTTCAGCATGACTGAAAAATGTAAAGTTCAGTGTGGACGCAATTAATGTAGAATGAATTTAGATTAGTCTGCAGGAGTTGATTAGAAAATGCCTCATGGGAACTTTATACTAGATAATGGGGAAATATTGAAAGATTTTAAGAAAAAGAGTGACAAGGTCATATTTTCACTCTAAAATCTAATCAGAGACTGCAATTTAGATAATATATTAGCGAGGGGCTAGGAAGAGGAATAGTTGTTTCCAAAATGATCTTGCCTACAATAAGATAACTCTCAGGGTTACTGTGTCTTAAGGAGAGAGAGAAAAGGGATAACAACGTTATTAAAGATGAGAATCTATCCCCTACAGTAAATGAAAACAAAAGTTAGTAGAAAAAAGGTCATCCCCTTATAGGTTTCTACGTCTGTGTTGCACAAAAATAAAGTCATTTTGAAGCAATAAACAAATATAATTGTAACAATGATTCAGGTACATGTGGGAGCCGAGGAACTAATTATTTTCACCCTCTAAAGTACCTACTGCAGTTTATCAAGTTTGCAAGATAAATGTTTTAATTCACTACATTTACATAAATCCCCTTGCAGCACTTTTTTTTTTATCAGTGCACTTACAAAATGAATTGATTTTCTAACGTTCTCCAACTTTTTTCAATTAGCATACTTACATTCGCAGTTTTCAAAATTCATTTTTTCATTACGTAAATACCTTATCAATTTATCACCAAAAATATGGATTTCCAGAATCAATCAAAATGTGAAAATTTAATTTCCTCCCTTATAATAGAGTCCATCTTGTCTTACCTTCTACATAATACTCACCGCTTTCATTAAATCAAAGCTAGTAACCTTGCTGTTAGGTTTAGATGCTAAGCCTTAGAAAGAATTGAAAAAATTAAATTGTGAGTTGGTACAAAAGCTCAGACCATCATGAAAGACTACTAAGTAAATCTGTATTTTTCAACAAAATAAAACTCTTCAAGCGTGAGTTTTTTTATACGAATTGTTCATCCTCTTCATTGGAACAGAACTTTGTGAGGTGATCTGTAATACTAACTATATTACAATCAGAAAGCAAAATTCTACCTTTTATAATGCTCGCTAAATATATTAGAATAACAAGTATCAATACACATTTCTGTGCTTATTATGTTCTTTAAGTACCTCCTAAAAGAGGTAGCATTTGAGAGATGGGAGGAAGAAGCAGAAGGATGTAATTAAACCTTTAAGCACATTAAAGAAAACATTAGAATAGATCTAAGCCTGATCTATTACACAAATAGCTCTTAGACAACCCCAAATATTAGCCTAGCGGATAGAATGACTGCCTTTTCCTCATTTTTTCTCTCTTGGGTTCACAGTAGCTCAGTTCTGATTCCTCAGATTAATGTTTTTGTCTATATCTGAGTCTTTTGGGTGCAAAACTGGAACCAACCAACTGAGGTCAGACCAAGAAGAATGTAATGTTTCTCTCAGCTTTAGACAGGTTAATCCCTGACTACAGGCCCTTGACCTCCCTTTTCTTATTCACTTTAGGAAACTTGCAATTGCTAATTTTTGCTCTATCGCTTTGAAATGTAAATGTTCTACAACCCAGTCATGGTTTTCTCTAAGACCTGGGAAATAGAAACATTAAGAAAAGTAGAGCCCCAGTCTCCAAGTCTTCGTGAGAGAGTAAGAGCCTAACCTGGGGGAAAATGCCAATTAGCAAACACAGATGGCCTAATCATATTGCCCAGTGCCCCATCCTAGGTCTTCAAGTATTTTCCCAATAGATCACTCCAGTGTTTAACAACTCTTCTGCCTTTTGTTTCAGTGGAATTGAATTCATTCTTTCTCTTTATTCCAACAGTCTTGACTACTGTTGAAACAGAAGAAGACTTGATGAAGTCTTCTCTGCCTGTTTAACTGCATCCAGTGCAATTTTTCTTTGAGAAGTCACAGGCTGATATATTCTCCACTGATGGAGACAGTCACAGCCCTATTTGGGCCATAGTTTTAATAATTAGGCCCCAAGGGTAACAAGAACACAAAACTAGAGGGTGTTTGTGTGTGTTTGCATGAGTGTGTGTATGCGCACGCGTGCAAATGCGTTGGCTGGGCAAATTAGACACAGCTTTTCTTTGGATTTACCTTCCTATATGCAGAAGTTCCTGTAGATAACTGTTCCATCCCTCCTCTTCAGGGGAGGAGTGCATTAGCTACTTGGTAATATTGGGAACAATAGATCTGTCTGGCTGTGTGGCCAGCTCAGTGGGGCAGTATGAGACAGAGTAAGCACTGTAAAACTTTTACATTAATTAATTGTGAAATAAATAACTACATTTCAAATTCAGGCAAGAAGCAAGGAGATCATTTTTTAGGTTCTCAAATGCTAATAGTTTGTCGGGCCAGTACTTTAAAAAGTTGAAGTACTTAAAACACCAAATTTAGAAATTAAGCTTAAAATATTTGAGGGGATTGAATTAACTAATTTATTCAAGGAACTAATTGTTTGAGAGTTTAAACTGTTAAACTTGAGCTAATCAAATGTTAACTAAATGTTAACGGTAGAGGGTGTCTAGGTTCTTGGCATCTTGAACAAAGAATTGGACAAAACTCATAAACAAAGCAAGGAAGGAATGAAGGGATCTATTAAAAATGAAAGTACACTTCACAGTGTGGGAGCGGGCCTGAGCATAGTGGGGCTCAAAGGCCCTGTTACAGAATTTCTGGGAGTTTAAATACCCTCTAGAGGATTCCATTGATTAGCTGGGGTACACCCTACGTAAATGTAGAGAATGAAGTTACAAAGTCATTTACAGCCTACGCCCTATGGAGAGGATATTTCCTGTCCTAGCTGAAGTGTGAATCCACCTTAGCTCCTCACCCTATTTTCCTGCCTCCTCACCCTATTTTCCCTGCCTCTTCACCCTATTTTCCTGCTTCATAAAGAGTAAGTAAAAGAGTATAAGTGACTATTCTTTTTCAAATAAAATTTATTTAGATTTTTGAATGACATAAAATTTATAAAATGTAGCTTGAAAACCTAAGGCAAATGTGGTTATTGAATTTGTAACGCTAATAAATTGAATATCAATTTAACTGCAAATTGTAAGAGTATTCATTGCTAAAAGGCATTGAAATACTTACATTAACTATTAAAATAATAATCTATCCAGACTTTCAGGAATTATTTTGAATAGCTTGAGAACAGATGTGAATGTCACTAAAGGATCCATGAAAGGATTTTGAATATTGGTTATGAGGAAATTATGTATATAAATTTCCTTGGATACTTCTTCAAAAAGAAATCAACAACAAAAAGATAAACCCCTTTAAAATAAACTTTCCATATTTTAAATATCAAGGAAAATATAATCTGATAATTTTATAATTTTATTTATTTATTTTTTTAAGACAGAGTTTAACTCTTGGTGCCCAGACTGGAGTGAATGGTGTAATCTCAGCTCACTGCAACCTCTACCTCCCAGGTTCAAGGGATTCTCTTGCCTCAGCCTCCCAAGTAGCTGGGATTATAGGCATGTGCCACCATGCACAGCTAATTTTTTGTATTTAGTAGAGACAGGGTTTCACCATGTTGGTCAGGCTGGTCTCCTGAGGTCAGGATTTCGAGATCAGTCTGATAATTTTAAATTGATGTTTATTTTAGCTAACATATGAGATTTCAATAGGTCGTTCATTACTTAATGACCCAATTCTATACAAATGGACAGAGTTTTATTTTTTAACATTTTAAGAAATAGGAAAGACGTTTGTACAGAAACAAGTATGATGCAATTGTGGCCACTTAGGGCACTGTCACCTCACTTTACTATTTTAAATTACAATCAAGGTAGAAGTCACTGTGCTAAGCGATTAATCTAGAAACAATCTGAGTGTTTCTATTGCAATCGTGAGTGTCACGACATACATACAAAATAATATTTTAAAAGAACTAGAATGAGATAGTATATAAAGTACAGTAAAATTTCATTTCTTCTTGGGTGTCCCCAAATAATCAGGTGTATTTGCTCTAACTCTTACAAGGTAGGTAAGCACTTGACCAGGGATGTGATGCAAATTTGGTATACCTAACTAAATGTTCATTGTCAGATTATGTGACTTCCCAGTCATAAAATTGTTCCTTTGAGAAATATGTTATGTTTCAATGAGATCTAATTTATTCTGATTTTCAGAAAATAATCTAGTGAGAAAATAGTCACTTCCTTTATTCAGACATATGAAGGCAAGCCCTGTTTCTTCTTTGAATGCATATGTCACGAAGATAACATTACCATTTAAATAAATGTCATCAATGGGAAGTCAGTAGCAGTCAGTAAAAAAGCTAATTGCAACACTTTCAAGATGAAAAACGTGAAGAGAGTCTCAGAGAGCTAAAAAATATTTACAGCTTAGTATAATTAAAGAAAAAAACAAATGAAGCAAGGATAAAGAATGCAGAATGTGGGGAGGTGACAAGACAGAGTGGAAGGAAATGGACCTGAGGGAGAAAAGAAGGAAAAGGGTAAGCAAGATTGGCAGTTACTAAAGGCTGTTGGATTGTTCCCATCAATAACAGGGAGAGGCATTTCTCAAGGCCACTCCATGACACAGGAAAAGAAGAAGCTGGAGAAAACAGCAGGTCTCAAAGCCAAGCTGTTTCACTCACAAAGGGTTGATTTAGCTCTGTGCGCTGTTGGAAAGAATTAACATGTGCATAGCTGAGGGAGAAATTCAGACCTTTCTACTTTTCACCCGATTCAAATAAAAATCAGGACACAATCAACATAACAAAAGATATGCCGATTACTTAATATAATTCTACTGCATTCATCAAAAGCCTTTCTCTGTTTAGAAGCCTGTTCTTCACAATATTTAGGTGTCTCACAGAGATAATGAAATGCATCATCAAAGAAGCACTTATATTCACATGCATTAGCAAAAGTGTAGGTGAGGCCACCTACTGGGTATGCTGTGAAGTGCAAGAAGTTCCTCCATTTTAAAATACCTCTTTTACCCGTGTGTCAATGTGAAAGAAATTTCCAACAGGATGTTTCAGATTTAGGCATTCTTTTCTTTGAAGACCCAGGTTAAAATACAAGTCTGTCAACTGAAGGGAAAACTCGACTTCCTCTGTAGGCCTGATCCTTATCTGTAATGGTTAATTTCACTGCAGATGGCAAATTTGGGGTATTCTCCCCAGGTTTGTTTTTTGTAAAGTTTCCCAATTCATATAAGGTGGCATGAGAGAATTATGTATAGAATTATTATATACTGAAGCATGTATAACCTTAAAAATGTATTTGTATTTATAACCACTATGCATCTATAAGATCAAAGGCAATTACAAATACCAGTAAAATTATAAAATTGAGACAAGTCAAATGAAGAGTATAAATTTAACATAAAGAGAATATTGTCTTGCTTAAAGTGAATCGTTGAATGCTTAATGAGTCATGTGATGAATGAATTTTTCCACTACTGAATTTTCACTCAGAGAGCATGCTTGACACCGTGGACTGAATTCATCATACACATTTTAAGCACCTATTGTTTATGCAATGATTCTGACTCTGTTCTTTTAACAATAGCCCTCAACACTTAAGAGTAGCACAGTCTGACTGGAACTCCATTATAAACATAAAAATTCAAGGTCTAAAATCAAGCACAGAAATCAATTAGCAAAACTTGGTTTTAAGATGGCTGTCCAGGCCGGGCGCAGTGGCTCACGCTTGTAATCCCAGCACTTTGGGAGGCCGAGGTGGGCGGATCACGAGGTCAGGAGATCGAGACCACGGTGAAACCCCGTCTCTACTAAAAATACAAAAAATTAGCTGGGCGTGGTGGTGGGCGCCTGTAGTTCCAGCTACTCAGGAGGCTGAGGCAGGAGAATCACGTGAACCCGGGAGGCGGAGCTTGCAGTGAGCCGAGATTGCGCCACTGCACTCCAGCCTGGGCGACAGAGCGAGACTCCGTCTCAAAAAAAAAAAAAAAAAAAAAAAAGATGGTTGTCCAAATGATCCAGAGTATGTTTATTTTAAAAAAAATCTTAAATACTTAAATTCAAAAATTTACCACATTCAAAAATTATTCATGTTTAGTATTTGCATTTGCAGGCTCCAATTTAAACTACATTGCTACAGAGCAATGTTGTCTAACAGAACTTCCTGTAATCAGCCGGGTACAGTGGCTTATGCCTGTAATTATAGGTATTAAGAAGGTTGAGGAGGAAGAATTACATGAGGCCAGGAGGTCTAGACCAGCCTGAGCAACATAGTAAAATCCTGTCTCTAAAAAAAATATATTTTTTTAATTAGCCAGATATGGTGGCACGTGTGTCAATTACTTGGAGGGCTTAGGAGGGCGGATTGCTTGAGCCCAGGAGTTCAAGGTCGTAGTGAGCTATGTTGTGCCACTCCAGCCTGGATGACAGAGCTCTCCCTGTCTCTAAAAATAGATAAATAAAAATAAAGAAAGAAAAGAAAAGCTTTCTGCACTAATGAAAATGTTCTATATCTGCACTATCCAATACAGTATTAACCACATGTAGCTATAGAGTTCCTTCAAATGCAGCTAATGCAACTGCCAAATTGAATATTAAATTTTATTTAATTTTGACTAAATTTAAATAGCTACATAGGGCTAGTGGCTACTGGAATAGTCAGCACTGTTGTATTTTTATTAAACCCTCATTAAATCCTGGCTTTCCAAAATATTACTAAAACAACATGGTATAATAGAAATTAACACAAGTTAGTAACTTAGAACAACAAGCATTTATTAGCTCACACAGTTTCCATAGGTCATGAATTTGGTAGCAGCTTAGCTGGGTGAGTCTGACTCAGGGTCTCTCATGATGCTGCAGCCAAGATGTTTGTGTGGGCTAACAGTAATCTGATGGCTTGACTGTGGCTGAAGGATTAACTCTAAAATGGCTCACTCACAGGATTGTTGGCAGAAGGCCTCAGTTCATTGCTGGCTGTTGCAGGAGGCCTCCTTTCCTTGCCAGGTGGATTTCTCTATGAGGCTGTTCAGTGTCACCTCACAAAATGGCAGCTAGCTTCCCCTAGAGCATGTAATCCAAGCTTCCTCCAGAGTGTGCCATCCGAGAAAGGAAGTCAACATGCTTTTTAAGATATTGTCTCTAAATTCATATCCTGTCACTTTCTTTACTAGAAACAAGTCACTACATCCAACCTACTCTCAAGAGGAGAGGAATTAGGCTCCATCTCTTGAAGGCAAGAATATTAGAAAATTTGTGTGCATAATTTAAATCCACCATAGACATGTTAACGTATCTAAAGCAATGGAACTAATAAGTGGAAAAGCCTGCATCTGAACTTATTTCAGTCTTAGTCTGGAACCAATGTTTTAATTGCAGCTCTCCAGTGCCTAGGAAAACTATATATTCTAATGCATTATCTCTTGAGAGCACATTTAGAAACCAAATGCAATCTAAATGTGAGTATCTACTTTAATTTTTCTTGATTTTAAAAAGACGTAGCATTTCAAAAATCTATTTATAAGTTCCCAAGTGCAATTTGACATTATAGTCTCATCATTTGAAACTTTTCCTCTTTCCTAAGAAATTGGGTAGATATTAAGCTCACAAAGAAAGTAAAGCAACCAGCAAGTTGTTTGGAATTCCAGTATCTATTTCTAGAAATTCCAGTTAAACTTCTCTTTTTTACGAAACCTCAGAGTGATAGCCATGCCCTAACTCCTCTTTGACAGTCTCTTCTATATTCCTGCTTAAGATGTGCCCCACGTAGTTATACTCACGGAAGTGGTACAATCAGGGAAGCACAGTTTGAATGATGTTTACAATCTTTACCTGATCTCTCAAAAAATAATAAAGGTGATTCAAGTACATAGTTGACATGAATTCTTACTAAAATTCCAAATACCAAGGAAACGCCCCAGAGCCTCTCATTGTTCTGAGGAAAGAATGCTTTGCATTCTCTCCACCATTCCATGCCCCACTTTCTCCACCTCTCCCACTCCACCCACCATGTGTGCCTTCACACATCTTTCTTTGGGGCCTGTGAACTGCTCAGAAGTATATTAGCTATGCTTTTCTCCCCACTCTTGCTGAAGAATTTGGCAGTGGAACTGTTGTCCTTTCTGCTTCTTCATGCACAGACTCTTCGTCACCAGAGCCCAAAGCACCAATGACCATAAGAGCAGTAGAAATAGCAAAATAATCTACTAATCCACAACCTTCCATGGCAATTGGAGAGAAGGGGGATCTATATATATGATTATTTTCTCTGCTACTCCAGACATAGGTGACTGGACCAGGAACTGGTATCTGACATAAAGGCAGCCATCTGCAGGATGAGCAGGAATCTGAGAAGTGGTTTGGCAGAAACACAGTCCAGGCTAAGGGATCCAGAGTAAATGGTGACTGAGAAAATCCCTTGCACTCTTTTTTTTTTTTCTAGGAAATTTAACTGTGAAACACTTAGTAAGGAAATAAATGAGTAGAGAGAGCAGAAGCCTAGAGATGAAGACCTACAAGGCAGTAAGCCTTGTGTGATTAGCCCTGAGTGACAAGGAAGAAAACTAGGTTTAAAACAAAGTCTATCTCATTGTGGTTTTGATTTGCATTTCTCTGATGGCCAGTGATGATGAGCATTTATTCGTGTGTTTTTTGGCTGCATAAATGTCTTCTTTTGAGAAGTGTCTGTTCATGTCCTTCGTCCACTTTTTGATCAAAACCACAATGAGATACCATCTCACACCAGTTAGAATGGCAATCATTAAAAAGTCAGGAAACAACACGTGCTGGAGAGGATGTGGAGAAATAGGAACACTTTTACACTGTTGGTGGGACTGTAAACTAGTTCAACCATTGGGGAAGTCAGTGTGGCGATTCCTCAGGGATCTAGAACTAGAAATACCATTTGACCCAGCCATCCCATTACTGGGTATATACCCAAAGGACTATAAATCATGCTGCTATAAAGACACATGCACACGTATGTTTATTGCGGCACTAGTCACAATAGCAAAGACTTGGAACCAACCCAAATGTCCAACAACGATAGACTGGATTAAGAAAGTGTGGCACATATACACCATGGGATACTATGCAGCCATAAAAAATGATGAGTTCATGTCCTTTGTAGGGACATGGATGAAACTGGAAATCATCATTCTCAGTAAACTATCGCAAGGACAAAAAACCAAACACCACATGTTCTCACTCATAGGTGGGAATTGAACAATGAGAACTCATGGACACAGGAAGGGGAACATCACACTCCGGGGACTGTTGTGGGGTGGGGGGTGGGGGGAGGGACAGCATTAGGAGATATACCTAATACTAAATGACGAGTTAATGGGTGCAGCACACCAACATGGCACATGTATACATATGTAACAAACCTGCACATTGTGCACATGTACCCTAAAACCTAAAGTATAATAATAAAATTAGAAAAAAAAACGTCTAACTGAGACAACTCAAGTGTGACTCTTCCTCGCAATGGAGGAATCTTATGTATCTACTAAAAAGGATATAAATTGTGTTTTCTATCTCTCAACAACTTTTATTTAGGGTTTATCATTTATTTCTATATTTATTTACCTCAATGTCAGCCCTAACCTGGTTTCTACAGTAATAATGATAGCTAACATTTCTTGGATGGTTACTAGGCATCAGCACTGTTCTAAGTGGTGAATTATATTAGCATGTCTCTGTTACATTTCTCACTTTATATGAAGATATGAAGACACAGTATCAAACTAACTGGCTTCCTGTCATACAGCTAGTGAGTGGCAGAGGCAGCATCTTTGTCCATTTGCGCTGCTATGACAAAATACCATAAAGTGGGTAACTTTATTTTAATTTTTTGCTGAAAGAACAGAAATGTATTTCTCACAGTTCTGGAGGCTGGGATGACAAGATCAACATTCTGGCAAGTGCAGAGAGAGC
The DNA here is from genome assembly GCF_006542625.1 of Nomascus leucogenys. Lineage (NCBI taxonomy): Eukaryota > Metazoa > Chordata > Mammalia > Primates > Hylobatidae > Nomascus > Nomascus leucogenys. Next base: position 27,108,163 of record NC_044390.1, read on the forward strand.
GAGCGAGCTCTGGTCTCTTTTCTTATAGTGACACTAATGCTGTTGGATCAGGACCCCACACTTATTACTTCATTTATGCTTAATTACCTCCATAAAGACCCTACCTCCAAATACAGTTATATTGGGGGTCAGAGATTTAGGAAATAAATTTGCAGAGGACACAAACATTCAGTTCATAGCCACTAATATCGTCCTTTTAATTGGAAAGTCGCTGGTAGATTTATCAACTTTGTCTAGGTCCACAAAGCAAATTGGGGTTAAAGAAAAAATTTATGAACAATAGAAATATATTTCTCATAGTTCTGGAACATGGGAAGTTAAAGATCAAGGTGCCAGCAGGTTTGGTGTCTGGTAAGGACCTGGTCTCTGCTTTCAAGATGGCACCTGGTTGCTGCATCCTCCAAAAGGGATGAAGGCTGTGTCCAGAAAGGCAAAAGAAAATGAACACTAGTCCCCTCCAGACAAATTTATAAATTCACTAATCCCTTTCATGAGAGCTCCACACTGTGACTTAACTAGCTCCAAAGGCCCCACCACTTAATACTACTGCATTGGAGATTAAGATTCGACATAAATTTTGGAGGAACACAAACATCCATACCATAGCAGGTAAGGTTTGAAATCACATAGTCTGGCTCCAAAGGCTGTGCTTCTGACTGTTGTATTCTTCTGCTGCTCTAAATGAAACAGTTGCCTCCTCACTGTGAGATAATTTCCAAATGTCTTACCCTGACATGGAAGGCTCCCAGAGTCTAGCCCACAACAATCTTTATCAAATTCCGTTACTTCAATTTTTATAAACCCCAGCCTCTCCTCTCATAGTTCCCTAAAACATGCAGCCTGCAGGCTTTGTACTGCCTCTCTCTGCACCTTTATGTCTCCTTAAACTGGAAAACCTAACTAAAGGTGCGATCACAGTAAACCGACACATAAAAAGCAGCAGGCCTTCCGACTGCTACAGTCACATACATCTGAATGCTGAGGCTGTAGAATCCAACTTTGACAAACAACGTAATCTTTCCGACTGCTTTATAAGTGTTTATTTAGGTTCTCAGCTGAAGAACAAGAAAAATGAAATTTAGTGCCAAGCTGTGTGGACATGGTCAGACTCTTGGATAATTTATTTTTTATGACAGATTCCATTTTCTGCTGCTGGCATGATTACACGGGAAGACATTTGTCCACTGAGAGTACGTTTGTGTCTTTTGAATGGGCTAACTCAGTGGTAGGATTTAATTTGTGCAATATTATTCACTTATTAGACCAAAAGACTAAGTACATCCTCGTCATTACTAAGTTTATTGAAATGTTATTACAAGAATCCGTCTTGAGAGGCAAAAGGAACATCAGTGCTTAGCCTGAAATTTTCTCATTATCTTCGAAGTGCAGATATCATTGAGATGATTAGTTTCATGGATAAATTTAGATTTGAAGAGGTGTGAATATGTGCTCTGTTAGAAATATTGTGTTGCAGTATCGTTTATGCTGTAAGGCTGTTGCTGAAAACTGAAGTACGTAGAGAGTGAACTGGGTGAGTGTGTGTTAACAGCGAATTGCAAACTATTTGAGAACGCTCCTCCGAAAAAAGGGACTGTCACTTATCAGGTTTAGCCAATTGTTGCAATGGTGGAATGTAGCCCAACATTGACAGATAGCTTCATTTTTAAGAAAACAAAATTTTTGGATATCTATATAAAATACCCTGATGTTTAAATGTTGGTAAGTATGGTAGACAGAATTCTAAAAATGACTTCTCTTGGCTGTCTTCCTTGTGTAACCCCTCCCCTTTGAATGTGAGTGGAATTTGTCAATATAATGAAGGATACCACAGATCTTTGCTGGCTTTGAAGATACAGGGGGCTATATCTTCAGCCTCTAGGATCTGAGCACAGTCTGGGGCTGGTAAGCTAGCCAGAAAATGGGGACCTCAATCTCACATCCACAAGGTACAGAATTCTGCCAACAACCAGAATGAGCTTGGAAGTGAATTCTTCCTGAAAGCCTTCAAATAAGTGTTCATCCCAGCCGACATTTTCTTTTTGATCTTGTGGGATTCTGATCAGAGAATCCAATGGAGCTCAACATAAATAACGACTTACAGATTTGTGAGCCAATAAATGGGTATTGTTCTACATTGATAAGTATATGGTTATTTGTAATTTAGCAATAGAAAATTAATGCAATGTATTAGGCTGCTATGAAGAAATACCCGAGACTGGGTAATTTATAAAGAAAAAGAGGGTTAATTGACTCACAGTTCCACATGTCTGGGAAGGCCTCTGGAAACTTACAATCATGGCATAAAGCACCTCTTCACAGGGCAGCAGGAGAAAGAATGAGTGCAAGGAGGGGAAATGCCAGACGTTTATAAAACCATCAGATCTCGTGAGGCTCACTCATTATCACGAGAACAGCAATGGGAAAAACACTCCCATGATTAAATTACCTCCACCTGGTCCCACTTTTGACACACGGAGATTATTAAAATTCAAGGTGCGATTTGGGTGGGGACACAGAGCCAAACAGTATAATACAGTAAGCATTTAAAATAATTTAAAATCTTTAGTAGGAATATTAACACATACCAGTCAATGAAGGATCAGTTTACAATCTTTGGTATAATTAAGGTAAGGTAAGCGTTCAGATGAAAGGGACAATGAGCATTTTTTCATCTTCTAATGTAACCAACTGTGCCATGTGCTTCTCATGATCATCATTTAAAGTCAGTCTGAAATAAATGTTGATTGAATTCCTTTGATTAAATGGATACATTTTGATTGAAATGAAAATAAAGTTCACAAAGCAATGATGGGTAAAAACATAAAATGGTGAAATGTGTAAGAGCATTAAGAGAGACAATTTGCTTTGGGAATATTTTTTGTATTTGGTTATTTGAGGTAATCTAGGTAAATCAAGTAAAAGGAAAACTTTTTTATCATTTTTTCCTAAAAATAATTCCAGTATAATTGTTTCTTTAAAACTCTTTATATGCCTCCATAAATCTGCTTCATTTATTCTTGAGGATGTTTCCTTAAAATATATGGCAAATATTTGCATTCCCAAAGGTCGCCTAGCTTGAATCACATGTAGTAAAAGTAGTACAAGTTCAGAAATTCCAGAAGATATTCTTTCTGTTTTAGTAAACAAACTTCAAAAGATTATTTCTATGGCACACACTTATTCTCATTTCCTTGCCCCAGTAATATTCTTCAACCAAAGTGGTTCTTAAATATCAAAACAATTAATCAGTAAGTACTGTCTCTTGCAGCTCTCACAAGACTCTCTTCATATATTCAACATCATTAATTGAACATCTATTTTGTTGAGGTCACTGTGTTATAAAGAGAATGCTAAGAACAAAGAAGGCCAAAAAGATAGGATGGCTATCTAGCTTTAAGTAGCTTACTATCTTCTTCTCTTTTAAAACTTGTCTATTATAGTTAAGAAGTGGATATGTATTGGCTTTATTAAAGATGCTACTGAGATTTCCTAGCCACCCTTTCCCTTCCACCAACCACACACACAAACACCAATTCGAAGAAGGCAGTTGAACCCACTCAGTTGCAGGTGAAGCTGAGGGTTGGCAAGTTTTCCATCTCCTCCGTGGCTGGAGAAACCTGCCCAGGGATGCTGACTACATAAAAACTGGTAAGCTGGATTACCATTCTGCCCTCCATGGCAGATACATGTGACCACTTGCATGCCTTATCATTCACATAAGTCATTCCTCTTGCTCTGGGAGAGTTTAAGGAGTAGGGCTTCAAGAGCAGAGTAGGGCCCTAGAGAAAATCTGGGGAAAATATGATTAATGTTCTTTACGTGCAATTTTTAGAAACATAATATTTTTGGGCCCTGCGCCCCTCCTTTCCAGAATCCCAGGCCCTGTAATTTGTACAATCCCCTTGCTTTGGCACTAGAGAGGGACAGACAATCCCTCCATGGTTCTTTCCTGATAAGATTTCTATTTCCTATGGCCCAGAGCCAAAATGTTTCTCTTTCATGAGTGCTTATTTGGTCTTTAAAAATCAACCATTTATCTATTCAATGAAATTTAAAATAATGTATGTTCAGTAAATCAAACAAATACCTTATCTTTAGAGGCTACAGATGATTATTAAAATCTGGAAATCCCAAAGCTTATGTCAAAATATAACTAACCCTGTTTTATTTTTTGGAATTTTTCTATTAACTTCCTATATATACTAAATAATGCATGCATTTAACTTTGATTGCACAGTGTATTTACTCTGGGATTACAGACAACTTTTCTTCTCTTTACATACCGTTCTATTTGAATAATAATATAATGTTATTTAATAGACACTTGTGTGTATTTTCTGGAAATTGGTTACAATATTTAGTAGCTATACCTCTATGGTCTTCTTAACATGATGACATGCTAGAAGTTACAATTGCTTAACCACAGTCTTTCATGTTTTTGTTTTTAAAATTAATACTTGGACTGATTTCCCAAAAAAGGAAATTACTTGTGGCATTTTCCTATGATTATTTTCAAACTTCTTTTCCATTCTTGCCTTACTAATGTTGTTGAGATCTGCAACTTGACCTTTCTTTGAAATTAATAGTCACACAGTAACTAGGTCTGATTCTAACAGTATCAATATTTGCTTGGCTGGAGAAATGTTTTCATCTGTTTGCACATGATCTGTTTTCTAGTTCTCTTGAGGTCTCGCATATATTTTGCAATTCATTGTGAGAGAAGGAAATTTCCAGAGCAGACTGCAAATCCATGGTGTCCTGCAGGATTAATGTGGGAGTCCGCCCTCATGTAGTTAGTACACCAGCTGGTCACCCAGAAACTTTCCTCCACTATTGCTCTATGCTAATGGCATAGAAACATTTTATTTTCAAGTTGGCAATGTAGATAGCATTAGTACCAATTATAATATTATTTGATGAGATAATTATTTTACTTAAATCCTAATGCAACTGTGTATTGGGGATATTAATAATTTCAAATTTCCAAGTGGGCCCCTAGTATAAGAGACATCTCTTCCTCAAGCTAGTTCCTAAAACTCTCAGTTGATGCTGAAAAAAAAAGCAAACAGCTAAAGGGCACACCATAAGAAAAAAAAGTCTAATTACTCTGTTGCATTCACAGAGGGATTACTTACAGCCTGTTCTCTATCCTCAGCCCCAAGGCTTCTGCAGATGAGCAAAATTTCTAGTAGCAGATATTAAAGAAAATGTATATTGTTGAGGAAATATGGTGTTTTTGATTTTGGAAATAAATAGCCACTAAATTTTAATATGTAAGGAAAAGAACTTTAATATATAAGAAAAAGCATTACATTTTAGAAGTATCTTTATAGGTTCAGGGGTTCTTAGGAAATCATATTAGCAATTAGAATGTTGTTTGGTGAACAGGGGATGGGGACAAAAGCAGCTGATAGCCCTGTGTGATATTTTATCCAGATGAGGAAAAGTATTCGTTTAATCTGTCTCTTATTTGTCATATTCAGTCTGCATGTCCATTTTAGTGTATATGTAGATTTTTCTCTCTTATACTGCTTTTTAAAGCATTGTCTCTTTATATTTATTGATAAGTCTGCAGTGGTGATCTGATCTTGTTCTGGGAGTCATTATTGCATTTCAAATTTCTTTGGGTAGTTGTGCTTTATATTGTTCCTTTCATTTTTTAATCTAGAGAAGAGAATCACTTTCTGTCTTAAAAAAGAATATTTGAGAAGGGTCTTTTTAATCCAAATGTAGAATAAGTAGGTGCTATGGACCAACTTTTTGTGTCCGCACAGAATTGATATATTGAAATCCTAACCCCACACTATGATGGTATTGACAGGTGGGGCCTTTGGTAGGTGATTAGGCGTTGAGGGCAGAGTCCTCATGGATGGGACGGGTGCCTTTACAAGACAGATCCCAGCGAGCCCTCTTTTCCCTTCACTCATGTGAGGGTACAGCTAGAAGACAGCTCTCCATGAGGAAACAGGCCCTCAACAGACACTAAATCTGCCAGAGCCTTGGTCATGGACTTCCCAGCCTCCAAAACTGACAGAAATACATTTCTGTTGTTTATAACCCCCACAGTTTATGTTATTTTGTTACAGCAACCCAACTAGACTAAGACAGTAGGAAACTTTCGTCCTGGGATTACAGAGCAAGAATATTACATATATAAAATTTTGAGCTTTTCTGGAGAATGGGTGGACATATTTATTATGGAGTCCATGTGTTTTTACCTAATAATTGAAGTTAAAGGAAAATGTTACAAAAGACAGACCAAGGTGATCTTTACCAAAGCTTGAGAATGAAGACGGGTAACAGAATCCCTGCAATAGTTACAATGAACTACTGAAGCCAGCACTGGGTATGAAGGGAAATGTGTCTGTGTTCGGTAAGTTGAAAAACTTCCAACTCAAAGCCTCAGGTTAGCACTTCCAGCTGGGAAGATGCTCTATAAGTGATCGAGAAAGCTGCTTACCAAGTGTGGCTAGAGCTATGCTATTTAGTAGCAATCACTGGCATATGTGGATAATTAGCATTTGATGAGTATATCAATTTAGGAATACAATTTTCAGCCTTATTTCATAGTAATTACCTAAGTTTACATTTAAGACTGATAATTTATTTTAAGTGTATTTGGAACAACCGAAGCATGCCAATCTATCAACTCTAAATATTTTCAATTCTAAATGCAGATCAAATTGTTCTGATGAAAATTTAGCATATGACTTCACAGTAGGTGTAAGTGTAAAATACATGCTACATTTTGAAGTTTTACCACAAAAAGAGAAAAAGAGAGAGCAGTATGTAAAATATTTAAAGGATCTTATTTAAAAGTATTTTAGCTTGATTTTATGTTGAAATGCTAATTTTTTAATATATTTAAGTAATAAAATATATTATTATAATTAATTTTACCTCCTTTTTACTTTTATCAATGTGGCTACCGGAAAATTTAAAATTGCATTTTAGCCAGGCATGCTGATGCATGCCTTTGGTCTCAGGTACTCCTACTCAGCAAGAGGCTTGCTCGAGCCCAGGAGTTCGAGATTATAGTGAACTCTGACTGGACCACTGCACTCCAGCCTGCAAAACAGAGTGAGACCCTGGCTTTAAAAAATAAAATGAGTTGCATATGTAGCACTCATATTTCTACTGAAAGTGCTGCTCTAGTCTAAAATCATAAAGCCTCATGATTGGGGTATAGTTCAGGTGAATTTCCCTCTCTTGAGAAACCACTAATATTGGAAAAGACTCTTCTCTAGCTTTTATGTGGTAGCCAAATTGGAGACTTTAGCTCCAACCACCATGCACCCGACTCTAGCTCTTCATAGTGCTGGCTTTCAGCCTCAGAAGTTCCACCAAAACCTGGCTTCTGTGTAGCATTGCTTCATCACTGAGTCCCTCGCCCCACCAGTGAGAGGCTGAAGAGAATCTCTAGGCCTACATTCTGCCACAACCGGAGGAAGGGCTGAACCAGGAATGTAAGTAGCTTACCAGGAAAGATTTTTGCCTGGGAAGGGGGGATCCCCTGCCCCCTCAAAGTAGGCAAATGGCCACTCTACCACAAAGAGCCTATAAGGGAGTTTGGTCCAGCTTCTACACAGTGAACGTCACCCTGCGAAACCCGCTTATATACTCAGCTGCCTCTGCACAGCATATCAAGTTAGATCAAACTAGACTAAACACAACTGTACTCAAGTGTTTTTGGTTGGGCTATTACCAGATACCTAGAGTTTTTACTCTCCCCCGGAATATCTGATAGATACACATTATTTATATCACAAACAATGTATAGAACCACTCCAGTGACATTGGGTGAATTTTAATATCTGCATCATATTAGGGTATAAAATCTACAAGAACACAAATAGTGGATCAGGTGATTTTTCTGGGAGAAATCACAAAACTTAACTAGGATACAGATTTTTCTGACTCTTACATCAATGGTTTTCCCCTTATATTATATTCCTTTCTAAATGTTGTGTTCAATGTGCACAAATATATTAGGCAAATTGACAAATAATGACTAAAAGAACTATGAAGATTTTCACCATATTCTTCAAGTTCTATTCTCAGTCTTTACTTGGTCAAGGTCTCTCTTGTGGGGGATAATCCCAAAGTGATATTCACATCCTTACTTCTCATTTCTGTGCCAAAGATTCCTATTTTGATTTTTCCAGCCGCCACCTGTCCTCTAGGCTCTAGCATTACATTTCTACTGCTTGGTGTATTTTCTTTGTTCCCCCAGAAAACCCCACACATTTAAATTGCACCATATATAACTAAGTCATCTTTTAAAAAAAACTTGAAAAGCTGAAAGAAAAAGAAAACTTGATAGAAATTATGGAGCACATTATATCTAAAGGGGAAAAAAATTCCCAAGCATGAGGCAGTGCTTTAAATAACACTAGTCCTCAAGTTATCTGCTTCTTCCCTGGTCATCAGTCAGCATTTGAATTACTAATCTGGCTTCCTAGGAAGCTCCACACCTGTAAAAGTCGTTCGTCTCAAATTTAATGCATTTGCTTAACATATACTAAAGTTCAGTTGCTGTCTCCATGTTCAGAAATATTTTTATTCCACAATATTATATGGGATAATTATATATATCAATAATTAAATGTATCTATATATCTGGAATATAATTCCATGTATATGTGTATATATATGCATGTATGCGTATATGTGTAAATATGTATATATACACACACACACATATATATATATACATACACACACACACATATATATATATATATATATACACATATAATTTTTTTTCTGGAAAAGCAAATAAGATAGATTTTTGACCTTATCTGAGGGATCAGAAAGGTTTGTCTAAGGAAATGACATTTGAGACTGTATAAAGCTCTTGGGGTAAGAGAAAGGAAATGACTGTAAAAGAACTACTGTACTAAAGCTGGTCTGGAAAAAAACATGATTTATCTCTTGATGTAGTTTGTAATCTCCTTCACTGAATAAATTTGAATTGTGATAAAACATTTGGGAATTTTAAATAATTATTTAATTATGAGATGATATTTGTCACAAGGAAGGAATTAGTCACACACTCACCTACCTGGCAGTGAAGAGTTTGGGGATGTTTAAATTTTCTTTTATTTTGTTTAATTTCCTTTTTCCATAGATGTCTCTATTTTAAGAGAAACTTTTAAATTGGCCTCCTAGAGACTTTCTACCATCCTGCAAGATTATAACAAAACTTTGACATATGGTCATAGCTACATTGTCTGGAAAGTTATAAAGTTATTGTTGTTATTGTTTCAACTATTACTTCTAGGTTCTATAATTAGGCTAGTGTACCAAAATGGGAGTGGTGGACATGGTGATGAAGCTGAGGGATAAGCAAGATTCAGTTTAAGTACGGAATTGTTGTCCTTTGGTATTTGAGTCTTATTTTTAAAAGCAAAATACAAAAGAGATGAGAGAGATGATCACATTTATATTTTGTAAAGATCAGTCTTTCTATATCAGCATTAATAGAAATATCAAGCAAGCCACAAATATGAGCAACATATTTAATTTTTAATTTTTCAGTAGTAGCCACATTAAAAAAGTAAAAACCAGGCCAGGTGCAATGGCTTATGCCTGTAATCCTAGTACTTTAGGGAGCCAAGGTGGGAGCATCTGTTGAGCCCAGGAGTTCGACACCAGCCTGGGTAACATAGTGAGACCTTGTGTCTACAAAGAATTTTTTTAAAAATTAGCCAACTGTGGTGGCATGTGCCTGTAGTCCCAACTACTTAGAAGGGCTGAGGTGGGAGGATTGCTTGAGACTGGGAGGTCGAGGATGCAATGAACTGTGATCATGACACTGCACTCTAGCCTGGGTTACAGAGTGAGACTGTGTCTCAAAAAATAAAAATAAAAATAAAAAAAGAATCAGATGAATTAATTTTAATATTATAGTTAATATAGTCTAATATATTGGAAATATTACTATTCTTAACATGTAATCAGTGTAAAAAGTATTTACTCTGTTATCAAGTTCAAATCTACGATGCCATTCTGGAATATTAAGGACAAGTGTTAAACATTTAAATGATGGAGAAAGGTTTATTTAATATTAGTATTTTTTTTTTTTTACAATTTCATGAAAAATACTTGGAGAACTTTCATTTTTCTCTAATAAAATTCTAGTTTAGAATGTGTTCTGTTTAATTTCTATGAATAGGTTTTCTTATTGATGAGTTCCTGGGTAATTGAGAGATAATACATACTTTATTTAGAGAAGAGATCCTCTTAATGATTACTTATCCAAATCATATTCACTGAATTAAAAATAATAGTGAATTCACTAATGCAATATTTTATGTATTAATTGGTGTCCCTTCCAAAAACAGAAAACAAAATAAAAACACAATCCAAGCTTTTTTTGTTTGTTTGAGATGGAGTCTCGCTCTCTCACCCAGGCTGGAGTGCAGTGGCGCGATCTCGGCTCACTGCCACCTCTGCCTCCTGGGTTCAAGCAATTCTCCTGCCTCAGCCTCCTGAGTAGCTGGGATTACAGGCGTGCGCCACCACGCCCGGCTAATTGCTAATTTTTGTACTTTTAGTAGAGACAGGGTTTCACCATGTTGGTCAGGTTGGTCTTGAACTCCTGACCTCGTGACCCGCCCACCTCGGCCTCCCAAAGTACTGAGATTACAGATGTGAGCCACCGTACCTGGCCTGAAGCTTCCTTTTAAACATCTTCACTGATCAAAGAAATAGAAATAGACATTTTTAAGGTGGCCTATTATTTATAAAAATAATATTTTTCTTTTTTTAATGTGAAAAATCCAAAGCCTGAAATAAAGATAGTACTTGAATTTCTCCAAATGTAAACAAAATTCACTGGTATCATTGATTCTCTCAGTATCTGAAAATATATCCTGTACAACTATTCAGTGGACTATTCACAGGGCTTTTTACAGTCAACCTCATTGTAGAGAACTTAGGTGTTCATCAAAGAAAGAAGTGAGAGGAACAAAGACTCAATTTTACTAATTGTTTTTTTGAGACGGAGTCTCACTCTGTTACCAGGCTGGAGTGCAGTGGCGTGGTCTTGGCTCACTGCAACCTCTGCCTCCTAGGTTCAAGTGATTCTCCTGCCTCAGCCTCCCATGTAGCTGGGATTACAGGCACACACCACCATGCCCGGCTAATTTTTATATTTTTAGTAGAGATGGGGTTTCACAATGTTGGCCAGGCTGGTCTTGAACTCCTGATCCACCTGCCTTGGCCTCCCAAAGTGATGGGATTACAGGCCTGAGCCACCGCGCCCAGCCAATTTTACTAACTGTTAAATCCTTTAGGAACATAGCCTGTGTCTCAATGGCTCTGACTCCTAGGAAAATTGCCTGGCACATATTAGGTATAACAGCTAACACTTAGGTAACATTTAAGCCAGGACAGAAACTTTTCTGAGTATTTTACATATTTTAAAATATTCATTATTCAAAACAATCTTATGAGTAGATAGATACTATAATAATCTCATTTTATAGATGAGTAAATTGAATCCTGAGAATATTATATTACTGATATTATTCATGTATAGTAACGGCAGTGTTAATATAGAAGCTAACAGTTATTGAGTTTCTTGAGTGATAGCTGTTATTCTGATTACAGATCTAAACTCAATCCTCTCCACAGCCCTATGAATAAGTACTATTTCTATACCCATTTTATAAATGAGGAAATTGAGTTAAAATATATACTTTCAAAACCTTAAAATAAATTTATTTACACCTTATTCTCAAGAATATTTGAAAATAAAATAATAAATATTTCTTACTATTTTGTCACTTAATTGTTGTTAAAGCGGTTACAATTTATGGAGGGCTAGGCACCGTTTAAGGAATTTCCATGTAATAACCCATTTGATCTTCAGAGCAATCTGTGAGAGGTGGATACTATTATTATCATCACTTTATGGGTGAGGAAAATGAGGCACATAGAGTTTGAGTAAATTGGCCAAGGTCACACAAAGAATGACAATGTTGAGATTTATACTTAGGCAGCCTGAAATTGCATTTAGCAGAACTGAAGTTTTGGCTAAATTCAATGTTTGTCTGAATAAGATAAATTGCGGAAATTTCCTTATCTCCCAACTGAGTGAAGGAACAAATGCACTGATTATAATCCATTATGGATGATTGGTCTATTTAAACTAATACCTTTCTTTTTTGCTCTATAACTATTCTAATTCAGAAGTTTTCCTGCTTTTAGAATTAAAATACTACTTATACCATCACAAATATACATTCCAATTACTGAGGTTAAAGAGATTTCCAAGATACTTAGAAGAAATTATAATTTTAAAACAGGTTCTTTTTTCTTTTTATTATCTTCTCTATTAAAATAAATAAACTACCACCCAAAGAATTAGTTTGCTTTAAAATAATCTTTAGAGCTAAAAGTTCAAAAGAGGATTTAATGGAATAAAAACAAAGAAACATTTATTAAGTTAATTTAACTCAGTGAATCTCAACGTTTTATTTTATATTCTTATTTTATCATCGGCTATTTAGGAAAACTATTCAGAGTTTTCTAAAATATTCACTAAATAACTATCATCGAAAAAGATAAACTGATTACCTTTATTTACTTGAAAGCTGAAACCCTTTTTATGTTTATAAAATAGAAATTTGCATACAGTCCTATTGATGGCATATTAATAGTGCAAGCAACATTTTAAAGCTTGACACTTCTTGATGCAAAATTATTCACTTTTTTCCACACGTAGAAACCACACCACGTTGTCAATAAATAATTCCACTTTAATGGCAAAGTAATAATTTAGACAGATACAGGGTGCACATTTGCAAAAAAATATATGCAAGCTGGTTTACAAGCTAGAGGAACAATAAACCAATAGAAAATACATCATCCAGTTAAGTCCATTGACACCAAGTACTTATTGTTGGGGCTTTACAAAGACTACAAAACTTTTCAGATGATTTATTTCACTGTTTCTGCCTATTTACATGATATGTTACATCAAAATGTACAAAATATAAAATGTATACAGACAAATGTTTCACAAACTAGTTTAAGTTGTAAACTAGGTGGACCTACTGGGATGTATTGCAGGAAATTCTGTTTATGCTCATGTTTGGACTGTGTTTCTCAAAATGGCAGGGAAAGATTAGCAATTTTCTTAGGTCACATATTATACAAGGGCAACTAGTCACTCATCCAGCTACATAGATTGATGTTTCAAAACAGATTTGATCCATGTTTGAGGCTTCAAAGTCAGGGTGACAATTCTATGTGCATAAATTCAGTTCGGATTTCCCTTAGGGCAATAGCACCGTGTAAGGACCTATTGACTTTGTGACACTCTGAAAACTGCACAGATGTTTCGTGGTATTGTTGTTCTATAGCAACTGACCCATTGGTGGTCACAGAGAGTAGCACCAATTACACGTCCTAAAAGTAACACATTTTCACACACTCATAGAAGAAGTCTATACCATGGCCTAGCCCTTGGATTTCATAAACCTAAAACCTGTCCTCTGTGTGTGATGGTAACTTCTCCAATGACTGATCAGTTTTCATGCACTCTCTTTAAAGCCTGCCATGACAGATGTACTTTCAGACAGTTTTACTTATCCAAAAATATATTGGCTTCATGTACAGTTTTGAAGCATGCTCACTCTAGCACTGATAGCTCCTGCATAGTCATAACAACTGTAAATACAGGACAAACACACCAGATAATACAGCTTTGAGGGTTTGCATTCTGTATTTGTTTGCAATGTACAGGAAATCTCAGCAAGTGAAACACCTCTTAACACCAACAGGATAAAATACAATTTTGTTTGTGTTTGTTTCGATTTGTGCAAGTTTTAAAAATTATTATTTACAATACCTACCCAGTAGACTGTGCAAATCTAACCTTCTTTTACAGTATAAACGCTTCCTCTTCCACAGTGACCTTACCGCTTCAGTGTTCTTTAATGCTGAATTTCTCATGTACAACAATAGCAATCAAAACAACATGCGTCAAAACTAATTAAAAAAACAAAAACAATAGGGAAGGAAAGCCGAATAGTTGTGCTCATGCTGCATCTAGTGCTTCCAGCCCTGCTGGATAATAATTCAAAATCTCCTGCCTTCTGAAGCTCTCTCACTTAGAACTGGATGGAATTTCGCCACGTCTTAGGTTTTAAGTGACGGTCAAAGAGCATTTCTGGGTTATTTTAATATTTTGGAGGATAGGCAAAGCGATCTATTCACAAGGCTAAAAATACTGATCTTTCTCCTATCCATTTCTTCAAAAAAAAAAAAAAAAAGAGAAAGATATATAGAGATGAGGCTACTGTGTTAACTGGTGTTGCTTGGTTGTAAATGAAAAGACAGTGGAAATTATCAATGGTTTAGGATTTAAACCAACTGTTAAACTGTCATAGAAATCTGTTTTAAGGCAGTGAGACAGCACCATAGGAAATGTTCCTTCTTTCACTGAAAAGGCCCAAACAAATAAAGCCCTAAAAAAGCCTTTTATCAGTGTTGACTAATAATTGGTATAAAACTCTTGTTAAGGGAGTGGGCAGGTGGTTTAAAAAGACCACTGTGGTAAAAACAACCTTATAAAACCAGTGACTCATATACTAAAAAGTTGGTGGAGCACATCGTGAGAACGTGGCAGTTCGAATTAAATTGGCACTTCTCCAGTCTGCCACAGTAGTGTTCTTCTGGTGGTTGCACAATTCCATTTGTGCTTATGGAGGACTGGCCTCTTGGATTTGTTCTGGAACGGGGTGAGCGCACAACACAAACACTACTGAAGCCCTGTGACCAGCACCGTGTGGCACAAAGGAGGTTGGACAGATCAGAAAGATGGACCCTGCCTGGGGAGAACAGCCCCTCAGAGGAAACAAAAGGGACAAAAAATGGTCTGCATTGTAAACTTTTAAAGAGGAAACAAAGAAAGTCCAGTTTGGCTATCCCATGTGCAATCTATTCAGTTGCCCTGTCATTAGGGTCCTTTCCAGTTGAGTAATGGAGCCTTCTATTACTCCACAGATATAAAAAATGCTTAGAAATAAACTAAAGTTAAGCTTCCATTGCCATTTAGCATCTTGGCGGTTCCGACTTAGTTCTGCTGCCTCCTTGGAGACTACAGCTCTGGGTCAGGGCCCTCGACAGGGTGCTTTTATACTGGCAGTGGTTTAGTGAAAATACCTTTCTTTTGAAACATTTTTTTAAAAGCAAAGTCTTTTCCCCTAACTTTTTTCACCCTCTAGAGGGTAGATTCAAGAGATGAATCCAAAATGTCTTCATGGTGGCTGGTGCTTTCGCTGTCGCAGCTTTGTGTGCTCGAGTAATTGGCTGCTTCTTGGAGTTTCATTAGCATATTCATCTGAAGAAAGAAAAAAGACATCGATGTAGGCAATGATGCATTGAGTAAGCCAGCCCATAAAAAACAAGGCCCTGAGCCACACCGAAGAGCTGTCTTATCCCATCCAAGTGACATGGGAAAATAATTTTAGATTTTTACTCGTTGCCCCTGGCTCCTACGCTGTTTCTCCCAAACAGGACTACAACACCAAACCATAAGGACAAAATAGGGCCTCTAGATAACTCTTTTATTTGGGGTTGTGAATGAATACTGCTCCAGCAGGGAGACTGGACAGGAAACTGAATCACAGCTGGACATCTGGGTTCGTTGCTGGAAAGTACGCCAAGCTTCCCAGCTTTTTGGCTGGGAGAAGCAGAAAGCATTGAATGGCAACTGAAAGTCGTGAATGTTCATACACACACAGACGCACACAGAGGCACACACGCACCGTCCCTTGAGAGAAGGAGGGGATGGAGAGGAATGAAGCCAGCTGCTGCACACAAGCACACCATCTGCTGTTTAGGAGCTGACCTCGGGAGGAGGTGACTGAATGAAGCAGACCATGAGTGTTTGAAGAGGGAGAAGGAAAGAATTACTGTCAAGTTTGTGTTGTTGAATTTCTGGCTAAAATATGATTGATATATCACCGAAAACAAAAACCATCATCTGGAACAATAGCGGCTGTCTCAAGTTTCCCAGCCTTATAGGAGAATGGTAATGTTTGTTCTAGTAAAAGGGACATACGCACCTGGGGAGAAAAGCAGCTAGCATTTCCTTGTATTATAAAATAAAGAGCAGTCACATTGCTTGAATTTTTATAGATCTGGAGCTCCAGTGTTAGAGATGGACTTTTTTTTTTTTTTTTTTTGGAAAAAAAGACTGTTTAAAGGCAAATTGTGAATAAATGGTTCAATGATTTTAGAAAGCAAGGAAAAATTGGCACATGTCTTTATGAGGGTAGTGGACTTTTTTTCATATCAAGGGTTTTTATAAATTGTAAAAATTTTTATATTACATAATGCATACTAATTTTATTATTCTATAATCAAAAGGTTTTTTTTTTCCAACTTACAGAAATAGAAAGGAGAAATCCAAAAAACAATTCCTTGGTCATATGTTAAGCTATGCATGCTTGTGTGCTCAGTACAAAAAGTGTGCTTGATAAATGCTTGTGAAATAAATGATAAACTGGTAATCACCAATTTCAGCAAGAATTCATTTCTGACAGAGACTACAGTTACAGCATAATTTGAAGTCATTTTAATAGTCTCAGGAAAATATGTTTTAACCTAATTTTCAATCTGACTCTCTTAATTTATTAAATAAGCTACATAAGGTTATGAAATAAAAGTAGTTGGTGATAACTTTTTAAACCTAGTAAGCCAAAAAGTCAAATGTCTCCTTCAACATAGTTTCTTTCTCTCCCACTCTCCTCTCTCTTTCTCTCTCACCCACACCCCCACCTTCCTACTTTCATGTCCATTCATATTCCTTCTCCCATTTCTTTTATCAATCTGTCACTCATTAGCAGCTGCCTGTATGTTCAAGCATTTGGGTGAAACTGATCTGTAAAATAAAACTGAGTTTTGAGCACCCTAGTGATTTAGTAAGAGTAGAAATGATAAATGATATCTTTTAAAAAAGATACAATTGTATCTTAGGCACAAATGTTTGAAATCACTTGAATGCTGGATGTTGTAAAAGTTTCACTGTGTAATAGTATTGTTATTAAAGTCTAAATTTTTTAAAATGGTGTCATATAGTAAATATGATCCATTATAATACATTCCACATCTCAGATTCATAATAAATGTATACAGTGGGATTTACTTTGCCTTTGCTTAGTATTATTTTGTGCATTCAAATCAAGGGAGATTGCAAGAGAAGATTATGTATGATTTAGTCGTTATCGTGATACATCACAATTCTCCAAAAAGTATTAATATTTTTCCTCTCTTCCACCCCACTTCTTCCCCACACTCACTGCTATGGTTTGCATGTGATAATGTCACTTCCGAAACTCTTGTCGAAATTTTATCCCCATTGTGGCAGTGTTGGGATGTGAGTCCTAGTGGGAGGTGTTGAATCATGGGGGTGGATTCCTCATGAACAGATTAATGACATTCTGGTTAGGGGTCAGTGAATTCTCACTCTGGAGGGAATGGATTAGTTCATGTGCTAGACCAGGTTATTAAAGATTCGTGCTTCTTCTCTCACCATGTGACCTCTCTGTACACTCCCACTCCTCTTCCACTCTCCACCATAAGTTCATGCAGCATGAGGCTCTCACCAGATGCAGCTGCCCAATCCTAGACTTTCCAACCACCAGAACGATGAGCCAAATGAATCTCTTTTCTTTACAAATTGCCCAGCCTCAAATAGTCTGTTATAGCAACACTAAATGGAATAGGGTATCTATAGTCATAAATTTAATGTTTATCATTTCTAACACCTTGATCAAGTCCTTACCATCATTGGTACTTACAAATCTGCTAAGCTTCCAGATTCCATCCTATCTCCTTCAATCTGTCCTCTCTCTACTCTGTTATTAAAGTGATCTTTAGAAACTGCAGATCTAACTAGGAAAATCATGGCTCAAACACCTTTGATGGTTCTCCACTGTCTCTGTGATAACGTTTTAACTTCCTGCAATGATAAACAAGGCTTAGCATGATCTAGCAATTGTATACTTACATAGTTTTAATTCCTACCACCAACTGGTGTATAGTTCCCTAAATGTGTCCTCCAATGTTTCACATTCTATTTCTTTAATTTTGGATGTTCTCCCTGTAACCATATGGTGAACTCCTATTAATCATTCAAGATCCAGCTCAAGCATCTCCTCTGTAAAGCTTTATTCTAACTGCTTCCTCAATGAACGCACAATTTTACCTAATATGTGCCTCTATTATGTTACTGCAGTTCATACAGGTAGAAGTCTCTCTTCACTACTGGATTTTAAGCTTCTTGAGATCAGAAATGATACTGTAGTTATCACCTGATCACCAGGTCTTAGCATTAAGGACATACTTATTAACATTTTCTTTGTTGTTAATGGTGAATACACATTGTATTTTTAATATAATGTGAGATATACCAAAAACTTGCATCCTCATTCAGATTCAAAAAGTCTCTCTCCTCTCTTCTTCCCTGTTTCTTTGCTATACTCATTGCTCTGGGGATTTCTGACACTAAATAGTGGATATTTCTTGACACTAAATAGTGGATATTTTGTAGGATTTCTGATTTAGAATGGACTGAAAATATATGTTGGCTTCATGCTAGTAATTACAAAAATATATAGAAATAAAAACAGATAGATCGTCACCAGTCTAACCAACATAGAGAAACCCTGTCTCTATCAAAAATACAAAATTAGCCAGGCATGGCGGTGCATGACTGTAATCCCAGCTACTCTGGAGGCTGAGGCAGGAGAATTGCTTGAATTCGGGAGGCGGAGGTTGTGGTGAGCCGAGATCGTGCCATTGCCCTACAGCCTGGGCAACGAGAATGAAACTCCGTCTCAAAAAACAAAAAAAAAAAAAAAAAGAAAGAAAGAGAAGAAAATGAAAGTAAAAAAGAAAGAAAAACAGATACAAATATTTATTTTTTTAAAACCAGAGAAAGCCTGCCAAATATTTAGTTTTAGATGATGTCTTTTACCATTTAGCATGTAAGACCTCATACTCCCTGTTTCTTAAGATGCTTAATAGAGCAGCAGGTTAGGAACCAGGAAATTATTTTACTCCAGTTCTCATGCCAGAATGGAAAACCTTGAATTTGTTTCCTCTACTAGAAGACAAGTGCGTTCAGAACCAGGAAAAAAAGTGCTTTATGGGGTGAGCTGACCTGCGCTATGAGAATTGGGAAAGTTGTGGGCATTTCCTAAGGGTTTCATACTCTACAGACTAAAACTGAGAACAAATCTTATAAACACCTCTCCTCATAAAACAGACATATTATATAAAAACTGCAGAGGTAGGACTGGAATTTTTGAGGAATTCAGATTAAATAATCCATACTCATATTCTAAAGTTTATATTTACTCTGTTAATCATTCTATCAGCAATTATTTAGTACATGCTCACAATTATGCTGGATCCAAACCAATTTCATCACCACTGTTGATTCCTAACTATGAATCATCTAAAAGGCCAGGTACCATGTTATAAAAATATAAGTCTGGGCTCTTAAGGAATATATCGCCTAGATCAGAAATCAGCAGGAAATCCCTGGAATCTAAGTAGGTCTATGTATATCTTCAGTGATTTGATGAAACTCTTAAAATTGTATGCCAAATTTTCAGTGTGTATGCATTTTGCTGGGGAAAGGATCTTGAAAGTTTATCAGATTTTCCACAAGAAACTCCCAAAATGTTCAGCTGAGATGATGATGATGATGTGTGTGTGTCAGGGTTGTTGGTGTAAGGGTATTCCTTAAAATATCAAGTAATTTTATATCCTTAGGCATAGTCATAGGTTACGATTTTTAATTATTTATGTTTTGTGTTTGTTTGATTTAAGCAACATAATGCATTTTTATTTCAGTATCTTTTCTTTCTGTATTGGTTGTCAAAGTCCAATAACCTCTATACTCATAGAATGGTGAGTTAATATCACTTCACATTTGATACCAATATATTGAAAGTAATCTGTAAAAATAAAAATAGGTATCAAAAAAGCGTTTTTTCCTAATAATACTACATACTTAATATTTTCAGAATATTCATACTTTGGAGTTTTACAGACTTTCATTTCAATTATTCCACTATTTTAGAAAGTAAATAAGCCATAACTTCCATTTGACTTCCAAGTCAGTTTATCCTTTGCTACAGTAGGCAAGAGAAGACCCATTCTATAAAATTAGGTTAGTCGACATAGGCAAAATATTTTTTAGTTCTCCATGAACACATTATAGCATAAATTTTTGTTTTTCTATTTAAGAAAAAAATTGAGTTTTCTCTTAAATGCCTATTGAATTGAATCATAATATAGAAAATTATATTTATTTAATTATATACACAATTTAATGCATAATAAGAGACAAATTATAATCTAGGAGTTCATTCTGATTGTAGCATTTCTTGATTTCTTTTTAAGCATAGAAGTTTGGTTTTCACTTTAAGATTTTCATCCATGGAAAGCAGGCCAAAGATAATAGGGTTAAAACTGTTCCAAATATTGCTTAGGATAACAAATGTCTTTGCTGGAAATAACTAAATATTAATGACTATACACTGCAGTCAAGATTACATAGGAAGAAACGAACATGTGATTCTTACCAGGGGATCTCCTTCTGTGTCAGTTTGCGGAATGTGCTTTGAGGTTGTGGCTTCCTTAGTGGATGTGCAGCTTTCATACCCAACATCTTCTGGTCGCAGCTGAAGTAAGGCTGGGCTCTCCTGAGGCAGAGACGCTGAGCTCCATGGATATGTGTCAAGCACCCACTTTGAAGGATCTTCCCATGGTGTGCGTTTCCCATACATCTAAAAGTTGACCACGCGTTTAGCGTATATAAAACGCATTTCTATTCAGCAAAAAAGGGGACTACTAATTGGATATGATTTTTTGACATATTGAGTTCTTAAGGGACTTTCAAGAGAATTAAATATCTGTATACAGTTTTCCAGATTTAAAACATGTATCTGTCTACATAGCTCACTTTAAACTTGAAGGCTAGATAAAATAAAGCTGAATATTTGGAATTGATGTCAACCTTTGGGGGAGAATATACGGGAGGTTTATTATAAATAAACATGGACATGACTGCCCACATTTACTTTTACTAGTAATTTGACAAGCCAAAGGAAAACTAAAGGTTGAAAAATAAAAGCTTCAATTATGGAAGATTTTAAAAAATATGCTTGATGTTAAGTAGAGTTCTCTACTAAAGCGTACCTTGGAAAGATGGAAATAAAATAAAAGTAACTTATTTTTCTTTGCCTAATTCACTCTACTCAAACTGTCTTTTAGAGTAAGAAAACTTTCTCTGATAACAATTTTTCTGTAATCAACTTGCTCTTTAATCCCATTGCTTTCTGTAAAAACTCTTTTTAGATGTTTGTGTTTCAGGCCACTAGTAAAAGAGGATAAAAAATTGGAAACTGAATTATCGACATTGCAAGAACCTTATTGTGCAATTTGCCCAATAAGGAAGAGCTGATATAGCCTGGTTAAAGCACTGGCAGTGGAACAGAAGAATCAGATAAATCCAAGAGATGTTAAACATTTCTAAGCTGCAAGCAAAGCTGAACCCAAACTAGAAAGGGCACCGTGAAGAGAAGAATGAGACATTGTAAAAAAAAAAAAAGAAAATAATAAGTATAATATTATAAGGGCACAGAAAAAAAGTGAAAATTAAGAGAAGGGGGCAGTAACATAGGGACACTTGTTCCTTAAATTACTTTCCCTCCCCATTTGACTTGCTTTACCAAGGACAATCCTGTTTAGCAGGTGCCTATTTTGTCTCAGATGACATACTTTGGTTTGTTGTGAGATGGCTGTTTTGTATAGTTTGTTTTGGTTCAGTAAAGACAAAAGGGAAAATGGTGGACATTAACACCATAAAAACTTCATGGACTGCCTTAGAGTTTTCTTTTGAGTTTCTTCTGGAGAAGTTGGACTTACCTAAAATAAAAGGGAGTCTAGGTACTGATATCTGTGCATTTCCTTAGATGATGATAACAGAGGTAACAATCATTATACTTTTTTTAAAAATAGTTATCTTGTTTTAGAGCAAAAGTTTCTTCTCGGTTAAAAACTTACTTTATAGATGTAAAATATAGCATGCTACACAACTTCAACCAATTGAAGAAAAACGTGTAATTCTTGGAAAGCTTAATTATGTTTGTTTGTTTTAATGTAAGTCTAGAATCAGTAAATTCTAGGTTTTTAAAGAACCATCAAGTATAGCAAAATTGGAAGAGACCAATGAAAAGCTAAATGGGCCAAACACTATATTTCCCAGTGAAACACATATTGTAGAAAAATAATTGAACAAAGAGAAATCTAAATATTCAGAATGAGATGAATTGATAGCTGACTTTTTAAGAAACAATCCACCAGAATAAAAATCAAAATCCATTGTATCACCAACATCTTTTACAACTAGAACATCTGGCAGAATGCATTCCCCATAAGGTTTTTCACCAAAAAAATCAGCCTTCATCTGAAGAGATTATTTTATTACTCTAAACTTAAGAGTGTCATTTTTGCTACCAGGCTTTGTTTCTCCACTTCCTTCTCCAATCCAAGATTCTTTGTTGCCAGTAGATCCATGGGAATGGATCATGACAGATTTGATTCCTTTGCTTCTTGCTCCCCTAGAAATATTTTCAACTGATAGACTTTTCTGGCCCAGCATAGTCTTCAATAGCAATGAAAACTGTCTACCCACAAAAGGATTTTCCAATTTTTCCCTTCCCATGTGCTGGATTCCCCTCCCCCAACAAGCCCTAAATCACGGTTGATTCATCTTTCACACTAACCTACTACTAAACATCCTGAACCATAGCAAGAACTGAGACATTTTTATCCCTCTTCAAAAATAAGTTTGAAATATCTCTGTTTTAGTTTGAGAAACTAATCCTTAAGTGATTATACTTTTGCCCAAATGGAAACTTTATAGAATTATAATTCTCCAAATAATGTTCTATAAATAATATTAATTTAAATATGAAAAAAGAACCCATGCACCTTTTGAAATAAGACCTAAGGATGCTAAGCATTTTAGCTATTATCATTTCAAGGTTTTTACAAAGATTCCTTTGCTTTCTATTAGTAAGCAAATATTAAATGAGGAGAAATTTATTTATAAATAGATAATGGTTTATTAAAACCAAAACCATAGCTAGAGAACAAATAATGTATATGAGTTCTAAAATTTTCATAAAATGATTTTTTTTTGGTACAAATAATCAACATGGAAAGATCCAACTTATATCCTATGGTAGTTTTAGAAGAATTCTGAAACACAATATGTTATACTTGAAAAATAAAGACATTTGTATAAGCTTTTATTTTATTGGAGGCACTTGCTTGGGGTAGATTGGCTCATACCCTTAAAAGTGTTAAATTTGATTATTTAAATCTGGAGTAGAACCAATCAATAGCATTATTTAGGATCTTAGCTTTATCTCTGAGGCTTCAGAGTATCCTCATAAAATTCATCATGTTCACCAGAACTGTCATTTTAGTTCCAAATACTGCCATGCCATTCAATAGATAAAGACAGCATGATAGTAAAAGGGAGTAAAAGAGGGAAAAATAGATGGACAAGTTTTTTAGATAGTAAAATAAAGACAACACAGTATTGTAGATGATCAAATGTGGAAAACATAAACTACATCTTAATTCTAGTAGTAGTTGTAAAAACCAGAAATAGAGACATCTTGGCTGAGTTATTGAAAAGGAGATGAGATTCTTCCTCAATAAATTGGGTGATTATGTTACATAAATTTTAAAGAGTTTTATAATTCTACAATTTCAAATCAAACTTAAGGAAATAGCAATACTTATGGAAAAATGACATGTATTTTGTTGGAGAAATAGGGATTTCTTTTAGTGATACATTTTCATCTTTTAGTTAGGAAGGAACAGAAGGGCCTTGGTTGCAGGGCCTCAAGATAGAAGGCACATGAGAGGAAGAGCAAAGATGCTGTGAAACCAATCTGTCATAGATCAAAAGACCAACTGACTCTCTTAGAATTTAGAGTACTCCCTCCAAAATAGTAAAGGATCCTGCAAGTGACATTAAAGGGCTTCCAACAATGAAGTACACTAAAAACAGGAAACTTACAAGCAAAAGCTACTTGTCAAAAATTATGTGAAAAAAAAGGAAAAAACAATTCCAGCCTGAGCAACCTAGCAAGACCATGTCTCTAAAATAATAATAATAACAATAAAAGTAACTGAGTGTGGTGGTGTGTGCCTATACTCCCACCTACTTGGAAAGCCTCATCACTGGAGCCCAAAAGTTCGAGGCTGCAGTGAGCCATAGTTGTACCACTGCACACTAGCCTGAGTGACAGAGTGAGACCCTGTCACAAAAAAAAAAAAAAAAAGAATAAGAAGAAACAAAGAAAGAAAGAGAGAGAGAAAGAGAGAGAGTGGGGAGGGGAGAGGGAGGGAGGGAGGGTGGGAGGAAGGAAGGGAGGGAGGGAGGGAGGAAGGAAGGAGAAAGAAAATAATTAAAAGATAAAGGAAATTATGTGATAAGAATATAAATGGTCAAGGCTCATGTAAACATGGCTGTGTCATAAGACGTAGAACTGTGCAATTAATTAGCTATCTAATAAAAACAATCTTACACATCCATGACAACCATTTGCACTTAAATGTATAGTTGTTGAAATAACTGTACCTTTTGTTTCTCTTACAAATTTGTTCTCAGAACAGGGAAAATATTACAAACTATTTGCTCTTGAAAACTTTATTGCTCTATTTATATAGTTCATGCCTTTAGTTTTCTGCATAAATACCCAGATTTTTTTTTGCTTTTAAAATATTTTTTTTTTGCTTTTTTTAAAAAATAGCAATGAAAATTGAGTACTATACCTGAAGACCCTCTCTCACTGCCTCCAGAATATAAGGTACTAAAGAATAGTTCCAGAGATCCATGAACCATACTCTAGAACCTTCTACATCCATGGGGCAAGGAAGGAATAGTCGGGGACCTGAGAAGAAACAAATAACAAAATATTTTAAGAGTTATATTTAATGATCTAAACACATATCTAGACACCATTTTGGAATATAATATATTTCTTACAAAATTCCTAGAAAATTGTATTATTGGCCAGCTTGATTATTATTAAAGCATGTTTACTGAAGACCCAATATCCTAGCCACTTCTATCTTTTTACAATAAATATTAATCTAGGGCACAATATACTAGAGTTAGGAGAAATGATAAAAGTCATAATGCAGTTATCCTGTTTCATTTTACAAGCAACAAAGCTGTGCTGAAATGAATTGCCAAATATAAAACATGTCATTCTTTGCAGAATTGGGACCTGGCATGAGTGTTCTGGTCCCAGTGTAGAATTCTTCTTCCTAATCTAAACTGTGTTAACAGTGAGTACATTTTTATGATGCATAACAATGTGAAAGAGACTTCTGTACATGCAATTAAAGAAGGAATAAAAATGTAAATATCTTTATGCAAACTAAAAGAGAAATAACTCAAACAGTTTTGTCTTCATGAAAAACACAAAACACTTAAATTATTTACAAAGCATCTAAATTATCTCTAACTAAAATCTTTCCTCACAACTTTATTTGACATGAGCTATTTAGCCAAATTTGTTTTTAGCATAAAAAGTATCCTAAATCGCTACTATTCATTTCCAGTGGTTATCTGATTTTTAGATATTTGTCCATATTGAACTTATCTGATCTCGGTAATATTTTAGTAAAACATAACTGTCAGACAAAATGGATTTAATTGGAGATACAAAGAAGAAGAAAGCAAACTTTCAGAAGGGAAAAAATAAATCTTTGGAAGCTTGAATAAGCATTAGCTTTGCTTGTTATTTTCTACCATCCAATCTGGCCATCTTTACCAAGCACTGTTAGTTCCTGGAAAATGGCATATTATAATTTTGGAACTCACCAATGGTAACGTCAGAAGAACTGTGTGTTTCCAAAAAACTGTTGAGATGATGCCACGTCTTAGGAATCCAATCTATAATTTTGACTAGGTCATTATTGCGAATGTTCCTTTCAATTTCTATCTCTATGAGTTTTCTTCGAAGATATCTGCCTAAAAAGCCTTTCACTGGTTCTGTATGATTTGCACATAATACCCATCTACAAAAGAAAAAAAATCAGACATTTTTATATAAATTAAATTTTACATTCACAGTGATTCTTTATCATTATTATTTATTTTATTTATGTATTCATTATTACTTTCCAATAGAAAGTAATACGCTCTATTGGAAAGTAATAATGTTCCCATTTCAATTGGTGGCCACCTTTTAATGATCAAAGGTGTTAGGAGGTCTACTAGGATGAGAGCTATAATGTAGCTAACTCTACTTTTTGAGCTAAAAAGAAGCTCATGTGCGTCAGAAGTGAGTGGGAGTCTAAATGCTGATCACTCTTCTGTAGGAGAATCACAAATTCTGAAATAGCAACTCTCTTCACATTTCTCACACTTAGAAGGAATATGCTCTACTTTAACCAGGGACATAGTGAACAGAAAAAACATTTACTTTTCTTTTTTCTTTCCTTTTTTTTTTTTTTTTGTTTAAAGAAACACATCTGATTACAGGTTGAAGATCACGAAATGTTTGCTTGAGAAAGTGCCAGAAGTGAGAATTATTTTCACACCACAGGTCATCTCTGGCAAGATTTGTCAAAGTACAAATGGAAAAACAACCCACAAAAACAAACAGAAAGAAACAATGCCAACCCCCTCACCTGCCCCCCCAACACAAAACAAAAAAAAACCTTCAACTTAACTTTACCTGAAATTGTGATGCAGCTCTAGATTTGGTGATGAAGAAACTCCCTGATTCATTGTTCCAATAATATATGGACTAGAAAAAAATAAATAGAAAATTTTAATTTACTGGAGGTAAAAGTGATTAATTCATTAAAATTATCTTGGAAAACTACTAGGATAGATATGATTATTCCATTTCAATATTTGTCTTTTAAAGGGTAATTCTGTAATGGAAAATGCCGAAGATCACTGGACTAGAAACTGATACTTGAGTTTCTAATTCCAGTTCTGGAATCAAGGCAAGGCATTTTCTCCCTCTGAGCCTGAGTTTATTTGTAATTTACATTATTTGAGTAAAGAGTTTAGTTAGTATAATCATAGGGGTTTTGTCCCACTCTAACATCTTATAATGCTTATGATAAAATGTATTAATTTTTACTATTTTAATATTTCATAGTTATGTTAAAGATTATTAATATTGTGAGACAATTTGTATTCTTTCAATCCTTATTTCATGCTGATCACTTAACTTCCAAAAATCTCTAGCAGAGATAATTGGAATATTTGGCACTATTAAAACCAATTATTTTATGTTGATATTCTTATATGTCCTTTCTTTAGAGGCCATGCCACAGTGAATCTTTAGTGGGTTTTAAGATTTTTTAATACCTTACTTTAACCTTTCCTTTTATTGTAAATAGTTAAAAATCATACTCATTAATAGAGGGAGCTATATCTGAATGTATTAAGTTTATCTCTAGAGAAAGGTTGAATTTAAACTTTGATATGAACTGAGAATGAAACCAGGGCTTTAAAGGCTCCAGTTAGTTTTTAATTTCCCTGATTAAAACTATTCCATCATTGATGTTGGTTTCATGAATGTTCATCATGTCTGCAGAAGCTAACAGCATCAAGGAAGTAATGTTTCCATAAGAGTGCCTGGGATATGGTTGTTGAATGAATACATAGATATTCTAAGGAATACATATGAAGTCTTTAAAATTATGGTATAATATTAAAGAGGGTTTCTCAAATTAATGGCAGCCATTGTAAGTCTAAAAATAATAACTACTGAGGTAGTTCATATGTTAATTAGCTGGAGTTAATCATTCTACAGTGTACATTTACTTCAAAACATCATGGTGTACACAATCAATATGTACAGTTTTGTCAATTTAAAAAATAAAAATTAAATATTAAAGAAATTTTAAAAATGCATACAGGCACAAGAAGGCAAATTTGATGATAATTATTTCATATTTCATTATTCAAAATATTTGATAAGCATACCATTTGTTGTATTTACAATTGAGAAAACCATTGAAGATATCACTCAGAGAGCCCACATGATGAAGATTATCAAGAATTATTACAACTGGGAGCTCCACTCCATTATTATCAGCACTGCACTGTTCAGCCAGGTTAGCTAGATATTGTTGCAATTCCTTTTAAAAAATGAAGAAAACAGATACATCAATGACAAATTTATACTAATAGCAAGCAGTTAATATTTTAGGAATAGCACGCTTTGTCCTCTATTCAGTTTCTTTCATTAAAGTCATAGATTATTCAACTGATGTAAAATCTTTTCCTATGAATCAAAAAGCATATATTGCTGACAGAATAATTTTTTTAAATAAAAGCGAGAAAAAGGAAAGCAATAGAAGATCCAGTACCAAACACCTGCAGCAAATATAAAAGTATAAACATGAAGGCATATTTCTAAGTGGCTTTCTCCCTGAAAGAAAAGCCAAAATGAGTTCTGGATATGAACTCTTATGATAAACCACATATATTGAGATTTTATTCTGAGTTTTGGTATGCAATGATAAAAGTAAATTTTAGCAACCTTAATATTTCAAGTATGAACTAAATTCAAAATGGCATTTCTCAGGCTCCACTAATATTTTTAATGTGTTAATTCTAATTCATGTAGATGGGGTATATCTAAAAGTACAGCCATAGGACCTTGATAAAAGTTTGCTTATTATTTATTTAAAATCTGCATGCAATTGCTGTAATTTTAAACAAAGACAAAATTTAGCATCTCTTGAGTTTATTGGTTCTTTTACAGGTATTACTCCTGTCTAATAGCTTTTAATCTAAATATGATAACCAGTTTGCTGATTGACTGCTCTCACAGATGGGTAGGCCAGGAACATAATTAGGTTTCTTAAAATTATCCTAATCAGTAAGAACATTTCCATAATATTTGTATATTTACAACGACATTTTCAATTTGCAAATCGTGCTCAGGGTTATAAAACAATTCCATGATTCTGGTTTCTGGCAGCCAGGTAAATGTGTGAATTGCTCACTCTAGATGCAACCTCTCTCTGTCTGTAACACCACTGCTGAAATAAAAGTAGGAGATAAAACAACAGGCCAGGATTTTGAGGCGTTTAGTAATTTTTATTTATGTTCAAATATAAAAATGTATTAAAGAAATAAAGTACTATTTGTTTTCTATTGAGCTAATCACATAAAAGAAATCTTGCCTAAGTCAGAGAATGCAGAAAAATATGTTTAAAACTGTTGAATATTCTGAAGAATTCTATTTACTTTAAAAGAAAAAATTAAATTTATGTCACTAATTTAGCTACATTAAGTCATTCATTCATTTACAAAATATTCACTGTCTATCTACTGCATTCATAGCCTTAGACCAAGCCCTGGATATACAAAAATAGTCAAGTCTGATTCCTGCTATCAATGGAGTTTAAGTAGGTTTAGCATTTATTATGAAGTGCATCAAGTACTTCTACGGACATGAGGACTAAAAAAGGTAATCAGGCTGTTTTTCCCTGTAAGCTCTAAGAGTTGTCACATTAGGGACTGGAATTTAAATGTTACAAATGATTTCAATATAATATCATAAATATATTATGAGATCTGAGAAGTCAAGGGAAGAGATTTAGCCTAGCTGCTGGGTGTCAAGAATGGTTTTCTGGAGGAGGTAACACTGGAGCCTGAGTGGGGTGGTAGGCACACATGTAAATAATGATGAATTTACAAAATGCAAGGTAAAACATTCCATGAGAGAGGATAAAGGAGGCATGTGGCCTATAGGTGGGAAAGAGATTAATCCCAACTGGAGCATCCTGCTGGCACCAGGGATTTAGAGATAAAACATAATTTCTGTCTTTCAGAAACTTAGAGTTGATAAGCAGAGAAGCAGGTCAGCAAGTGATTCAAATACAGTGTGCTAAGTGAAATGCACAAAACATTATAGGGAGACATAAGAGAGGCATCTAATCCAGACTTAAGGTTCACAGGAAAACAGAGTACAGTGGTTAAAAGGGGGAAAAAAAGCAAAAAGTAATAATAACAAAAAAAAAAAGGATTGAAATCTAAAGAATAAAAAGTGAAACCCGAAAAGTGTAAGTGTATGATGTGTTTTGGGAAATAAGTGTTCTGTTGTTATAGAAGAATATAGTACATGCTACTGGTGGTGGCAATAAAAAAGAAAAAAGACTTTGAATCCATGCAGAAGAAGTTGCATTTTTATTACATAAACAAGTGTGGAACATTGATATGTTTGTTTGCTTCTTTGTTTTCAGTAGAGGAAAGCAATTTACTTATCCAAGAAAACAGAAATGTGAAAGATACAATAATTAATTAGAAAAGGAAATAGCATTTAAGAAGCTTATTACCTTCCTGGAATAGAAGATCAGGCATATACATATATAACTATAATTCACAGTCAAAATAATACATTACTTCAAAAAAGTATAGATCAAAGATTTTGTTTATAGTATGTAAAGATTGCTTGTAGCGTCTGGAAAAGGCGTTGTGGTGGCAGTATTATTTGCTATTATTCCCTTGTTTTTAAGATTGGGTAATATCTTGATGCTCAAACACAACAGAAGAGCTTTCCAAATAGAGAGGAATAACCAGTCAGAAACATGAAAATATGACATCCATGTAGGAAAAAAGCTAAGAATATGTGTTTGTGAAAGGAAATGGTGGTAATGAAATTGTAAAGGAAACTGCAACCTTAAATGATTAGGAAGATCACTGGACATTTCCTTTTGGCAGTGAAGAAACATTCTTCTGGTGACCTGAGTGAGTAGTCACAATGGTGATTTAACATGTGGTGAGCATATTGAAAGGAAGAAGCAAGACCAGCCAAGAGAATGTTGAAATTATTGAAGCCTAGAGATACTAAGGGACTGAACAAGGAACAATGTGATGTTTTTGATCTAGTACAGAAATCTATAAGAAAACATTGAAAAATTTTAATCTGATCCGATTTTAATTATGAAAAGATATTCTATGTTCCATGAGGTGAATGAATATATCCCAAAAAAAGAAAGGGAAATTTAAAGGAAATCGTGTATCGAGCCGTTAAAAAATAATTGTAGAAATCCAAGAAACAACAGAGGAGGATGTTAATCTGGGGTCGAGGGTGGTTTTGTTGGAAAGGAATGGAAGAGGATAAACTTATAATTTGTGTTTGGGGCTGAAATTGTCAATTCTCAACATATATATTTAGTAGGTGGATAGAAACATATGTGTAGGATGATAGAAAGCTTACACATTTCGGAGAATGGGCATGGCTGATAGTGTTTAATTGAAGTCAACCACACAAGTCAACAAAAGTTGAAGCCACAAGAGTCATCCAAAGGAGAATAAAAGTGAGAGAGAACAGAATAGTTCATTATAAAGAAAAACAGTTTCATTTACTGGGAATTGAAGGAAGAGCAGAGAGTGAAAAAAAACTGAAAAGCAATTTACCAGGGAGCAGGAAACAAGGAGAAAATAACATGAACGTCAGAGACAGAGAGAGAGTGGGGAGGCACAAAGGAATTGAATTTCATAATTAGCAGATCACTGGGTCATTTTTGGACAATCAAAGCCTTTAGATTCTAATTGTAATGTGGCTCTCTTTCATCTCAAGAGGGTAGTGGATCCCTTGGGAATCTGATGGTAGGTATGAACCAATGGATGTAGAAACAGGCAAACACAAATATACTTTTTTCATATAACTTAAGAGTTTTTCACAGATTCCCTTGAAATAACTTCATGATACCCACTCTAGCTTGATGAAAATGAAATCTTAGATTGAGGCACTGATGCACTGGCATTAAAAGTCTTTTTTCCAGATCTAGTCAGGTAGAAGGAAACAGGCATATCTACCAGATGGGAGTTGGCAATGAGATGAATCCCATACTCTGAAACTACAGGTGGAATACCACAGTTACATAAAAATGGTAGATCACTGCTTTCTCAGA
The DNA here is from genome assembly GCF_006542625.1 of Nomascus leucogenys. Classification (NCBI taxonomy): domain Eukaryota; kingdom Metazoa; phylum Chordata; class Mammalia; order Primates; family Hylobatidae; genus Nomascus; species Nomascus leucogenys. Next base: position 27,140,179 of record NC_044390.1, read on the forward strand.
TGCTGACTCCAGACACACTAAAAAGGAATCTATCAACTCCAGTTTTCTGATCTTTTCCAACCTAACATTCCAAATGGCTTCAGCTGGCCATGTATTCTCTACTAAATCCATCTCTAGCCTTCTGGGCCTACTATATCGAATGTCACAAAGTGTAATTGTTTATGTGTACTGCTCTCAATCAAAATATTCCAGCTGGCAGCTTGAGGAAGGGCTTGAAGTGTGGGAAGAGGAACAGAATGTAAAGTGCAGAGGTACCGAAAACATGAAAAGATGTTTTTCATTTGATGATTTGTTGTTCGAGTTTCTTCTTTTTTTTTTTTTGAATCAGTAAGTGCTTTTCAGATTTGTCTCTTCAGTGCTATCTATGGCACAGCATAAAATGCGTCAGCATTTACACAGCTCCAGGTTTTCAGGAACAGGATTTATTATTTCATGCCTCATTAGCATTTTACTTCAGCAAATCTATGCTGTTGGTATCCCTAACACAATCTCAATTTGTCATTCCCTCTTTTTTTATATTTATCCTCACTTACCCTCACTCCCAACTCCCAAGAAAACAGTGGGTATTCTCTGTCAATTTGGCAAAAATTGTCCAAATTTCCTGGCAATGAGTTTGTATTCGGCATTACTGATAGCTTGTTCATATCTTCAAACCATAAGGAATAACATAAAACATAAACATTTTTTAGTTATACTTTGTGCTTTCTTGGGAATGAATGCTATTGTGATTTGTTCAAGAGTTTCTTCCTGGGCTGAGTGCAGCGGCTCATGCCTGTAATCCCAGCATTTTGGGAGGCCGAGGCAGATGGATCACGAGGTCAGGGGATTGAGACCATCCTGCTAACAAGGTGAAACCCCGTCTCTACTAAAAATAAAAATAAAAATAATTAGCTGGGCATGGCGGTGGGCACATGTAGTCCCAGCTACTCAGGAGGCTGAGGCAGAAGAATCGCTTAAACACAGGAGGCAGAGGTTGCAGTGAGCTGAGATCATGCCACTGCACTCCAGCTTGGGCAACAGGGTGAGACTCTGTCTCAAAAAAAAAAATTAATAAAATAAATAAACAAAGGATAAAAAAATAAAAAGAGTTTCTTCCTATGACTGTTTCCTAGCATCATTAGCTCTGCCAGTGCTTGGCAATGCTTTTCCCCTGCCCATTATTTTGCAATAAAGTACTGAACTGACCTAATAATGGCACAAATACATTGTCCTCTGAAAAATCAAAAAATAAGAGTGTTGGAAATATTTCATCAAAAAAGTTAATAGGACACTAACATGTTCTTAACAGAACATCTCTAAGCAATAAACTTTTTTCCTAAGCTGAAATATATAGATAGATAGATAGACAGATAGATAGATAGATAGATAGATAGATAGATAGATAGATAGACAGACAGATAGATATTTTTTAGGGAAAGCTATGTTTTAAAATTAATGGGAATTATCTATTTTGTTTTAGCATGTCAACTACATTCTAATGAAGCTTCATCTCTTTAATTCAAAACTTGATTTTAAGTGATCCTCAACTTCATCAAAATGTCATGGTCTCCTCCAATAAATCTATTTTGCTCTTATTTTCTAAACACTTTATTGTTCCGTAAAAAAAGTACCTTGTAAAGAGTTTCGTCATACCAACATTGAGGAAAAAACAAACACTGAGGATGACTAAGAGGGCTTTCAAACCTTTCATATTTTTTGGCTGAAAATATTTAAAACTGTGCTAAAAGGCTTTTATATAAAGATATGAGGAGACAGAATTCACAGGAAGCATTAAACATGTCAGCTGAAGTAAACAGACAATTGTGTTCTTCCTACTTTTGCTCAGAGAAGAGTCAAATACTCTACCTCAGGTTCTATGTCTTTCTTTAGATGGTGGTTCAACCACATTTGAATAGGTCTGAGTTCCAAGGAATACTCAGAATTTATGTATTGCATTTATTTAACTTCAAGAGATCCCATTGTGCTTTATGTACATCATTGTTTTTGAAGGACACATATAAAACGGTTTTGAACAAAGATGTGTGTGTGTGTGGTTGTACGTGTATGTGCGCACGCACTGTGCATATGTGTGTGTATATTTGTGAGAGAAACCTTCACTGGGAGCCAAGGGCTATAATTAAAAATTGCAAGCAACTCTTATATTGTGCTTGCTACCTGTGCTGTTCTCTCTGTCTATTACACACACACACAGACACACACATGCATACACACACTCATTTATTTAGTCTTTAGAATAGCCCTACTATTTCTCTCATTTTACAGGTGAGAAAATTAATACTTTTTGTTCGTGAAGCTATATGCCTGGCTTATTTCAAGAATCTAATGGGTTTGGGCTGCTCTTGGGAGTCACATTTATTTCTGAAAATTTGCAGACTTAAGGTTTCTGAGAAACTGGGACAGTTTAGATCATTGAACCAGCTTATCCTTGAAAGAGTAATATGACCTAGTATAATTGGGATTCCCTCAAGGTATTGCTTATAATAGTTGCATTTTCTCAACAGAAACTTTTAGGTTTCATTGATTCAAACTTTAATAAATAATTACAGGTAAAACTAGGTTAGTGTTAAAAATATGTTAGCCATCAACTATTTCCTTTTTAGGATTTTTTATTTTACTCAGAAAATAAGAAAGTATAGGCTACGCTGTATCGGCCCTTATGCCTTTTTAATATCTGAGTGTTCAGGCTGATTACTATGGCACATTAGACCTTAGATGGTGGTGAAACTGAATGTTGTTAAGTTTCCTAAGGTTCCTAAACAAAATTTTTAGGGAGATGTGACATAAGCAAATTGCTGCTCCCAGAATTTCTGCTTGGAATATTCTAATTATTGCCAAATCTCCATTGCTGCAAAACCCATGTTATTTCCTACTTATCTATTAAGATCCAACAAACTATTGCCCCTTTATAAAGCTCTGATTCCTCCAAGAAAAGTTATTCTTCCTTGTTGCTCATGCACAGACCTCTTTCTACTGTAACACTTTCTAGGTGGATGTCTAAGAGAAACCATGCCATAGGGGACCTGTCGTATTATTCTGTATATTCCCAATACCTTGGGGAGTACCTGATAACTGAATGTTACTGAAAATAGTAGTCTTGTTCAAATTGATGAAACAGAGTTTGGTCACTCACCAGGTTATAATTCTAGTAAAAAAAAAGATAGATATTCTTTTCCATGTACAACATGGAAGTCTCACAAAATCTTATGATTTGATTGCTTAAAACACTTATGGATAAATTGCAGCTGTTCTCTTAGAATTCTGCAACATACCTTACTTGACTTGTGGTCCACATTAAAAGTGGCAATTGCATCCTCTGTTTTTTTCCTCCCAGATTTGGTTATTACATATTCAGCAAGTTTGTTTGCCAAATAGGTCTTTCCAGTACCACTCGGTCCTGAGAGTATAATTCTGTGATGCTCCATCAACAAGTTAAAGTACCTTTGGGTAATTGGTTTAGGAATCAGCGTATCAAAAACAAAACTGTCCAAACTATTTTCTTCTACCCCTGAAAGAAGAAACAAAAAAAAGAGCATGATTTATTGTTCTACATAAGCTAGAATTTAAAATATCATGCTAAACAGCAACAGCATTGTTAGTCATAGGAATAGAATCCTTGCAAAATAATTTCCTAGATATTTCTATCCCACAAATATGTGTTGCCATTTCAAGGAGGAAAATATATCAGTAATATGGCAGAGTGAACATCTACACAAAAGCAAGCTGTTTCTTTTTCTTCAGGCTTCACTCCACTGTCTACTTCTTGTTTTCACTTATGTTTCCAGAGAGAAATGGAAGCATTATAAATGCTATCATAACATCTTTTATTGAAGATGATTATCTTTGTTACAAATAAATGTGAAGATTATAAGAACAAATGTGAAGAATAAATGTGAAGATTGAACACACACACACACACACCCATATATATATATATGAACACGAGTTCAGTAGAACATGTGTCTTTCTGATTTCTAAAATATTCATTTAGCTTACAGTCTTCCCTTTGTGTATATATATATACATGGGTGTGTGTGTGTTCTTTCTTTTACTTTCTCTTCTCCTCATCTCCTTATTCTCTTCTATCTCTCATTATGCATCCTAGTTGTACAACCACTCAAGCTTTTGAAGAATACAAATTGTTATGTTTGGCAAGGAATTAAGAAAGGAGCAACAGTATCTCCTTTTACGAACTCAATTACCTTCATCATAAAATCAAATATTGACAAATTCCTCTATTAAGTCACAGTTTATATAGATGTATCCTGATTCTTTAACATAAATAAACAAGGAATTACGAAGACAAAGGTGCTTCAGATATTACATTAGCCTATAATTAATCACATCATCTTAAGCAAAGAAAATTATCAGAACTTTCCATCCTTGATTCTTAACTTCTATTCCCTATTCCTGGGGGGCATTTATTAGGCATACACATTTTAAAATCAAAGATATATCAATGAATATGTAACTTTGGAATACACACTAAATGTTTTGAATCCTCCTGTAATGAAAGATGATAATGAAGAAAATCCAGAAATTTGAAATTCCTAAATCACATTCCTTTTTGTGAGTCTTAAATCTTCAAATCCCAGAACCCAAAGAACTTAATTTCCTTAGATTCTAGTGTTTTTAGGAGGATTGTAGCATTTAATAGTTTTGGTATGCAATGAGTCATATTGATTTTTAAAGTACTACAGAGTTTTCAAATAGAAAAAAATTAAGGGAAACTGGCCAAAAAGGGGCGGGGGAGGGGGGTGCAGAATAAAATGTTGCTAAAAATTATATTTCTGCCTTACTTTTCATTTTCATTTTTACCTTTGAGGTTCACAGTGATGATGTTATTATCTCCAACAAGGTATCCACAAGGCAGCAATTCAGGCACTTCTAGGTTATGGGATCTAATTAAGTCTCCTATACAGTAGCTAGCAATGCAGTCAGAGCTCAGACCAAGGCTAGTGGATGTATCAATTCGGAATACATATTCCTACAATGGCACACACAAAAAATAAAGTCAAAACAGAGGTTCAACTCATCTACAACAAATACATAACTCACAGGGATACAGAGCTAGTTGTCAAGAATATTAGAAATGGGTAATATAAGAACTGTTAATATCAAATAGCTCAAACAGAAAGCTTTCCTTATTTGAGGAGAGGAAAAGAAGATGTGTCTCTGCTATTGAAGTTAAGGAAAACAATTAAAGAGAAACATATTTGAAAAGTACTATTAGGGCGTCTTGCACAACATACCTTAAAGAGACGTCTTATTACACCATCTAAGACATCCCACTTGGTTTTTCCACTAACACCAATGGATCCTATCAAATATGCCTGAGACTTTTGATCCTAAATAAGAACAAAATAAAGTAAGATAAAATCCAATCGTGTATCTTTTTTATTACTATGTTTTCTACTAAAATTAGTTAATGTAGTTGTTGTTAAGACTAAACTATTTATTAAGCCTGTGGCTTCTATAGTAACAGAAACACATGGTGGATTATATAAAATAAAACATATTTCAGCCAACTAACCAACCAACCAAATAAAGTAACAGCAATAGCAACAGCAACAAGAAAGAAAGAGATGAGATAAAGCAGCATGTCAAGGAAAACCTGTTCTACAGAAGGCAAAGGTGAAGGAATCTGAAAGAATACTCTTGCATTATAATACAGTGGATACCTTCTTAAAGAGAAGCAGCTTGGTAGGAGGGAAATGGTGACAGAGACAGAACAGAACCATATTATATGAATTCTAGAACTTTATCTTACTATTTTGTGATCTTATTTTTGATAAGTCCAAAACTCAGTTGTTCTATTAAATTTAATCTAGAATCCAATCTCGCTTTAAAATGTGTTATCTATGATAATATAAGGCATTTGCATACCTATAAAACAGGTTCCATTTTGAATTTATCAGAAATTCTATGTTTAAAAGACCTTGCCAGAGAAACCCACAGGATTTGTTTTATCAAGCAAGTAATTATTTTATAATAAAAATAATGGTTCCAAATCTATCTTTTTTGTAGGATGGGATTTTGAGAAATTTCTACATATATTAGAAAGGTAAATAATTCAAAAGGCTCTAGTCTAGCTAGAGCCTCTATTATGATGACCAGAAATGGTTAATGAAATAGTGATTATGATTCCAGTAGATATAATCAGATAGTTGACATATTATAATCCTGGTTCTAGTCACCAAGTATGTTATCATTAACTGGTGGTAGAGTAATCACTGAGTCATGGGTTAGAAGATATGGATTATATAACACGTAATACCTACCACCTAATTAAGAAATGTGACCTTAGGTAAATCACTTAGCTGGCTCAGACCCTCAATTTCTTAATCTGTAATATTTAGCACCATAAGGGTAAATGGTTATCACCATTATTCAGGTATAAAGAATCCAATACCTTTTGCAGAATAAGTTGAGAAATCCACAGCTGACAATTGTGATTTTTGTTACTATTGTTATGAAATGATATTTGTGTCTCCTCAAAATTCATACATCGAAGCCCTAACTTCCAAACCGATGGTATTAGGAGATGAGGTCTTTGGGAGGTAATTAGGATTAAATGAGATCATAACGGTGGGACTTTCATGATGGGATTACTGGGTAAAGTAAACAATTCAGGATTTGCAGTCTTTCTCTCTTCCTACCTACAGACACTGAGGTAAGACTGTGTGAGGACACAGCATGAATTCCACCACCTGCAATGCAAAAAGACAGCCCTCACCAGGAACCAAATCAGCCAGCACCTTGATCTTGGACTTGCTAGCCTCCAGAACTGTGAGAAAATAAATTTCTGTTGTTTAGGCCACCTAGTCTGTTATTTTGTTATGGAAGTCCAGGTAGAATAAGACAAGTACTTTCATGGAAGCTTTTTTAGAAAAAATGTTCAAAGGTATTGTCTGTTAGAATTACTGTGAACAGGAAATCTTATTTTTTGGTGTGTTTATAACCCAGTTAAAATTACTGCTTATGCAATCCCTTATAAAACGCTGCTTTTAAATTAAAGTTAGTTTATGTTTCACTAAGAGTATTACTGTCTCTCACATAAAGACCCACTTGGGAAAAGTAGGTACACATCTGCAGCTCAAGCAGAAAGTTGATGGCATATTGGAATCCTTGGAACATTGGCCTAAGGTAAGAATTCACAAGTGCTATCTTACTTTTCAAACTTAAGTACTTTATTTTAAAATTCGAAAGAATTTTTATTTGCTTGATGTAAAAAAGTTGGATACAAAAAAAATTTGTATTTTTGGCCACTCAACTAAAATTTTAACTTAAAATTTGTTTTTGTTGTTGTTTTAAGAAAGGGATAGAGTCAGAATGACATTGCCAGTTTGAAGGCAATATTTCATTGCAAAAAAATTAAAATACTTGCCTGGTCATCTAGGACCTTGCTTAAATAGACAAGTAGCATCAATGGAATTTGTCCTACCGAGTTCAGTAGAACATGTGTCTTTCTGATTTCTAAAATATTCATTTAGCTTACAGTCTTCCCTTTGTATAAAGACCATATTGATGGCTCTAGTGACTGCACATCATAAACATTACCTATAACCAATAAGTGAAACCAAAAGAATATGTCAGACAAGATGTTTGCCAAAGAAATAACTATTTTTTAAAGTTTTAGAAATGAGGGGCTGTTAATATTGTTTTCAGTGAATGAATGTGAGGTACATGTAAGACACATTTCTACCTCTGTGATGATGTCATCTCTTTATTGTCCCTTTCATGTTTGTATGACATATTAAGCTAACACCAATCCACAATTGTTGTAGAATATTTACCAGATCAAATATTCACACATAAAATACATTTGACTCATGGTAATTCTCATTGTTAGTAATAAAGAGTTTAAGATTAAAGAAGTACCTTTGCTCGACCATAGCCCTTGCTTATGGAGACTATAATTTTCACACTGCGGCCATCTTTATGTCCAGTTGCATCACCAGCATCATCCAGCAAAATATCTATCAAATTTTAAAAGAAAGACATACGCAACAGAGTAACATTAGCCCAGATTTGTTTACTGTCATTCTTTTCTCCCTCATAGTTTTATATCTTTCAATGGGATTTGCTTCCCATTCTAGCCTAACTGATTTGAAAAGCCTTAGCTTTCAAGAAGATGAATTACTGTGGTTGGGCTAAAGTTTCAATCTAAGAATTTATTTCTGCTTGCAAAGATCTTCACTCAAGTGTTGGGCCACTCACTGCCTTTAGATGAGGAAATAAGAGATTTCTTTTTCTATTGCACATAGGTCTGAGTAATACCTGAGTAATATTTAGTCACCATTATAACCATGACAAACTGACAGCCATCTGGTTTTTCTATCCAATCAAAAATATCCAAGCTCAATATCTATGTAATTTATAAATGTAAAGATGCTGAAATTGACTGTCAACTGAAATTATTTTCAAGCATTTGACATAGCCAGCTATATAACTACTCACCTTATCTTTATAATTATTAGGTACTGTTATTGAATTTCAACTGTGGCATTATACTGGAATTATGATTGCTCTCCTGAATCCTTTATGCTAATAGTTTCAAAATGAAAATAATATTTCTAGTAAACAGCTAAGAGTTACAGAAGCATGATAAAGCTAGCTGCCTTTAAAATATCAGCCTTTAAATGGTGATTAAAGGTTAACTTTCAAAATATATTATACCAGATTAATTTCCAATTTGGAGAATTATTAAGGGAAACTATCCCAAATATATGTTTTCCTTTAATAATAATAATACTATCATAGAACCATGCTTAATATTAAGACAGTGTTCTGTGGATAAATGAAACTCCATTACATCCTAAAGAGCACATGTTCCTGGTAAAAAGAGGACTCAACTGCTCTGACAATAAATTTATAGAAAAAAAGGTTATGACTATAGCATCATAGAAATCAATACTTTAATAAGATGGCCTCTGAAAATAGAATGGTTTCTATTATCTTAATAATTAAGCATATGTAATTTTGAAAGTAAGCAATAAAAATACTCTAAGATCATAACAATTAAAAACAACTTTTAGAGCTTGAGAACTTTCAGAGCTTTGCAATAAATTTTTAAATCATCAAAGATAATCTCCTGCACTGGAGTTTAATTATTTTCCCAAGTTAACATCTTAATAGTCTTTCACCTTTTCACCTACTCCACTCAAAAATAAAACTCTTCCTTCAGTGTCATTTTAATTATCTTGCTCCTTTTTTAGAAGTTTAGAGTGGTTTACCATTGGCTATTCACATCTAGACGTCTGGTAGTTCGTGATCAAATTACTTTAGTACTTGGCTTAATTACCCATAAATGCTCAAAAATATTTGACCAATATTTATTAAGCATAAATGGTATCAGAAATTTTGCTGCATATTGGGAATAAATACCAAGATGAGAAAGAAAGTGAATTCCTTGTTTTTTTGGAGTATGTATTTCAGAATAGGTTAAGCACTCTGCTAATATAAACAGGACAATGAAATAGAAGGTAACTGAAGGGAGCCTGCTCTAGATAGATAGGTCATCCTGGAAGGCTTCCTTGAAGAAGTAGTGTTTGGAGATAAGACCAGAAGGCTGAAGAATGCTAGACAAGTGAAGAACCAGGGGAAAAGATTCAGTCAACAAAAACAAGTGCAAAACCCTGAGATGTGTGACCTGGGTATGTTAAAGGAACAGAGAGATGTTTGGGGTAGCAGGAATGTAGAGACAAGGGGAGGGTGAGGAGTGGTATGAATGATGTGGATGGAAATAAGTATGGACCAAATCACACATGGCCAAGTAGTCCATGGCAAAGGAGGTTGGCCTGATTGTTGATCCACATAAGCTGCTTAAATTTGCCTTGGAATATGTTATTCAGTTCATGTCATATTTACTTCTAAAAACCACACTTACAATATGAAATTTCTCCTGACAATAGTAGGATAAATATTTACCAAAGATGAGTGAATAACTATTCTTTGCTTTTATTATGTGGCTATTTAAAGCAAAATTAACACAGTAGTGAAAAGTCCAGGTCCTGGATTCATCCAAGCCAGGGTTTGATTATTAGTTCTGCTGCTTACTAGTTTCATGATCTTGAACAAATTGTTACAGTCACTTTCCTAAGTCTTGGTTTCCTCAGCTATAAAATGGGGCTTTAACAGCACCTTCCTGGTAGAGTTACTGAGAACATAAAAGATAATACTTTCAAAGCACTTCATCCTCAGTGTTTACGAAGTTTTGCTCTTCCAACCATTATTTCTGTTTATTCTAACTCCTTCTGTTGACTGTGGGCGGGTCACATCATGACTCTGAATCTCCCCAGTTCAGAGTATATTGACGGGATGGTCACCTGATGAAACAACTCCAGGAAAAACAGCAAGTTTAATGTGAGAGGCTTCTGTGTTTTTGTTTTGTTTTGTTTTTTACTAGAAAATAAGTCATGGTCCTCTGTCTATATTTTGAAGGAAGAATTAAAGAGGTCTGCCATTCTGACTATAATTAAGTAAAATTCTGGCTAAAAACTAAAGCCTTCTCAAACGTCTGACTTTACTGGATGCATGGAACACGCAATTAATATTTCAGGAACTAGATACTTGCCAATTATCCTTGCTCCTGCCTACTTTCTTTACCTTAAGATTAATCATGAAACCTAGAAAGTCTCTCTGTTAAAAAGCCCCAGCATAGCGTGGATCACGAGGTCAGGAGATCGAGACCATCCTGGCTAACACAGTGAAACCCCGTCTCTACTAAAAATACAAAAAATTAACCGGGCGTGGTGGAGGGCACCTGTAGTCCCAGCTACTCTGGAGGCTGAGGCGGGAGAATGGCCTGAACCTGGGAGGCGGAGCTTGCAGTGAGCCGAGATGGTGCCACTGCACTCCAGCCTGGGCCACAGAGCATGACTCCGTCTCAAAAACAAACAAACAAACAAAAAAAAAAGCCCCAGCATAAAGGCAGTTTTGATTTCCAAGTGTTGAACCCACTACACAAGAGTGAAAGTAATGAAAACAATATTCTGGTTGTGTGATTTAATTTTTTTAGTTCAGACATAAGTATCACTATTGAAAAATAAGGAAACAAGATATATTAAAAATAACTTAGGGAATGGGTAAAAAAAAAAAAGGTATTAAAAAAACGTAAAACTTGGCTCCTCCTAAAAAATTGCCATAAATTCTTAATCATGGCCATCAATGTGTTAAGACCAATAAACACAGAAATTTGTAAATTTAAACTCTTTGATTTTATATTTATCTTTATGAGTTCTATTTTTCCTAGATTTTTTTTATATGTGTCTGTTTTTTCTAAACCACCTTCAGTATTAAACTTGCCTCCTTCAAACCTTATCATATTTTCATAAAATAAAACAGAATTATATAAAAGGCAGTGAAAGCCTACCATTAGTCTGACCTGTAAGGTACTGGCCCTTGTCTTTCCCTAGGAGCCAAGCCTGAGGATCCAGAAATGCATTGGTTATTATGAGATGTAGATCTTACTTCACTTCTCTGTCAGGTCCATCAGCAACAAGCCAACATAGAGGATGCTGTTCAGAACTGTCAGATTCTATACATTTAAATATTTGTGTTCTTTCTTTTGTAGAATATTTTGTTGAGTGTGGATAATACTTTATGTACAATTTACAAACTCAAATTGCCATCCACTTCCATAGTCTTATTTTACCTAATGATCTACGAGTTCACTTAATTCTGAAATCTCTTGCTTTTTACTTGGCTTCTGACATTACTTGTACTTGATGCTTATTCTCAGAATTTATTTTCTTCCTCTAATCTCCACCAGAGGTTTATAAAAGTTGTTTTCTTAAATTACAGGGAGTGCCCACTTGTCTTTTACATATAAGATGAAGGCCATTATTTTATATTATGAAGAGCAGCCATAATAGCAGAATTTTTAACATTCTGTCTTTTTAGAAGAGATGTGATTCATTGGAAATGTAATCAATATCAGCATGCGATGTCATTTCCCTTCTCCTTCTCCTTCTGTATTTTAATATGATTTAAGGCAAGCAGTGTACTGTCTCCATTCTATGATGGAATCTAACGTTGGCTAGAAACATACATATTATTGGTTTCCAAGCGTCATCTGGTGGCCGTGCTTCACAATTACCACAGATCCTCATGTAAATATTACCTAGACTAAATTCTCTATCCTTGAAATGATTCTCTTGACTGAACTGTTCCACAGAAACAGCTACACTTTATGCTTGAATGGTTCATCAGATATTAAGATGACATTATGTCATATGATTCTATTTGCAATCGAATCAAAACTGTACCCTTGTTCCATCACTAGTACTGTGTTCTTTATCTTTGTTGGAAATTTAATAGAGCTGCAGACTGGGTGACAGAGTGGCATTATTATTCTCTCAGAGCAACATCATGCAGGGTCATCGAGTCGAATTTAGAAAATAAAGCCTGCTACACTTATAAATGGGTTTTACACACTTAAAACAATAAAATTCAATGAGGTTATTATTATTATATCCATAAGTACTAATTATCATCACTGAGAGTATTTCTTCATCATCATAATCATGGAGAAATTACTTCCTAGGGAAAAGTGATTTCTTAAAAATATTATGAAGACCATATCTCTAAGATTGACTTTTGGACGGAGAATGTGCTTTTAAAATTATAACTAAGTAGACTAGATTTATAAGATCAAAATAGGACTATTTCTGAGAATTAGAGTGTAACGTTTTTAAGAGTATGTAAAGTTCTCCAAATTCTAGGCTTCCCACCCGTTAACTCATAGGCATGCTGTGATTCAGGCAAGCATGTGCACTAAATCACCTGAGGTAACAGCCTCTGTGATGTTCAAATTGTTTAGAGAAAGTCCTAATGACTGCCTGGAAGATGAAGAGGAGGTGCTGCTTGAGGATTCTGACGGTGGCCGAGTAGGCTTAGCTGTGTTACCAGTTTCTGCCTTCAACCGGTCATTTTCAGCTTTCAGTATTTCAATTTCATTCTGTTACGAAGATGGAAAACATGAAAAAAATTGAGTTGGTTTGATTGAGAGAAGAGCACCAAGTCTTTTATCAGAGTTAATTAGCTTGTTTGTTAAATAAAACATGTTAATATGTTAAATAAATAAATATAAGATATGAAATAGGATTTCCTTCCCAAGAAGGAAATTTAACCTTTTTCTCTCTCACACATTATACATTGCTGAATTCACAAATACAGACAATCCAACCATTCGACATGTTTATCATTATTTTTTAACTAAATCATGTGTTTGAGAATTTTTCCAGGACTTGGTCTCATTTGAATTAAGAAAAATATGATGGAATCATTCATAACACTTCTCATTTTAAAGGTGATGTTAAAATCTTATAAGCATATAATGCCATTTGTAATATTGTTATAAATCCGTGGACAGTTGAAAGAGCAAAACAAAAATAATGTAAATAAAGTGATTTAAAATTACTCCAAAATCATATCTAACATCTGAAAAAGTTTTTTTTTCCTTCCAATTGGGACACTAAGCTCATAAAAAACAACAAAAGCCTTTAGATGAACATATACAGTGGCAGATGAATCTGCTCAGCAATGAGCTTGTCTTATTGCAGTCATCTGTGGTACCAAGTGATTACTGATATACAATAATAAAATGCAAACTTAGTCTGAGCACAGACTGGTTCTGAATTTAGGCTTTAGATGTTTTTTAAAAAAATACAAAAGCTTTACTTTTACAGATGGCATTCTAAATCACTTTTACTTCCGTATTCAGAAAGCTTGTGTTGAATTTCTACAGTTTCCTCATTACTTTTGTATTTCAGTGGAAAACTGGTGAAAGTATGTGAAAATCAGATTTCAAAAGAACAGGCAAAAAGCCAAAATATAAGTAAATGATGGAAAAGTGAAGAAGCAAGAATTGTAGTAGCTTCTCTAAAAACTTAGCTCTCAACCTCAATCCAATCACTAGTACAGTATCCTGAATGGTTCTTGAATACAGCTTGCCAGTTTGCATCCCACTTCCAAAAATTGGATTTGACAAAATTCTCAATTCAGTACTAAGAAATGAGTTGCAAAGACTGAATAAACAAGTACATTTCTATGGTGGGTTTCCAAGTGGAATTTATTCTGTGTTAACCAAGAGAACAGAATAATCAGCATTTTTTTTTTGTTGTTTCTCCATTTTATTCCTTGAAAGTGCTTCAGCACCAACCTGCATCCGGTTCATGGCTTCCCGGATCTGATCAAGATGATGAGCAGAGCTGAGGGCCTCCAGCCGAATATCCGTTAATTTTAATTCCTTTTCTCTGAGCTCACTCTTCAGCTGCAGAATTATCTCTGCCTCAGCTTCTGTGCATTCACAGATCCTGAAGAAGGAAACAAACAGAATCAGTGGCCTGGGGAAGGCAGAGGATTAAGAAAAGCACTGCCTCTTTTAAAGGCTGAACTGCAATATTATCCAGCAGGTACAGATATGGTGTGCTGCTGGCAAAACCTAGAGAAAAGGAGAGAGTTTTACAAACAGTTATGCATTCACAGGTTCAAAACGGAAGTAGCTTTTTCTTTTAATCTTTTTTCTATTTTTTAAAGTTTAAAAATAGTCTACTATTACTGAGTATAAAGTAATCCTAAAAATTCTTTTATTGGTGATATTTATAGGCAGAAAAGTCATAGATTACTACATTTCATTCCAACATTTTCAAGGGACTTAAACCTCTATTTGCAACATGTGACTATTCATTTATAAAAGCAGTTATTACATTCTTAAAATGTTGATTTCTTCTTTTGTAAAATTGTGCAAAAAAAAGCTTTGCCACAATACTGTCTTTAATTACCATAAAAATCCAATCTAAACACTGTAGAAAATAAATTAGAGAGATTACTTTTGGACATTTAAATAATGGGTGAGTTATACAATCTTCCTATTAGGCTCAGCTGATTTAGGAGATCATGGCTAAATCACAGGTTTCAACCCCTACTAGCAGGCTAGCTGAGGGCTGTTTGAAGGAAACATATTGTATTCTTGGGTTGTTTTATTGTATTGTGGACAGCTTTGCAGGAAATTTGCCAAAAAAAATGTTTTATATTAACTAACATATTTTCCATTTAAAATTTGAGAACTAGTTTACTGGCCACAAATGACAGTGACATGTTCTTCCTTTCTGCATAAATCATAAAATTATGTAGGCAAAGCACAGTGGCCCTGTTCTATATGAGTTCTATGCTAGTTGTTGTCATGGGCATACAAGGAAATTGGATTTAAATAGTAAATAACACAGAGAATTATCTCACCAGAACACTTTCCTATATTTGAAATGTGTTCGTTCTTGTACAGTAGTCCCCCACAATTATAGTTTATCCACAATTTTAGTTTCTGTGTTTTAAGTTACCTACAGTCAAACATGGTCCAAAAATATTACAGTATTTTGGGCTGGGTGCAGTGGCTCACACCTGCAATCCCGGCACTTTGGAAGGCCAAGGCGGATGAATCACTTGAGGTCAGGAGTTTGAGACCAGCCTGGCCAACATGGTGAAACTCCATCTCTACTAAAAATACAAAAAATTAGCCAGGCGTGGTGGTGCATGCCTGTAATCCCAGCTACTCAGGAGGTTGAGACAGGAGAATCGCTTGAACCCGGAAGGCAGAGGTTGCAGTGAGCCGAGATCTTGACATTGCACTCCAGCTTGGGTGACAGAGTGAGACTTTGTTTAAAAAAAAAAACAAAAAACAAAAACAGTATTTTGAGGAAGATACAGACTACAATAATATAACTATTATCACAAAATATTGCAGTAATTGTTCTATTATTGCTGTTAATCACTTATTGTGCCTAATTTTTAAATTAAATTTTATCATATGTATGTATGCATGTATAGAAAACAAAAACATAGTATACATAGGGCTCCGTGCTACCTATGGTTTCAGGCATCCACTGGGGGTCTTGGAAAGTATCCCTGGTGGATAAGGGGGGGCTACTGTACTACCAAAAAGTGGGCTATCATAAAAATGCTAGGTTAGATTAACTAATAGAATCAAAGAAAACTGGATTGCAGGTTGATTTTAGGAAACCAAATTTTAGTTGAAAAAACAGAGACGGTATTTATTGTTGAAATGCATGTGAGTGATTTTAGAAAAAGCAAAAGCAAACACTACTTAGGTTAGAACCTGGATCTTTGCAGTTTTCATGCATCACACTCCACTTTACCGAGATCTATGCTTGTAGATCACAGGGCCATTTTGTCGTTTCTTTGGTGGCCAGACAAGGGGTGACCTGTATGTACACATAGTTAGACAGATACATGGACAAATGCCCGTGAAAATAAGTGAGAATCATGATTTAGAAAACTGGAGAATGACATCAAGAAACACTTGAATTCTAACATACGAAAATGAAAAAGAAAAATGAAAATGAAAGAAACCAATGAAAGAAAAATATGAAAAGAGAAACTAATGCTGTCCATCATTCTCAGAAAAATCTGAAAATAATTGGTACAGATATGGTTAGAACATAAATATGGCCTTCATCTAAAATTGTTTTTAAAATATATTTCTGCATTTTGCAGAAGGAGCAACTCACGCTGAAGCAGATTGTGAGGGCTTCATGGATGCTGAGCCACAGTCACCAGCATTATGGGGCAACTTGGGGGATGCTGGAAGGGATGAATCAGTAAGCTCTTCAATGTCGGAATGTGATGAAGGAGGCTTGGTGGACTTTTTCTTCCCAAAGGCTTGTTTGAAAGAACTTCTCAGCTGAAACAAGGACAGAAATTACCCTTCTTGTCTATTTGCACTTGGAGAGCTTTTGCTTTGGGGCGTTAGTTTGCAGATGCCATCCTAGCCACTGCCTGGGGTCAGTATGTACAAGCAGAGTATTAACAATTGCAGCACAGTATCTCTAAAAAAAAAAAAATGATACCGTGTTTTGTGTGTTCATTTTATTCTTGTATTAATCCAGCGCAGCGCAAACATGGAAGGCTTTTAAATAGTGCAAGGTCAAGGGCATGGCTGTCAGAGCACTCATTTAAAACTAAGTACCTTGAAGGGATCTCCATTCCCAATGCTTCTCTCTTCAAGGCAATTTGTTTTAAATGGCCACTTTAGCGCTACAATCAAGTCATGTCCTGCTGACAGTACAAACTTAAAAAGCAAAATGAAATCAAATTCACCTAACACTTCATTAATTGTGATTTTTCTATTCAAATTTTCCAATCCCAGACTACTCAAAACCAGAATTGGTATTCCCTACAGCTCTATTCAGAAAGTGGTTTTACATCTCTTTAAAATTTGAGATTAAAATGAAAAGACACAAAGAAAAGACATAACAAGGTAATCTGTTTTAAAAGGTATAAAAGCCTACTGCCAAAATGAATAGCATTCATGCCAAGGTAGGGTTTTTTTATAGATGCATGCCAAATTGTCCACGGTTTATATTCACCTCACTTCCTCTAGAGTTCACCTTGCAGAAACATGAAAGAGTGTGGAATTACAAATCAAGGGAATGAAGGCTGATCAGTATTTTAAAATATTACCTGTATAAACATTTTTTAAGACAAAAAGATATTTCTTTCATTATTTGTAGAAAGCACTCCAGTAAAATCCTCTGATAATAATGTCTGGATTTCATCAAGAGTTGTATTTACTCAAAATCTACCTTTTTTTTTTGGTATTAAAAGAAATCATTGACTCAATTGTTTTTAAATTTTTTGCAGTAACAGTATCTTCCCCTCGGCTATTTAGCTATTGATCAATATCATTAATTATATCACTAGCAAACTTAAGGTACGGTTCTGTTAAAGTGCATTTCTATATTTCTGCTATATTCTCTTGGTTAAAAACATCAAGCAGACACTAATGTGGTTGATTTCTTTTAGGGTGAAACTATTCACACGGTAACTGTTGATTCCAAAGGCGGAAGGAGAGTTTCATGGTTTCTTCTTTCCCTTTATTAACTCCCGTTCTCCTCCTTTTCCTCCAAGACCACTATCACCATCATCATCACCATCATCATCATCTTTTCACTTTTCCTTCATCTCTACCCCCACAATAACCCCCTGTTTTAAGCCATTTATTCACAGGTGTTATCTTATTTTTCTTTAGTATAACTCTATAGTTATACTATATAGTTTCTATAGTTATACTATAGAAAAATAAGATAACACCTGTGAATAAATGGTATTCACAAATAAATATAATTGCTATTAACTATCTTTTTATTGGTAAGAAAATTCAGGCCCCTCAAAAGGTCTAGATATAGTGATGATTCAAACCC
Organism: Nomascus leucogenys; assembly: GCF_006542625.1. Taxonomy (NCBI): domain Eukaryota; kingdom Metazoa; phylum Chordata; class Mammalia; order Primates; family Hylobatidae; genus Nomascus; species Nomascus leucogenys. The sequence goes on from NC_044390.1 coordinate 27,158,397, forward strand.
AAGTTTAGTCCCAACATTAAAATGTATGCTTTTCAGTACATGCCACTCCAATCTGGTGATGAGTGTAGCATTTGAGGTGTCAGTAGCTTGAATGGGACACTTTGTAAACTACTGCAGATCACTAAAGCCCCAAAGAAAAAGACCTAACACATTATGCATTAATAAGCTTCTGAATTAGATGAAGGATGGTGACTTACCCAGTTTTTCTTTTTCTTCTTCTTGGAGTCAGCATCATTACCACTGCCAATACTGGAATGGCTTGTGGCACTGTTGATACTAGAAACACTTTCAGAGGAATGCTGTCTTCTGATGCGAAGATCTAGCAATAGAGGAAGAGTATCACATTGGCTCATGAAGAGTCTCGATCTGAACAAATAAGTCTTTTAGGTCTTTTGAGAGGAAGTTCTCTAAAAGGTCAACAAGCCTTTGTACAGATAATTTCAGTGCAGTTTTGACTTTAGAAGTTTAATAAAGTACAACCACATTTGTTTTAATTAACTGAGTTATCTACATTAAGATTTAATGGGAATCTCATATAAGTCCATAGCCCTGGCAGTTTAATGAGTTCTGAGTTTTGTCTAAAATTAAATGCTGTGCTAGTGATTTCTACTGAATACCTGGATCAAGCAGCTCTTCCAAAATGATTTGTTCTGAATGATTAATTTCAAAGAGTAAATGGAAACTCATAATAGAATGAGAATTAATTGTGCCTTTTTAATATTCATGCTTCAAATACAGTTACTAGAGCCAAATGTATTAACTTTCCATTTCATAGAATCATACCATATTAGAGCCAAAACAAATCTTGAAGTCACATAAGCACATAATCTCACAGATGAGGAAACTGAAGTGAAAAGAAGTTAAGTAATTTGGCCAAAGTCAAACAGCCAATGAAAGACAGATCCTCCAAAGAAAGCCTAGGTAGACTGAGTTTGTGAGTTAAACAGAGGACATATTTAAGACAGTGCAATTCTTCCAATGTACTCCTACTGCCTGCCCATGACTTATTATAGAATAGTAATAGTAATACCAATAACAAATAATAATAAAACTAGGTTTTACAATATGCTCGATATGCCCCCGGAGTACCTAATTTTATTCTTAAAGCAAACCACTGAAATGAGTTTAATTACTAAATATAACTTTCACATGGTCACATAGCTGAAAAATAGTGGAGCCAGGCTCAGCCTTAGGCTGATTCTAATATCCATTGTGTTAACAGCCATGTGCACAGCATATGGTATGGCCTTGCTTAACTTCTAAGAGCAAGCAGTGCTTCTTTAGTTAAGATATTTTAAAGAGAGTAGCATTTGATATTTAATCATGTTTAAAGGTATCCGTTTCTTTTATACAAGCAACTTTTAAGATTTATTTATAGTTATTAAAAATAAAACAAACTGAAAATTTTCCTACCTAAAAGCACTAGTATTAAGTATTACTGAGACAGTAAGAAAATTTACAAAATTGTGCTTGAAGTCACATTTGCTTTTAGTCCATTTCCATTAATATACTTATTGGCATCAAGGCAGATTAGTCAAGCAAAAAAATCTCAGTGGAAGTTGTAAGATGTCAAAATTTACTATAAAGCTGACGAAGTTTCCAAAAAACTAATACCATAAAATCAAGCCTCTTCAATTGACTGATTTACTGAATAGTAAAAATGATCCATGGCAACAAAACTATAACTGGTTGCTTTCAAAACGTATAATAAATGAGTATGTATGTATCGATAGACATGTAATATATGTATTTACATACATATGTGTGTATATGTGTATCCTCACCTTCATATACATATATATCAATAAGTCCCTTAATTTTTCTACTGAGGCAATCATGCTGAAAAATTTTATAGGAAGAAACACATAGAGCTTTTTTTTTTTTACAATCCCTAGAATTTGTCCCTTAACATTGTTTTAAAAAGTAATGATGAGAATATTAACTGGTTTTGCATGCCAAAACATTACCAACTCCTAAACCTAAATCAAGGTTTTCATGTAGGAGGTTTTAATTCAACAATAAAGGAATCCAGTATCCTTTAATCAACTATTATGGAAATCATATAAATAGACAATAGAAGAATATGTGTAGGTATATCTTCGTGCTTTAAATTTTTGCTAGGATTGGCCATTAGCTTTTTGAAAAAGAAGTAGCATTTGCTAGCTCGTTCCTAATAATTAACTTTCACAAATAGAAAAGCACAAAGTATTAAAGTATTTCAGAATTTTTATTATATCCAGAATTAATAAATTGTGTTTGACTTCTTTAATACTAAATTTTTAAAAAGATAGTAATCCTAGGTCAAAAGTAGTCCTTGGAAGTATCAGTTACATTCAATTATGACTGCATTCACCAATAAAGATTAGCAAAGCCATAATATTAATAATATTGTGAAATGAAGGAAATGCATTTTACTGCTCCCTAACAATTTCTTTTTAGTGCTTGTAAGTATTTAATTCAGTATACGGGGCATCATAAAGTTCAGTAAAGAATGGCCAACCAAATGAATATCAGCAATCTGAATTAATGGAGAAGCCTATTTTTAAAGTGAAATTTTCAGGTATGTGTTTGTTCACTCGTCATTTTCCATCTCCCATCCTCTGTGTCACCACAGCCCCAGTTCAAGCTACCAACATAACCTTTACAGCAAGTATAGCTATTGAACTTACTCATCTTCAAACCATTCTGTAAACAATAGCTAGAAAAATCTCTTTTAAAAGGCAAACTTCATCATCACTCTCCACTTAAGACCTTCCAATAACTTCTCACTTTAATAAGAATAGATAAAAAAATTCAACTTCTAAATATGGCCTACAATCCCTCAGTAATCTTGTCAGTTCTTAACTCATCAACCGTGTTCTTCTTATTACATGTTTGCTTAGTATTTTCCTTACATTAGTTCCATAAAGAAACTAATTTATTTCTGCCTCAAAGCTGTTTTGAAATACTCCTCCCTCAGTACTTATAAAGTGATTGACAATTATTCCTTGGATATTCACTTAAATATTATTACCTTGGAATAATCTTCCCTGACTATGTAACCTACAGTAGGTACCTTGGTACCCTCCTTCCCTATGGTACCCATTATTGTCCATCTTGGAACTTATAACTGTTTTGGTATACATGTTTAGCTTCACCAATGATCACATACATTCATTTGCTTTCTGCTCTCCCACTAGACTAAAAGTTCTATGGAGACAAAGACCGTATCTATTTTGTTTACCATTATAAATTCCAAACCTTGTATTGCTATACAAGCATATGGCATGTGGTATCAATCAATACATAGTGTGAAATAAATTTGATTCTAATTTTTCATTCAATATAACTGTGTTTGCCTATCACTATTTCTAAAAAACAAATTAGTGCTGACAGAATTTTAATTCATGTGTTATCCAACTATATTTGGTATATATCAAGGAAAAACAATTCCATATTTACACAGAAGTAGTGACTTAGAAAGCGATGGTACATTTTTAAAAATAAAGGTAAAATTTTCTATTACCTTCAACTTTCAAATTTCTTATCACAAATATTATTTTTGCAGTGGATTGTGGGCTCCGTGACCACAGGGTAATTTTTTAAATCTTTGTATTTTAAGATCTGATAATGCCTATACTTAATAGCAGGTGTTTAAATATGTTTGTAAACAAAAATATTTTATTATAGACTCTAGTCATGTATCAAACTTTGTTAATGAATGTGATGCATTAATTTAGAGGAAATAGAAACACAATCACAAATTGGTGTGTGGTTTTGTGATAGTCAGGCCTGTCTATAAAACTGCTGCCTCATTCCAAATATATCTTTTAAGATCATATGTTAAAAATATATATTCCATAAATATTTTAAGGGCCTCTAAAAGTGAATTTCAGTGTGATTTCCAATATAAATTTATACACCATACAATTACCTTAATAACCCACGGAAAGACACATAATCAGTCCAACTGACTGTTTTTTCCATGTAATGTCAATAGTCAATGTGATAAGAATCACTTTGTGATTAAATCATTAAATTTAATGCTGAGTTTTAATATTACAGAAATACAATCTAACTATCCTGTATACATTCAATCCCTTATAACCAGTGGTTTTTGTTAGTTTTAAAACCTAGCAAATTATTTTTTAATATTTCTTGACCAATTTAGATATTAGCTGTTATTTTTCACCTTAAGCACCACCCCTCCCACATTTCTGAGCAAAGGAATTCCAATTTTTCAGTTTCTGTAGATATATTCAGCTACCTGTTGCCTAAGATAAAAGGAATCCTTTCAGCAAGTTTCACTTCGGTGACTTGTGCTGTGTGAAAGTAAGGATTAAGGCTTTTAAAATCCCTTCTGGACCTATTTACGACATGAAGATTTAGAACATAAGCTGCTTTATTATAGCTCTAAGATAAGCTTTAAATATGCAGTAATTTTCCATGCATCACATAAATCACTCCCCCACATGGAAAGTTTCTAAATTCTTGAAAGAAGTAGCCCCTACAGAACTACTTTGTCCTTCAATTTAAGCATATCTCACTTTATATAATTGTTTTCCTAACATTTAAATTGAAATTCATTTAAAAATTACTTTATTCTTCTTTTAAAAATTCAAATAAACCCCTTTTATGTGCAAGACACCATCGTGGGCATCTTGATGTCTTTCAAAAGGGTGAAAAAACAAGCTCTACTATTGTGCATCAGGAAAGACATACCTTAAACAAAAGCCCCATAGTATAATGTAATTTTAAGAAGGGAAGTATTGCTACTTCCAGAAACATATCACAGGGGATTTCATTCAGTGTAGGGGTCAAGGAAGCATATTTAGTTTCACTGCTGCTGCGGTGTCTCAAAAAGTTTTTAGTTTTTATGCTGATCAAACAAGGTAGAATATTCTAAATGGAATGAACACAATTCATAAAGAACTTATGAAGAATTGAAAAAAAATTCAGGATAGCTGAAATATGGAATATGCAATGCAATAACAGAACAAGAAGTCTATATGTGTATCATCTGGCACACAATTGGTTATGAATAAATATTTGCTGAATAAATGAAGCTGGTGAAGAGAGATGATGTCATGTGGAGGAGTCTGTATTCCATTCTAAAGGCAATGGGATACCTGTAGATGTGTTTCTCCATGACTATTCTGGCTTCAGCGTGAAGACTGGTGTTAAAGCAGGATAAGATTAAGAAGAGGAAGGCTATTTAGGGGTTTGTGGTCATGGTTCAGGAGAGAGGCGATGGATCGCGAGAGTAAAATTACAGAAAAGTTAACAGATCCAAGAGATATTTAAGGAGTGGGATCAACAGATCTTGGTAATTTATTCAATGAGGAGAGGAGGAGTTATGAAGAATACTTAGATTTCTGGCTAAATGGAAGGATGGTGGTGCTATCTACTGAGGCAAAGAGCACTGAAGGAGCAGCAGGTCTGAGACAGAAGACAAGTGCAAGTTTGGAGACGTTAGGTTTAAGATGCAAAACAGACATCCAAAGATATCCACACGGAGTTCTCTCTTGGCAGCTGGATATACAGAGCCTGGCCTGGAGACCTAGATTTGACAGTTATTAGCTATTAGCACATTAATAAAAATTACAGCTAGAGTATGAGATGATTTTCTATATATTTTTAAATAGGACGCATAGAATCATAATGGAAGAGAGCTTAGGATATCAACAATTAACAAATGGATACAGAAGAGTGAATTTACAAAAGAAATATTGAAAAAATATTTCAAAGGAGCAGAAGAAAAATCAAGAATGTATGATGTCATGAACATTAGAAAAACTGAATGTTTCACATAGGAAGAAATGAATATCAGTATCAAATGCTGTTTCCATGTCTGTCTAATACAATAAGAATTTTAAATGTTTTACTGAATTTAGTGTCATATAAGTTTCTACTGATCCTGGAGAGCATCGTTTTGGTGGAGTGGAGGGAAAAGGAGCTACACTCCAGTGGTCTAAAGATGGTTGGTGGCTGAAGACATTGAAAGATTTCATAAAATTTTTCTCAGAATTCTTCTGGAAATGAAAAGAGAGATAATAAGGCATTCATGTTTTAGGACAGGATTTTTTAAGCTGGGAAAGAGTTGAGCTCATTGAATGCCATTGAAAAGTGTCGGGAAATGAGTAAATAGAACCAATGTAAAGGAAAAAAATGACACGATATTAATAATGAACATTTCTTCAGTGGTGAACCCAGGGATAGGGGCAGTGGCAGAAATATTTTCATTGTTTAGAATTGCTTAAGCATAGGAATAATTTAAAACAGACCTACCTTTCACCCGTTGTTTTTATTGTTTTAAAATTATCTACAGGAAATGAACCTTTTTATAGCCTCCATCCAGGAAAAGTTGTTCCCAATGCCCACTGCTTGCTATATCATCATATTGACTATTTCATTTTTAAATACAGATCTAGATTATCATACTCATTAATGAGTTTGTTTTGCCTGAAGTCAGATATGCATGTATTAACCAACCACTCCATCTCCATCTCCACTGAATCAAGTAGAGAGATGTGTACACAACTATAGAACCAAATTTCTTAATATCAGTTTAAAAATTACTTGATAATGATAGTCACTGTTCTAAAATTCTAGGATTCTGACCACATTAATACCAACGTATTCATTATAAAAGGCAGTGACACTGAGTAAATGCAGTTTTACTGTAATTAATAAATAAAATAGATGCCTATTATATTGGGTGGAAATGAAATGATTCCTAAATATACCTTTGGGAGGATGGTCTGGACCATTCAGCGCTCCCTGAATAGCCGCCTGGGCAGCAGAATTCTGAGCCTTCAGCATTTCAATGGTTTCTCTTAGTTCTATAAGTTCAGATTCCTGTGAAATAAACAGAGTTTGGAAGCTTTAGTAACCAGAAAGAAAAATAAAATCTCCTTGCTCATAGTTGAATTAAAAAGGTTTGATTTTATGTAGTAACAACTTCCTGGAAGATTTGGATGCTTAGCTGAACTTGTCAAGTTGTACCTAATAACTTCTTTCTTAGCTAAAGTAAAGGAGGTGGTTTTTGTTTGTTTGTTTTTCTTAGTTATTGTCTTATAAAAGAGATATGAATAGTCTTTATTCCTTTCAAAGGGTGGCATCCAGAACTCACCAGTACAAAGTAAAGCAGAATATCACACCACTCATTTCAGATAACACACTTACTAATATTACCTATGATTACATTAGATATTTAGATATCACTATTGCACCGTTGCATTGTATTGTATTTATTGCCAACTGCAAACCTGAAGTTTTGTCAAATGAATGATTTCAGATTTTGTTTGAAGTATTTTGTGCCTGCAAAATTGATTATTCGTATTTAAGTGTAAAACGTGGAACTTACCCCTAATTCCTATTAAATGCCATCTTATTAAATTCTGATGCCATATCAAAGTCATGTTACATTCTGATCCTTTTTCATTCAGTAACTCCTAATGTGGAGACCTAGTCTCACCAAGCCAAAGCAACACAGGGATAAAGTAAATAAAAATATATGTATTATACAATTTTTAAATAATAGTTAAATTACAAACAAAGCACCTTACAGATCAAATTTTAATAAAGCATATATTTTCTTTTTGAATTTAGAGTAATTTTAAGATATGTCCCAATAAAAATATTTGCACAAATTTGAACTTTCATAGTTATTTAAGTGAATTATTTTATCAGAAATAACTCATTTTTGGAAGATAAAATAACTCAAAAAAAGATAAAAAGAACTGAGTATTGTTTCAGTATAGACCATATTTCCATTAGAAGCTCAGTGACAAGGGATATCTTTCTTGATGGTAATATAATCCTAAAAATCAGATCTTTGTCAGCCTCTTAGAGGGAGAATCCCTTGGTAATGTATTTGTCATTCTTCATTGCCTTTAGCATCTTTGGCAGAAAGCCAAAGAATTGGGCCTCGGTTCTTCATTCTCTGGTAAATAATTTCTCTTTACTCAATGTCTCCCAAAATATACATTTTAAAAAGATCATCCACAGCAGCCTTTGCAGAAAATTGCTTCATACATGGGAATATCTGGTGAGTATTCTAACCTTAGACACTTAAAAAAAAAAAGACAGATGATGCTAATTGAAGTGATATCCAAGTTTGAAATAGATACCTGGCACCTCATATATCTATTTTCATTGGATACCTGACATCTTCCAGATAGAAAACAGTCACATTTAAAACAAACAACCAGACCTTCTTATGCACTTTTAGTAGCTTATGAGTGGAAGAATCTCTCATAATGAAAAATCAACAGTAACCTCCTAAATTTATAGATGGGTCTTCAAATACTTGACTGCAATTCATTTCGACTATATTTATTATAAAAGAAGAATATAATATTTGTGGGAAATTTCCAGTGTCATGACAAAAGTCAGACCAAATGCATCATAATGACTCAGTCTCTCCAATTTTTATATTCTGTCCACTGCCAGATTAGCAACAGATTTTACCAAAACTTAATATATTTTCCATTTAAAAATATCCCCCAAGAAATAAAATATTTACTGAAAATTCAATCTGCTCCTACTGGAAATTTATTCAAAAAGAAATAAATGGTACATAGTGGAATCATGGAATGTAAATATTAATTATACAACATAAATACTAGAACGCATATTAAATTCTAATTAAAATCAGATTTTTATCCTTAAATTTAAGATCAATTATGCTTGTACTATGGATTAAAGTCTGTTAAAACATTTGCCTGTGGCTTTAAAGGAAAAAATTGGAAATGAGACCTCATGCCAACAGTGTCAAACAATTAAGCTTAGCTTTGAGTTAGCTGACTTATTTCAGTGTCAAAATGTTCAGCTGTTCACGAGAAATCTCTTATAAAACCTGTTTTCAAAAAGATAAAATGTAGAACGTTCAGGCAATGTTGCTTTTTCAGAATATCATGTTTAATATGAAACAGAAAAATGATCACTTTCTAATATTAATTATCTTTTAAAAAGCAATAGATATTAGCAGGTTAGTTGTTACTCAATGTGGCACAATATATGTAAAAGGAAGAATAACTAGTTAAGAAAAATATATGCTATATAACTTGAGAGAATCATATCTATGAAAAAAATTAGTTCAACCAAATTCATACTGTTATTTCTTTAAAACTTTATGAGTATAAGCAAACACCTATAAAATATTCCATAGTCTTTGATAAAAAAGATAGCCAAATTCTACATTGATTGACATAATCTGTTCAAACTTGCACTAGTTATCTTTCCATATTTGCAAAATTCCTTCCTTCTCTCTCATTTCAGTTAATGAGATCTGCTCTCACCTTGCACTCAAACCACACCCATCTCTTTTCTCTGAGCTTTCCATATAATTTTTCCCTTTATTTAAATATCCTTCCTCACTGTTAAAAGCCATGGTAAAATATCTCCACGCTTGTGAAACCTGTTTTCCTGTCAGAAAAAAAATGAAAATGTGCTTCGAGACTATTTAATGTAGTTTGTTTAGTTGTTGATGAATATATTTTTTCACTTGATTTATGATCTCCATAAATACTGAGATGATTTTGTTGAAATGGTCTGGTCTGTGTTAAACAGATGTGTCTCCCATTGAAAGAATAACATAAAACTTTAACTTTATTGCATATGCCTTTTTTTTTTTGCAGAAGGGTGTCTGATTACCTAGTGAGTGGGGTACCATATAAAAAACATCAAAAATTGTATTATTTATTACAACCAGGAAGTCTTATTTTGGCTAAATCAGTGGAATCACCTCCTTTGGATGAGAACACAGTCAGGTTTTCCTTTCTCTCTTTCCCAATAGTATTATAGAGATAAACATAAAGAATTTTAAAATAAAAACTAAACTGATACATACAAATTTTTCAATAGTTTATTTCTAGTTTTCATTTTTCTTCTTCATAATTATGGTTAGTTCACATTTATTTTTTAAGATATATTTTCTCAGGTTTCTATAATGCATAGAAATTGTAATGTGGCCTTCAGATGCAACTAATAATTTTTATTTTATTTTTGTCCATAGTGGGGAGTTTGGATGAGGTATATGATTAGAAATGAATTCCCGACATAGCTAACTATAAAATCATTAGATATTTAAAAAATATTTTCATACAATTTCTTTACGTTGAAGGGAAACATAGAAGACGCTCAAGTTTTGAGAATCCTTAATAATCACTCAGAAAAAAACTGAAAAAATGTATATGCCATCAAGATACGGATTTAAAGTCTACTCTTCCAATTCAGTCATTTCCAGTTTCTTATTCTCATTAAATACTAAAGAGAAGATTGAGGCTGGGATAATTGTGCAAAGGATTTTAGGAATAAGATAATCAGATCATATTTTGTTACTTCACACTTTTCAAAAATGATAGACATTTTAAAACCTGAGAACCAAACTAAGATTTCATTTTCCTCCAATGAGTTATTCAAGATAATGATGCCCCAACACCTGCTGAGCTTGTAAAGTTCTAGTTTTCCATGAAAGTTTCTCATGTTAAAGAAGCTGAATGGAGTCAATGTCTCTTTTCACAGTTTTATGCATGTATCTGAGGCTAAACAATTCATTCAGGTCAGGCTTGAAATTCTTCCAAATAAAATGATCAAATTTTCTGTCAGAATACTAGCCTTTCCTGGTGGTCTTTCCAACCCAGTTTCTTAACTATACCCAATCTCTTTCCAAATTTCTCACTAATAAAGACTTTGTTGAGAACCCCAAAGCTTGGGACAATCTCATCAAGTGTCATCAACTAACTTGACCTTCTAGGCAAGCCTGTTTAAATTTTCCACCGCATCTGCTTTTTAGGTCCTCACGTTGGCACTAAGTTAATCTCACACTTCCCAGCTCTAGTTTCCTTAAACAGGTCCTCCCTTCCCCACTCCATCATGCATCTGAAGTCTTGCTAATTGTTCTACTGAAATAACCTGGCCATCCCTATTGCGTCTAGTTTCAAATAAATTACATTGACCAAATACCAGTAGTGTAAGTAATTTGAAAATTTTAAATTCACATTATTCTATGCCCTAAAGATTAAGGGATGCATCATCTGACTCCAGCAATATATATTTTTAAAAACACTTCTAGATGGCAAATATCATAATGTAAATTAGGGAGAGTTAATGTAAAAATCATATTCAACTAAATTTTTAGTTGCAGCATTATCTATTTTCAAATATTTGGTTTCAAATTCCCTTATTTTGAAGGTTTCAATTCCTGTTTTGTAGTCACCCAAAAAAAAGTTTCAGAGAGGTAACGAATGAGCAAACTACTAGGCTTTACGATTAGCATAGGAGTCAATATCTGAGCTTCCACTCATACAAGGGGATATTGCTCTGCCCTGCTCTGACCTTCTAACAAGAAAAACCTATCATACCTTAACATATGTTCTAATTGCCTTGGCATGACAGCTACAGGGAACTAATTTGAAAGTCTTCTCAATTTTAAATTCTGAAATATTTAGCTGTGAATATAGCTTTAGTAAATTTGAACACAAGGATTTAGAAGTAGTTCTGTAAAAATGTTACTTATAAAAATATAGTTTGCTGGATTCCTGGAAGTTGAGCCTTTCTCAACTGGCATTCTGTGAGAAAATTAAGCCCTGCACAATGATTTGAGTAGCAATTTCCTTGATTCTGACAAGAGTGATACATAGCTAGTACCATTCTAGATGGTGAGAAAAGAAGTTATTTCAGCACATATAATGGATGCCTCAGGGCATTAGGTTTAATTTTTTTTCATATAATCCTGGTGAAGAAGTGCTGTTGAAGAGACAACGATCTGAAATCAGGATAAAATTCTTGACCAAACTACGCCAATATCACAGTCTACTGAGTCCTAGGTTAGATACACGGTAATGCCTAGAGATAATTTCACTCCCCAGCAAGCATATTAACAATTCTCTTAATTTTTACCTACTTACAGACTTACTATTATATAACATGTCTTCTTTTAGCAGCTATTGCGAATACTGTTTAACTTTCAGAAAATGCTGCCAGATTGATCACTAACTTTTTTTTTTTTTTTTTTTTTGTAATTTTGATTTTTTTGAGACGGAGTCTCTCTCCGTCACCCAGGCTGGAGGGCAGTGGCGTGATCTCAGCTCAATGCAACCTTCACCTCCAGGGTTCAAGCAATTCTCCTGCTTCTGCAGATGTTTCCTTTGAGAATGCACATGACATTGTACTGAATATAATAGCATGATAATTTTCTGCCTTCTGAGTTATTCATACATGTCTTTTCTTTCTTACTAGGCTATAAGTATATAAAACCAGTGTTCTGCCACACAAATTTGGCAAGAGATTCGGTGTTATTTGGCATCTGGAAATAGGAAAAGTGTTAGGAGTGAATCCCTCTCTATTCAAGGGAGTTATTTTGGTCTATAAATCAAACAACAATTTTGATGTAGTTTCAGGCTATTAATGCCATGTGATTGCTGAAAATCACACTGTGAAGCCCAAATACTAGAATCTGAGTCTTAATCTAGTTTATCCATTTTTAAAGTATGTAATCAAGAACATGTAACCACCTTGGCCTTTGTTACTTCGTGTTTTAGCTTCCAACCCAGCTTCTCAGTATCCTCATTCTCAGCTTTACTTTTTTCGGTAGTGCTTATCATCACCTGAAATCCTATGTTTTAATTATATATTATATATATGTATTTTATATATATATTTGTGTATATATATATGTATATATATATTTTATATATATGTATTTTTTTTCGAGACAGAGTCTTGCTCTGTCGCCCAGGCTGGAATGCAGTGGCATGATCTTGGCTCACTGCAACCTCCACCTCCCAGGTGCAAGTGATTCTCCTGCCTCAACCTCCTGAATAGCTGGGACTACAGGTGCCCACCACCACACCTGGCTAATTTTTGTTTCTAGTAGAGATGGGGTTTCACTATGTTGGCCAGGCTGGTCTTGAACTCCTGATCTCAGGGAATCCACCTGCCTCGGCCTTTCAAAGTGCTGGGATTACACGTGTGAGTCACCACACCTGGCCTGTTTTAATTATATTTTTATTATCATCTGTGACCTCCTAAAATATAAACTCCATGATAAAGAGATACATATATGTGATATATATGAGAAATATCAACTCCATGAGGAATATTACATATATGTACAATATGCTTTTAGAGTTCTGGTAGATATGTATGTCTATAGATATAGACCTATATCTATCATTCTATATCTATATTTTCTGTACTGTTTTGTTGTTAGAAGAGCACAAATTCAATATAAACTTCATGAATGACTAAATAGACAAATGAACCTTATAACTTGGGGAAGGGAGTTTAAGAATCTCTGCTCTATACTTCACAAGCCTTTTCTCAGGATTGTTGAATCACCAGAGAGCAATATACCCTTTTATCTCAGCTCCCTGAAGAAATGCCTTTAGTGAAATATGATTAAATGTTATGCCCTTAGCTTTTAGAGAAATGTCCATTTGAACAGTGATTTTGTCTTTTGTTATTCCATGACCCCAATTTAAAAACCTTGGCAATAAATTCGTCCTTGAATTTAGTGCCAAAGAGTTTGTCTCTTCAGTCTAAATTATGCTCTTCTGGCCAGAAAATGAGAATAAAACACACCTAACAATCTCCCTTTGTACCATAGCTTCCTTGAAATTCAATTCAGTTCAGTGCCTTGCAGTAGTAATTATCTAGGCTGAGGTATATTGTTATATACATTATTCTACTGGTTTTAATTAGATTCTGTCCTTGAATTATACCATTTCATATTGCAAATAATTTTATAGGCTTTTAAATATCACTTTGAGAATAGGCAAGTTATAATCTCAAATTAATAAACTAGTTAACCATGATTGTTGTGTGTATACAGTTTGCAATTCAAAAAAAAGTGATTTTATTTTCAGTTAAAAAAGTGATAAGGACAATATGAGACATTCTGATATCTTCTGAGAAAATTTTATAATTTTGGCAATGTTATTTTAAGGATAATGTAGACACATTATAAAATCTCTTATGTTATAGAAATTATTTTTAAATATTCAGGCTTTAATCATAGGCATTATAAGTTAACATACCTCTACATTTTTTTTGCAGTTTCTATGAGAAAATTCACTTACAGATATAACAGGGTTCAAGAAAATATTGGGTGGAAGACAAAATTCTATTAATTTTGGCTTATTAAAGATATTAAGACTTAAATTCTAACACTTGTTTCCAGCAATATGCTTGGTATATGCCCAGTGAGGAATTTGGTGTTATCTTATAATTTTCAAGGGGAAAAGAGAAATGCAAAGGAAGGTAATATTTTTTGGTAGCCCCTAGCATGTGACATGATAACAGTATCTGACTTACTCCTCATGGTGATCCTACAAGGTGGTTATTATAATCTCCACTTCTAAGAAGGTGAATTTGAAGTTCAAGAAAGGTTAGATAAACTTGCTCAAGATTACCCAGCTTTTAACAGACATAGCCAGAATTCTCATTCAAGAATACTGGGGCCCAGTGTTTTTATTCTTTCCCATCAGCTGCTCTAAAAAGCCTTCTAATTCTATTTGCTGGGTTCTTATATTACACAGTGAAGTGACAAGCTGCAGCGAAAAAGAGAGACGGAGACAGAAAAGAAGGAAGGAAGGGTGTAAAGGAGGAGAAAGGAAGGATGGAAAAGAGACAGGAAGGAAGGAAAGAAAAGGAAAAAGGAAGAAAAGGAAGGAAGGGAGGGAGGGAGGAAGGAAGGGAAAGTTTATGTTTCAAAAGGAGTTTGTTAGCTGTGCTAGAACAGATTTTCCAGGAATGGATAATATTCTCTCTCACAGGCAGGGTATACGGAGAATATGAGAGAGAATACAATGTGCTAGTAATACTTGGCAATTATAAGAATTTTCGATTTTCTCTCTTGATTTCATTGAACTATTCATTCTGTGTTTTAAAAATAAACTTTTGTAAAGTGACAAAATTTGGTAATACGTACTACTTTTGTAAAGCTAATCACAGGCCTTACAGAATCTAAAGACAGAACTGAAGCCATTCCTATGGATAGAGGAACACATTCCTGAAAATACCCAAAACTTTTGATATAATGGGTCTCTTTGAGAATTAGATGATCATTTATGCACATTTACAGTTTTCACCCACCTTGGTCTCCCAAACTGCTGAGATTACAGGCATGAGCCTCTGCACTCAGCCTGGAATATTATTTGTAAGGAGCTTCAGGTATTATTTAAGAATCCTATGCAATTTACTGTCTTCTTTCAGTCTCCAGTGGCAATTTCTGAACATACCTTTTGTTCCGCTGTCATAGTTAGACTTTGCAATCGGCCAGTCATATTCCCTAAGCTCTTTTCAAAAGCTGCTACCAGGTGAGCCTGTGAACAGAATGGAAGAAACATAGTTTAAATGTCAGAATCTTACGTGGATGGATGAAAAGCCTTCATTTTACAAAATGCTTAATTTCATGTGTTCCAACTCTTTAAATACTATGACTATCATAATTAGCTCTGACTGGTGACTCTTCTTCAACACACATTTTCATTCATCTTTTCTAAACTTTGTCTTCTTAAAATCAGTGTTTCAGCCTCCTGACATTTAATGTGAGTTTAACTTCTGAAAGAAGATAGTATTTTGCAAGTAATAACTCCTTCTGACTTGCACATCATGTAGAGATTTGACACTCACAATGCCAAATATAAAGTTCTGATCTGCCAAGTTTTTAGACTTAAAGCCCAAAAAGAGGTCACTGAAATGGACAATGGACAAATGTTCCTCATTTTTATACTTTCATGATGACCTTTGCAGATATTGTTAGCTGCTCTATTGTAATGATACGCTCCGTCAAGTGTCAGACATCTGCTGACAGCTAGAACATTATCTTTACTCTTTTTCTACTTACAAAGAATTGAATTGAAAAGAGTTATCTTTACTTTCCAAACTCTTTTCAATAAAAGGGCTTTTCTACTTCATATCCCCTTCAATGAAGGAAATATAGGTAAGCCAGTTAGAAATAATATTCCGTCATATTTTATTTCACAGTAAGCTTTTGTGGCTTTCGGGTTTTATTTTAAATATCATAGAATTATACATATTGTAGTACATAACTATAACTCTTATGATTAAGAAGTATTTGACAATTTTATTAAAGCTCAAAAATAGGCCAGCTTCCATTTGCATGCCCTTATGCAACAACTTGAACCCAAAATATTAAAATGAAGAGGCACTTCAATCTCTCACCATGGCCTGAGTAGAACTACAGGTACATTATCTCAAACTGATAAAATTTTATTGTGTCCCTAAAAGGATATAAGGACTTAATATTTTGCAAACTAAGTCTATAATAAACTATACCTATATATGGGGCAAAATTTGGAAATCTTTGGCCAAAAATTAATTTCTTTTTGAAAGACATGAATAAGATGACTTAAATAAAATATATCTCCATGTACTTATAGCAGAGTTGAAATGCTGAGGCACCTACTATCAAATGGATCACAAAAATCCAAAGAATTAAGGATTATTACTTAATAATGGAAATATATTCCATTATTGGTAACAGTTAGAATGTACATGTTCCTTCCATTAGCATTATGATATAAAGGTGCATGTTCCTAGCTCTGAATTCATCCTGGGATGCCTTTCTTTACCTGATACTGCAATATGGAGAAAAACAATTTGTAGAGAATACATCTACTAAAGTTTAATCCATCAGAACAACTCTTTATTATCTTTTTCCACTCCTTCCCCCTTCCTTCTTTTTCTCCTGCCCCTCTTCTTTCTCTGTCTCACACACACCCACCCACTCTCCACACACCCTTACCCTTGAGATTTATACACCAAATTTGTTAGCAGATTTAATTGAATAAATACCACTAAAAAAAGTATCATAGTTTAAAAATTTTCAATGACAAGCATGGAAAGTGATGATATCAGACCTAGTAACTGAAAAATTAGCATAAGGCTATGCTCATTTTTTCCTATATTTTAACTTTTAATTATTTATTTTATTCTTTTACTCAGTGTCTTGCTGCCACCCAGGCTGGAGTGCAGTGCCACAAACCCTAGCTCACTGCAGGCTTAAACTCCTGGGCTAAAGTGATACTCTTGCCTCAGCCTCCCAAGTAGCAAGAACTATAGGCATGTACCAACATGCCCAGCTACTTTTTTTTTTTTTTTTTCCATTTTCTGTAGAGATAGTGCCTCACTCTGTTGCCTGGGTTACTCTCCAACTCCTGGCCTCAAGTGATTCTTCCCACCTTGGCCCCGCAAAGTGCTGGCTGGGATTATAGGTGTGAGCCACCATACCCGAATTTTACCTTTTCAACTGTGGAAAAATCCACACATATATAAAAGTGAACAAAATGAAAACAGCCCCCTGACTTATCACATAGTGAACATTCATGTATTCACCAGCCAAGTCAAGAAATAGGACATTTCAAGAACCAAGAAACTCTTCTTTGTCCCTCTCTTATCATTATTCCCTCTTCCTTCCCCAAAGATAACCTCTACATAACTTCTGTGGTAATTATTTTCTTGCTTTTCTTTATAGTTTTTCCTACCCAAGCTTACACTTTTAAGCACTATGTTTAGATATGCCTGTTTTAAAAACTACCCAAGGGTAATCAAATGGCATGATTCTTTTGTGGTTTTCTTTTGCTTTACGTGGGTTTTGAGATTCATCCATGTGGTATGTAGCATAACTTAGTTTTTACCGTATAGTATTCGCATATGTGAATTTATAATATACATGCCCATGACGGTCATTTCAGTTTAACCTGTTAGAAATATTCCCACTATGCCCATAAAATTGGTTACTAAAACCTAAAACTAAAATTGTGTGTTTTCTTTTAAAATAAGGAAAATTATGGCAGAAACGCTTTATTAACACTTACTAAATGAAATGTAAGATTTTACTCAATATTTCAGTTTTCATTCTCCTTATAGTGGAGAAATGTAAGGTTTAATCATTCTACTATGAATCCTTAAATGTGAAACTTGAAGAAAATTACTCTCCTTTACCCTTTGTGCATACTTTATCAGTTTAATATGAATTAAAATTTAACAAAGAAATCGGGATTGTAAAGAGTATGCTGTATAAACTATATTACTTACATTTTGTAGCTATAAGTAACCACAAAATATTTATGATTAGAATGGCAGTTTGTAATTATGCACAAAAAACTTATAACTGGTTACTAAAGAACATTTTGAGTCGTGTTGTTTTCAATGAAATGTATGTTATGATTATGTTAGTGAAAAACACCTACAACCATCTGATCTTCGACAAACCTGACAAAAACAAGCAATGGGGAAACCTGAAAAAACAATTAATAAATGATGCTGGTAGAACTGACTAGCCATATACAGAAAATTGAAACTGGACCACTTCCTTATACCTTATACAAAAATTAACTCAAGATGGATTAAAGACTTACAAGTAAAATCCAAAATCTATAAAAACCCTAGAACAAAATCTGGGCAATATTATTCAAGACATAGGTAAGGGCAAAGATTTTATGATAAAAACTCCAAAATCAATTGCAACAAAAGCAAAAGTTGACAAATAGGATCTAATTAAACTAAAGACCTTCTGCACAGCAAAAGAAACTATCATCAGAGCGAACAGACAATCTGCAGAATGGGAGAACATTTGTGGAATCTATCCATTTGACAAAGGTCTAATATCTAGAGTCTACAAGGAACTTAAACAAATTCACAAGTAAAAAACAAACTACCCCATTAAAAAATGGGCAAGGACATGAATAGACAGGATATGAACAGACACTTAAAAGAAGACAGTCATGCAGCCAACAAACATATATAAAAAAAAAAAGCGTAACATCAAAGCCACAATGAGATACCATCTCACAGCAGTCAGAATGGTGATTATTAAAGTCAAGAAATAACAGGTGCTGCGGAGGTTTCTGAGATAAATGAATGCTATTACACTGTTGGTGGGAGAGTAAATTAGTTCAACCAACGTGGAAGACAGTGTGATGATTCCTCAAAGATCTGGAAGCAGAAATTGATCCAGCAATCCCGTTACTGGGTATATACCCAAAGGAATATAAATAATTCTATTATAAAGATACCTGCATGCATTATGTTCACTGCAGCACTAGTCACAATAGCAAAGACATGAAATCAACCCAAATGCCAATGATAAACTGGATAAAGAAAATGTGGTCATATACACCATGGAATACTATACAGCTATAAAAAGGAATGAGGTCATGTCCTTTGGAGGGACATGGATGGAGCTGGAAGCCATTATCCTCAGCAAACTAACACAGGAAGAGAAAACCAAACACCACTTCTTCTCACTTATAAGTGGGAGTAGAATGATGAGAACACATGGGCACATGGTGGGGAACAACACACACTAGGGCCTGTCAGTGGGAGTTAAGGGAGGGAGAGCATCAGGAAGAATAGCTAATGGATGGTGGGCTTAATATCTAGGCGATGAGTTGATCTGTGTGGCAAACCACTATGGCGTATGTTGACCCATGTAACAAACCTGCATGTCCTGCCCTTGTACGCCAGAACTTAAAAGTTGAAGAAAAAAATATTGTCTTAAGCTTATCTCACCTTGGTTTAGTTTATCAGATTAACATTGTTACTTTAGAAGTTATGAGAGGCTAAATTTCTCACTCAATAGGGTAAATGGAAAAGGAGGCAAATAAGGGAAAATTTTTCTACTAATGATAATCTTTATCACCTTAATGAAGAGAAAATGGAAAGTAAGACTGATTAAACTTATAGGGTATCACATCTTGTCTGAGAGACTTTATAAAACGACTTTTAAAAAATATGGATTTTCAGGGGGGTTGTTAATGACAGTTTACTTGGTTCTGATTTTTCCTTTAGCAGTTGCATAATTTTAAGGTCAGAGTAAAATTGTATTAATATGATGATAAATATCCCCTGACTTGTGTTAGGTGAAGTCTATAAAGGTAATAAAATAGACAAGACTGAGTATTAGTAAAGGGAATATCATTTCAATCCATACTCTCTTTGGTTTTGGAATCATACAATGTATTAGGTTGGTACAAAAGTAATCTGAATAGATATGTAAAGAGAATTACTATGATGCCACACAACAAGATGAAATATCATTATACATAATGTCTACATTTTATTCCTTCATATAGATTAGAGACAGCCCACTGACAAATTAAAAACACTCTAGGCATATATATATACACATATATATATAATATATAGTAATATATATACTATATACTATATAGTAATATATACTATATATTATATATAGTATATATTACTATATAGTATATAGTAATATATAAATATATAGGTGCATATATAGGCATATAGGTATACCTAGAGTATATATATTATATAGTATTTTATATATGTATTTTATGAAGGCATATATATATGTGTGTATATATATATATACACACATACACATATATGCCTAGAGCATTTTATTATTTATATGGGAAAATATTTTGTATATCATGTATAAATATATAGTATATTATGTATAAATACAAAACATATATTATATGTAATATATATTTACCCATATAAACTTTATATATATTTAAGACTTTATGTTTTAAAATTAGTAGTTAGTTGAACCAAGAATGATTCTGCAACATAAAGTTTCACATTTCTTTTACATTATAAAAAATTGTCCAAACACTGAAGTGTTTCTCATTAATAATATGTACACAATTGTTTTCTCTTAGAAGAGATGCAAAAAAGCAAGAGTAACTAGCAAATTTTATGAAAATATTAAATAAGCAAAGAAGTAGAACACAATCTCAAAATACTCAAGAGATTTTTGGTTAAAAACTTATCTGCTGAAAGGCAAAAAGTACCTTTTGTTTTCTTACACATTCATTCAGTAATGTCTTTAAAAATGTTAGTAATAACTAGCCTTGTGTCCATTTCCAAATTATGTAATGGCTGAGATTTGTAAAGAAAATACGTTAAAAGACAAACAAAAGCATCCCACCTGACCCAGCTGCCTGAAGGTGTGGGCGAGAGGCCAGAGGCTACCTGGCTTATTGTTTGCTATAACCATTTATTTATTTTTATTTATTTATTTATTTATTTTTTGAGACGGAGTCTCGCTCTGTCGCCCAGGCTGGAGTGCAGTGGCGCGATCTCGGCTCACTGCAAGCTCCGCCTCCCAGGTTCGAGCCATTCTCCTGCCTCAGCCTCTCCGAGTAGCTGGGACTGCAGGCGCCCGCCACCACGCCCAGCTAGTTTTTTGTATTGTTAGTAGAGACGGGGTTTCACCGTGGTGCTATGACCATTTATTTAGTTGCCTTTCCTTGTGTGGCTTCTGTTTTCTTTCTGTTTGTTGGTGAGTTATTGATCAGAAAGGCCAGGCAATAGCACCTGCCAATATAACCGCTCTCCTTTCTAAGGACATGCTAGTAGAATCAGCTTAACGCTTTACCTGTGGTTTTACGCAGCTCTGTTCAGAACAACTTTACAAAAGGGAGGGAAGGCTTAATACACATTCTGCTGAACAGGGGCTTTACTCTGCCAGTCAAATGAGAGGTGAGCTAACTAGATATTCTTTTGACTTACCATACCCCATTTGGGCAAAGGGAAGGAAATGCATTTTAACAGAGACACAGATGCATTTCAAATTTAAAAATTAAAATACAGGTTATTGTTTAGAGTCCATATAAATGTAATTATGCCAAGTTTAAATATGTGATATACCAATTAATACATAAAAAACACCCCAAATAAAGGAAAAGCATGTAAGCTATGGGAGAATGTTTCATATACAGAGTAAAGATGAATATCTGATACTTAAAAACGTTAAAAACAACTGATTATTTCTTAGAAGCAAACTCATTGAAATTCATCCCTATAAATTATAGCTATTCGATTTCTAATATAACAGTTTCTCACTGTGGGGGCTGCACTCACATTTAACCAAAAGGTAGAAAGTTTACTTGTACTGTGAACAAACTAGTAAACAAAGACTTACTTTTACTTTCAAACGGGAACTGTAGATTTAAAAAATCCTTGATTATACTTAAAATATCCTATAAATAAGTAATTTTACCAAGTCCCTATAATCAATTTAAGTACATGCATGTTAAAAATATATGTGTATATTATATACATTAGCAGACATTAACTCAGATGAAATGAAACATTCTGAATGAAATTTAAACACAGCACTTCTTACAACTGAGGAAAAATCAAATATTAACTAAATTATTTGATGGCTGATTATGATGTATGAAATCTAAAATGACATTATAAAGCAAACACAAAGAAAATGAATGAGTTCAGAATGACTTGTAGTTAATAGGTGATTTGAGAGTAATTCAAATTCCTGGATGTGTAAAAATGATTATTTCCTTAAGAACACAAATGGCCAGATATATACAAAATTTTACCCCCTATAGTTATAACAATATTATTAAAATGTTTAAAATATAACTGACATTAAAATTGTTTAATAGTAATTTATATACATTTCCATTTATATAAATTCCCAGATACTGCATTAGTCTAAAAGAGAATTTTAATAAACTTTTTTTAAAAAGTAGATGATAGTGCATATCTTCATTACCTGTACCTTTTGACTCTCATTCAATTTGTACATTTTTACAATGTAAAATATTTTCCTATTTTTAGTCAGTAAATGTATTTGATGGTAAAAAGCTTCGACAGTCCCTATCACTACCAAATAAAGAAGCACTAAAGAGTGGATTAAGGTTGAAACTCCTGGGAAACTAAAAGCAAGATATTTTTTGAAAAGAACTGTGGTAGATCTTTAGGTGATTTATATTTTAGTTTGAAACTAAAATACCCCAAATAAAGAAAAAGCATGTTACATTATGACAGAACACTTCATATACTGAGTAAAGATCAATATCTGATACTTAAAAATATTATTTATACATTTTAATACATTATATCTTTTGTAATTATATACACAAGAAGTTGCAAAGACAGTACAGGAAGGTCCCTTGTATCCTTCATCCAGTTTCCCCCAATGATTATATATCTTATAGAATTGTATTATATGTCAAAGCCTGGAATTCAATATTGATTTACATTAATAGGTTGACATATGTGGATTCATGTAATGGCCATCTCATTCAAAATACAAAACTAAGGATCTCCCTCTTACTGTAGTCACACTACCTCTCTCTCTCCACCATCCTTAACCCTTAGCAATCACTAATCTGTTCTCTGTTTCTTTAATTTTTGCCATTTCTGGAATGTTATATAAATGGAATTATACAAAATTTGACCTTCTATAACTGTCTTTTTTTCACTCAGCATAATACCCCTGGGATCCACCCAAGTTGATGCATGTGTCAATAGTCATTTCTTTGTATTGCTGAGTAGCAGTCCATGATATAGATGTATCAGAATTTGTTTATTAACTGGCCTATTAAGGGATATTTTTGGTTGTTTCCTTTTTTTTGGCTATTAAAAAATAAAGCTGCTATGTACAGGTTTTTGTGTGGATCTGATGTGATTTGAGAAGGTTTCCAAATTACATTAAAAATTGTTTAAAGGAACATAAAATAGGATATATATCAGTCTCCCATCAGTGTGCAAAAATTAATACTAATGGTAACACATACAGCTGAGTGGAACCTAGAGCAATTTGGGCATTTGTCTCCAAGACTAGCACATTTTAAATTAACACAAAGACTAGCATGAATTATCTATTTGGCACTGCTGCTTCTAGTCTGTGTTCTTTATTTTTATTTTTTTTTTAATTATTGTTCCCCTAGGAAAACATTATAGATTTTTTTCCCTAATTGTGCTCTTCCTTCATTTTTTAAAGCCACAGATATGCTGGATGTTCAGTTATGTATTATCTGCATATCTGTGCTTTTCACATAAAAAGAGTACTTAAAAAGAATACGAGAACCTGTTTTCACCCTTTGTTGGTCATATTAACACCCAGCTGAGAATTCATGCCCTAAAGTCATGAAAACACATCAGTGAAAATAGTGTGACATGCATAATTAGAGCAGACGAGGTGGGTAGCCAACTGCTACCCACTAAATTATTCCTCCATTTTCAAACAGCAGGACAGAGTTGACCCCAAAGATTATTCTCCTATGTTAGAATTTAGTTCCGTATGCGTGTGTATGTGTGTGTGTGTGTGTGTGTGTGTGTGTGTATGTGTGTAAGGAAGCTTTTGCACGTGTGTATTAAGTACATATAGACATTAGCATATAATAGAAAAATGTTGAAATGATACACAAGAAACCAATAATCATGAGTAAGAATGAGATTCTCAGAGCAAAAAAAAACAAAAAAAGTGAAATACCATTTCAGTTTTTTCTTTTGAAGACAATAAGCATCATTACATTTTAAATGGAAAGTATCAGCCCATCTTCCACTATGTCTAGCAGCCATTTATTATTCCAATATCTGAATTATATGATGAGATCAACCAAGAGACATTAAAAATAAAATGAAACCCTGAGTAATCATTCAAGACATCTGCAAGTATCCTGACAATCTAATAAATAAGGTCTGCCATTGAGCCTTCCTCATTGCAGATAAACACAACCCAGGAGGTTCTGGCATTTACATTGTTGTACTTCCTTGGGTACAAATTCAGGAACCTAGACAACAATATTTCATACTTCTATACATGTAGCCTATATTATAAAATTTACAGTTGCCTCCAGACTATCTCTTTAAAAACATAATAAGGTTAAATAATACTGTTATTTTCTCATATTGCTTAAACAATTATCTAAAACCTGCTATTATTTTCAGGAATCTCCTAACAACATCTACAAAAAATAAATAGAATAAATCCAAAAATTAATTCAATTCTCCCAAATTTCAAAAAATAAAATCAATTCAAATACAGCGCTAAAATGAATACATTGTGAATGAAATGATACGTATACTTAGAATTTATATTGCACGATGATAACTTTTAAAAAATTTTAAAATTGCTCTTATTCAAGTCTTATACTGTGGGTCTGCACCTGCTCACTCTTGAAATATCATGCTTTGTCTAGGAGACAGAAAAACTCAGTAGAGGAGCAGAGGGAGGGGTGTGCAGGCACAGAGCAGGCCCAAAGCTATGCAGCAGAACTGAG
The DNA here is from genome assembly GCF_006542625.1 of Nomascus leucogenys. Taxonomy (NCBI): domain Eukaryota; kingdom Metazoa; phylum Chordata; class Mammalia; order Primates; family Hylobatidae; genus Nomascus; species Nomascus leucogenys. Next base: position 27,183,422 of record NC_044390.1, read on the forward strand.
CAAAGGACTGTTGAGTGAGAGAGGCAAGACATATGGCAAAATAGCAGGCATTTCCTTACCCCTCACTGCTGTTCCTAACACCATTGCTCCTCAGGACTGGGAACAATGCCACATTTCTCCTTTATCATTCTGCATCTACTCTGAGTGCTCCCTGACACAGTGGAAGATATTCAGTAAATGTTTATTTAATTGACGGTCATCATTTCTGCCATCCTGGGCTGCTTTGGTGCCAGTAAAAGTGTACCCTTTTAAATTGCTACGAGAAGGCTGCCAAGGTTTTTTGAGCAAACCATAGCTCATCCACAGTGTAGCTAAGCTATCCCTATTTAGACCTAAGTTCATCTTTTAGAATTAACTGGATGCTTAACTAATTGTTCAATACATTGAGATGAAGGAGGCTGGGCACATGAATATTTTATCTTCCAAAGTCAAACACTAACAACCTCTCTTACATTGTCAGAGAATCTTATGCAAGAGGAGCAATAAAAATAGCAAACAAGAAAAGAAGTAACCCATATGGCTGTTACTATTGTTTCCAATCTTATTAGAAACAACAAGCCATTTTAACCATATTGCTGCCTCTCATCAGTTTGGATTTACATTTTATTACTGAGTAGGCAGAAAATGTTAACTTTTTATGAGTCCTGCTAGTTAATAATTTAAGTCTGTATCAGGCACTGAAAGTCTGTAAGTTTTTTACTAAAATGATTCCATTTTACTGTATAAAAATTTGTTGTAATATATTTTAAAAATGAAGTGACTTACATTTGCTGAAAGCTGAGATGTGAGGGTAGCAACTTTTTCTTGTGATGCAACCAGCTCTCTCCGCAGTTTATGGATTTGCTGAATGCAATTAAAAAAAATCAATGGAATACACAAGTAGATTTTTACTTAAAATCAAGAATTCAAACCAAGAAAGCAAATACTGTATTTAGCTCATTCTAACCCCATTGTATCAGCACCAACTCCTGAAAATAAAGGATATGAACACTGACTCCACAGTAACAACAAATGTCATTCAAAAGGAAGGATTATGTGTCAAACTCAAATCTAAAAATCAAAGTATGCTTACTTGCTCCATTTGCCATCCCTCAAATGGCAAATGACTCAAGAGCAGTTTACCCTCTGTATTGATTCTTCTCCTTCTAGAAAAACTGTGGTAATAAAACTGTAGAAAAATATTTTCTTTATAAAAACTGTATACACACACACACACACACACACACATTTTTCTTGTTCTTTTTTAGTAAAAGATACTCCATGATTTTTTTTTTCCAGAAAATCTTAGGTTTTTTTTTTCTTCTGTACATTTTAATTTCTCATAGTTTGAAAACTTCTCAAAAGCTATGGAATATCCTGCAATCACTGAAACTTGGGCTTAATTCAACATTTAATCAGTTCACATTTGAAATGTTATTGGCAAGAGTTTTAATGACTGCAAAGAAGCCTTCACAAATCTGTATCATGACCTTTATTTAGTGAGTTATTATTAGCTCAGAGACGCTTTATAGCTTATCCACATCTTAAAAATCAGGGGAAAAATGCAATGATAGGTGCAACTAATTAGATGAACCAATATAATATATATTCTAAAGTATCTTTTTAGTTAAGTTCACACTCCAATAAAACTGAAACAGAAAAGGGTAAGGATATATTATATCATGTTTAAAGTTTTAATTCAAGCACTTTCTGCAGTTTATTCTGCGTGTCTCATGCTGTGACTAATAAGCATAGAACATTTATAACAATCTGACACTAGGTTCTATAAGTATATATCTGGTCTCAAGGGATTTCAGTTACTTGGATGTTGAACATTCTACTTTTGATGCTTCTCATTTCTTCAAAAACAAGTCTTCTATAGTTGTAGTTGAACTTTTGGAATGCTGTCTCAGTTTGAAAGAGCATTCTTGACATAGTTTATTAACTGTCTAGTTTTTGCCCCTGGGCATTAGATTTTGTTGAAAATAAATGGTGATCAACTGAAACACTCTAACGAAGTAGAGAACTCTAAGCTGGAAACAGATAGTAGACATTTATATAATTTTACCAAATGTGATTCTACTTCATTCCTGTTTTTGTTTCCAAAACAGATACACCCCAGTCTAAAATAACATTTGCTTTACACTTATAAGATAATGACTATGAATAATTTCAGAAAATACAGCGTCTATTTTACTCATAAATGAATCCAAACTCGAAGAGCATTTCTGAAATTAAATAGTCTCTATCACATGATTCCAGTATCTTTAAAATATAATCCAGGAAACTGTAAAGTGATTGAAATTGTTTTTTTAAACCATAACCCATGACAGAGCATCAATGATAATTGATAACTACTACTAAGGCAAATAGATGTAGCATTTCCATGCTTCAGTAGCTACACTATGATCAATGGTAGAAGCTTTGTCATGTCCATGTGATGTAAATAAAACCACTTTGATTTTAAAAAATCATATCCACTCTTTGGTTCAGAGATTATAAAGACAAATTGGTTTAATCAATACTTTTCAAATATTTTTAAACATAGCACAAATTTTATTTTTAAAGTCTAATAAAATAAGACTTCAAAGAAAGGAATACTTTTGCGAAAGCTGTTGTTAAGGCATTTTTTTTTCTCTGTTGTCTGATTGCCTCAGTGTAAACCAATCAAATAGTCATTACCTCACCTTGAATAAAGTCATAATTAAAGTCCTCCTGCTCTCTTTGACCAGGACAAATGTTTTACCAAGGGAAATTAAAATAGTATTCTCTCCTGATTGCAGTTTGATTTGCTCATGAGTGCAACCAAATATGTATTTGTGAAACACGTGATTAGAACAATAGGTGACACACCACACATAAAATGGCAATTAGGGGCAACAAGATAATGACACAAAACAGATAGTCTGAGATGCTGGTATCCTGTGTTGTGGAGGCTTGGTGCCCAAGTTTCAACCAGTATCCTATGCAGATGGCCTCACAGGGAGTGGGGAAAAGACTGTAATAAAATAGGAAGACCATAGGCCTTCATTTATCAATGATTTAAATGAGTGCTTACTATTATAGACAACTTATTAGGTGTTCAGCTAAGACTCAATCTAGAATGTGAGAGGACAGCTTGCCATACAAACTTCCTTTCATTTTATTTTTAATAGGCAATATCAAAGACCATTTATCAACTAGCTGCCTTACTTCACCAGTCCCGTGGAGTTCTGCTATTGTATCACAGAGCCCTCTAGTGGTCACAACACTAATTTCATCATGAATGCAAACTAAAACAGAAAATATTAAAATATTGCCTGTTTTTTTTTTTTACCTCTGAATGAGCCTTTTCTTCAGCCTGTAAAACAATAAAAAGAAAGACTTTAACTATAAAAACTATTTTCAATTAATTCCACAAGTATAAATGAATAAAATAATCATGATGTATTTTTTATTATCTACTATGAGAAGAATGGAATGAAATACATAAAGTTATTAAATTGAAATAGTACAAGCAAGTTACTTTAGAGTTTAATATAAATGTTTCTTAATACATAAACTATAAGGTATTCTTAAAATATAGGTCATTTGATCCATAATATTCCTTTAAGCAAAAGATAGAATTAAAAGACTCTAAGATGTAAATCATAAGCAACATAAACCAAATAGTTATAAAATTATACTCTAAAAAAGATGGGTGCATGTAAACTTAAAATATTGAAGTATCTTTCATACAGATTGTAGGAAACAGACTCCATAAAATTATAGAGACCTCTAGCCAAGGTTTAGATGTCAGAATTTTATTCTGTGATTTACCGATCACAAACAATGTCAAATAAAGCTAGGGTAACATACAGACCTCTACTGATAACCACAGATAATTAACATTATTTACTTCTATTTTTTCTTTCTTTAATGATTATTAATAATTTTGATTATCACAAGTCAGCAAAACACTTAAACACTGAAAACACTGAAATACCCAGTGATAAAAGTGTCTGGCAAACATTTTTGGCTTATGCAGCTTATGGAAAGGAGGACTGCCATAGGAATTTGCAGGGTGTTTTTGACTTGACTTCCAGAAAACTCCTAGCTCTGTTTTTCTTCTTCATGCTGGGCTGCAAAATGCCAGAAAATGAGTTATGTGCACCATTACATTTGGGAAGCTCCCTTATTCTGGGAAAAGCTGAAGAATGCATAATCTTGTTGAATAGTACAAGTCTGCTTATTGCCATAAGCAGATCCAAAGCTGAAAAACAATCTCTTATCTTCTATGTCTACTTTTGGGATAGTTCTAGATTAATTGATACAAAACTACCTGAACTGTTTTTTTACTGCTTTTCTTTCAGAAAACATAAAGCAAAGTAGTCTAACCATCAGGATATATTTTATTTGCCAGCAACTCTTTTAACCTGAGCTTTGTATTCCCTATATTTTCTCTACCTTTAGAAGCAGGTAAACTTAGTAACACAGTGGCTAAATAATAAAGTGGCTAAGTGGTAGAATCCTAATAGCCTTTATAAGAAAACTGTTTTAAAAAGCAATCTTGAAAAATTTACATCTCAATTTTAGATTTTTAAGGAAAGATTTTATTTTTCAGATCCTAATAATTTTAAGGTTTTATACATAGTTTGGTTTTTGAATAAAAAGTAAGCAAGGAATATTAAGATAAAAGTTTCATTGCCTTAAAACATATGGCACAATTAACTACGTAACTATGTCTATTAGTTTTCCCTAGTACTTTGCTTTTGTTTTTGTTGTTGTTTTCTTTTTCTTTTCTTTTCTTTTTTTTTTTTTTTTGAGACAGGATCTTGATCTATCACTCAGGTGCACTGGCTCATTCATGACTCACTGTAGCCCACCGTGCCCGGCCTACTTTTTATATTTTTTGCCAGTTTATTCTGCCCAATCCTGCTTCTAGGCTTCCTAGAATTATAGAAAGCTGGTAAAGATTCAAGAATCAATAAATAATTCATGTATATTTTAATAATAATTTTAAAAAATTAAGAAATACACTCATCGCATTTTTGTTAATCTATAATAGTCTTGTTACATATACTAGTAGCAAGCATAATCATTAAATATCAATTCTATACATGCTGTATAGCATGACTTTTTCCACTACCAGTTTTTCAAAACTGTTATTTGCTTTAACCTTTGCCTTCTTTCATACTCTGTGGTTATTAATATCAGGTGGGTGTTACCACAAAAATAAAGCAATGAGCCAGAATATTAATATTATATTTTTTTCAGTAGCTTAGGTGTGGGATTAATGATATCATGATGGAATTGGATTATTTGCCATTTTTTTTACAATGGTTTTGAGCAAGCCCTATGTCCTGGAGATGATAAAAAATATGAAACACTTGACTGAATAAAGATGCTTTTATTTATTCTGTAAGCCAATAAGTGGCCATTTATCCATTCAAATTTATTCATTAAAAAGTTATAACTTTAGTATTAGCTATTTGTTAGGCAACATGTCAAAGAATCCACAATGAATCAAAAATGACACTTGCTCTCATGAAAATATACAAATTAGAATTCAAATTCAAAACAGGTTAAATAAAGTTTTTAATATACAGTTAATCAAAAAACATCTATTGCAGGGATCAAAAATTTAAATGCCTAATAGGACAAGGCTTATAAAGAATAAATGGACTTGAAGTATTTAAATAGTCACATGACCTTCCCTGGCTGTCTTTTATTTTCCCATTTGACAGCAGTATAAATAGCAAAGGGTATTTCTTTCTCATGAGGAAAGCAACAGCATAGTGCAAACTAGCCACCCAAATTTAGCTTCAGCATCAGGAAGAAAAGCATTGGTGGAGGGTGTGGCTTCCTGAGAGCCCACGCCAACATCTAAAGGGGTCAATTACAGGTGACTGAAAACCCAGAGGAATTTCATCTTAGTATTGCTAGATATTCCATAGATATTCCAATTATTTTTAAAAGGAATTTAAAATTTTGAATTTTTAGATAAAAGCTCCATATCTCACAATATTTCACAGTGTTGGCTTAGATTCCCTCTCCCTCTCCCTCCCCTCTCCCCTTTTCCTTTTTTTTTTTTTTTTTTTTTTTTTTTTGAGACAGTGTTTGGCTCTGTCGCCCAGGCTGGAGTGCAGTGGCGCTCACTGCAGCAGCCTCAGCCTCCCAGGTTCAGGCGATTCTCCTGCCTCATCCTCCCAAGTAGCTGGGATTACAGACGTATGCCAGTACGCCGGGCTAATTTCTGTATTTTTAGTAGAGTCGGGGTTTTGCCATGTTGGCCAGGCTGGTCTCGAACTCCTGACCTCAAGTGATCCACCTGTCTCAGCCTCCCAAAGTGTTGGGATTACAGGCATGAGCCACCACGCCTGGCCTTAGATTTCAAAACAAACACACAAACTATAAGTTTGCCAAAGGTAACACCTCTGCAGATCAGGTTAGGCTTGTGATTTCCAACCAGTTTGCAGACATCCTGAGACAAACGAGATAGATCTAGCTAACATTTTCAAATTTTATTTTATAGGTATAGTCCAAAGAAATCTGGCAACTTGCCTGATGTCACGCAATAATTTCTTGATTGAACTAGGCAAGAATGCAAACCAACTAAGTCTCTATTGAGAGTTATTAAGAAGGCATGAAAAATAATAATAAGTTGCTTTTTCATTTGATAGTTTAAAAAGCATTTTCATAGTATTTTCTCATTGCCAATTAAATCCTAATGCCTGATCATGGAGGACTGGGGAAAGAATGACTCCTCATCTTTTATGATTTTTCTCTTTAGTAGTTCCCCAAATATTCATTTATTTGAATTATTTTACTACAGTTTACTTGTCAATTCAAATATATCATTTTCATCATCTCAAATACAACTCTTTCAATTTTCTAATAATATCACCTTCTCATCACCTAATATCACCTAATCCATTCTTTACTCACTTAACACTAGGATCTACCTTACCTCCATATATTGGCCTATAAATATATATTATATATATATATGTATATATATACATATTCTATTTTAATCTGTGTTCCCATTTCATATTCTACTCTTAAAACAATATTTCTCATGTATGCTTTCTAATTATCCTCATCATTTTGGCATCCCACTCCTATCTACAAATGTACCCCTTGGGTTCTCTATAAATTTGCACTATCCAATCTAGTAGCTGCTAGGCACACGTGGCTATTTCAACTTAAATTAATTAAAATAAAAAAGTCAATTCATCTCTTTGCCAGATATACTTCAAATAATCAATAGCAACATATGGCTCATAGTTACTATATTAGTGTAGATACAGAACACTTTTATTAACACAGACAGGTCTACTGGATACTGGTAGACTAGTAATCTGTTTTTTCTTAAACTCATGATCCTTTTCTTGAGGAATACATTTTTCAAAAAAATCTTTAATATTAGGATACACAATAGTTATATATATTTATGGGGTGCATGTGGTATTATACAAATATACGATGTGTAATGATCAAATGTGGGTAAGTGGAATATCCCATTCTTCATTTAGGAAGAATATCATTTCTTCCTGTTAGGAACATTCCAAATCTTTTCTAGCTATTTTGAAATGTACAATAAATTATTGTTAACTATAGTCACTCTATTGTGCTACCAATCACTAGACCTTATTTCTTCTATCTAACTGTATTTTTCTTTCTTTCTTGTTTATTTTTTTTTAGTTTTTCTTAGGTTTCATAAAGGTAGTTTTATCCAAATACTAAGTATGGTATGTATTTAGAATAATAATGATGCTACATCTTTTGATGTTACACATAGATTTAAATGGCAATGGTTTAAATCAGAATACAATTCCCCAACAAATGGCAGTGCTGGCCCAACAGGAGAAACACTAAGTCTTAATATATTTCTTTTATGTGTTTTTTTCATGCGTGTTTATACATTCCTCACTTTATCCATTTGCACAAAAAGTACATTTACCTAAACACTAATAGTGATTTCTTAATTTCTAGAAGCTATGGGCAATTTTAATCATTGAAAGGAGAGATAAGAAAAATATTACCTCTGCCAATAACAGTCTGATTTTGAATGACTATGTAAGGCAGTAAATATATGAGATTAATTTATAAACAGAAGGTTCAAACAAACATTTGAACCTAATGATAATGAGTGAAAAAATTACTGCCCATGATGCTCAGTTGATCAGTGACAGCAGAGGCTATGAACTTTTCATGAACCTTACAATACAGGATTAGGGCTTATTCATAGTACTCAAGTCCCATTGAGATTCAGTAGGCTGCTTTTAAATATACCTCACTGTTAACCTAGCTCTAAAACGACTCACTCATAAAATATAACTTCCTGTAGGCTACTTAAAAAAAAAAAGATAGAATTGTATTTAACAAACAGAAAAACTCTCCTTGTCGAAAATGAATTATAATTTCACACATTTGCAAAAGAACTGGAAACGCTGGTATTTTTCTCTTAATAAATAAGTTTCTGCCCAAGTGTGCTGGCTTACACCTGTAATCCCAGCACTTGGGGAGGCTAAAGCAGGAGGAATTGCTTGAGGCCATGGGTATTGATCAGTCTGATCAATATAGCAATGACCTCGTCTCTAAAACAATTTAAAAATTAGCTGGGCATGGTGGTGTGTGCCTGTAGTCTTAGCTGCTTGATAGGCTGACGCAGAAGGATAACTTGAGCTCAGGAATTCAAGGCTGCAGTGAGCTATGATTGCGTCATTGTACTCCAGCCTGGATGACAAAGCAAGACCTCGACCCAAAAATAAATAAATAAATAAGTAAATAAATAAAATAAAATAAAATAAAAAGTTAAAAAAATCATACTCTTTCAAAAGGTATATTTGAAAAAAATCTCTCGTTCTTTTATGCTTTTACCCTTTACCCTTACTGCTTTTACCCTTCAATAATCCTCTCAACAGGATAAACTTAAAAATAAAAAATGAGGAGAAAATACTATAGAACAATTAACAGTCATCACTCAGAGAACAAAACATGGACAACTCGTCATTACTAAAATGATAGTATAGCAGACTAGATGGTTTCAGAGACTCCAAGTCATACCTCAATAGGTTTTATGAAATCGAATTCTACACCCACTCATTGATTATGATGAGTGCACAAAAGCCAAGTGAAAGCACATGTAAGTGACCAAAGAATGGCAGGTGGAGCACCTGGCACTTTATTGGGTATTGGGCAGCTTAGAGTATGCCCTTATTTCACTACACAACTCCTGTGTACAAGTCACAGATGAATGTGATCTCTTCACAGTAAAATGATCTATTTCACCATCTGTGTGCATGGCAAAAGCACAAGCTTTTTCTTAACAGCCATTACTTACTGTAGAGTAAAGAGAAGAAGTGCTGGACACCAGTGATAATGAAGAGCCATGAACTGGAGAAAACAAACAGAACAATAGAGTTAAAATAATAAGGTCTACTCAAAAACCCCAGCCTTTACAGAAAAAGTAAAGAACGGGTGGTTAGGGAAATTAAGTAATAACAACTAACTATAAGATTCTGAGAACCAGCCTGCTATAATTTTTTGCCAGTCAGGACGTTGAGACATGGAAGAGCCCCATCCATACTCCCTAAAGTACCTCAGTTGCCAAGTTATTAGACAGAAGTCTACAAGCATGAGCCCTACCAGCCTGTTTTGTACATATTGAAAGCTGCAGTAAATTCCCATATAATAAATAGAATAGCATGGAAACCCAAACTAAAGTTGCCATACACTTTTAAACCTTGAAAAATGTATGTACCTTATTTATTTCATTTGTATCCAACAAAGGTCCACTTTCAGATTTTTTTCTCGATATAATTTCAGGAAAATAAGCACTTTTATCTAATGTGTTATTACAACATTATCTGTGATGCATTGATCATACACTTATAAATGTGGAATTACTGTTCCTTTACTAATTTTAGTAAGAGAAAAATACTTTTTTTTTTCAAGGTGGTGTCTCAGAGAAATTGAGAACGGAAATGTCGCGCTGGCTTTTATCTATTTCAAAATACCATGGTAAACATTGGACATTCTGCTTTATACTCCTATGCTTCCAATGTACTAAACCCAAAAGGTGGATAAAATGGTGCTGAATAATATTTGCAGAAAAGTTCATCCTCTTTTTACTATGGAATAGTATGGTTATTTCTGCTCATTGTGCATTAAACAAACATTAGTTGAGCATTAACAATGTGACAAGCTGTTGCTAGATCCTGAAACTACAAAAATAAATAAGATAAAATCCCAAAAGCTCAAGAAGAAGTTATAATCGAAAAGATATTTACAATAGAGTACTATGATTGCTACTGAGATCAATTATGGTGGGTACTACAAAGACATATGGGAGGTGCTTAAGACCTGATCAGGAGACGGCTGGAATAGCTGCACTAGGCTTGTCGATGAAAACATGGGGATGGACTTGAAGGAAACCAGGAAGAACCTTTTTAAAACTGAGTATATAGATGTGGTCAAAAGAGGAATAAAGAACAACCCCCAGTCTTCTAACTTGGGCAAAGCTATTACTCTATGTGATGTGCAAAATGTTGGTATTTGAGTCAATTATTAAAAAAAAATTCTTTCAATCTCTAATAATACCCTCGTAAACTAAAGTGTTACCCTGATGTACCATAGGAAAGGTGGACAATTAATCAGACGATCTCATTCTCATTCTTTTTGTTTATGACCTTAGAACATGTGGCTCAGTCTCTTCATCTGTCAGTGTGAGCATTAGGTAGGATATCAATAAAGTCCCTTCAATCTAGTTCAATAAGTCTGGAATCTAGATCACCATTTAAGAACTAGAATAGTTCAGTATTCAATACATGAGCACAAAAAAGCCATCTTGCCCACTTAGGCTAGCTTTCAGAAATTTAGATTATTTAATCCTGATACATTGAAGGCCAGAATTTCCCAGTATATAAAAATCACTTTATTTGTCAATGCGACACTCTAGAAAGCCATCTGTATGCTTAGCAAATTATTTTAAAAGTATTATAAGAAGCCTATCTGTGAAGAGAGCAACAAAACCATTTCAGAAAGCAGTGTCCTTACATTTGAGAATAGTTATATTTTGTCTATCTACATGGCAACAATCAGTGGAGTCATTGGATATAATTCACTGTCTGTCATAGTGAACTTAGTGGTTTGGTTAATATTGCAAAAGGCAATGACAACTCTTCTCTACTGATTTAGTGCCAGTATATTAAATCCATAGTGGTGACCTGAAAAACATGAGTCAATTTTCATTGCTGCCTAACCCCTCAGTCAGAAGATACTTTAAATAAGAAGGTAGGAAGGGAAAAGATAATGGAACAGAGTTGTTCTTTGTTCTCATATTTCATCCTTGTGACAAACCTAAGAAGCTACAGATGCAGAACTTAGGGATAAGAAGGTTAAGAAACTTGCCTAAGTTTATACCACAAATAAATGGATGGCTAAAGACTTAAACTCTGGTATGTCTCAAGATTTGGAGACTTTTCTTTTAAACATAATTATTAGGGTTAATAATTTCATTCTAATCAGTTTGAATTTGTAGGTCTAGTTTTATTTTATCCTTAGCTGACATGCTTTATAATATGTATGCTGTAAGTTTTCTTTATGGATACTAAAAAAATTTATTAAATCAAAAAGTCTCCCAAATTATTGTTAAATTTGACATTTGAGCTTCTACAGTTTACAAAAATATATATATTTGAGCATCAACTCAGCTTCCTGAGGTTTTCAAGCTGATTTATTTAGAGTATTTACATAGAACTATATAACTATAAAGATATTTATTAGGTTAGGTGACAATTTTATTGCCATTGGATGAAGAAATAATGACTTATAGAGCAAAAAAGTAGGTACAATATGAATTCTAAAATGATATAATAAAAAATTAGCACCAGAGGGAATTCCTGGGAATAAAAGTCAGCAACATGTGGTATTTTCATAAAATAATGTTTCTGGTTTGCATGTCTTTATGGCTCTTTAACCAAAATGTCAAACAAAACATTTGCTCTGATATTTGATGCACCTGGCAAAATAGTTGCTATGTATATTTCTGTATTGGAAAAGTAGATTTACTCTAAACTCTTCTACAGCCAAGTATTAATCCAAACAAATTCTGGCATATTTCCAAATACATAAAGAAATAGAAGATAACACAGAATAAAACTTCTTCAAGCTTCTAGTTTCCCAAATGATAATTACACTAGTTTATTTTCCTCTTCAAGAATCTTTGTGATGTGAGTGACGTGATGGTTTCCCTCTCAGGGTTTAAATAAAGTGACTTCATCTTTATTCCCCCACAAAGCTTACCTTCTTCCATGCTGTCTCTGAATGAGCCTGAATGACTGATGGCACGAGGTCTTTCCTCCAGAGAAGTGGCACTCCCACAAAGCTGGGAGTCATCATAGAGATCGAAGGAAGACTCTTGGGCTGGGATGCTGTTTGAGCGCATCATGCTGGGCCCAGGAAGGTTAAATTGAGACAAATTTGTTGGGCTCACTGAAAAACAAAGCACACACAGCCTATTACACTGAAGCTTGAAAGATGAAAATAGCAGGTTGATAGAAAGTAAGAACATGATCCCAATTCTTATGAAAACATGAATGTATAGTGAGTCTCTATTTAAGGTAAGAGTCTGCCTCTGAAATGTTCAATAACAGATCCCATTGCGTCCTTTTCCTCTGGCACTTTTATGGCAAGCCTTACATCAATTTCTAAAGCAACAGTACACAAAACCAACAAGTCACCTCTACTGCTCTTGCTAGAAATGTAATAACATGGTATTTTCTGCTACCTGTTATGAAGAAAAGATGGTCTTTCTAGAGTTTTCGGTTTTCTCTTTAAAAATAGTCACCACTTTAATGGAAAAAGCAAAATCAGAAAGAAAGTAAAATATAAAACATCTAAATTTCCCAAGAAGGGCTTTAAATGCTTCCAGGCAAATACTCTCAGCACTTCAAGCTCTTAATTGATGTAAGTTCATGATTAGGACCATCATTATTATCAAAGTTAGGTTATAAGGAAATAGCGTGTAATAAACATTTTTATAACTAAACACAATGTAACATACATGGTATCTGTAGCCCACCATAAAGTTAATTATATGAAATGATTTTCTACTCTGTTTAAGATCAGCATATCACGATGAGATGGTCAAAAGTCACAAACATGTTATATTTCCAAAGAAGTATCTTAAGTCTGTAATTTTTAATAACAATTTATTTTCTTATTGCTTATTGCCAAAGAGTCCTCATCGGGTAGTCAGCAATTTAAGAAAAGATTTGGTTGGTTGTATGTACAACTGCATTGGAAAACAATACAGTTGTGAAATTTGGAATAAAAGCAAAGCAGAAAAATTGAGAAAGATATTCTAAATGCTCTTATTTAAGAAAAGCAAGTTTGTTACTGGTATATGAGAAAGCAGGCAGGAGCCTCTTAAGATATAAAGGGAACTAATGAGTATTTTCAAAACCCTGGGGAATCCATCGGTGGCTTAGAGTTGTTCTGACATCACTTCAAAATTTACTAAGTTTTTTTTTCTTTGACACAGGCACTAAACTTCTTCTTAATACAAGTATGGGCTCTCAAAACAATGTAAAACAGGAAAAGTATACCCAGAGGTAACCGGAGAGAAGTATCCCACATTTGGAAGGCACTGTGCTTGATAATTCTGGTATTAACCGAATTAACACACAGAACAACCCTCTGTTAGAGCCAGTTATTGATTGGAGTAAATGGAAGCACAGGACTAAGAATCACATATTTAAAATGTAATGCAAAAGGAAGAAAATATGAATCTGCAAAGTGCACAATCTATTGGAAAAAAAGAAGAAAGGATGGAAAGGAGAAAAAAGTAAAAAAGGGAGAGGGAGAGGATCTGCCTATCTTTCAAGCATATTTCTTCAGCCTGCAGTGACCATTAGTACCATTTCGGTCTGATTAGTGACAACAGCCGGTAGGTACACTGTAGGACATTCAAGACTTAAAATGTTTACGTTTAAGGTGGCAAGATTGGGGTAAGTCACCCTATTCTTGGTTCACAGTATGAATTTACTCATTTAAATTAATGAAGTATTAAACAAATTTGCAAGTGCATCATTTTAATATACGTATCTATAGGGTTAGGAGGATATTTTATTTGCTTTTTGGCTTTGTTTAATTCTTACCTAAATGATTGCAGAGATATCCAAGTGAAGTGTACTTCTACAATTTCAATACATAATACTTAGCTCTATCAAGATGAAGCATTAATGAGGATTAGGATAGATTTTAAAGGGGATAGTTTGCATTTACAAACACTTTTGATAGCTTCTGCATTGGAAATTACACCCAACTATGTAAGAGTGTTCAATTAAGTTAATAACTACAACAGATCTGCTCTTAGATGTTGTAGTTGAATAGAAGGAAAAATATGACACAGTCTCTGATTTCAAGAGTAGCCAGTAGGGCAGATGTCTGAAGAAGGAGAAAAGTTAATATGTAAAATAGAACAAGAAAAACTATACAATACAAGACAAATGTAAGACATACAATGATAATTTTTCGAATGGAACACAAATTGGTAAAGAGCTTCTAGTGGTAGTTTTGCTTTCCATATGTTTTGGGCAAATAACCCAATCACCACCCTTCAGTTTTTTTATGAATAAAAAGTGGAAGAATAAAAGGCCTATAAGATCCATTCAAAGCCAAGAGACACATAAGAATTTCTAAACAGAAGAGAAACAGATATGGCAATATATTAGGAAAAAGAGGGCTACCAACTTTGTCTTAAATTGCATTTGCATAGCCAAGCCACTAATCTTTTATTAAGATTATATATTTATTTGTAGTAACTTGAGGAAAACAGGATCCTATATAAATGTGGACTGGGTTTTTATGATATTATTAAATACTATTATTTTGAGACAGGGTCTCACTATGTCTCCCAGGCTGGAGTATGCAGTGCCATGATCATAGCTCACTGTAGCCTCTAACTCCTGGACAAGGGATCCTCTTGCCCCAGCCTCCTGAGTGCTGCTGGTATTACAGGCACAATCCAATGTGTCTGGCTGGACTGGGTTTTTAAATAACCCCAAGTCACTCTCTACTTTTGCATCTACAGCTAGACATTAACTAGTGAGTTTATTATATTGTTTTAAATATGAAGAGCTGTCATATGCAATCTAACTTTGACTTATTTTGTAGAATCTGGATATATATAACTAGGAACAATAGGTGAAGATTCAGGAAAATTTTATTTGATCTCTTAAAGAAAGAATTCCAAAAGTGTTATTTCTAGATTTTAGTAGTTTCTGTCATTGGCGGGTTTAAAGAAGTTAGAGATGTCATAAAATTTTACATAAGAGATGAAGGGTTGAACCAGATGTGGTCTCTTCTGACTATGAGATTCTATGCTTCCAAAAGAATAGAAGACAGGAGGTTATTCTGAGAAGATTGAAGGGTGAACACGAAGATGGGAAAGGATTCAAGGTAGAGGAAGGTTCTTGTGTGTCTCCTGGCTTTGAATGGATCTTAGAGGCCTTTTATTCTTCCATTTTTTTATTCATAAAAAATTGAAGGGTAGAGATTGGGTTATTTTCCCAAATGAAGTTTCATCCAAAGACTTTTTGATTTACATAAGTTATATTTTGTTAGTCTTTCTTGAATGAGAATGGTTTCTACTAAGGCTAGCATGCTGGGAGCGACACACGAACCATAGTTTACTGTGGCAGTAGCTCACAGTAGTCTACTAAATATGACATATTGTAGTGATCTTAATTTTCTAATATATGTTGTGATTTTTTACAGTAAAATTTCTAAAAATTTTATACATTAACACATTTTAAATGGTAGAAAGAATAAAGAAAACATGAATACTGCAACTATTGAATATTAATAATAATCCTGTATCTTACTGATTATTCCGAAAAGACAATGGTCAAATCAAAAATGGCTGATGTTAAAAGACAACAAGAGGACATATTTAAGGTAAGTATATATATATATATATATATATATATATATTTAAAATTTAATAATAAAGTAACTTTATTATTGCATTTTAAGAGTACTCATTTTCTTGCCCAATAAACAGAGGTTCAGGTGAACTGTAAATACAATAAAAACTCTTTAAACATTATGTTTTTGAATCAATCGTTTTTTCCACTCTGAAACCATACAGCATAAAGGTCTCAAAATGCCTGATTTGAAGCCATATGTGTTTCTAAGATCTGGAGAGGTACATGAGATTGTGTTGACATGGATAGGAATATCTTCTTTTATACCTTCCAACGGGTGAAAATGTTGAAACATAAGGGAGTTGACAGAGTAAGATCAATTTCAAATCTGCTGTAATTGTCGATAGTTAAAAAAGCTTCAGCAAGGACAATGTCCCTGAAAATGAGAGACAGATGTAGGAGATATTCTGAAGATAAAATCACAGGTTCCTGTCTATTGAAAATGTACAATATGAGGAGCACAGTTTCAAGTAAGACTATTGATTACACGGATTTTGTACTAGAGTAGAGAGAAGGATGATACGTGAAATTATAAGACAAATAGAAGAAAAGAACTTAAGAAAAGACTTTGATTTGAGGTGGTTATATGGTCTAGCACACTGATGGGATTTTAGTTTTAGAGCTGAAAAAGGTCTCAGACAGAAAGTGAAATGTTGATTTGAGAGATTAGAATTAAAGTCGTGAATGAGAACATAGAAAAAGGGTTTAGGATAAAAAAAAGTCTAAAGGAAAAACAACTTGGCAAACACATAAATATAAGGAGGAGATGGAGGATGAATTGCATTGCCCAGGGTTTGCACCTAATACCTGGAACAATTATTAATATAGTCCCATTCACTCTCAAAAATGACCTTGTGTCTACAATAAATGATACAGTTATGTTAAGATGAGCAACCCCAGGAGAAAGAATTGTAGTTGGAAAAGTACGAAGAGAATCAAGAGGGCAGTGTCACTTAAGTCATGTCCTGTCTCACACAGCTGAGAGATCTCTAATATAAACCACAATAGATTAAGGGGGGAAACCCACATCCTAGAAAGGTAAACTTGACCTTTCAGACTCGCTTTCTATAGCAATGAAACGTAAGGGATGTATTTGATCAGTGGTTTTCTAATTCATCGAACATTAAAGCTCTACAGAGAGCTTTGTTGTCAGTAAAAGTATAATTCACATTTCATTTATTAATTGTGTTCTAGCTCTGAAAACTATGTAATAAAATACATTCCCAAATGTGCTACAGAACCATTCATTTTTTAACACATTGTGACCATGGACATGTTGGCTTCAGTTGCCATGTTAACTTTAATTTATGCAAATCTTAGCATAAACTTATCTTTGCACAAATATTTGACATTTGTGGTAAATGAGTCCTTGATAAAAATGTCATGGTTTTGTACTAGTCTTTCAAAAATACAATCTGTGAATGTCTTTTACATAAAATCCTGTGGTTACTGTCTTGTGAATTACTACTCAATTAAATGTAGACAAAGCTCAGGCATATCTGATGAATGCTACTCTATGATAGTGTGAGACATGCTTTCCAATGAAATTAATGATTTGGCAGAATCTATCAAGTCTTACACACTTCTTCATCTTTACATACACTATATCCATCATTCTTTACAGTATGACCTAGGTATTGTGTATCCATTCAAGAGATAAGAAAATTAAGTTTAAACGACTTCACCAATGTCGGACATAGTAAGTGGTGAGTCTTTTTGTTCCTAAGGAATAATGAAGGTGGATTTAATCAGAATAATAATGGTGAGGAAAAATAGAATAAGGAGTCAACTAATCAAATTAAAGTCAATTATGAAAGAATTGATAGGAGACATAAAGTACTTAGAAAGCTTATAGCACTTTAGGTGATTTGGGTGTGTTTTAGATGTTGTATAAAATTATTTTTTTCATATTCCTATGACCTACACAAACATTTTAAATTCATTTTTTGAAGTTGAAGTGTTAGGATTTTTGCTTTTTTAAAAAATCAACTGCAACTTAAAGTAAATAAAAACTATACACTGTTTGGCATTATAGGCAAAGACTCTTATCACTATACGGGTTAGGAAACAAAAACTTGATGTTTGATATGAAATCATTAGCTTATATGAAACCATGACCAAAATAATTGTTTTCAATTGCTAAAAGTCCTACTCAATATAGTGGGAAGGGTTGCAATAGAAAAGACATAGCCTTGAGTCTTGGCCTGGCTGAAAGCTGGAAAGTCCAACTTACTGAAAAATGTCAATCTTCTGTAGGCGCATGACTAGAATTTTTTTTCCAGTGAAAAAAGAAAAAGTAATGAGGCCCTTGGAACCCTCGGGGCCCAGGAGGGTTTGGCCCCTTAGTGTCCGGGCTTCAGGCTTGGGAGAAGGCAAGAAGAGGGAGGCACTTGAGGACCCAAGGTGCTTCTCTGTGGGGATGTGGTCCATGGGTGCAGGAGCCCTTGGAGGCTGCTGCCTTGGCACTGATGCTGGCCAACACAGATGTATTTTTGTCCAAGCCCTGGAAAGACGGCTGGAGTACCTGGAGAAATATAGACCTGAAAACACTGGAGAAGTAACCAATGACTTTCAAAGCAAAGGAGCTATCAGGGGGAAGAAGGAAGTTGTGATTGTGGCTGTGCCAGGCTGTTTTCTCTGGCAAGATGGGGCTGCAGATCTGTCCCCCCTGCAACCCAAGTTGGATAAGCTAGGTGTCTCCCTCTATGTAGTCATTAATGAGCAGGTCAGAACTGACATAAAGTTTTTCCATCCTTGTTTCAAAAGAGAAATCTTCTTGGATGATAATAAAAAGTTCTATGATCTACAAAGACAGAAGATGATGTCTATGGGATTTAGACCTTTGGGAGTATGGTACAACTACCTCCAGCCTGGAATTGAGGCTTCCCTGGAAACCTGGAAAGCCAAGGCTTCATCCTCAGGGGAGTTTTTGTGGTGGGATCAGGAAAGCAGGGGATTCCCGAGCATGGAGAAAAAGAATATGGAGACAAAGTAAACTCACTTTCTGTTCTGGAAGCTGCTAGGAAGATCAAACCAGAGACTTTGGCCTCAGAGAAAAAAATGATCGCATGAAATTGCCCAACTCAGAGACACTAGGGGCATTCATTCACCTGTGTTCATGGAATGTGTTGTCCCCACTTGTGTCCCTAAGAAGTTAGAAACCTGCATTGATCCTATTCTCAGTATGGCTTATTAACTTATTTTAATATTATACTCTGTTGAGGCCCAGTAAGGCAAAATAGTCCCAAAACTAGACTGGCAAAAAGCTAAGAAAGCAGTGAAGGTTATTCAGCTGAAACCTGGAAAACACAAGGCTCAAAATGGACTGTTGTGCCTCGTTACAAATGTATATGGTGTTTGAGTTCTGTTATTTGAAATTATGTTTATTTTCAGGTCTTCAAAAATCTAACAGAAGTTGATGATTAACTTGAAATTTAGAGAATGTAAGGTTTTGGCTTGTGTGTTTTCCGTTACTAATTTTTTATATAATATCAAAGGAGTACTTTCATGATGGAATTGACGTGCTCTGGGATAGTTTGACAAAGGTAAATCATAAAGTGAAATTTCTTATTTCATTGTCCTCTGTCCTAAAATCAGAGATGTGTTTTTCTAGAAGGAATGATTGTCTCTGGCTCTAATAAGATTATGTATCAAAACTCACCTTTATGTACAAGTTTTTCTGATAAACTAATAATAAAAATATTTACCATAAAAATAATGAGAATACTTTATATGTGACTTTATAGAAGATAAATCTATTTTTACAGTCATTGAATCTATTAAATGGTATCTGGTATGTTTAGTTTTCTTTAACTATTTTGTTACTCAGAGTGCTTTTAATGACATTTTATGCAAATAATTTTATATTTCATACAAATGTTGCTAAATACAAAGTAACCCAATGACTAAGTTTGTAATTTATTTTTCATTGCATTTATTTGAAAATGGTCAGAGTATTGTCTTAACAGAAATTCTTGTATGCATTTTAAGGAGTTTTAACTTTAACCATGTTAAAAGAAGTTAACTTGGAGTCATGGAATTACATATTTTTTTCTTCCTAATTGTTTCTATTTTCTACAAAAGATTACTAATTTTGTTTTAAGGATGTTTTAATATTTCAGACAAATAAGGAGATGCCTTCCTGTTTTTTAAGAGGATTCTAAAACGGAATGGAAAGGCCCCTGGGATTAAAGTCAGATGTTCTGGAACTGATTACTGCCTCGAACCCTTAGTAATGGTAAGACTTTCTCAAGTCAAGTGACCTTTCTGAGCCTCTGGAGCCTAGACTAGAAAAAAACCACAGTATTAACCTATGTTAAGCATTTGTCATGAGCAATAAACAGCATAATGTTTGGAGATTATTCTGTGAAGAGTAAACAATGACGCAAATGAAGGTACTGTTAAAGTGCCTTTATCCCTCCCTTTAAATGAAAACATGTTGTGTTATGGAGAGATTCCAGGGTTTCCGTGAGAGTGGGTGGTGAAAGAAACAAAACAAAATCAATATTTTAGAATATTTTACCCAAGTTAGAAAAGTGGTATTTTCCCGCTGCAGAAGATGACATGGCAGAAGGGGAAACCAGAGGTGACTGGTTGCCAGTGTCCTGAAGCCCTCCAGTAGAATGAGAACGCAACCACTCTTTGCCCTCTTCTTGGTTGGCCTGCCGAGATGATGGGGTGTATCTGCAAAACAGCACAGCTATGACACTTAAGCACATCTACAAGGGCAAGGCAATGCCAGGACAGGAAAACAATTGAGAGGAGGTTACTATTCAGAATGAATAACAATTTCAAACAGATTGAATCTAATTATAATTGCTCAGTTCTTCCAGATGATCTTACACCATCTGTTTGAATCACATAGGAAAAAAATAAAGGGATTTGAGAAGAAAATTATGCTTCTATCAGACATGTGGTTGGAAATCATAAGCAATGAGCAGAGAGCCAAGTTAATTGAGAACTCAAAAGCACAGGGCTAGAAAGGATGTAAAGAGGGTGAAAACATGGACTACAAATGGAGGACAATGGAGGGCCAGGGCCAAGGGAAATGAAGTGACGGTCACAGAAGGCATAGGGAAATGGAATACATATTGGCAGCTTTTGTTTTTTTTTTAAAGGAAAAACAGTTCTTTTGTTAAAACTGCCACTTGACATCATGCCTAGATTACAAAAATAAGGAGGGAGATGTGCTCACTTTACTGGAAAATAAATTTCTGGAACAAAATATTAAAATGGAATAATTGCCAGCTATTTGCTATTGCTGAAAAATTGGAGAGAAAAAAAATGGAGAAAGACCTAGTTTCGCCATTATTCAGTGTTTCACCAAACTAAGTATATTCTTTTTCTTTTTGTAAGTAAATTCTTAGCACCAAAAGTAGCCAACTTTTCATATGCATACAGTGTTATACCTCTATTAGTAGTTCATTCGATATCTCTTCCGCAGATAAAAGTACACAGTAAAAGAGGGACATAAGTAAAATTTTTATTTTATTTTTTATTATGGATGGAATAATTATTTTGAGATTATTAAATGATATTAGATTAATTCAGATTTAAATTGATCTGATAGCAGTACCCCTGCAAAATAGAAATTAAAACAATTTTGAGATTTTATCAAAAGGATTCTATAAAAATCATGCCTTAATTACAGTATTTGTCCTGTGATGATGAAAATATGTTTTCTTTGATTTAGATTGTAGCATCCTTCAACCTATCAACATTAACTGCCCACATCTGTAGATTGTATGGGTTTTGAGGATTTGCATGCATATGCCTCCAATAGGCAAAAGTTAGAAGAGTTAATTTTATTTTAATTTGTTGAAGTGAGTTCTGCATTCTACCAAAAGTTGCTGCCCCCAAAAAAGCAATGCCTGGGACAAGTTTTTTTTTTTTTAGTATTATTTATTCAAAATAGTGATATTCACATTGGAATTTATTTAATTTGAGTGACAGCCTCAATCTCTACTAGTATCTCTACCTAAAGGGCTATCTCACCAACTGTTTGGGCCAGAGACACCATCAAAATTAAAAGTGATTTCATCCTCAATGTCATGTGCTACATTGCAAACAAACAAAGAAGGAAGAGAGACAGCACACAAAGTTTACATAACAACAGAGAGAGGTAGCAATTGTGCTGAGAGAAATATATACCTTAGTCCCTTTTTGGGTAGTGTATTTCTGTCAAGCTGCATGCTGTTAAAACAAAAAAAACCCCTAAGGACATAATGTAAACAAAACTTCCAAATTACACAACCAACAAAAATGGTTCTCTGAACTATAAAAAATAATCTTTTGGTAACACACATATAATGCTTAACTCATTGCAAAAGGCCAACTAAAGGTGACAAGATGTCCATTGCCATCACACATACTGAGTTCCTTTCTAATGCAGTACCATTCAATGATAGTTTAGTGATAGGATTACTAGAAAATAGATTAAATCACATTAGGATAATTTTCCTCTGAATTCTATTGATTAAATACTATCTTAGTTTTTCCTTCCTTATGCAACTGATTAGACTTTTGCTATGACATCACATGCAAAATGAGATAGATCTGCTCTGGCTAAGTTAGAGTGACAACTTCCAATTTACAGAGATGGTATAAAACATTGTTTAATACTTATCCTTTGTCTTCAAATTATTTTTAATAAAAAGGCATGTTTATTTCCCATTTACTCATGTGAAGAAAGATATATGAATGGTTGCTTAAAACTTAACTGATTCTAGTATCATTTATTTAAATATTTTAATGAAATTAAACTATACCATCTTTTAGAAATCATAAATTAGGTATTTAAAAGGCTATAAATTTTATCATCTCGATTTTAAGGAATTCACAATTGGTAACAAGAAGGAATGAAAAGGTATGTCTAGAGAAAATAAGAAATGGCCTCTCTAAAAATACAGGAAGAGGATATCAACAACTAAGTGGGACAAGTCTAGGGATTTCTGTTATAATCTCTGGCATGTGGATAAGCAAAGTGTAAAATTAAATTGCAGAATTATAGCTTTCTTCCTTTAGGACCTCAAATGATCAAAATTAAGTACACAGGATATGTATAATGGGGATGGTATAACATGAATGTAAAAAGGCTGACTTAGAATTTGATCACTCAAACCAAAGCTAAAATGTTTTCTTCTATGTGTACTCCATTAGTTAGCACTGCAATCAAAAGCATCCAAAGGCTTTATACAACTTTAACTTCATTGATAATGTCCATGTGAGGTAATTGCTTATACTATGTAGAGGCCAGTTACAGTATATATGTTGACTATAGAAGTTTTCTTAAGTACTATGGATAAACAAACAAAATAAATTATATTGAACAAATACGAGAAATCTCCAAATATGAACCACATGTGCTAAGGCATTTATGTGGTCATAAGTCATTTTAAGGATTATTTATTTCCATGTGTACAAGTTAAAGTTCAATGCCACAAAGAATATGAAAAGTTGGTATTCTTCTGCCAAACTCATCCAGTTGTATAAAAATTATATATTTATATGATGAAGAGCAATTTAGTGAAAAAAATTAGAATAAATACATTTAAAGTTGCCATAATAATTTAAAGCTTTATTTAGAAATATGTTTGAATCTAGAGATTAATGACTTTATACCACAGACAATTTCTGCAAACCACCAAAGGTTGCAAACTCATATGCCAGCAAGGGCCAGATAGGGCATGAAAATGAATGCGGTGGGGATTTTAGTCAACAATCTGAAGCAGACAGGCACTGTCTGCCTAGAGCCAATAGTTTCTGGGCAGAAATGTCAAGGCAGCATTGCCAGATCTGATATTTAAAGACAAACCCGGAATTTGCAAAGTTGGTTACTACAAATTATTTAAAAATTTAGTTGCGTCAGACACATGAAACAAAACCCAAAACAAATACAGACTAGTTATGGCTCAATGGCCACCAATGACCTAGAGCAGCTGCAGAGAGAAAACTGTTAAAAGGTGTATTTTATTATTTTATTTAACGAAGAGGAATTTAAACAAAAATTAAAATCTACAGGAAAAGCTACCGATTTAAATATGAGTATTAAAGAAATCATCTAAAATTGTAGACAAACAGGTAAATCATGAACTTATATACATCTTTATT
Source organism: Nomascus leucogenys (assembly GCF_006542625.1). Taxonomy (NCBI): domain Eukaryota; kingdom Metazoa; phylum Chordata; class Mammalia; order Primates; family Hylobatidae; genus Nomascus; species Nomascus leucogenys. The sequence continues at coordinate 27,207,466 of NC_044390.1, forward strand.
ATATATCACTTATTAACTTGCCTTAAAATATTTACATTAATCATTTTTCTCTCTGGTGTAGCTCTTTGGTTTTCTTAGCATTTCTGACATTCTACTGATTAATTAATCGTAGTGAAGCCAGTATCACCCACTAGATCTACTTTTCTCTTCAGTAGGTCATAAACTTTCTTAAATGTACTTGAAAGGATTAAAGCAATTTGCTATTGCTTGGAGTTCTGTTGTCAAGAAAACAAAAAGCTCAGTGTCTTATATTAAAATTTGTTTTAATCTAGTAATTTACTGGAAGGCACTAATTAATATTAATAGTAAAATTACTATTAATTTTAATACTTTTAATACTATTAAAATTAATAGTAATTTACTGGAAGGCATTAATTAATATTAATACTATAGCTATGTAGTTAACATGTACTTTTTACAGCTTAATATTCATTAATGCATTTTATTAAGGCTCAAGGGCAAAACATATTTATCCAAAATTAAAGTTGATTTTAGAAAAACTCTTTATTTGGTCATTTTAATGTTAGAATACTCCCATTTTAAAAATTGGCCTAGTTCAGGCTGGGTGCCGTGGCTCACACCTGTAATCCCAGCATTTTGGGAGGCTGAGGTGGGTAGATCACTTGAAGTCAGGAGTTCGAGACCAGCCTGGCCAACATGGTGAAACCTCATCTCTACAAAAATACAAAAATTAGCCCAGCATGGTGGTCTGCTCCTATAATCCCAGCTACTCAGGTGGCTGAGGCATGAGAATTGCTTGAACTCGGGAAGTGGAGGATGCAGTGAGCCGAGACGGCACCACTGCCCTCCAGGCTGGGTGACACAGCGAGGCTCCATTCCAAAATAAATAAATAACAGAACATAAATAAAACTGGCCTATTTCAAAGATTGAACATGTACAGTAAATAAATCTGCTTAAAAAGAATAAGAAATTACATATTTTCTAGTGTATTTCTATAGTGAAAATTTTATTGACTTCAGTGAAAATATAGATCAGAGTAAAATATTAAAACTGCATTTGGTTATAGCTATGCAACTATCCAATTTTATCATCTAATTTTGATTTGAGAGTTACTTGGTTATAAATAGTTACCTGACTGTATTTCTGAATCTGGGATTCATGTCTAAATGCTGAAGAAATAGGCTGATGGCTAAACGGCCAACTTGTTGCAGATTATCTTTATAATTAAAAAATAACCAGTATTGTGGAAGGTGGTTGTGGTTAAGAAATGATAACCTATTTGCAGTATGCTTGGTTTGGTTATCAACTTGATATTTAGAATCCTTACATATAAGCATACAATCTAGGATACATTCATTAAAACTATAGGTTGTTTATATATTTTAATATAATTTACTCATTAGAAGTTTTATAAATGACATGTGAAGAGATGCCCATTTACCTTAGAAGTGCTGAAACTAGAATCAAAGATTTTACAGGAAGCCCAACTTTTTAGATGGAAAAATGAACCCTTACTGGTCTTTACGTGTGCTGTCTATAACAGCACATAACAGCAAAACCATAGGGAAATGGTTACATTTTAGTTGCTATCACTCAGCTGTTTGTCTTGGCCCAGTTTTTTTCTTTATGAGGAAAAATGTACTTTGTAATTAGCAGCCCACCATAGGAAGCACCAATATTTTAGTTAGTGCTAAAATTATTTTATCATTGGAAAGCCCCATTTACGTGGCTGTCTCTGTCTCATTGTTAGGCAAGTAGGAAGTAAAGAGGGATAGAAGCAATGTTTTGCTCTGGGTTTTGTATTTTACAAAGTCAAGAGAAAATGGAGAATTTCAAATTGGGACATCCTAGATTAAGGGGAAACTGGTGTAATGCAGAGAGTGCCTAGTTAAGGGCTTTAATTGATGTTTTAAAATATCATTCCGGGAGTAAGGCTGAAGGGCTAGAAAATAAATGCCACCATCAATATCATTGTTAAAAAAATAAAAATAAAAATAAAAAAATAAAAAAAAATCAGGGGAAGATATAGAAAGATATATCAGGTATTTTCCGTGACCAGTATTTCTTTCCACATGTGGCCAAGACCATGTTTAAAGCTTTATTTGTGTCAAGAAATGAATAGCATTGCATTTATCAGGGAAAAAGAAGTAGTTTTAAGACATTTTCCTGGTGGTAAGAGTCAGTACCAGCATAACCAAGAAAGGATCACTTTGAGGAAAAAATTTAGAGTGATTTTGCTCAAAAGGGATGTTTCACAGTAAGCATGTTAGGTAAGAAATGACTTGTTATGTCCTCTACTTTAAGTTTATATATATATAAAGCCAATGAGAAACACTTTGTAATATGATTACTTTTTTAAGTGGTCTATTAAAAATGGTACTGGCACTATAATTTTCTCCAATAATTCATGGCTGACAACTGATTTTTTTTTTTTTACCAGGCCAACTAGGATTTCCCAGCAATCCATCTGCTATTTTTTCATAGAAGTAAAGTGGAACAAATTTAACATATTGCTCTGAGCATAACTGTAGAATAATTTCAATTTGGTCTTTGAAAATGCTTGAGTCATCATAAGGAGCTAGTGTTGTTCTGAAGCTTAAGCCAAATCATTAAAATGTCTTCAGGAGACCTCATTCAATATCTAAATACATGCCTTGAATTTTATTCACATTGCCTACTGGTTATAAATGTATGCATTCACATTAACAAAAGTATCCACTCACCCTACCTTTAATGATTTTATTCCTCTGTAAATTTGGTAATAAGAGCAAATGAAAGGCCCAGTTTCATCAGTCTTACATTCTTTTGCGCAGGGGCACTCACAGTGAAATCAAGGGAATTTAATGGGGTGGGGGTTAGGCATAGTGCAGGGAAGAGGGGGAAGATGTTATCAATGCCTCCAGGAAAGCTCACCTTTCTGAGAGAGTAGATCTCACACTACCCGTTCTCATGAGCAGGCTCTGGACCTCGTGAGTGCCTGTGGTCAGTCCAGACAAGGAGCCATGATGGCTGAGGGGGAGGTCAATGGACTCAGAGCTCGTGTGGAGGCTAGTCATGGACTGGTAGCTCGGAGTATCCTTGCTGCCTGCAGAGGAACTGCTCATATTGGCAGCCCACACGAGACCACCTGATGTGAAAGAGTGAACCGATGCTGGGCTGGAGGCCAACGAGTGACTTAAGCTTATAACATCTGTAGTTAAGTCTGAGGGTTTACTGAAGAGAGGGCTGCTGCTGCCGCTTAGCCCACCAGCACTGCCCATGCTGCCCGTACCGGACGACGGTGACTCCAGACTGCCTTGCCGCGCTAATGTGGTACTAGGGCTGGGCATTACTGAGGAAGATTTCACACCCTCAGTATTAGGTGCAGAGGCAGATTTGCCACCTGCCTTGGCACCAAACAACCTAAAAGAAAAACAAATAACAACTTCAGTTGTTCCAAGAAGCTAATATCCACATTTAATATTTAGGGTTACAGTACACAGAGCCAAGAGTGCTTTGGTGTACTGAACTACAAAGCACTTCCTGTTTCTATGTTAATGAACTTTTATAAGCTTGGACTTCTTTATCAAGTGCAGAAAATCTCTCATATAAGGGTAGGTCAGTACTGAGCTGCTACTAGGGAAAGAGGGGAAGTGGGTGGAACAAAAGTAAGTCAAACATGAAAACCCCTGGTTTTCATAATTTAAATGATCATGAGACTTTCACTCAAATTCAGTAGTTTGACCATACTTGCTGTTACCTATTTACAGAACCATTATAATGAAACAACTTCTACGCATTCGATAGACAACACTTAAATGAGCTCTTCTTTTTTTTTTTTAAATTTTTAAACAGTTTATTCAAAATCTAGAATGAAAGCTTAAGGCAAGTTTAGGGAGTTGTGTTGAGTATCTGGTGGTCTAAGTGACTGTCAGGGAGCACTTGGTTGGAAACAATATTGACATTGTCAGCAACAAGTCAGTTTGTCTGTATTTTCCCCAGCAGAGGCCAAAGGGTTTTATGTCAGTTGCCAGTGCTATTCAAATACATTTTTTAATAGTGATTTGAAACAGAGCTGGTGCTGTTAGATTTTGGAGTTTAGTTCAGAAAACATTTTAGTTTTGTAAATGAAGCAGATGGTGGAATCAAATTTATGTAAATATGGAAATACAATGATATGAAGTAATGGCATATGATTACTAATTAAGTTGCAATGAAATCCATATTTCCTACAGTGAAATATTTTATGACGAATATGAGAAATTGTTTCATAGCTAATGGGCCACAGGAGGGCACTACTGGCTTTTACTTAAGAAACAAATATTTACTCTCCCTATAAGCCATAATTCATTCTTCCCAATGAGAATCAGTATTTTAAAAAGACAGTTCTGCAGCATTAATATTTCTACTGAGGAATAAAACCTTTAGGTTTTTCAAACAATCAAGTATCTGAAATTGCTTTATTGTAAAATAAATGTTTCAAAATCTGTCATTTCTAAGATATCAAAGTTCTGGGTTTAGTCAACAGAATAAAAACAAACATTAAAAATACTGAACCCATAATGAACTATGAACCACACTCTACCATCTTGCAGATGAGAAAACAGACCCAGAGAGGTTTAGATACTTGTCCCCAATTTTTAACTGCATTTATTTTCCTACCCCTTAAAAACACATGGGTATTTAAAAACAGTGATATCTTAGAGCAGATCTTCACATATTTAATACCAAAAACAATCCAGGAACAGAAACCAAGCCATGATCCTTACCAGAGTCATGTCAAAGAAAGCAGATGAAGAGTTAGAAAGCTTAGCCCACTCTTCAGTTGTGATACTGTACCAAACATTGGAATAGTTTCAAATTCTGTCATATCTTGATTGTCTTTAATGTGTCAAGATATGACACTGTATAAATCTGTCCAATGGAATCTGTTACAAGGAAAACAACTTCATCTACATTTACGATCACCAACTCATTAAGAGCCAGCAAGAAAATGACACTGGAAATGAATGCCAAAAGTCATAAAAACCTATTTAGTTTTAATTTTTAACGTGAAAAGGAGGGATGGAAACTTCTAGAAATTTTACAAGCTATTACTTTGCCTTATCACTACGCTTAGGTATTACCATCAGCTTTTAAGTCTCTTAGGTGTTGTTTGTGTTGCTAATATTACAATAACAGTGAAACTTTGAAGTTTGACTGTTTCTCAAAATGAGAACCAATTTTTTTTGCTAGCTGTTTATATGGTAGGCTTCATAGAGCTCACTGTGTACTTTAAAGAATTCTAAGATATATATATATACCTTATACATATTTAAAATATATATATACACACACATATTTATATGTAATGTATGTGTCTAACACATATTTATCCTTTATATTTTTCCAGCATCATTTTATACATCCTTACCTTCGAAATGTGGGTGAGGCAATATCTGGATACTTGGATCCTGGCTGCCTGAGACCTTGTGCACCACAGGCGCTGGCAGAGGTGGGGCTGGATTTGGGGGAACCTGACAAAGAAACACTTTCTGAATCAGAGACTGCTACTTTTTCCTTTTCCTTGTCTGTTTGGTTGACGGTGACAGGACTCGAGCGCCCTGACCCAATTTTAGTTGGTTCTCTCAGTTTTGAGGTGGTGGCCCCAGCAGACTTGCTGCTGACGTTGGAATCAATACTGCTGGTACTGGATCTGTGGCCACCTCGGCCAGGAATGCCACTGGTGCTGGATTTTGAAGGGCGGGGCAAGCTGCGATATTGTAGGGTAGTCTTTGAGCTAACATGCAGCACAACATCATCCTGATTCTGTGAACCGTCCAAACTGGTTTTTCTCCCCGCATTTGACTTCCCGCCAATGGCAGCAGATTTTGGAATTTTACCCAGTGTCGCAGAGCCACTCGTTATGGTTGCTCCACTGCTAGTGATCATGGCAGGTGACCCTACGCCACTTGCTTTCTTAAAGCCAAAGGAGCTGGTGGCAGTCGATCTTCCAATGCCCGAGGGGGGCTTCTTCCCTTCATCTCCACTGCTTTTTCCTGCATCTGAAGGAGACCTTTGTAGAGATGATCCCTTTAGGGGAGCTTTTCCTTTCTCAGAAGCTTTGGCATCATCGGTTTTCCCTAATTAAGGAGAAATACACAAACATGTGTGCCTGTACCGTTTGACATCACCACACTTTGCGAAGCAAGGTGTCAAATGTGAATGCTTCTTTATATTATTTCCCTTCCTAAATGTATTGTCTTAGATCAAAAATCTAATATATTGAGAGGACTGCGTGCATAGCTACAAAATTTTGGCTGTCAGAAGAAACATTATGAGAGATGGAAGAGATAAAATGAAAACATATGTTTTGCTATTTGTTAATATCTTATATTTTGCAACTCTCTTTAAAAAGATAGCACTTAACCCTATCAAGCTAATTCGTAGAAAAAGAATTCATTTGAATATCTGTGAGATGATTATATTTGGAGTACCCTGTTTAATTAAATTAGTGTTTCAGGTGGCGCTATTTATAATTAGGCATTATTTTAAAAATACAGAGAGTCTTTTTTTTAAAAAGTATGGCACAATTTTGAAGAACTATTTCATTCTCTTCTTTCATGAAGTCTAATACACAGACACTGTTTCAAATCTCCACATTCCAATTGATTAGTGTTATTGCTAGTTCCTCTCAGAGGAAACTAGGAAATTCAGTGGCACATTCAGTGTAAAAATTCCAAACTTTCATTAAGAACTCAGGACAACAACAAAAAAAACTTGACTGTTGCTTTAGCAACCTAATCTTATTTCCCCATAACCTGAAATAACTCTGGCAAGGTAAGGCATCCAGTACCCCTAGTTTATGAGAGGGCTCTCCAGAGAATGCCTAGATATAGGCCCTACTTGGGCTTCTATGACGAGTTTGTGAAATGTAGATAGAAAAACTATTTAACTATTTGACTCCATGTTTAATATGGATAAGAATTTGGTATTTTAGAAATGCTATTGTTAGAGGAAACAAAGATTGAATGGAAACAATAAAGTAAAGCACTTTTGCATAACAGCTGCCAAATGACAAGCCTACCAGGAGTTTTGAGTGCACTTGTTCCAGCTTTCTGCCTAGATGGCGCCCCTCCTTGGGCAGACATGCCTCTTCTCCAGGAACCTGTCTGTGAAACAGACAGGGAAGCTTTCTGCCCTGCCTTCTCGGGGTCTTCAGGAAGTCCAGAGGACACAGTCTTCCACTTGCCACCAGCATCTCCATGGCTGTCAAAATCTTCTTCTGGTTTTTTCAGTTCCTCAGGACTATCCCAGGTCTCGTCTGTGGTGGAGCGTTTCTCTGAATCTGTCCTCAGCTATAAAGACAAACATTACAGAAAAACTTTAGGTAGAAAAATTTATAAAGTGTGAATTAAGGCAATGAAATGTACTTTCAGATAACTGGATAAATCCAAAGATTCTATTTTGATCTAGCTTCACTTACATTTTATTAATTTTAGCCACATAATTTCCACTTGCAGATATTAGAGAATGTCAGAATAAATACGTGCAGAAAACACCAATTAAACGCTGCAGAAAGGTAGAAATTTTCTATATCAAATGTCATAAGAAGTAGTAAGACAAGCTAGAACTTAATGATGTAATGTCCATTTTTCATTTTTCATTTATCGTTCACAACAGATCCAGTGATGTATTTCAGAGATCATATAAAATTAATCAGGAACTATCTAAAATTAGACTATGAAAATAATTGTTGGATTTTTAAACAAATATATCAATATTATAAGGAGAGATATAGCAACATAAATCTTTCTGAATTAGATTGTAATCAATTGACTATATATTATATTAAGTATTGATATGTTACTATTATATTAATATATAATTATACATTATATATTAATATATACATACCATATAGCTTGGTGGTGTAGTTATCTATACAAATATAGTAATTCATTATTAATATATTAAATACATAATATATATTCATATAATATATAAAATATATATCTATATATGTTATATATTTTTATATATTTTATATATAAATATCTATTATATAAATATATATTTATATACTATATATAATATATTAACAATAAATAAATATATTTGTATAGATAACTATACCACCAGGCTATATGGTACATATATTACATATATATAAAAATATATAATGTATATCACATATATATATATACATATATGTAAGCTGCTTCTGTTTATTCAAAATTGGCTGAAGTGCACATTGTTGCTCCTCCTAAGGGTTGTGGCTTTAGGAAAGACTAAGATTAAAGACACTTCAGGGTTCAGGAGTGGCAAAGGGAGTCCTTATTATCTCTGCATTTTCCAGTTTCTGCAATAATTTTGGATTAAGGGCTTGTGGCATACCTTAATCTAATATTAAGTAATTTCGGGGAAAAAACTGGCAGAAACACTGGAAAAAGAAAGGCGGTAATTCTCACCTGAGTATTCTTCCTAGAGGGGACGGTGATGTTGGAGTAAGAGCTGACAGAGGATGTGGTGTTCAGGTCATCAGTGCTGATGTTATCAAGGGTGTCACTGAGACCACTGCTCACTGAACTGCTGTCATCCCAGCTAAAGGCAAGACATTCAAGAGCAGTGAATCAAACACAGGGTGCACAATGCAAGTCACCTACATTTCCATGCAACATTAACAATTTATTATTAAGACATTCTTTTAAAAAAAATCTTATGAAAAGTCACTTAGTTCCCATTTTGGGAAAATCATATTTATATGAACTGAGGGTCTACCTAAGAATAACCTTATCTGATATTTGGAAAGAATTAGTGTCTAGAGCAGTGTCCAGGTTCGAGAAGAATGTGTGTGGAATGAATAAAATCACTGATACAAATACTTCATGGTATCAGGAAAGAATAATATTATAGTTGACTTTTTTATCCCTAAAAATTCAACCAGGAATCATAAAGCGTGCACAAATTTATTCTTTGTTCTAAAAATCAAAAACTTGTGCTGTAGTCAGGAACCAGAAAATCATTCCTCATTCTTCCTCCTAGCTTAGGAACTACTTTCAATCATTCACAGAGTCTTATTGGATGAGTCTCATTATTCTTTGATCACCAAGAATATTGAGATTCATTCAATCATAGCATCTCTCCTGCTATCCCTCACATTTCCATCCATGATAACATCCAGTATCCTCTTATCTGGACTTCATGCTTTTGATCTTTCCCAGTACAAATTTATCTGCTAACATGGAGTCACTGATCAAAAATTCACATCTGGCCATGTCACAACCTTGCTCAACATCCTTCAAAGGCTTCTCCTTTCCCAAACAGTGGTTACTAAAATGAAATGCCCCTGTGCCACACAGTGCATAAGAAAATCCATTTGAAATATAAGAGAAATAGCTAAAATTCTGAATATAGGCATGTATTACATATTGTACTAACTGTATTGTTACCTACTGTATTAATGACAGGGACATGTTTTAAGAAATGCATCATTAGGTGATTTTGTTCATTGTGAGAACATCATAGAGTGTACTTACACAAACCTAGATGGTATAACCTAACTATACACCTAGGCTATATGGTATAGCCTGTTGCTCCTAGGTGTACAGCATGTTACTGTACTGAATACTGCAGGCACTCTAACACAATGGTAAGCATTTATGTATCAAAACATATCTGAACAATGAAAAGGTACAGGAAAAATATGTTATTATAATCTTATGGGACCACAGTAATAGATGTGGTCCTTCAATGACCAAATGACTGAAGTGTCATTCTGTGGCACATGACTACATATATATTTTTAATCTAAAGAAGGATAAATTAAATAGGCTGTATTAATATCATGTAGAGGCTAACACAGGCACCTTCATTTAGTGAATGCATTAGATTATGCAGAAATAGTGTTGAATAAGCAGCATAAGCTGAAGGAAAATGAGAACTCCACAATGAAAAGGTGGACCACAGTTCTCTCATTTACTGGCTGGTTCTCAGTTTATTGTGATATATAGTCTTTATTAGCAGCATGAAAATAAACTAATACAGTAAATTGGTACCAGGAGTGGGGCACTGCTGTAAAGATACCCTTACCTGGGCTCTCTCAAATTAATCCATGCACACTGAATAAACACATTATATACAGACAAAAGCTGAGTCTCATAAAATGGACACCTGGATTTAAAAGGCTCCTGCAAATAATCTGTACATTGAAGAGAATATTCATCATGAAAGCACAAACTACAAAGAAATGGTGAACTGATACTTTATCTGCTCTTCTATATATACTTTAAGAGCTACATCATAAGTCCAAAATAATGGTAATGTATTTAGATCACATATGAAGTCAACTAAAATGTAATTATTAGAAAAAAAAGAAAATTAAATTTATAGAATTATTGTTAAGGCTGATTCCTCTCTAGGTGTATATTTTGCTTGAAGTTTTAGCTGCTGAGAGCATTATGCATCATAATTATTAGTGACATTTATAACTCAGATTATCAATAACAATTATATTTTTAATAAGAGCAAAATGGTATTTTGCACTACTATAGCACATATCTGTCATTTGTGGTTGCTCAAATCTTTTAAAAACCTTCCCTGCATCTTAATTTGATAATTTCTCATATCATGACTGACATGGTTTGGCTGTGTCCCCACCTAAATCTCCTCTTGAATTGTAGTTCCCATAATCTTCGCGTGTCATGGGAGGAACTTATTGGGAGGTAATGGAATCATGGACACGGTTACCCTCATGCTGTTCTCAAGAGAGTGAGTTCTCATGAGATCTGATGATTTTATAAGGGTTTTTTCCCCCCTTTTGCTCATTCTTCTCCCTGCCACCATGTGAAGTAGGATGTGTTTGCTTCCCTTCCACCATGATTCTGTTTCCTGAGGTCTTGCCAGCCATGCTGAACTGTGAGTCAATTAAACCTCTTTTGTTTATAAACTACCCAGCCTTGGGTATGCCTTTAGTATCAGCATGAGAATAAACTAATATGGTAAATTGTTACCAAGAGTGGGGCACTGCTGTAAAGAAACCCAGAAATGTGGAAGTAATTTTGCAACTGGGTAACAGGCAGAAGTTGGAACAGTTTGGAGGCCTCAGAAAAAGATAGGAAGATGTGGCAAAGTTTGAAACTTCCTAGAGACTTGTTGAATGGCTTTGACCAATATGCTGATAGTGATATGGACAATGAAATTCAGGCTAAGGTGGTCTCAGATGGAGATGAGGAACTTGTTGGGAACTGGAGCAAAGGTGACCCTTGTTGTGCTTTAGCAAAGAGACTGGTGGCATTTTGCCCCTGCCCTAGAGATCTGTGGTACTTTGAACTTGAGAGAGATAATTTAGGGTATCTGGTGGAAGACATTTCTGAGCAGCAGTGTTCAAGATATGATTTGAGTGCTGTTAAAAGCATTCAGTTTTATGTATCCAGAAAGATATGGTTTGGAATTGGAACTTAATTTTAAAAGGGAAGCAGAGCATAAAAGTTTTAAAAATTTGGCTGGGCACGGTGGCTCACGCCTGTAATCCCAGCACTTTGGGAGGCCGAGGTGGGCAGATCATGAGGTCAGGAGATCGAGACCATCCTGGCTAACATGGTAAAACCCCGTCTCTACTAAAAATACAAAAAATTAGCCGGGCGAGGTGGCAGGTGCCTGTAGTCCCAGCTACTCGGGAGGCTGAGGCAGGAGAATGGCGTGAACCCCGGGGGGCAGAGCCTGCAGTTAGCCAAGATTGCGCCACTGCACTCCAGCCTGGGGGACAGCGAGACTCTGTCTCAAAAAAAAGTTTTAAAAATTTGCAAACTGATGATGCAATAGAAAAGAAAAACTCATTTTCTGAGGAGAAATTCAAGCCTGCTGCAGGAATTTGCATAAGTAACTATGAGCCAAATATTAATAAGACAATAGGGAAAATGTCTCCAAGGCATGTCAGAGACTTTTGTGGCAACCCTACTCATCGCAGGCCCAGAAGCCTAGGAGGGAAAATTGGTTTTGTGGGCTGGGCCCAGGGCCCCCCTGCTATATGTACCATAGGGACTTGGTGCCCTGCAACCCAGCTGCCCCAGCTTTGACTGACAGGGGCCAAGGCACAGCTAAGGCCATGGCTTCAGAAGGTGAAAGCCCCAAGCTTTGCCAGCTCCCCTGGGGTGTTGAGCCTACATTTGCAGAGAAGTCAACAACTGAAGTCTGGAAACCTCCGCCTAGATTCCAGAGGATGTAAAGAAATGCTTGGCTGTTCAGGCAGAAGTTTGCTGCAGGGTGGAGCCCTCATGGTGAACCTCTGCTAGGGCAGTGTGGAAGGGAAATGTGACGTCAGAGCCCCCACACAGAGTCCCCACTGGGGTACTGCCTAGTGGAGCTGTGAGATGAAGGCCACCATCCTCCAGACCACAGAATGCTAGATCCACCTACAGCTTGCACCCATGTGCCTGGAAAAGCTGCAGGCACTCAACACTAGCTTGTAAAAGCAGCCTGGAGGGGGGCTGTACCCTGCAAAGCCACAGACGCAGAGCTGCCCAAAGCTGCGGGAGCCCACCTCTTGCATCATCATGACCTAGACGTGAGATATGAAGTCAAAGGAGATAATTTTGAAACTTTAAGTTTTAACAGTGACCCTATTGGATTTTGGACCTCCATGAGGCCTGTAGCCCCTTGGTTTTGGCCAATTCCTCCCATTTGGAATGTGTGTATTTACCCAATGACTGTACCCCTATTGTATCTAGGAAGTAGCTAACTTGCTTTCGAATTTACAGGCTCATAGGCAGAAGGGACTTGCCTCGTCTTGGATTAGACTTTGGACCTGGATTTTGTGTTAATACTGAAATGTGTTAAGACTTTGGGGAGACTGTTGGAAGGGCATGATTGTGTTTTGAATTGTGAGAACATGAGATTTGGGAGGGGTCAGAGGTGGAATGAAATGGTGTGGCTGTGTCCCCACCCAAATCTCACCTTGAATTGTAGTTCCCATAAGCCCCATGTGCTGTGGGAGGGACCTGGTGGGAAGTAATTGAGTCATGGGGGCAGTTATTCTAATTGTGTTCTTGTGAGAGTGAGTTCTCATGGGATTTGATAGTTTTATAAGGGGCTTTTCCCCCTTTTACTCATTATCCTTCCTGCTACCATGTGAAGGACATGTGTGCTTCCCCTTCCCCCATGATTATAACTAACCTTAGGCCTCCCCAGTCATGTTGAACTGTGAGTCAATTAAACCTCTTTCTTTCATAAATTACCCAATATGGGGAATGTCATCATTAGCAGTTTAAGAACAGAGTAATACAATGACCTTTACCACCCCAAAATAGGATATAAAAAGCTCACATTCCTAGACTCTCTTATGAACACCTATAGCATGCAGCACAGGGACTATCAATCATTTATAGCCAAGAGGTCACAAATGAGAAAAGCAATCTTCTGGCAAGCAAGGTGGCAGAGTCATTTGATTCTTTCCTATTATCTACCAAATTATTCAATTGTTTTCTATCAGCATGGGCAGATGTCTGGCCTCAAGTTTCAAGTGTCAGAGGTGTCATTGGAGGTAGCAGTGAAGCCCTAGTGCTATGATTCACTAATAGCCTGCAAAAAGGCTGGTTCTAAGCATCCTAATAAATGAGAACCTTCTATTATAGTTTAATTCCTTAAATTAGCCAAGGTAGATTATTTAGTTTGCAATGTGGAACCCCAATAAATACATTTATAAATTTAAAAATACATATTTCTTTACTATATCTTTCTTATATTTGTACATGTTGAACAATGCATACAGTAGCTTTTCACAGGAATATATGTATATAAATTATAAAAACACAAATATACACACTTTGATGACCATTGTCTAAAGTAAAGCTCAGGCTCTTTGAAAAAACATATATTAAGAGAATGAGAAGACAACCCACAGACTGGAAAAATTTTTTTCCAAAAGACATATATTTTGGGTGAATAAAGAAACTGAAAACTTGTTTTTTCAATGTGGTTATATAATTGTACATTCTTACCACAAGGAATGGGAATTTCAGTTGCTCCATATCCTTGTCAATACTTGGTATTGTCAGTCTCTGTAAAAGCCTATCTAGTAGTATCTCATTACCATTTTATTTTGCATTTCTCTGATGACTAACGATGTTGAACATTGTTACATGTATTTATTAGAAATTTGAATATATTTTTTGGTGACATGTATTTTCTAGTCCTTTGACCACATTTTTATTGGGTTGTCTTAATATTACTGTGTTTTAAGAGGTTTTCTAATTTTTTGGATTTTAGTGAATTTTGTTTCATTCTATATGGCATTAACATAAACAAGAAGTGGTTCTTATAGTAGTATTGACTTAATGCCTATCCACCTGAGTTAACATTGTCAGTGAATGATACTGGATTAGTATTTTATTATTTTTATTTGTACAAATTTAAATTTTACACGTATATAGTATATAACTGCATAGTGATCAAGTATTTAGGTGTTCATCACCTGAGTATAATACATTTTGTTAACTGTAGTTACTGTACTCTGTTATCAAGCATTGAATTTATTTCTTTTAACTGTATATTTACACCTTTTAACTTCATCTTCCCTCCTACCCTCCACTCATCCTTTCCAGTCTCTGTTTCCTACCTACCTTTCCATTCTCCACCTCCATGTAATCAAGTTATTTAGCTCCCACATATAAGTGAGAACATGTGATATTTATCTTTTTGTGCCTAGATTATTTCACTTAAGATAATGAACTCCAGTTTCAAGCATGTTGCTGCAAATGACAGGATTTCATTCTTTTTAACGGCAGATAGTCTTCCAATTCTATATAACCTATATACTGAAATGGAATATGTATAATGGAATGGAATATAAATATTAGAACATGTAGAAAACATTATATATACATGTATGTGTGTACACACACACACACACACACAAACATATATATATATATATATATATTTGTGGCTTTATTTCTGAGGTTTCTATTCCATTCCATTTGTCTACAAATACCATGCTGTTTTGGCTACTATAGCCTCCAGCTTTGTTCTTTTTTATATTTTTTTGCTTGTAGAAATTGATAAAATCCATGTGCAATTTTGTTACATGCATAGATTGCATAGCGATTAAGTCAGGACCAGATCTGTTCTTTACGTTCAGAATTGCTTTGGCTATTTGGGCTCTGTTCTCATTCCATACAAATTTTACGATTTTTCTAATTCTATGAAATATGACATTGGTAATTTGGTAGAAATTGCAATGAATATGGAAATTGCTTTGGGAAGTATGGCCATTTTAATGATATTAATTCTTTTGATCCATAAACATGGGATGTTTCTCAATTTGTTTGTTTAATCTTTAATTTCTTTCATCAGTGTTTTGTAGTTTTTTGTGCAGAGATCTTTTAGTTCCTTGATTTATTCCCAGGTATTTTAATTCTTTGTAGCTAATTTAAATGGGATCACTTTCTTGATTTCTTTCTTAGCTATTTTATTATTGGGGCATAGAAATGCTACTGGGTTTTGTATTTTGATTTTGTACCCTGAAACTTTAGTAAATTAATTAATCAAATCTAAGAGGCTTTTGCTGGAGTTTTTAGTATTTTCCAGATATAAAACCATGTCATCAGCAAAGAGGAACAATGTTACTTGCTCTTTCCAATTCAGATACTTTTTATTTCTTTTGCTTGTCTGATTGTTTGGGCTAAGACTTCTAGTACTATGTGGATAGGAGTGGTGATAGTTTGCATCCTTGTCTTGTTCCAGTTCTTAGAGGAAAGTCTTTAAACTTTTCCCCATTCTGTATGATATTAGCTCTGAGTTTGTCACATATGGCCTTTATTATACTGAGGTATGTTTCTTCAATGCCGAGTTTTAGAGCTTTTTTCATGAAGAGATGTTGAAGTTTATCAAAATTTTTTTTCTGCATCTATTGAGATGATCATATATTCATTTGTCTTATATTCTGTGAAGATGCTTATCATGTTTATTGATTTGTTTATGTTGAGTCATATTTGTATCCTTGATACAAACCCTCTGGATTGTGGTATATTATTTTTTTGATGTGCTGTTGGATTCCATTTGCCAGTATTTTGTTGATGATTTTTGCATCTGTGTTCAACATGGTTATTGGCCTGTAGTTTTCTTTTTGTGGTGTCCTTGTCAGGTTTTGGTGTCAAGGTGACACTGGTCATGTAGAATGAGCCAGAGAGAATTCCCTCCTCTGATTTATTGTAATAGCATCAAGAGGACTGGTATTCTTCTTTGCATGATTGGTAGAATTAGGCTGTGATTCTATTTAGTCCAAGGCTTTAAAAAAGTTGGGAGATGTTTTTTATTACTGATTCAATTTTGCTAATCATTATTGATATGTTCAGGTTTTCTATTTCTTCTGGATGCAATACGTCGGTATGCTGTAAGTTTCTAGGAATTTTTCTATTTCTCTATATTTTCCATTTTTCAGCATATAGTTGTTAATAATAGTCTCTGATGATCCTTTTTATTTCTGTGGTATCTGTTGTAATGTCTCCTTTATCGTTTTTGATTGGGTTTATTTGGATATTGTGTTTCCTTGTTTACTCTATCTAGTGGTTTATCAATTTTATTTATCTTGTTGAATAGCCAAATTTTAGTTTTGTTAATCATTTGTATTTTTTTAGCCTCTATTTGATTTAGTTCTTTTCTGATCTTTATTATTGCATTTCTTCTGCTGATTTGGGATTTGATTTGTTCTTGATTTTCTAGTTTCTTCAGGCACATTGTTAGGTTGCTAATTTTAAAAAATTTCTACTTTTTCAATGTAAGCATTTATTGCTATAAACTTCCCTCTTAGCACTGCTTTTGCTGTATCCCACTGGTTTTCATATGTTGTGTTTCAATTTTTATTTGTTAAAGAATTTTTTGATTTTCAGCTTAATTTCCTTATTGTCCCAGTGATCAACTAGGAACATGTTGTTTAATCTGCATGTATTTGTATAGTTTCCAACGTTATTCTTGGTATTGATTTCTAGTATTATTCAACAGTGGTCTGAGAAGATATGTGATATGATTTCAACTTTTAAAAAATTGTTGAGACATGATTTGTGGCCTAATATATGGTGGTCTATCTTGGACAGTGTTTCATGTGCTGATGACAAAAATTTCATTTTGCAGTGTTTGGATGGAATGTTTTGTAGATGTCTGTTAGGTCCATTTGCTCTGAAATCTAGTTTAAATCTAAAATTTATTGGTTGATTTTTTTGGCTAGATTATTTAATACTGAAAGTGGAGTGTTGAAGTGCTCCACTATTATTGTATTGCAGTCTATTTCTCTCTTTAGGTCTAATATTTGCTTTGTGGATCTGAGTTCTCTAGTGTTGAATGCATATACATTTAGAGTTGTTATTTCCTATGGCTGCGTTAATCTCATCATTATATAATAACATCCTTTGTCTTTTTTATTTTACTCTTTTTGACTTAAAGTCTGTTTGATCTAATGTAAGTATAGCTACTCCTGCTCACTATTGCTTTCCATTTGCAAGGAATATCTTTTACCATTCTTTTACTTTCAGCTTATGTATGTCTTGCCTGGCAAGGTAAGTTTCTTGTAATCTGCATATATTTGGATCATATAGTTTTATCCATTCAGGCATTTGATAACGTTTAGGTGGAGAATTCAATTCATTTACATTCAAAGTGATTATTGATATGTGAGGCTTCCTGTTATATTGTTGTTTATTCATTGTCTTTTATATTTTTTTTTCCTTTTTCCCTGATTGTTTGTCACTGTGGTTAGTTAGATTTCTCTGGTGGTAACATTTGATATCTTTCTTTAGTTGCTTACCAGGGAGTTTTATACTTTCACTTATTTCCATGATGATAAATGTCATCCTTTCACTACCAGTTTCCAGACCTCCCTTGAGCATTTATTGTAGGTCCAGTCTAGTAGTAACAAACTACCTCAGCATTTTCGTGTCTGAGAAACCTTTTATTTCTCCTTCATTTATGAAGGATAATTTTGTGGGCTATAGTATTTAAGACTGATAGTTTTTTTTTTTCTTTAAGCACTTTGAATATATTGTCCTATTCTTTCTGGCCTGTAGAGTTTCTGCCAGAAATTTGCTGTCAGTCTGATAAGGTTTACTTCATAGGTTATCATACACTTTCTTTTGCTGTTTTTAGAATTTCTTCCTTATCTTTGACTTTAAACAGTCTGATTATAATGTGCTGTGTATAAGACCTTTTTGCGTTTTATCGGCCTGGGGACCATTGAGCCTCCTGCATCCCAAATATCTAAAACTCTTGCTAGACTTGGGAAGTTTTCATATATTATTTAATTAAGTGGGTTTTCTAATCTTTTCTTTGTCTTTTCACTCTCAGGGATATCATAATTTGTACATTTGGTCACTTTAATGTTATCCCAAATGTCATGAAGGATTTTATTATTCTCTTTGAATTTTGTCTGACTAGATTATTTCAGAAGACCTGTCTTTGCCTTCTGAGATTCTTTCTTCTGGTTGATGTAGGATATTGTTGAAGTTTTCAAATGTATTTTGCGTTTTCTTCAATAAATCCTTCAGTTTCATTAGTTTTTTTCAGTTCCATTTTTATTAGTTTTTTTTTTTTTAAATCTATCTGTTTTGTGAATTTCTCATTTATATTCTCAATTGTTTTTCTGATTTATTTGCATTGTTTTTCGGAATTTCTGGTATCTCAATGGGCTTCTTTAAAATCAATATTCTGAATTCTTAATCTGAAATTTCAAATATTTCCTTTTGATAAGATCTCTTGCTGGGGAATTATTGCGTTCCTTTAAAAGTGTCATTTTCCTTATTTTTTCATGTTTTCTGTGTTCTTATGTTGATATCTGCATATCTGTTGTAACAGTCACTTCTTCCTATATTTGAATTCACTTTCATATGGGAAAAATTTTTCCTTTAGATATACCTGTGATGTTGTTTGGATAGGGTACTGTGGCTTTGATTATGGGTGTGTGCAGTAACGTAGTCTCTCTATGATTTCTTTGGCTACAAACAGTGTCAGTGACATTTGTGATTTCCTTGGTAGGTTAGGGTGTGGTTATTAACGGAAGCTGTGATGAAGCTGTGCTGAGGACTGGAATGTCAGGTGACCCAGTCTTCAGGCCCTAGTGGTGGCAGAGGTGGGCTGACTACATGCCTATCTTTGTTCCCTAGGGTAGTGTACAATGGTACCTCTGTTGGCAGTTACCAGGGGGCTGATGGTGGCTTCCCTGGATGCTGGTAGCTGCAGCAGTGGACCAGGTGTGAGGAGTTTCTCTGGCTTCTGGGCAGCTGTCGTGATGTGGCTGACAGAAGAGGCAGTAGTGAAGTAACCTACTGGAACCCAGACAGTCCATGCTGGTGTTGGCAGTGACTGCCTTTTGCATTTCCATTTGAATTATAGAAATAGCTTGTCAGCTTCAACAGAACATCTTCTTGTGTTTTGTTCAGAATTATATTGAATCTATTGATTAATTTGGGAAATACTGATATTTTAACAATATTGTCTCTCAATCCACAAATAAGTATCTTTTCACATATATTGGTGTTCTTTAATTTATTTCAGCAATGGTCTGCAATTCCTGGTACAGGCGATTTCATTTTACAAATTCCTAAATACTTCATGGTTCAATATTTTGATTTTATTTTAAATGGTATATTTAAATTTTCAAATTTCAAATATTTTTTATTAGTATATAAATAAAATTGAATTTTGAATCTTGGCTTTGTATGCTATGATCTTGCTAAATTCACTAATTAGTTCTAGTTGTTTTATTGATTTTTTTGGCTTTTCTTTATACATGTTCATGTCAACTATGAAAAAAGGCAATTATACTTTTTCTTTTCTAATCTGTATGCTCTCTACAATACATTTAAATATATTAATGCATCAAGAAGATGAAAGTCTTTATTAATAGCTAACAGATATTTTTTCCTCTGTGATAATATTATACTAATATTTAATTCTAGGAAAAATAACTTCAGAAAAAGCATTATAAAGGAAACAGAAGAAACAAAAGAAACCTAGATGAGATTATTAAGTAAATATTTGTTAGAAATTTTGAATATCATAAAATATAAAATTAGGATTTACATCATATTCCATATACAATTCCAATGACTTCAGAATGAGTAAAAGAAGAGAGCTATTTCATTAAATATATATTTTGGTTCTCAGGACAAGAATTTTCAAATCACAAAGCAATAAAAAAGATAAAGATACCAACTTGATGAAGAAACTTTTTTTTTTACATTTTGCAAATATTATCTGAAAGAAAAAAGATAAAATGCAGAAAAAGTTTGCTAAAATGTGATAGAAAATCCTTAAAATTCTTACTAACTGAACCTGCAACAAACCAGTAAGAATAATACTAACTTGTCCATAGAAAAATAGACAAATACTCTGCAAGATATTATCCAGGAGAACTTCCCCAATCTAGCAAGGCAGGCCAACATTCAGATTCAGGAAATATAGAGAACGCCACAAAGATACTCCTCGAGAAGAGCAACTCCAAGACATATAATTGTCAGATTCACCAAAGTTGAAATGAAAGAAAAAATGTTAAGGGCAGCCAGAGAGAAAGGTCGGGTTACCCACAAAGGGAAGCCCATCAGACTAACAGCTGATCTCTCAGCAGAAACTCTACAAGCCAGAAGAGAGTGGGGGCCAATATTCAACATTTTTAAAGAAAAGAATTTTCAACCCAGAATTTCATATCCAGCCAAACTAAGCTTCATAAGTGAAGGAGAAATAAAATACTTTACAGACAAGCAAACGCTGAGTGATTTTGTCACCACCAGGCCTGCCCTAAAAGAGCTCCTGAAGGAAGCACTAAACATGGAAAGGAACAACCAGTACCAGCCACTGCAAAAACATGCCAAATTGTAAAGACCATCGAAGCTAGGAAGAAACTGCATCAACTAACGAGCAAAATAACCAACTAACATCATAAGGACAGGATCAGATTCACACATAACAATATTAACTTTAAATGTAAATGGGCTAAATGCTCCAATTAAAAGACACAGACTGGCAAATTGGATAAGGAGTCAGGACCCATCAGTGTGCTGTATTCAGGAAACCCATCTCACGTGCAGAGACACACATAGACTCAAAATAAAGGGATGGAGGAAGATCTATCAAGGAAATGGAAAACAAAAACAGGCAGGGGATGCAATCCTAGCCTCTGATAAAATAGACTTTAAACCAACAAAGATCAAAACATAATGGTAAAGGGATCAATTCAACAAGAAGAGCTAACTACCCTAAATATATATGCACCCAACACAAGAGCACCCAGATTCATAAAGCAAGTCCTGAGTGACCTACAAAGGGACTTAAACTCCCACACAATAATAGTGGGAGATTTTAACACCCCACTGTCAACATTAGACAGATCAACGAGACAGAAAGTTAACAAGGATATCCAGGAATTGAACTCACCTCTGCACAAAGTGGACCTAATAGACATCTACAGAACTCTCCACCCCAAATCAACAGAATATACATTTTTTCAGCACCACACCACACCTATTCCAAAATTGGCCACATAGTTGGAAGTAAAGCTCTCCTCAGCAAATGTAAAAGAACAGAAATTATAACAAACTGTCTCTCAGACCACAGTGCAATCAAACTAGAACTCAGGATTAAGAAACTCACTCAAAACCACTCAACTACATGCAAACTGAACAACCTGCTCCTGAATGACTATTAGGTACATAATGAAATGAAGGCAGAAATAAAGATGTTCTTTGAAACCAACGAGAACAAAGACACAACATACCAGAATCTCTGGGACACATTCAAAGCAGTGTGTAGAGGGAAATTTATAGCACTAAATGCCCACAAGAGAAAGCAGGAAAGATCCAAAATTGACACCCTAACATCAAAATTAAAAGAACTAGAAAAGCAAGAGCAAACACATTCAAAAGCTAGCAGAAGGCTAGAAATAACTAAAATCAGAGCAGAACTGAAGGAAATAGAGACACAAAAAACCCTTCAAAAAATTAATGAATCCAGGAGCTGGTTTTTTGAAAAGATCAACAAAATTGATAGATCGCTGGCAAGACTAATAAAGAAGAAAAGAGAGAAGAATCAAATAGATGCGATAAAAAATGAAAAAGGGGATATCACCACCGATCCCACAGAAATACAATCTACCATCAGAGAATACTACAAACACCTCTATGCAAATAAACTAGAAAATCTAGAAGAAATGGATAAATTCCTCGACAAATACACCCTCCCAAGACTAAACCAGGAAGAAGTTGAATCTCTGAATAGACCAATAACAGGTTCTGCAATTGTGGCAATAACCAATAGCTTACCAACCAAAAAGAGTCCAGGACCTGATGGATTCACAGCCAAATTCTACCAGAGGTACAAGGAGGAACTGGTACCATTCCTTCTGAAACTATTCCAATCAATAGAAAAAGAGGGAATCCTCCCTAACACATTTTATGAAGCCAGCATCGTCCTGATACCAAAGCCTGGCAGAGACATAACCAAAAAAGAGAATTTCAGACCAATATCCTTGATGAACATTGATGCAAAAATCCTCAATAAAATACTGGCAAACCGAATCCAGCAGCACATCAAAAAGCTTATCCACCATGATCAAGTGGGCTTCATCCCTGGGATGCAAGGCTGGTTCAACATACACAAATCAATAAATGTGATCCAGCATTTAAACAGAACCAAAGACAAAAACCACATGATTATCTGAACAGATGCAGAAAAGGCCTTTGACAAAATTCAACAACCCTCCATGCTAAAAACTCTCAATAAATTAGGTATTGATGGGACGTATCTCAAAATAATAAGAGCTATCTATGACAAACCCACAGCCAATATCACACTGAATGGGCAAAAACTGGAAGCATTCCCTTTGAAAACTGGCACAAGACAGGGATGCCCTCTCTCACCACTCCTATTCAACATAGTGCTCGAGGTTCTGGCCAGAGCAATCAGGCAGGAGAAGGAAATAAAGGGTATTCAATTAGGAAAAGAGGAAGTCAAATTGTCCCTGTTTGCAGATGACATGATTGTATATTTAGAAAACCCCATTGTCTCAGCCCAAAATCTCCTTAAGCTGATTAGCAACTGCAGCAAAGTCTCAGGATACAAAATCAATGTACAAAAATCACAAGCATTCTTGTACACCAATCACAGACAAACAGAGAGCCAAATCATGAGTGAACTCCCATTCACAATTGCTTCAAAGAGAATAAAATACCTAGGAATCCAGCTTACAAGGGATGTGAAGGACCTCTTCAAGGAGAACTACAAACCACTGTTCAATGAAATAAAAGAGGATACAAACAAATGGAAGAACATTCCATGCTCATGGAAAGGAAGAATCAATATCGTGAAAATGGCCATACTGCCCAAGGTAATTTATAGATTCAGTGCCATCCTCATCAAGCTACCAATGACTTTCTTCACAGAATTGGAAAAAAACTACTTTAAAGTTCATATGGAAACCAAAAAAGAGCCCGCATCACCAAGTCAATCCTAAGCCAAAAGAACAAAGCTGGAGGCATCACGCTACCTGACTTCAAACTGTACTACAAGGCTACAGTAACCAAAACAGCATGGTACCGGTACCACAACAGAGACATAGATCAATGGAACAGAACAGAGCCCTTAGAAATGATGCCACATATCTACAACTATCTGATCTTTGACAAACCTGACAAAAACAAGCAATGGGGAAAGGATTCCCTATTTAATAAATGGTGCTGGGAAAACTGGCTAGCCATATGTAGAAAGCTGAAACTGGATCCCTTCCTTACACCTTATACAAAAATTAATTCAAGATGAATTAAAGACTTAAATGTTAGACCTAAAACCATTAAAATCCTACAAGAAAACCTAGGCAATACCATTCAGGACATAGGCGTGGGCAAGGACTTCATGTCTAAAACACCAAAAGCAATGGCAACAAAAGCCAAGATTGACAAATGGGATCTAATTAAACTAAAGAGCTTCTGCACAGCAAAAGAAACTACCATCAGAGTGAACAGGCAACCTATAGAATGGGAGAAAATTTTTGCAACCTACTCATCTGACAAAGAGCTAATACCCAGAATCTACAATGAACTCAAACAAATTTACAAGAAAAAAACAAACAACCCCATCAAAAAGTGAGTGAAGGACATGAACCGACACTTCTCAAAAGAAGACATTTATGCAGCCAAAAAACACATGAAAAAATGCTCATCATCACTGGCCATCAGAGAAATGCAAATCAAAACCACAGTGAGATACCATCTCACACCAGTTAGAATGGCCATCATTAAAAAGTCAGGAAACAACAGGTGCTGGAGAGGATGTGGAGAAATAGGAACACTTTTACACTGTTGGTGGGACTGTAAACTAGTTCAACCATTGTGGAAGTCAGTGTGGCGATTCCTCAGGGATCTAGAATTAGAAATACCATTTGACCCAGCCATCCCATTACTGGGTATATACCCAAAAGACTATAAATCATGCTGCTATAAAGACACATGCACATGTATGTTTATTGAGGCACTATTCACAATAGCAAAGACTTGGAACCAACCCAAATGTCCAACAACGATAGACTGGATTAAGAAAATGTGGCACATATACACCATGGAATACTATGCAGCCATAAAAAATGATGAGTTCATGTCCTTTGTAGGGACATGGATGAAACTGGAAACCATCATTCTCAGTAAACTATCGCAAGGACAAAAAATCAAACACCGCATGTTCTCACTCATAGGTGGGAATTGAACAATGAGAACTCATGGACACAGGAAGGGGAACATCACACTCAGGGGACTGTTGTGGGGTGGGGGAGGGGGGAGGGACAGCATTAGGAGATATACCTAATGCTAAATGACGAGTTAATGGGTGCAGCAATACAGCACAGCACATGGATACATATGTAACAAACCTGCACATTGTGCACATGTACCCTAAAACCTAAAGTATAATAATAAAAAAAAAATTATATAAAACAAAGAAAAATAGAGAAATAATTTTATTGGAAAATTCACTAAGAAAAGTTTCAAATATCCCAAAGCATATAAGGAAACTGAGCTTCATTAATAATTAAAAGTGTTAGATAATAAACAAGTAATATAGAGAGAGTCCTTACTAGTGACTAGATACCATTCTTAGCATTTTCTATAGTAATTCGGTTAATTCTCACAGCAACCCAATATGATTGGTACAATTATCCCCACTTTATAGATTAGGAGACTAAGGCATCAAGAGATTAAATAGCTCACCTAAATTCTCACATATAGTAAATAATGAAGATGGATTTTGAACCAAATATCTCTGGCTGTACAGTACAGTCATTTAACCACGATAATAAAATGCTAATAATGATATAACATTTTTGTCCCATCAAATTAGCAAAGAATATTTTATGTATTATCATTAATGTTGTC
Organism: Nomascus leucogenys; assembly: GCF_006542625.1. Taxonomy (NCBI): domain Eukaryota; kingdom Metazoa; phylum Chordata; class Mammalia; order Primates; family Hylobatidae; genus Nomascus; species Nomascus leucogenys. The sequence goes on from NC_044390.1 coordinate 27,232,786, forward strand.
AGTTGGTATAAGAAAGATACATTTATCCCATACTGTCATAAATGTATATTGGTAAAAAAAATTTGAGATTATTTGGCAATATGTATCAAATATTTTAAAATTATTTGAATGTTTGACCTAGCAATACCATTTCTAGGAAACTATCCTAAATAAACACTCAGCATTGTGAACAAAAACTCATTTAGAAAGATATTTATCCCAGCATACATTTTTTCTTAACAATTAAAAAGAGTGAGCCATTGATACATGAAACAACATAGATTAATTTCAAGTGCATTAAGTTAAAGATGCCAGATTCAAAAGGCCACATAAGGCATGGTTTTATTTATGCAATATTTAAGAAAAGGAAAAACACTATAGCGATTTAGGACAGATCAGTGATCAGGAAGACTTGTGGTAGCAGTTGCATGGCTTGATGCATATGTCAAAATTCAGAACTGAACAATAATAAAACAAATTTTACATGATATTAAGTAATTAAAAAATGTAGCTAGTGAAAATGTTGGAAGATTATTGTTTGGATACACATAGGTTAATTAATGATTCCAAGAAGGAAATAATTGTTGAGGCATGCCTTTTAGTTTTTAGATTTTTAATGTTCAATAACTCGATGGGGCCAATCTTAGTTAATTTGTAGTTCTGGATTCACTCCTGGATTCACAGTTAGGGGCAGGCTTGTTTGAAAACAAATGTGTTATACATTCAAGGTCTTTTGCCTGCTTTTTATGATGAAGGATTCTGAAATATTAACTAAACAATTATTAAAATGAAATTCTGAATATTTAAAATTGATTTGAGGAAAATGCCATTTGTAAGTAATTTTTCAGCACATACCTCTTTTTTGATGTAATAGAACTTCATATAGCAGGTATTCGAGTCATGCTCTTTGATATTTCATGTTACTGGGGCTCAAAAGTCCTACTTATACATGTACATGTAAAACAGATATTTTGTTTACATAAACAACCAATTCTTATACTTCAGTCATTTAATAGTAACCTCAATCTCAATCAGCTAGGCTATTCAAATTTTCCATTAATCGAAGAAACGTGCTTACTACTGAATCTTCTAGATGTATTCTGCTCTCTAATTCAACTACAATCATAAGAATACTGTTTACTAAGGTGATACTATTTTTGATTTCCGTAAAAACACGTTCTCACTTCTAACCTTTTAATGATGTATTTTTTTGTTTGTGTTATTAAAAGCAAAAGTATAAGAAATCCATGTGATATAGTTTGGCTCTGTGTCCCTACCCAAATCTCATCTTGAATTGTATTCCCATAATTCCCATGTGTTGTGGGAGGCACCTGGTTGGAGATCATTTGAATCATGCGGGCGGTATCACCCATACTGTCCTAGTGGTAGTGAATAAGTCTCACAAGCTCCGATGGTTTTATCAGGGCTTTCTGCTTTTGCATCTTCCTCATTTTCTCTTGCTGCCATCATGTAAGAATTGCCTTTTGCCTCCAGCCATGATTGTGAAGCCTCCCTAGCCACGTGGAACTGTAAGTCCAATTAAACCTTTTTTTCTTTCCAATCTTGGGTATGTCTTTATCAACAGTGTGAAAAAGGACTAACAAAGTAAGTTGGTACCAGTAGAGCAGGGCATTCCTGAAAAGATATCCAAAAATGTGGAAGTAACTTTGGGTCTGGGTATCAGGCAGAGGCTGGAACAATTTGGAGGGCTCAGAAGAAGACAGGAAAATGTGGGAAAGTTTGGAGTACAGACTTGTTGAATGGCTTTGACGAAAATTTTTATGGTGATATAAACAATAAGGACCAGGCTGAGGTTGTCTCGGATGGAGATGAGGAACTTGCTGAGAACTGGAGCAACGGTGACTCTTGTTATGTTTTAGCAAAGAGACTGGCGGCATTTTGCCCCTGCCCTAGAGATTTGTGGAACTCTGAACTTGAGAGAGATGATTTAGAGTATCTGGCAGAAGAAATTTCTAAGCAGCAAAGCATTCAAGAGGTGACTTGGGTGTTGTTAGAGCATTGCATTTTAAAAGGGAAACAGCATAAAAGTTCAGAAAATTTGCAGCCTGATGATGCAGTAGAAAAGAAAAACCCATTTTTTGAGGAGAAATTCAGCTGGCTGCAGAAATCTGCATAAGTAACAAGGAGCCAATGTTAATCCCCAAGACAATGGGGAAAATGTCTCCAGGGCATGTCATAGGTCTTCACGGCAGCCCCGCCCTTCACTGATCCAGAAGCCTAGGAGGAAAAAATGATTTTGAGGGCCGGGCCCAGGGTGCCCATGCTGTGTGCAGCCTAGGGACTTGGTGCCCTGTGTCCCAGTCACTCTAGCCATTGCTAAAAGGGGCCAAGGTATAGCTCAGCCTGTGGTTTCAGAGGGTGCAAGCGCCAAACCTTGGCAGCTTCCACGTGGTATAGAGTCTGCAGGTGCACAGAAGTTAAGAATCGAGGTTTGGGAACCTCCACCTAGATTTCAGATGTATGGAAATGCCTGGATGCCCAGGAAAAAGTTTGCTGCAGGGGCAGGGCCCTCATGAAGAATCTCTGCTAGGGCAGTGCAGGAGGGAAATCTGGGGTCAGAGGCCCCACAGAGTCTCTACTGGAGCATGGCCTAGTGGAGCTGTGAGAAGAGGGCCATCATCCTCCAAACCCCAGAATGGTAGATCCACCAACAGCTTGCACCTTGTTCCTGGGAAAGCCACAGACACTCAACGCCAGCCTGTGAAAGCAGCTGGGAGGGGTGCTATACCCTGCAAAGCCACAGGGGCAGAGCTGCCAAAGATTATGGGAACCTATCTCTTGAATCAGCATGTCCTGGATGTGAGACATGGAGTCAAAAGAGATCATTTTGGAGCTATAAATTTGACTGCCCAACTGGATTTCAGACTTGCGTGCCCTGTAACCCATTTATTTTGGCCAATTTATCCCATTTGAAACAGCTGTGTTTACCCAATACCTGTACTCCCATTGTATCTAGGAAGTAACTAGCTTGCTTGTGATTTTACAGGCTCATAGTGGAAGGGACTTCCCTTGTCTCAGATGAGACTATGGACTGTAACCTTAGATATTCATGAGACCATTTCGTGAAAACTTCTGGGTATGCTTCTTGTTTTCAGAGGAAAACTAGGTAACACTTAAAATCAAGGCACCACTTTTAAAACATCCTATCACATTTCAGTATAACTTTTTCCCACATTTTTATGGTAATTTAAATAATACCAAGAAAGAGATATACTTTTTAAATATTATATAAAATATTTTCATATTATTAGGCACAATAATCTTTGCAATAATAATTTAAAATACCAATAATTAACTGTTAGGCTTTGGGTTTTAGTATCAAAATGTTAAGTCAATTATTTTCTCCCGAAAACTAAATGAGCACAAAACCACTTAGCCCTACATCATACCTCTTATATCAGCAAACACAGTGCACTATCTGTCAAGTTTGAGCATTGCAACCACTGAAGTGTAAATTCTGTATTACTTCAGGGTCATTGATAGAAAGCAATAAAACGTATTTCAAGAAAGATTTATTCAGCACTTCCCGGGAAAATGTTTTATTACCATGAAGAAAAGCACAAGTCATTAAAACGGGTTTTAAATGAGAAAAACCTAAGTCTATATAAACACTGATATACTGAAATGATTTTATGTTAAATATATTACTCTTGACCTATAAAATGCATATGTACATGATTTTTATAGCAGTTTAAAAAAGATTCCTTTTACTTTCTAAGGTATGTCATCCTGCCACTGCTCATTAACTGTGCAACCTTGTGGAGCTTGAATAACTGGTTTAGAATCCCGTTGAAATGTCATTCCCTTTATGAATCCTTCCATGATTTTCAAGGACACTTTACCTCTTCCACATCTGTGTTTACTTCTAGTGTGCTTTCATTCTGTAATTTATGTACATTCTGAGTTGTTTCATTTTGTGGTTTATGGTGGGGCAAGCAGATTCTCTTTCAGAGTCTCACTGCCCAAGATTGGCATTTGGCTAAATGCAGTGCCTCAATGTTTGTGGAACAAATCAATAACGAATCCAATCTTACATAGTCACAAACTATAGTCATTACCTGCAATTCATTCCCTCATTCTAACACTCCGAATTGCAAATTACTACAAATTGTGGCAAAAACCAAGGGAATGAAGTGAGAAGAAAACTCCAGAGAAGGACTAGAAGATTTAGGTGAATAAAGAACTGCTTCTTTGAGTTGATAACTTCAGATAACCATTAAGTAGGCAAATGAAGACTAAACATTAGAGGAAAGAGCAATAAAGAAAAATAAGAAATATTTGTAAATATTGTCAAAAAGTGTATTTCACATTTATTGTAAAAATAAGTGTAAAAACCTGGAAGTAACAAAAATCAAGAAACCAGTGGTACAAGTACAGCAGGCAAAAGCAAATGCATAGTTCTGAGTCTGAAAAGGTGAGCAGGGAAGCCCTTAAAGGATTTTATATAGAGTGCTAAGAAATTAGAGTACCTTAGAAGTGCAATAGAAAATCAAATAGTATTGAGCAGTAAAGTGACATAAGCAGATATATTTTTTAAAAACTTTTCAGTGCTACAAATATATTAAAGGTAGAGTGCAAGTGGGGAGCTTAATGAAGTATTGTGACACTCTTCAGTTTTTGATGGGGAGTTACAAGTAAATCAAAAGAAGGGAGTTTCAAGATATATTTTGCGGTAAAAATGATAGGATTTGCTGTTGATTGGAAAGTGATGAAAGAAAAAAAGACTCTAGGTCTCTTGCATGCTTTCCTACAATATAGGCATAAAACAATTTGGGGGAAAGTGTGGGAAAAAAATCCATCAAGAGGACTCAAAGAATAATTTTAACCTCATCTTCTGTTTGTGCTTAGTACCATTATTTTCATATATCAAGGGAAGTCTATATGAGGTTACGCTATCGTAGCCTAAGACTTGATAGTCTATAGCCTATAAACTTCTTGATAAACTAGAAATTCATATAAACATAAGGTTAAACTCTTTCCATTCTTATTGTTTTCAGTATGCACTTAATGCTCTGATTTTATCCATGAAATATTCATAGAGACTAACATTAATACCATATGGGTTTTGAGTAAAGAGAACAACCAATAAACTTTATACACTGACCTTTTTATTTCTTTTTATTTTCTCTAGAATATAAATAATGAAGATTTACAGCTATTCTGTTGTGGCATCAGAAAGGGCTAGGTAAACAAAAAATGGAAAGCTCTTGTTCTTTATACAAGGAAGCCCTAGGTAGACTTAGTTAAACGTAATAAGTGATATTAGTTTAAAAGGGATTTATGCAGTCAGGCACAAATTTATGTTTTAATGATATCGGAAGGAGAGTATAAACATCCTTTTTTTTAAATGGGCTGAAATCACAAAGGAGATAAAATAATTTTATTAAAATTTCTTTTGTTCAAACACATTACTTGAATAATCCGCATGATGGTTGGTTTTGGTAGTTTAATTCAATGCTCATTTTAAAGATGCTGTTATATAGTTGAAATAGGTACAAGTTGATTTAAAAGTCTTCTATTTGTGATAAGTTTAGAATATAACATATGACATACATGAAAGTTAACTCCAGGATTCATTGAAGACCATTTGGTATCTTTTTCTATCTTATATAAATTTAAAGACCAATATATGCTCACTATGGAAGACTGGGCAGTGCAGAAATACATAAAAGGAACAAAGTAAATCATTTGCAATCCCACCCAGAAGTAACCACTATTAGCATTTTGATGATTTCTGTCAAGTCATTTTTAGGAAATATTATATACACACACATAAAAATTTACCTAGTTAACACTCTGCTGAATATACTATCTGTACATTATTCATTCACTTTACATTACCTTATAATTATTTTAATGCTCTTATTTTCTAATTCATTATTTATAATAATGATATAATTATATCATATGGACTATTATATATTTAACAATTTGTATTTTAAGATGCATAAAGCATTTTACAATTTTCTAACTATTGTAAGTAACACTGCAATGAATACCTTTGTACACATATATTGAGATTATGTTTAGAATTATTGTCTTAGGATAAATATACAAAAAGAGAATTGCTGACTCACAGGTTTTGGATATTTGAAACACTGCAGATGCAACTTAATAACTGAAGAAACAACATCACTTCAATTCCTGCCACCCATATAACAGTGCCAATATTATAAAAAAAAAAAACCCTGGATACTTTCAGGCCATTATGGTTTCCTTTAGTAATTCAAAAATTTTGATATGTAAAAATAGTTACTAATTATATTAATGGTTTTCAGTTACATTTGTCAAATTGTGAGACTGAGTTTTCCTATAACTTACTTAGCTAATTTTATTTCCAGATGTTGTCAATGTCCTTTGTGTATTTTTGCAATGGAGTTTAAATAATCCATTTGTATTACATTTTTAAATGTTAAAAAAGTTTCAAATATTTCCCAAATCTGTTTCTTTGTTTTTCCTTTTAATTAATGATATTTTTATGTATAGGATTCAAAAATGTTTCAGTAAACTCTATAAATCTTTCATATTTTCTTCTGTAATATTTTTTCCCAGAAAATTTTATGATATAATTTGATTTCTCCTCCTCTTCCTTCTTTTATATTCCATTTTTACGGTAAGGTTTGAAAGGTAAGAATCCCTTTTTATACAACTATTTCTTTTCTATTTATTCTTGTGGTTTACTTATCAAGTCTTAATATATGACATGTGAGCATTTTTAGTGATTACCAAATGTTTTCCACTGGCCTATTTGTTGATGTTTTATAGTAATATCATGATGTTTTAAATATTACAGTGTGTGGAGAGGTTATTTTTAAAGGCAGACTACAACTTAAAATGTGTACACTTAACAAGAAATTCAAGCCTTTTAAAATATTTTTATATTTAAATTTTTAATTTTTAAAAAACAAAATTACAAAACTTAGCTGTTTCTAAAGAAACATTACCATGAATAGTTTTATTCATGTATTAGTGCATCGAACACTTACTTAGTGACATTATTATGGCAGAATGAGAAGATAGAAATCAGTAAGATGCTATAGAGATAAAACTTTTACCTTAACTTAGAAAAGGTGTAATCTTCACTTTTGAGAATGTACAGGCTGTTTTTTGGATATCTGAGAATTTAGTTATAGGCGTTCTGCTTAATAAATAGCAATCACAGCTATTAAGTCTAAGCTAAATTGTCTCTCCTTTTAAAAACCTTCTTTCTTCCTTGAAATATCTTTGGCATTAGCTTTCTCTTTCAGAGGAATAGAAGTTCCCAAATTACTGTAATTTCAAGGTTAAGTGAAAAGGGGAACGTTATGTAAAAATAAAAAAGCTTAGATAAAGCTCAGCAACTTAGTTACAGAGCTAACTGTGAACAAGGTTGAAAACAGTCATCTGTTCTGTTTTATCGTACTTGAAACAGCTACATTAAAGTATTAATTCAATAAAATATTTCTTATATTTAAAAGGGAAATATTATTAAAAACAAAATTACAAAAATATTAACCATGAAGAAATTGATTTTTGCTTTGAGATATACAAAATGTATTATAATAAAAACATTCCAGATTCTTCCATTTTAAAACATTCAGAACATTGCCTTGGTGAGGAGCATTGCTTTAAAAAGGCACTTCAGTAAGTGAATATCTCTAGATGGGGGTGAAAGATAGTTCAGAATTAGAGAGATGTTTGCCAAGAGATTCACATCCCAGCACTGAAGAACAACAGATGGCAGCAGTAACATTGAAAACTTGCCGCAGATCCTGTCTGGCATGCTTTCAAAATGGCCATTTATATTTTCTAGCACAAACAGCCAACTGCTGTCTCCTTATATTGCAAGCATGGATATAGAAGAGAAGACAAAATGCAAGAATGACACTTGAATCCTCTTAACAGAGGAAAGGGATTCAACTTGAAAAGGGAAGTGTGCTGGTGATATGACCTTGCCTGACCAGATGTCTTAATTTTCTAGGATTTTCCAGGCAGTCTCCTTAGTGCTGATGACCTAACCTATCTCCAGGTCTAAAACATTGCCAGCTGCTCTCAGGCTACTCCCTTACTTCCCACACCCTGGTCTCTGTTTCTGAGCTTTGTTTAGTAACATCCAATTGAATTTTGCTTCCTCCCTAAAGAGGATTTTAGTCCACAGATTGTTGTTGCTAACCTGGACCATCTCTCACCTCAGGTGGGCAAACTAGAGTGAGCGCATGCACACCAGGGTCAGGACAAAGCAGAAGCAAGGCAGAGAGAGGTCACTGAGTCTTAGCACAGACAGGAGATAGAGGAGTTACAGTAACTGGAAAGGCTCAGAACCTCAACAGAATGGATATGGTACCCCGTAAGAAAGAAAGAACTTGATATGGTTTGGCTGTATCCCCACCCAAATCTCATTTTGAATGGTAGCTCCCATAATCCCCACGTGCCGTGGGAGGGTCCGAGTGGGAGGCAATTGAATCCAGGGGGCGGGTTTTCCCGTCTGTTGTTCTTGTAATAGTGAATAAGTCTCACAAGATCTGATGGTTTTATGGAGAGCAGTTCCCCTGCACATGCTCTCTTGTCTGCAGCCATGTAAGATGTGACTTTGCTCCTTATTAGTCCTTCGCCATGATTGTGAGGCCTCCCCAGCCATGTAGAACTGTGAGTCAATTAAACCTGTTTCCTTTACAAACTACTCAGTCTCAGGTATGTCTTTATTAGCAGCCTGAGAACAGACTAATACAGGTCTGATAAATTGGGCAGCCCTTCATCTCAAACAGAGAGCTTTTACATCACTAGAGGAGAAATAAATTTCCCAGGATTTGGTGAGGACAAACAGAGGCGCCTGCCAGAAAGAATGATATAAAGCCTTGGAGAGAAGTAGCTCCTGCTCAAGCAGTTTGTAGCATAGGTTATGATATTCTTCACTGTTCTTCTCCAGAGAAGAGAACTAGATTTTATTTATAGGGGAAGCCATATAATTGGTTGGGACATATCCTAAGAGGTGTTGATTCATGAGCTTGATCTTAGGACTTGATCCTTTTTATTTGCCAAATAGTGAATCTAATACTACTCTGTCTTACCTTCAGGGATATGAAATACTGAATACTCTTCTTGGGCTAATATGAGTCAAAATAATAGGATCAGGAAATAAAATTTATCAGTAGGGTTTATACAAAAGCCACCTCATTTCCTATATTCCATATAGGTTACTTCCAGATCTACCACTAGCGTATGTAGCAAGTGCCTTTATACAGTTCCATGAAGCATAGCTTAGCATGCAGAGCGTCATCTGGATTTCAGCTAGACAGTCACTCTATTGTGCAAATATGGGTGGGATTCAGCCTGTACAACTATATGATTCATTCTGAGAACTATCATGGAAGCACCTACCCAAGACAAAAACCTAGATTGCTCCATCATGCATATTCTCAACCTATATCCAACTGGCCACCAAGCTCAACTGGATCTTTATTTCCTCCATCTGCATGTCTTCATCTATGTTGCCATTGTCTTCAGGAAACACCTCACCATTTCCCAGTAGAGTATTGCTGTACTCTCCTAACTGGTATCTCTCCCTCTAGCCTGGATTTGCAATGCACCCTCAAAGAGCAGGAATAAATTCTGTAAACTTTAGCATGGTACAAACACTCTTCAAAGTCTGATCTTTGCTTAAGGTTTAGCCTCGTTTCCCATTGTTTACCTACTTATAGTCACATTGAGCTACTCTTTACTTCTTCAAGTGTTCTCTTTCTCATTAAACATGTACAAATATGTTTGCACTTTAATTGTGTTTATATTCATATTCTTTCTCTTTTTCTCTCTCTTGCTCTCTCTTCAAGAGTTGAGCTTGAATTGATTGAGAACATTTATAGAAGTCAATTTCAGAAATTAGGTATCTTATTATGGTGCCTACATAACCTGTAAGACATTCTGGTACAGAGGTTTCATGCACTGTGCTTTGGTAGTATACTGACAAAGTAAATGCATTACATGAAACATAACAAATATGCCATCAAGTCAAGATATATATCTATATCTATATCTATATCTATATCTCTATCTATCTATCTATCTATCTATCTATCTATCTATCTATCTATCTATCATCTATATTTGATACAGAGTCTGTGTCACCAGGCTGGAGTGCAGTAGCATGATCTTGGCTCGCTGCAACCTTTGCCTCCTGAGTTCAAGCGATTCTTCTGCCTCAGCCTCCCAAGTAGCTGGGACTACAGGCACGTGCCACCACACCTAGCTAATTTTTGTATTTTTAGTAGAGACGGGGTTTCACCATGTTGGCCAGGATGGTCTCAATCTCCTGACCTCGTGATCCACCTGCCTCGGCCACCCAAAGTGCTGGGATTATAGGCATGAGCCACCACACCTGGCCAAGCCAAGAAATATTTTTAATATTTTTGATGTACAAGGAACTAATGCTAGATATTATTTGTTTTGGATTTATAACCCGGTAATTAAAAATACCTTCACCGTTTCCTCAATGTTCATCATATTCCTTAGTATTTTAAAGAATAACTAAAGTAAATAAAATAGTACATATTTATAATTGTATATTTACAAAGTCTTATAATTAGGTTAAATGCTTTAGGATATTCTTGATTCATATGACAGTCTTAATATCTTCAAAGTTTAAATACACAATTTGCACATCTTAGTAATTTCTTGCATTTTACAAAGTGCAATTTTTTGGCTTGGGAAATTACTTTCTTCTCGTTAAAATGTTACACCATTATATCCATTGACTTATTTCAGTTAAAAATAAACAGTACACTATTTAACAACCTGGACATAGGTTAAATCTCATGCATTTGAAATAAATATTTTCTAGGTGTCTTTTGGTATAAAAGACAAGCTGATTTCAACTGGCTCAATATTTCACAAGCCATTTTTGGTGCAGTGCTTTCAGATAAACTCTTAAATCAATAGACATATAGCATAAACATCTAATCCTCAGATTGTATTCAAAATTGATATGTTAGAAATTCTCCTTAAAAAACAAAATAGGTCAGACATGGTGGTGCATGCCTGTAATCCCAGCACTTTGGGAAGCTAAAGTGGGACGATTGCTTGAGGCCAGAAGTTTGAGACCAGCCTGGGCCACATGGCGATACTTCATCTCTAAAAAAATTAAAAATTTAGCCAGATGTGATGGTGTGCGCCTATAGTCCCAGATGCTGGAGAAGACTGCTTGAGCCCAAGTGTTTGAGCCCAAGTGTTTGAGGCTGCACTGAACTATGATTGTACCGCTGTACTCTAGTATTCCAGCTTGGGTGACAGAGTGAGACCCTATCTCTAAAAAAGAAAAAAAAGCAAATAAAATTATTATTTTTAAGTCTTATCTCTATAAACAACAGTCCTTTGGGATCAATATGTTTTCTAAATTTAAAATTAAAGATGATTTGGGGTAAGAAACAATTTTACTTGGTAAATAAGTTTGTATAATTCATTTTTGTTTTTTTCTAAGAGTTTGATTTTCTACTTAGTACTGTACTTTTTTTTTTTCCCCAGAGTGTCTTTGTTTTGGCAAACTAAAACAGAGGGTTTATAGTCTCTATTCCCTATAGCTTTCCACTGCTGTACAAATCTTTACACCATAGTGTTATGCGTTTTATTTCCAAAAACAGTATCTGGACTTACTTCCATTACAACGTCATGCCCTGAGATTGAAGGGCACTTTGGATTTCCTAACCAGAGATCGAAATGTTCCCTTTGTTCTTGTACTCCATAATTGACTTATTTAGTACCTGCTATACTTCTGGCTCTGTACTAATTGCTGATTATAGAAAGGTAAGTAAAAATTAGCTTTTGTCCTCAGTGAACATATGAAATGTAGAAAAAGATAGATGAGTAATTATCTGTAACTGAGATTCTTAATTTTAGCCTATTTATAACAAATAAATACAAGTGCATTATATAAAACCTACACCTGAATTTGCTTGCTTACAGTAAAGACTGTCACAAATTTTGTCACCGAAACTTGAAACTGTTAATGATTCATATTTATTGCATATTGATAACTCATTCTTCTTTTATTTATACATTCATACTTCAGGAATTTGCTAGGTGCATACAGGGCTTATAAAGATGAACAGAGCAAAATCTGTACACCAGGATTTGACCAAATGAAAATTATTGCAGGAAGTAGACATGGTTTGGTGTGTTTCCCCAGAGGATTTAACCAACCAACCAGCTAATACCTAATATATGAAAGCCAAGTACATACATTGTTCTGTGCTTTGGAGCAGGGAGAGACAAAGTCTACATTTCCTGACCTAAAATAGCCTTAAAATTTGACTGAAGACCGAAGTGAATATGGATGAAACACTTTAGAAAATAATTAACACAGTCGGGCACGGTGGCTCACGCCTGTAATCCCAGCACTTTGGGAGGCCAAGGCCTGCGGATCACAAGGTCAGGAGATCAAGACCATCCTGGCTAACACGGTGAAACCCCAGTCTCTACTAAAAACACAAAAAGTTAGCTGGGCATGGTGGCGGGCGCCTGTAGTCCCAGCTACTCCGGAGGCTGAGCCAAGAAAATGACGTGAACCCGGGAGGCGGAGATTGCAGTGAGCCGAGATCGCGCCACTGCACTACAGCCTGGGAGACAGAGCGAGACTCCGTCTCAAAAAAAAAAAAAAAAAAGAAAATAAAACAATTAACACTTTCAAAGGGTGAAATGAGTTTCTTTCTGGTATTAGAAAAATATTACCATTCTAAGTGTGAGCAAATGTTTAAAGATCTATTATTTTATACACTATGGCCCTCCCTCAACACCAACAAATTATTTTACCTGAGTCAGGCCTCTTCCCACCCCTCCAACATCTTCTCTGTTTGATAAGAAAAGACAGTAATTGAATTAGTTTGTATTTAAACCTGTTATACTTTGTTTTTAATATGTCATTTATAGATTTATTTTTCTTTGCATGCATTTCTCCCAGTTTGCACAGGTACCTGTTTGCAATGTTGAAGTAACCCTGAATTTGAATGTCAACTTCCCAAGGATTCAAGAAATTTTGCAAAATTCTAGGTTACATGAAATCTGTGTCCTGGTTTATCTTGTGCACAGCTGTGTCCTCAGTGCTATATACCATAGGTGTGGATGTTTGGTGAATGAATAATGAATGAATTCTGGGGTAAGAAATATTAGCAAAATTAAATTACCATTTTCGTTCTTTCCATTATGACAACTCTTTAATTTAGAGTGAGTGAGTGCTTTCTTGGGAATGTACTGTGCAGGACAGTGATTCTGTATATTCTATGTTTAAAAATGAAAATAAGAAAAGGAAAAATTGCACAAGAAATGTAGCCAATTAACAGGTGAATTGTATTGACTCTGATTAATACACTGTTTTCAGTTAACATTTGTTTCAAATTAAATTATTGGTCAATTGAGCATGCTGAGTAGTGAATATTTCTCATAGAATCAATTCCTGAACTTTTAATGCTCTACAAATTAAAATTATCAACATTAATCAAAGAGTTATGCCTTTTAGCAAGATAGGGCTAATAATGCACCTTCAAGGAATCCAACATAATTCTATTCTGAAGTCAACATTAAGGACAAAAGTAAGGTTACTACTAATATTATACTCGACTGGGCTTTTCAATCCCAAAACATCAATAGAAATTACAGATATTATTTCTATGATCTTGAACCCTTAATCACACATTATAAGTAGAGTCTGCATTAATTAGCTAGGTTAGCAATCAGGTCTATTTCAAAAATGCATTTTTAAATGTAAACTACATACTTTGGAATTATATTATGTAATTTCCCAGTATCATAATTGAGTAAAAAGCTAAAAATTATATCTATTTGGACATATTCTCACACACACACACACACACACACACACAAACAGAATACAGCACAGCAGAGAAGTACTTCTGACACCTTGCAAAACACCATTCATCTTTTACTTTTATTGTTAAGAGTTTGAAAGTGAAAAAATAGATCCCATGAAAAGACTGTTATGGAATTTTCACATCTTTTTGACTTTTATCTTTGAAGTCAATGAATTTTAGAAATATGAAAGCAACTATTGTAGTAGCTCTTTGTATCACTTTAAAGATAGGTCATAAAGACAGTGGTATGATGTGTCAACTGTAACGGTTTTTGCTCCTGAAAAACTTAAAATATTTTAAAAAAATATATATGGTGTCAATTTCAACCAGAACCTACAAAGGAAGTGCCCAGGGTTACTCTGTAATGAGGTACACAGTATACTGGCAATCAGGTTCTATTTAGCATTGATGGCACCATGATCATTGAGAAAATATTCCAAAAAGCTCATCGCATACTTTACATTAATCTAAGAACTTGGAATAATTTAAGACAAAGTGTCTGTGGTGACATCAGGCATCTTCAGGCAATATGGTTAATGTTAGTAGAAAAGGTTTTAAATTCAAACAAGCTTAAATTAGAATTTGGATAAACTGCTTAACATGTTTGAATTTTTTATTGCTTAGTATTATACCATCCACAATCATTTGTAGTACTAAAAACAAAGAAATATGTGTATAAGAACACTTTCAATTTAATTCAACTTTAATATATATATATAATGTGATATATATAATTCAACTTTATATATGTATAATTCAACCATATATATATATATATATATATGTATGTATTTGGGCAGGGGGAGGAAGCCATATACAAAGTATAGTAGCAATTGCTTGATGCAGGGCATATTGGAGATAAGAGAGATAGATAAACTTAGATAATGATTCTAATTTTGCAACAAGGCAATAGACGTAAATTAATAAAATATGCAAACAAGATCATATAAATGTCAGGCAGTCCAGAGTAGAAGAGAAAGAGCTTAAATCCAAGTTTGAGAGGTAGGTAATTCTGAGTAGATTCTGAAGGGAGAGCAGAAGCGTAGAGATTTAGGATATTAGCCCATCTGGAGATCAAGATTTAAATTAAAGAGGAGTGGAAGATGAAGTTGGATAGATACACTGGATCCTTTGGGATGACAAATTATTCTTTATGAGTTAGACACAGTGTCTAAGGAAGTACTGTCAACAGGATGGATGTATACTGGCTATCACAAGTATCAACTTACACATGGTGAGGAGGCAGAGGGGAATCAACTAGTATCTCATCATACCTTTAGTTCTAATTTCCATTCTTGATCCTGTAACTAACTGGTACATTCAAACTGAATAAACATTACAAAAATCATTCATAATCGTAAACCTAAAAATCAGCATCCAAACTGATAAAAATAACTTAAGTGAAGTTTATTTCATCTTAAAAATAAAGAAAATAAACTTCTACAAAGTTAAATACAGTATATTTTTGATAATCCTAAGTATTTAGGGGCTTTATAGATTAGTTTTTGATAAATCAGAAATACCAGTATGCCTGTTTAAACAAAGTGCTGTGGTTCTCTTAATATGCTAAAATGGTGGCTTTAAAAAATATGTTAAAATGGTCATCCGAATGCTTTCATAATAATTATAACATTACTTTATGGTTTAGCATGTATTTTTTCCTTGTTTCTTCCACCTGCATTCACTTATTTTCTCTACTTGAATTAAAACCTCAGAAAAAAGAAATCTGAACTTACAAATTGGTTGAATTCCATAAATTGACTTTTCTTTGGGAAAAGGGGAAGGGAATGGTGGTATGGAAAAAAATGGTAAAGTGATTGAGTAAATAACAAATATAAATTACCTGACCTGCCATATTTGCAAAGACAGTGCAACGCACAAACATTCCTATTACATTGATTTCACATGTGGAGAACAGAATCCCTTCATAAACCCAAATGCTAAGAGATCAATGAGCACCTATTAGCAATAAACTGTATAGTTCCTAGTGAAAGGTCCAAAGCTAAAATTACTAATCCAAATGCTGATAAGAGAAGATATTTGGGGTTTTAACAAATGTTTACATGTGTCAGTGTTTTCTTGGGTCCTGTCTTTGCTAGTATGACATGTCTATTTTTGGTCCCATTATACAGTGATGTGGGACACACAGTGATTTTCCAGCTCAGACTCTCAGATTCTGGGTAAGCAGCCCATCTTCAAATTCTCTGAGGACCCCTGTAAAAGTATGTATTTGCTGCCTAAGATAAGCAAGACTTAGAGAATTGTTGTGGTCACAAGAACAGTAGGATTTATATAGAGTTCTGGATTAGAGGTTTGCTTATTTTAGTTGTTTCCTGATCTTCTCTCTTAAGAGGACAAAGAGAGAAGAAACAAGTAGAATGAAGATTTTTTTATTTTTCCTTTCAAATGAGGACACTATTAGCAGCATCTGTGATTTTTTACAATAGTGCATGTCAACCAACTAAGGGAAGGTGAAAGTGAAAGGAAAAATTGCAAGACCAATGTGATCACTGGGTCTTCCCTCTTGTCCACTCAGTTGAGATAACACTGTTTGCAGTGATAATCTATTCACACATTCTATAATAATAGTGTTTTATTCTTTGTTAGAAACACATTTGGAAGGAAAAGACAATAATTGAATGAATTTTATATTTTAACCTGTTATATTTTGTCTATGTCATTTATACACTTATTTTTCTTCACATGCATTTCAGAACAATCAACTAATTAATTTTAATGTATTTTATATATTATGTTAATTGTATACTTAAAACAATAAAGTCTTGCTAACAAAAATTATAAAAACTATTATGTTAAGTGAATAAGAAGTATATAAAATTGAATAACCCTCATAAGTTATATGAGGTCATTCATAACATATATCATATATCTCATATATATATATGAAGAAACACTAGAAAGGAAAAGAAAATGGTAGCATCAATTATGCTTGGAAGAGAGGTGTGTTGTTTTTAATTTAGCAAAAGCTTTCTGTGATATTGTTCTCTGATACTCCTTTTGCAATAAACATAATAGTTCATATTAATTATGTGGATTTATAAGTGAATATTCAAATTAATCTGCTATAATTTGCCACTATTATAATTTATCTGTGAAACTGGGACAAATAAATACATCCCTAGTTAAATCTAAAATATACATAGAACCATAAAAATAATTAGCTGGCCATGTTATTTCTAAAACACTGAAGGAATATGTATAGAAAAAAATTCAAAAGAAGAAAATTCACTTCATAACTTACATTTTATGAACCACTATTTCTAGAGAAAGACAAGAAGGTTAGAGCTTACATTTTATAATTGTCTCCTTGACCATTCCTCGATTGTAACTCACTAACATTGCTGTCATATTTTTTTTAAGTCAAATGACATAAAACCAAGCATTAAATCCCACTCAGGTTACAACCTCATCTCTGAAATACTCATTTCTTGCTGTACATTGCAATTTCCAGGGTGGTTACTTTGGTAACATCTAGATGCTTTGGGGTTCCTTCTGAATGTGTCCAGTGATTTTCCCTACTCCTCTGTACTATACAGGACAAAATATACATGTGGATACCAACATAATCTTTAATCCTCCTTTAGGCTGTTGATTTTCAGCTAGAAGTTTGTTTTCTAGAATTAGATCATACATGTCAAGGTCTGTTACAAAATCAGTTCTCATAGATTTATGTATCTTGGCAGCTCAGCAAAGAAATCCTTGATTTCAGTGAGATCAATGGAACCATTTTTAGAAAATCACTGCCAGACCTGAAGCTAATTTTCTCTAATTCTACAACATCTGTAAATCTCATATGGAAGTCTGGATTTTAATCAGCCCTGCAGCATAACAAATGACTAGTGGTGCTTAAAGAAAATAAACACCAAAAACTATTTGACAGGAAAACCACAAAAACAGCATAAAAGGGCAATATGGGCTATAGGCTCTAGAAAACCTATTGTTTCATTGACAGTTTTAAAGACTTCATAGGCAGTTAATTCAAAAATAGCAAAAAGTGTTGGTGTCATATAGGGTGTCTTCTTCACGAAAGATTATTTTTTACTACTATGAAAGAAATCCAGTGAAACCACTGGGATTCCAACACATAGATGAGGACATGCAACGATTGAAAGAAGTGATCATAGAGGAAATAATAAAATGCAAAGTGAATCTGTACCACAGGGGGTGCTGCAGAAATATCGGCAGTAAAATAGCTGTATCTTTCCAAGTCTTTAATTCTAGCCAACTTCCAGGGTTGGCAAAGTGAAAAGATCCCTCAGCAATGATTACTTCCCTTAAATAATGTTTATTACCATATGACTTCTCATTAGGCATACAAATTTAAGAGGTTGCAGGTAAATAGTATCCACATTGTCCAACAAGACTCTCATAAATTCACTGTGATAAAAATATTGGTAGCAATAAGTATGTGTACTGTGCAGCCATACTCTTGCAAGGAACAAGACTTGAGCATTTTGGCATAATGAATCAAAAAATAAATATGTTATTACTTAAAATGCTGCATATGTTTTATAATTGAAATTAATCTTATTTGCATTTTTCACATAATTGCCTAATAATACATATCCTAGACATTCTTTTTGTCAATAAAATTTTCAAAACTAGTAAATAGAGAACATATACTTGAAGAAGAGACTCCTATTAAAACAAATGTAAACAAAGCCAGATTTAGTGTTTTCTTTTATGCAATTTTGGTAGTAATATTACTTATACCAATTCATTACTTAAAATGAACCAGGAACTATCTGAACATTTTATAGGCATAATCTTTACCCTCTCAACAATCCTGCAAGGGTAAACACCATTGTTAATTATTTTGTAGAAAAGGATACAAGCTTGGAGAAATGAAGGAACTTACCTAATCTTCACTAAGATTTACAAAATGGCGGAGCAGGAAGGGAAACCCAGCGTTTGCATTCCTGAGTCTGTACTTTTAATTTCTATGCCACATTGTCTCTGACAAATTTACAGAACTCAAAACCCACTGCTGAATGAGTCTGGATGACTTAGTTGTAGATCATCAATTGGCATTATTATCAAGATGCATTTTACTCAACATTTGAGTTCACGAACCAGCTACTCGCTTTCTTGTAGTTATATCTCCTCATCTTCCTTTGCCAAAATGCTGTGTTCCCAAATAATCTGTTCTTGGCTGTACTCAAAATTTTTAGCTGTCCTTTTTCCTAAGTGCCAGTTTTCCATTTCAAACTGCCTGCCTGACATCTCCTCCTGAATGTTCAGCCCACACGCAATATGTTTCTTACTGAATTCATCTTCTCCCTTCCCAAATCCATCCCTTCTACTACATCTTCTATTTCTGCTCATCATTTTCACAATCACTTTAGAAGGAAAGAAACTAGTGTGAATTGCCACTATAGTAAGTTGTATGATTATTTACAAATATTCTATCTACTTTCCCTTTTTGTGGATTATACATTTTCTATCTCATTGACTTTTGGCCTTGGGCATGTGATGTGTTTTGATCAATGGAATATGAACATACATGGGATATGCCAGAACCTTTAAGGGTTGGTGTAAGTTTCTGCTGCCTCTTTTGCTCTTCCCCTGTCTCAAGAAAAGACATCCCAAACAGGGGTTGCTTCTTCAGTCTGAGTCTAGTAATAAGAAAACAAGTAAAGTCAAGCCACAGCAGGTAATTCACAGCTGTGCCATGTATTGTGAATAAGGAATAGATGCTTTTTACTGTAAGCCACTGACATTAGAGGGTTACTTGTTATTGCAAATACAGGTTTTTGTTTACCCTCACTTTAATATCAAATTAGCTGCAATTTGCATTAGTTCTATATTTAAAATATATCTTCTATACTTTATTTTTATAGGAACACAATCTAATTATGTTGATTATTACCCATCCCTTTGATGATGGCAATTCTTTTTATATGTCTTTTTCTCTTTTTTTATTTTATCAAGATGACTCTTCTTGAAGTGAAATTGTATCATTTTACTCTTCTATTCAAACATCATAAATAATTTTACAAGCGGAAAAAAAAGATCTCACAGAAGACTAAGTAATCAATCATATCAAAGAGTGCTGATAGATAGGCCAAGTCAGGAGAGACATGAAAATTAAACAATGAATTTAGCAACATCGATTTTATATCAATGAAAGCCATTGCTAACCTTAATAGGAAAGTCGTTAATTAGTTTAGTAAAAACAGTTTTAGAAGAGTGATGGGATAAAACAGCGAATGGAGTGGATTCAGAAGACAACAGAGAGAAATTGATGATAGCAAGGTAACTTTAAAAAATATTTCAAGGGATTTATTGCAAAGGAGAGCAGAGAGAGAGAGAAAGAGAAAGAGAGAGTGGTGGCTCAAGGGCAATATGGAATGGGGGGGTGTTTGGGGTTTATTTTGTCTACTTTGTTTATAGTGAAAGATACACTTCAAAATGTTGATGTGCTGATGGGAATGATACAGTAAAGACCACAAAAAAAATTGGTGATGCAGGACAGTTTAGAAATAACTAGAGCTATAACTTTGATCACAGAGAGGCAATGGGATCCAGTGCCTAACTGCAGGGTTTAGCTTTGGATATTTAACTGAGACAGTTCATACATAGTAACAGGAGGTAAGGCTGATATAAGTGTAAACCATCAGTAGGGAGGTAGCTGGGATGATGAGACTGATACTTGGATTTCTTCCATTTTCTCAGGGAAACTGTAAACATGCTAACCGAGAAAGAGAAAGAAAGACTGGAAATTTGAGGAGAAAGAATAGTTGCGAATTATTTGTTAAGAGAATGAAAGAGTGGCGCAGGGAAATGTAGGATTTCTGTGCACACCACTAGTCCACTTGAGATTACTAGTCACGAACATACTATGAAATCAGTCTGCATGATATTTATAGTTTTATCCAATCACATTCAGCTGGACAGGAGCAGAGTAGATAAAATCTTGGTTTTAACTGAAGTTAAGATTTTTCTAGTCAAATAAGCAAAAGAGAAAGGGATAGTGGAGTAGAAAACATATCCAAGCAAGGTTTTTTGTTTGGCTGGTTATTTTCGATAGATCATGGAACCTAATTTGTACAAAGAAATATATGACAACTCGGCAAGTATTTAGGATTCTGATGATTTAAGTATCAATGAATTGCAGGTACTGGTCAGATTATATTATTCTTGGAGCCAGAATAAGAAAGGAAGTGAACTGGAAAAATAGGGGTAGTTGTTAGCATAGTACTCAACCCTGTTTGAATGGAGAAGGTGAAGTTTTCACAAAGGACAAGTTCCAGGGTGTGACAGTGGGAGTGTGTGACTAAAGTACGAGTAGAATGGAAGGCAAGATCATTAAAGGATAAGGTGTCAAGCTTCTGAGAAGCGAGGCTATGGGTCAGTGGATGTGGATATCACAATAAATTAAAATAACGGTAGTGTTAGAAAGTCACAAAATATTAGAGTTAAAATCTTGAATAACCCAGGGACAGAAACATAAGTTTCTTGAAACGATAACTAGGAGGGATAGCAGGTGGTCTATATTGATGGTAGGAACTTTGTTATGGTTTGAATGTTTGCTCCCTCCAAACTCACATTAAAATTTAACCCCCAATGCAGCTGTATTGACAGGTGAGACCTTTATGAGATCACTGGCTTATGAGGGCAGAGCCCTCATGAATGTATTAACCCACTCATAGATTAGTGGGTTAATGGACTAGTGGGTTAGTGTGTGAGTAGGTCTGTTATAAAAGCCAGTTTGGCTCTCTCTCAGCTGCCCCTCACCATGTGATGCCCTGCACTGCCTTGGGACTCTACAGAGCATCCCCACTAGCAAGAAGGCTCTTACCAGATGTAGTGCTGAACCTTGAACTTCTCAGCCTCCATAACTCTAAGAAGTGAATTTCTTTCCCTTATAAATTATTCAGTTTCAAATATTCTGTTATAAGTCATAGGAAATAGACTAAGACAGGCTTCAACATAGGTATTTCCTTCAGAGGGGAGGTGATGATGAAAGTGGACATTTAACCCACCCCCAGGCCCAGGAGGAAAAGAATGTGTACAAGGACTACAGGGAGTCTTCAGGGAAGAG
Organism: Nomascus leucogenys; assembly: GCF_006542625.1. NCBI lineage: Eukaryota > Metazoa > Chordata > Mammalia > Primates > Hylobatidae > Nomascus > Nomascus leucogenys. The sequence goes on from NC_044390.1 coordinate 27,254,683, forward strand.
GCAGATTTCAGTGAAAAGAACAAAGGGAAGGGCATGTTTCAAGAAGAAATTACTAATAGAGGCAATTCAGCCAACAGTGGATTATGAATTCTAAGCAGCATAGTAAAAGGGTTTCAGCTATTGGGAAGAAATTAAAAACATGGTTTAAAAGTAGAGAATTTAGAGGGTTTTAAGTTTGTGGGGTTATGGGTATCAGGGATAATCTTTTCTCCTAAAAAGTTGATATATGTCAAAACATACCTTTTCACTTAATTATGTTCTATTGAAATGCTAATGGTAGGACAGCTATATCACACAGTGATTTTGTTTAACAATAGACTAACAGAAATCATACACAGTGTGCTTAAAACCAAATACCAAAATATTCAACACTGACTACCTTCAAGTGAAAACTTGTGAGAAAAATCAGTTTTTAACTGATCTGAAACAACAAGATTTTCTAAAAATACATGCACAGATATTTTCAAAACTAGTCATAAATTGACAAAATAACACAAAATAATTCATCAGCCAATATTTATATTTGAAAATATAATGCATATGCCTGTGTATTAATATGTGCCCTTAAGCCATGTATTAGTCTGTTCTCATGCTGCTAATAAAGACACACCTGAGACTGGGTAATTTATAAAGGAAAGAAGTTTAATTGACTCACAGTTCCACATGGCTGGGGAGGTCTCACAATCATGGAAGAAAGCAAGGAGGAGCAAAGCCACATCTTACATGGTGGCAGGCAAGAGGGCTTTTGTAGGGGAACTCCGCTTTATAAAACCATCAGATCTCATGAGACTTATTCGCTAACACAAGAACAGCATGAGAAAGACCTGTCCCCATGATTCAATTATCTCCCACTGGGTCCCTCCCATGACAGGTGGGAATTATGGGAACTACAAGATGAGATTTGGGTGGGGAGACAGCTAAACCATATTAGCCAGGGAATGAGATCAATGAAAGAACATCCAGGAAAAGATCTACTTAAAAGTCTTGTTTTGGGAATGTTTAGCATTCATATTGAAAGTTTATCTTTGTGGTGTGGGTAGATTCAGAAATACACAGTGTGAGCTGCAGAGGGAAAGGGGCAGTTGAGTGTGGAAGGCTCAGCACTGAGGATCCTTAACTCCAGGGAAGATAATCAAAGCCTTAGGCCCTTAACTTTGAAAAGGGAGAAACTTCATTTCCACAGAGAGAGAACAGCATAACACCTCAGATGAGCCTCTCTCCACCTTCCAGATTTGCCCCTGCCTATGTACATGGGTAAACAGATCTAGGTCAGAATTTTAGGAGAAAAAGCAGCAAAAAAGAAAGTGAGAGGAAATGGTGACAGCCTGCAAGAGACTGCCAGCAAGATGGACAACTGACTCAAGCTGGGAGGAGCATCCACAGCACAGCACACCTCCCCTACTCATCTCTTGACATTCACGTGCTGTAAAGGGTTGCAATCCGCGGCCCTCAAGCCATGCGGAGCACCAAGACCTTCATCTATACTCAGCCTTCACTGGGCTCTCCATGAGCTTTACAGTACCAAACTACAGGTTCATTAGTTGTACCTACACGTGGAGAATCACAAAAGGCGTAAGAGTGCCTGTTGACTCTGACCAATAGAGATTCTTTCAAGAAAAGAACATTCCTGGTAGTCAGAATAATCAACCTCTCTCTCTCTTAACGTATTATCACGCTATAGTTCATAAGATGCTAGAGGTGTTATAACAATAGACCTAACTGAATATTTAATATACACATTACAGAAAGACTCAAAAGACTTATATAGCCTGATAGGCTTTTCTCCTAAAAACTTAATAAATCAAATTCTGACTTCTCTATTTCCTGTCTTATGCCTTTCCTGTTCATACCTGCTAGCTTGTCAAATGGATACAATCTCTAAAACACACTGGACTTCATTTATGATAACTAAATTGCCTGTGGTTGACAGGATTTTGAATTATCCTACTTGTTATTATCAAATGCATGTGCTCAGCTAAATAAAGTCATAAGACAAGCAAGTTTGAGGTAATTAGATGGTGCTGATTGTACCTGCAGTATGCAGTTCACTTTCATGATTAATTCTGCATTGAAGGCTACACATACTATTGTATTCCACAAAACAGAGCATCAAATAAGAGAAAAGAGTCTAGGGTACCTCGTGACTACCAGTGTCAATTTGAACACTATTATCTCACCATGAGTAAATGGTCCAATATCTTAGAAAAACTCCAAAGCAGCAGCAGATCAAGAATTATGATCTATTTTAGACAGAAATTAAACTATAATGGGAAAAAGTAAAGTCTAAAAGTCATAATCAATACTGATACCCACTGTGTTAATGAGTTTCTGTCATTACAACAACAATGGAATCAAAAGGGTAGGAAAAGTATCTCTCGAAATTGTGGTGATTAAGTCTTTAATCCAAAGAGAACATTTATGCAGGTGAAAATTTATTTTAAAAGTATATTTCAAGATAGAAAACTTTTAAAAGTTAATTTAAGGCTCACTCTGAATCTCACCTAGATAACTTAATGTTACAAAAGGGTTTTTAATGATCTTTGGAAAATGAGAGAATGCTTGACCTAGCCTTTCTGTTCTCTTGCCAAAGGGACATGATACTTTCATTTCCCACTTTCTACTAGCCCTTGGTACTTTTATACTTTGTGTCTCAATCAGACCATATGAGTACCTACTATGCAAGAGATAAAACTTTTAAGTTAGAAACAGTGTAAACTATACCCTATCCCCAAATTATTTTTGTCTAAAATGCCAGGTTTAAGAATGTCTAGATGGCAATAATTTAAGATTTTATTGTCAACAGAATGGGTGGGGAAGAGGGTAACAGGTTCATAACATATTAAAATATAGACAAAATACATTTTTATGGTTAATATATTAACTCTCCATGCTTCAGTGGCCTCATTTACACAATGTAGGATACAGTATCTTCGATTATGAACACAAGGCTTAACACAGTATCTGTCATATCATTACTTAAACACATATAAGTGACCTTCACTTTCTTTACTGTCCTGTGCAGGCAAGAGAGTAGCCATTATTTATTTATCATGCATAGAATTGGTAGAAACTCCATTTAGAGGGTAGGCCTAATTATTTGTACAGTGTTCTCTTTGGAGATGGTTCCATTCCAGATATAAGCCCAGGGCACTGGGGTATCCAGCCATTCTCTAAATAAAGAAGCCTCCTGTTTGTTGTCTTACTTGTAAAGAAGTGAGAGTTTTCAAAAATTAACTGATTTCTGATGTCTGCTAATAATTTTTTCTATGAAGAGAAGAAAAAGGATTGTGACTGACACTGTATAATATACTTATGGTGTGCTATCTTATTTAATCTTTATAATCATCCTTTTAAAGTAGGTTTGGGATTGTGAAACAGGTATCAAATACCAAATAAAAATATCAAAAAAATACAGCCTTTTTACTGATAAAAATGTGATCAGCCATGAAAATAATGAATGCATCAATGGCAGGCTAATAAAACTTCAGAGATAAGAAATAATCATGCTTTGTTTTAAAGCACATTTCTTTCAAAATTTATGATTCTAGACTATTTTATTCCAAGGCATTTCCAACTAGCTAAGCTATAAATCTAAGTCTTTATATCTAAAAATCTCACACTGTCTTTTCATTTAAAAATAAAAAAAGACATCTTTAGAATTCTTGTGCTAGCCCATCCTTGCACAGGATGTAGGACTCAATGGCACATCAGTTCTTCATGCTGTGACAGTTCTAGCTACAAAAGGTGTGACACTTTCTGACACCAAGGCACATTCACAGCTGGGGTTTTCAAATAACAGTTTTATTTTGGAGTCAATTCTGAGTGCTGCTAGGACATAGGAGGATGTTATTTGTGTATAAGCCTTTTGATCTATTTAAGGAATCACCAAGTTAAGTGGTTAAAAACCAGCAACATATTTGCTAGAAATATGATCAAAATTAATATTTTTCTTTATAATTTGATTTTTCTAAATACTTCTCTCTTGCTAAAGTGGTTAAGTATTCAGATGGTTTCACTATGCCACATTATCTTCTGGGTGTTTGGAAGGGAGGTGAAACCAAATCTCAGAGAGTCATCTTTGCATGGAGAATTGTCTCAATGCAGTTCTAGTTGTCTATTATTGTGCTGTGAGGTTACTGAGAGAGAAGCTATGGCTTTCAATTTAAAAGAGTGGAAAGAGTGAAAGGCAACTCTCATACTTGTTACTTGACCTCATAGAAATTAGGCCTGATGTAGAGCAAAGAGAATGAGAATGTTATCAGTTGAATTGTGTACCTTCCAAAATTTGGTTGTTGAAACCCTAACCCTAGGCCGGGCGCGGTGGCTCACGCTTGTAATCCCAGCACTTTGGGAAGCCAAGGCGGGTGGATCACGAGGTCAGCAGATCGAGACCACGGTGAAACCCCGTCTCTACTAAAAAAAATACAAACAAATTAGCCAGGCGTGGTGGTGGGCGCCTGTAGTTCCAGCTACTCGGAGAGGCTGAGGCAGGAGAATGGCGTGAATCCGGGAGCCGGAGCTTGCAGTGAGCCGAGATTGCGCCACTGCACTCCAGCCTAGGCGACAGAGCGAGACTCTGTCTCAAAAAAAAAAAGAAACCCTAACCCTAGAACCTCAGAATATGACCTTACTTGGAACTTGGAGATAGGGTCTTTACAGAGGTAATCAAGTTAAAGAGAGCTCATTGGAGTGGGACCTAATCTAACATGACTGATGTTCTTACTGAAAGGAGAAATTTGGACACAGACACACACAGGGGAGACAATGTGAAGACACAGAAAAGTCAGCTAACTACAAGACAAGGAGACAGGACCCCTCACTCGTGGCCCTCAAGAGAAAACAAGCCTACCAAAGCATGGATTTCTAATGTCTAGCCTCCAGAAGGGTGAGACAATATGTTTCTGTTTTTTGTTTTTGAGACAGAGTTTTGCTCTTGTTGCCCAGGATGGGAGTGCAAAGGCATGATCTTGGCTCACTGCAGCCTCTGCCTGCAAGGTTCAAGTGATTCTCCCTGCCTCAGCCCCCCAAGTAGCTGGGATTACAGGCACCCACTAACATGCCCAGATAATTTTTAGTAGAGACGGGGTTTCACCACGTTGGTCAGGCTGGTCTCAAACTCCTGATCTCAGGTGATCCACCCGCCTCAGTCTCCCAAAGTGCTGGGATTACAGGCATGAGCCACCGGGCCTGGCCAATATGTTTCTGTTGCTTAAGCCACCCAATCTGTAGTACTTTGTTATAAAGTCCTAGCAAACTAATACAGAGAATCAATGTTAAACTTCAGAGTCTAACAGTTACGATTTGGATTTGTTTCACCACCATGGGAGTCAGCAAACTATGGCCATGGAAAAAATCCAAATTGTACACTGTTATTTAAGAATGTTTTTTACATTTCTAAATAGTTAGAAAAATTGGGGGCAATTTGTTTTCTTTCATTGTGTAAACAGATACACAATATCTTGATTTTGCCTCTTGGCCCGTAAAGCCTAAAATATTTATTGTCTGATCCTTTATGAAAAAAGTTTGTAAACTCTGGCCCAGGTAGGAATCAAGCTGAGTTGAAATCCAACTTCATTTAGTTATTGAAATTTGGGTTAATTTTATTGTGCTTTCATATTTTTATTTGTAGAACAGAGCTTTCTAACAATTTTCCTTATTTTACAGAATTAGTATCAAGGAGTAAAAAAAAAATGAAGAAATATGAAAAAACTGGAAATATCCATACATATAATTGTATTTTTTTCAGAAAATATTTCTATAAATTACACATAAAACAAATATTAGAAGTCTATCATTTCACTCAACACATTTTCTAAACTCAGAGATGAGTTCTTTGATGTTTTAGACACAATCCAAAGATACTTTCAGCAGAATTTCTAACGTAAATTACCATCAGATATCCTAGCATTATACTTTGCTATTTAAATGTATTAATATCTTGGTCAAAATATTTTAAAATTACCACAATCTAGAAAGCCTTGAATTTCTTACGCAAGCAAAAACAGGTAGCAATATTTTGGATTACATGGCATCTATAGACTTTCATACTTAATAAATTTTCCTCCATAATGATTTCAAATGTTAATACCCTAGCTACATGCTTTCTATACCTGTGTTTTTTTTAAAAAAAGCTCTCAAAAGAAAGCATGTCATTCATTCATTCATTTACATAAACATTTATTGAATACTAATAGTGAATCAGGTCCTGTGCTAGATGCGAAGACTATGAAGTCAGAAAAGACATGAAATAAATACTTTCGAAATAATATGGGAAACATTAAGATGCATATGACGGCATAGGGTTTTGGGACGTCACATGTATATCTTGTTATGAGAACTGCATTTGATTCTGGGAGTCCCTATCTTTGGGTATGTCATAGGTTTCTGGAAAAGACAGACACAGTGCCCTCAATAAAATACGGCGAATTATAAGATTGACACACAACTAGTGCACAGAGAAGAAGCACTGAGTCTATGAGGTTTTGAGGAGAGTTCACAGAGAAGGCAACACCTGAAGTGAGTCTTGGAGGATAAGTAAGAGATACGAAGGAAGCCAGAATTGATATTCCAGGTTGAGTATGGGATTTCAGGCATAAGCAATGCCATGGAATAGCAGGTTTTAGGATGGTGGTGGACATCAACAAATAGTTACACATTTTCATATTGTAAACTGTGGCACCAGGCAAACCAAGAGATAAGGTAAGCCTGTGTGCCAGATGCCAGGATGCTCGGATTGGGAAAACAAGAAGGGAGAGAGCAGAGAAAAAGTGCATTGGGAATTCCATAGAGTAAGCATGTTAGGATGTAAGTAAAGACTTAGGCTGTGAAGATGCTTCTTTGGCTTCCATGATTGTTTCAGGATGTCCTAACCTGTTCAATCCACTTGACTCTTGGGAACCTTGCAGAAGCTTGTTTCTCTCCCATTGGATTTGAAGCTTGAATTATATAGGACTGAGAGTGCATTGTTTTAATCAGAGGAGGGCCTCACATTTCATGTTAGTAGTCATGAAAATAATTAATAAATCAATGGCAGGTTAATAAAACTTTGGAGGTAGGCAATAATTATGCTTTGTCTTAAAGCACATTTCTTTCAAAACTGATGACTGTGGACTAGATTTCCCCAAACCGTTTCAGGTAATTAAGCTATAAATCTAAGTCTTCATATCTAAAAATCTCACAATGTCTTTTCACTTAAAAATTAAAAAAAACCTATTTAGAATTCTTGTACTAGTCCATGTTTGCATTGGATGCAAGACTCCATAACCCCCAAATCCTATCTAGGAAGAATACCACAGCCAGGCCAAGAGATAAAGGTAACCAAATACTGTTCTATTCAGCCACATCCAAATTCATAGTAACTATGGACTTCTCAGTTCTGGAAACAATATGTACTTTTTTTTTCTTAAGTCAGTTTTCATACGATTTTCTGTCACAATCTAAAGAGAACTATTCTTGTAACTGTTAGTTTCATTCATTTTATAAATATAGAAATGAGGCCAGGACAGCTAACTTTCCAGACTCACACAACCAACCAATGGCTTAGATGGGATCATAAACCAGGAATCAAAACTCTAAATCCCCTTTTTATGATTAATTATGTTAAATTATTTCTCACAACACTATGTTTTCTTCATATCTGTATTGCTTACAATGATGTATGGATTTGCAGTCAGTAAGCACGTGACAGATATACGGGGAAAGTAAAGGATCAGTGATAGTCCTCATCAGGTAGACTCACACCAGATTGCCAGGATTACAGGATCCAAGGAGGAAAAAAAGTTCTCTTCAATATTTAATTAACCTGTGTTCAGCCCTCAACTGTGCAGTGTGTCCCATCAGATTACCTTTCTTTTTTCTTTTCCCAAAGGAAACTCTCTAGGCTTTTGCTAAGATAGAAAAGAGATAGTTATCTACTATTTCAAGAGTTGGGTTGGAGACCTGCAGGTCTGACCACTTCTTAAAAAGCTTCTGATCCAGTTCCTCCTGTTTTTACCTCATATTGATCCCTACATCTCAAATCAGAATTAGTAGAATACCGAATGCCAATTGGCATTAGAATACTAATTCTGTCTTGTATCATATCTTCGTTTGTTTGTTTGTTTTCAGACAGAGTTTTGCTCTTGTTGCCCAGGCTGGAATATAGTGACGTGATCTCTGCTCACTGCAACCTCCACCTCCCAGGCTTAAGTGATTCTCCTGCCCCAGCCTCCCGAGTTGCTAAGATTACAGGCACGAGCCACCACGCCTGGCTAATTTTTGTATTTTTAGTAGAGATGGGGGTTTCACCATCTTGGCCAGGCTGGTCTCGAACTCCTGACCCTCAAGTGATCCACCTGCCTTGGCCTCCCAAAGTGCTGGGATTACAGGCATGAGACACCGCGCCTGGCTACATCATGTCTTTTACTTATCCTCCAAGACTCACTTCAGGTGTTGTCTTTTCTGTAAATTCTCCTCAAAACTTCACAGGCTCAGTGACCCTCCTCTATGCCCTAGTTGTATGTCAGTCTTATAATCTGCGATATTATTTTTGAAGACTCTGCGTCTGTCTTTTCCAGAAGTCTATAAAATATCCAAGAATAGGCACCGTGTTCTACTATTTGATCCTAAAATTCCCAAGCCTTTTTGGGGTTCCTGTAGTATAAATTGCCTCCTTCTTGACTTTTCCCACAGAGTTCTCAGTGCTTTTGTGGGCCTGCTAAATCAGTTACAATCCTTCTTCATGTTGCCACTTTCATAGCTTTATTGCTATTATTTCCTTTTGTATTCTGGACTTTACACATTTCTACATTTAAGACTTTTTTTAATAATATATTTGTACAGTTTCAGAAGCAGCGAAGCTAGTATAATATTTGAGTATGAACATATCACTGCTATAAAATCGTCAACTGTTCCAACATATTCCACAAATTTAGTATTAAATTGACATTTAAACAGCATATCTATTAGTTTTCACTAAGATTAACCTGTTCTAGTCACTAGCTTCTGATCAAGAGTGAAGCTGGAAACAATTTCAAAATAATTAAAATATTATTGACGCCATTATTTTTATGCACTTTAAAAAAAAAACTTCACCTGGGTATAAATCCCAGCATCTGGCATTTACTAGTGGTGTAACCTTGAGAAAGTTTTTCAGTCTCTTGTGCATTGCATGCCTCATTTGCAAAAAGGTGTTGATTATAGTACCAAACCTAGAAGGTTGTTATGGGAATTAAATTAATTCGCACATGTGAAGTACTTAGCAATATGTGTGGCACCAACCAACCATTCAATAAGGGAACTATTACTATAAATAATTTTATTTTTACCTAGCAAATATTTGAACAGTCAGGTAGATGTGGCTAGTCCAAGGTGTCTGATGTCAGAGTAAAATACACTCTTAGAGAAACAAATGACAGAGTTTTGTTCTGTAAAAAGTAAGGAACTCCTGGATATTTAATTAAGCTTCATAAAGAAGCATAGTTTCAGTAAAAAGTTTTTATCATCTATCTTGTCAGCAGGAAAACCTAACTGACAAAATATTTCAAAATTACAACAAACTATAATTCCTGATAGTTCACAAATATATACTTGAAATTAAAAATCTAAAATTAAATTGTAAATCTTTATCTCATCAAATGAGTACAGAAAAATTAAATACCAAATGCATATGTATATGTATACATACACATACACCCACACAAACATGCACACACAGATATGTGAGGCATCTCCTTCTAGTAAGTTCAAAATTTGATCTTTTTAGAAAATAAATTCATGAATATAGTCATACAATCAGATCAGAAAAGATTCTGCTAATTGTTCTGCAAATAAATCAGAAATATGATGAATGTCTTAAATTTAATGGTTTATTGCACTAGCTCTTTAGATATGTAATTTATTCCACATAATAGAAGGATATGCAATCATTAAAAATCATATTCAAAAACAATATCTAATACTACACAGTATTATTATATAAATACAGTGAGGAAAGCAGGGTACTATACTATACATATGATGTAACCAAACTGTGTAAATAGAAAGGGTAAAGAAGCCTAGGAGGAAATATCTTAATGCAATATTCTTAGTTGTCTTTGGGATGAGAGGATTATAGATTCTTTTTAGATTCTTCTTCACACTTTTGTATATTCTGTGAATTTTCATTAATAAGCCTAGGAAAGTTTTATAATAAAAAAGATTTAGTTTAGAAAATAAGCACTCATTTATAATGAAAACACTGTCATTTACAACTTATCCTAAAAAAAAATATGGGAGCTCTGTTAGGGCTTTAAAAAAAACCAAGCTTATTGCAAATAACTTTAACTATTTCAAATGCAAATTAAGTCAAGCAAGAAAAAAGTATAAATGAAACCCATATGCCTCTAATAAATAAGTCCATGCCACCCACTCTATGCAGCCGGAGTGAGGAAGATGCAGAATTTATCAGCTGCCAGCCAAACACCCTCAATTTAATGATCCCAAGTTGAAAATCTGAACCCATTAGTTAGCCTATTAAAAAAAAACGAATTCATGCCTAGTTCTGGAAGGGGAAATAACCAAGTGTTTCATGTATAGGTGTAACTTCTTAAATCAAATTAACCATTTAATTAGCTAGGATATCTCTCATCATGAAAAGTAATATCATGTAATATAAAAGGACCAAAATTCCTTTTTCCCTCATATAAGTGCTCTTTTAGTATTTTTCATTTTATAAGCCATATTTCTCCCTCTTCCATTTTTCTATTTCCTGAGCCTGTTAGAAATAGATATTTCAATAGAATTAGATTTCAAGACAATGACAGATTTATATATATATTACATACATTTTATATAAAATATATGTATTTTATACAATTATATGTATTATAAATAATATATATGTAATTATATATAATTATATGTTATATATTATATATAAAAGAACAAAACAATGCTAAATTGCTTTATTGATATTAGCAAGCTAACTAGCTTTTTAGAAGCTCTCACACATGTGAAATGATTGTTCTATTATCTGTGTTTTAAGATCTATTGACAATCTGCAATAGAAATAGATACCATTATACACTGAATTAATTTACCAACTTTTTTGAAGCTAGATTTAAAAAAAACTGTTTATAGTGTAGATACGTTTAGGTCAAGATGGAAAAATTAAATAATTTATGAAGTCAAAATATTTCATCCAGGCATGATAAAAACCTTTATCTGAATTAATAATTTTATGAATAATGCTTAAAACATAAGCTCTAAATTCAAATTCTGCAATTATTATTTATTAAGAAAGTATCTATGGGTAAGCTACTTGATGTGAGAATTTTTTGCCTCAATGGTGGTAATAAAACCTACTTTATAGGGCTATTGTAAAGATAAAGTAAAATAATGTATTTAAGTAATATGGTAATGTTAGCCACACACACTAGGTCCTCAATACTTATGTCTATTATAGCTATTTTTAATATGACAAATTTGACTACTCTTCCTCCTCTTTGTTCTCCTCCTTTTCCTCCTCCTGTTCCTCCTCTTCTTCCTCCTCTATTCTCCTTCTTTCCTCCTCTTCTTCTTCCTCTTTTCTTCTTCTCAATATCTTTACCATCCTCCTAAGATTCATTAGTAAATTAGTAAATAAGCAGATAAGATAAAAAATATACATAAATAAGAGTCCTGGGAACCATCTCTTGTATTGGGAGAATCATTCTATAATGGTAAAGTTAAAAATTGATCAAGTTTAATGTCAAGATGAGTCTTATAAAAAAATAGCATTTAGAGCTACAGTCTACAACTTGGGCTAGTTGTAGTGTCGAAGCATCTTTTGAATTTCAATGGCAATTGAGGTTTAACAATCCCTATTCTAATGCTCTTCTAATATAAGACTCTTGAGTAAAAAGCCCAGCATTGAGCACAGTGATTGGCAGAGAGTAGGTTCTCAACATGTGGATGTGGCATGAATTAATTCCCTAAGGGGCATTATAAAAAAGTACTGGAAGCCTCTGAGGTTATTCACAATGGGCACAGTTAATTTTAAGATTTGAAGAGAAGTCCAGAACCTGTTCATATTCTTGCAATCATGAGCAGATGATTGCAAAGGGAATTTGAGAGGGCATCAATAACAGTTTTTCCAAATCCCTATTATTTTGCATTGGTCTCTCCCTACTTAGAGTAAAGAAATGTGGGCAAAAAAGGCAAGCCATCTGATTATAAGATGAAGTAATTATATTTACTTTGTCTCTTTCCATCTCAGCCTGTTAATCTTTACTGTGTTTGCTTTTAATTACTATGGAGAGCCAGTAAGCTAATGAAGGAAATAGTTAAGACATGGGAATATACTAATTCTGTGATTGTACTGGAACAAATCAACATGGAGAAAATGAATTATTTACACACACTAGTGACAAGCATCATGAATCTGATCCCGGAGATATTTGCTTGGTGGCTTAGAAAAAATCTCTGTTGCCTTTACTTTTCCTAGTTGGAAAAGGCTTGGAAATCATAAAGGTCTCCCACCCTTATAACTGATGCCCCCATGATTTCATGAGAACTGGCATGATGCCCTTTGTCATGGCAATGTAATTTTCTGCACATTGCTAACAATTGCAGACTTAGATATTTAGTACTAACTATGTATTTAGATTTGAACTTAGGCTTGCTTCAATATATGATGAGTTACAATGGCAACCTCAGAGTCATATAAAATCAGGACAATCTTTAATGCCTTTTGGAAACTGTGATTTCAGCATCTGGATTATAGTTTCACAAATCAAAACAATCCATCAAGTAGTACAATATAAAAATAATTTCTATGATGTATTATGCTTTTATACTTTCAATAAAAGCATGATTATATATGAAAATAGTATAAATGTGAAGCTATATTTATTAGTTTATAATTAAAATTAGCAATTACTATATTTAGGAATATAGTTTAGATAACAATGTGACAGACAACCCAAAATATAGGTCGGAAAGGTATCTTTGTTACTACAAGTTGTAGAATTTTGTTCATATTCAATATAATATATGGTATGTGGAGCTTTGCCTTTCTCTCCTTTAAGATTCATTTTGCCATCATATTGACTGAATAGCTACCTGGATGAATCATCTACGTAACCTAATTTTGACTTCTATTATCATTCTACTTCAGTAACCCAGGTTATAGCTTGCAATTTGTTCAACCAGTCAGTAAATCTCTACCTCTCAAATGTGAAATTTATTATTATTTTATTTTATTTTGTGGTAAAAACCTTCTAATCAACCTCTTTGATCCCCCTCCTTTCATTAAACATGCTCAGGGACTTCAAGGTAATGTTTTCAGAAGCCTTTATCAAGGTGCCAGCAGATTTGTGTCTGAAGAGGGCCTGACTGCTGGCTCATAGGCAGCTGACTTTTTGATGTAACCTCATATGGCAGAAGAGGCTAAGGGGCACTTGATAGTGGTTTCTTTTCTAAGGGCACTAATAGCATTCATGAGAGCTCCACTCTTGTGACCCAATCACTTCCCAAAGACCTTACCTCCAAATATCATCACAAGGGGGACTAGGTTTTAACATATGAATTGTGGAAAGGAGATAAATGTTAAGTCTATAGCAGTTCTATAATCTTTTTCCAGATTCTTCTATCTTCCTTAAGACTTATCACCTTATTTTGTCTAGGAATTCACTCTCTGTACCAGATCAAATTCCTTTCTCCCCAAAACAAAACAGAGCAAATCAACAATAATCTTCATCGTGTCCCATTTGTTGACTTCTATCTGATCTCTCTCCTTACCTTCACTGCAACTTTCCTGAAGATCTCCCTTCATTGTTTCAACCTCCTAACTTCTTCACCTTTTCATAACCTAGCATGCTCCTTCAGTATTTCATTGAAAATAACTTTGATGAAGCCACTGATAAGAAACTAGTTGCCAGTTACCAAACATCACTTATCCATGGAATTGGACAGTATTGCATATTTCCTCTTCTCTCCATTTCAAAAAATATCAGTTAACCCTGGTTGTCCTTTGATCTTTGTGTTAAAGCTGATTTCTCTGTTTCTCCAATGGTTGTTCTTCCTTTATTCACTCTTCCAATGCTAAGAATTAATTCTCAGGGCTTGTTTTCTTACTGTACGTCTGAGATACAAATGTTCCTAGCTTGCATAGTGCAGAGTCACAGAGTGGTTTAAACAAAATTTAATTCATTACTGTCATAATCGGCCTCAGGCAGGCAAGAGGCCAGCTCTACTGAGTGATGCTATGGCTGGGAAGCTGACCTTAGATTTGTGCTGTCTTGCATTAAAATCTCCAAAAAGAGCTCAGATAGTTTTGCCACAGTTACCTCAGCTGCTGGGCAGGCTTCTCATGACTGGTGGAATTTTCACTCTGCACAGGTGGTATCATCACCAGCTCTATCTCGGTGAGAAACTTCAAGGAACTAGGACAGTTGCAGGACCATGAGTGCAGTCTTCCCTCTCTCCTGCTTTATATAACTATGTCTGTGAATTTCTAGATTTTTCTCCCACTGAAGAAAGATTTTGTCTTTAACTGTATCTATTGATCTTACGTATCTGTTAGGAGAGTTCTAATGTTTAAAAATTGGGAAACTTCTCATAAGAGTCCAGACTCTTGGCTTCACTTGAAAAAATAATCGTGGGACATCTCTCAAAATAATAAGAGCGATCTATGACAAACCCACGCCAATATCATACTGAATGAGCAAAAACTGGAAGCATTCCCTTTGAAAACTGGCACAAGACAGGGATGCCTTCTCTCACCACTCCTATTCAACATAGTGCTGGAAGTTCTGGCCACAGCAATCAGGCAGGAGAAGGAAATAAAGGGTATTCAATTAGGAAAAGAGGAAGTCAAATTGTCCCTGTTTGCAGATGACATGATTTTATATCTAGAAAACCCCACTGTCTCAGCCCAAAATCTCCTTAAGCTGATTAGCAACTTCAGCAAAGTCTCAGGATACAAAATCAATGTACAAAAATCACAAGCATTCTTGTACACCAATCACAGACAAACAGAGAGCCAAATCATGAGTGAACTCCCATTCACAATTGCTTCAAAGAGAATAAAACACCTAGGAATCCAACTTACAAGGGATGTGAAGGACCTCTTCAAGGAGAACTACAAACCACTGCTCAATGAAATAAAAGAGGATACAAACAAATGGAAGAACATTCCATGCTCATGGGTTGGAAGAATCAATATCGTGAAAATGGCCATACTGCCCAAGGTAATTTATAGATTCAATGCCATCCTCATCAAGCTACCAATGACTTTTTTCACAGAATTGGAAATAACTACTTTAAAGTTCATATGGACCCAAAAAAGAGCCCACATCGCCAAGTCAATCCTAAGCCAAAAGAACAAAGCTGGAGGCATCAGACTACCTGACTTCAAACTATACTACAAGGCTACAGTAACCAAAACAGCATGGTACTGGTACCACAACAGAGACATAGATCAATGGAACAGAACAGAGCCCTCAGAAATAATGCCGCATATCTACAACTATCTGATCTTTGACAAACCTGACAAAAACAAGAAATGGGGAAAGGATTCCCTATTTAATAAATGGTACTGGGAAAACTGGCTAGCCATATGTAGAAAGCTGAAACTGGATCCCTTCCTTACACCTTATACAAAAATTAATTCAAGATGGATTAAAGACTTACATGTTAGACCTCAAACCATAAAAACCCTAGAAGAAAACCTAGGCAATACCATTCAAGACATAGGCGTGGGCAAGGACTTCATGTCTAAAACACCAAAAGCAATGGCAACAAAAGACAAAATTGACAAATGGGATCTAATTGAACTAAAGAGCTTCTGCACAACAAAAGAAACTACCATCAGAGTGAACAGGCAACCTACAGAATGGGAGAAAATTTTTGCAACCTACTCATCTGACAAAGGGCTAATATCCAGAATCTACAATGAACTCAAACAAATTTACAAGAAAAAAACAAACAACCCCATCAAAAAGTGGGCAGAGGACATGAACAGACACTTCTCAAAAGAAGACATTTATGCAGCCAAAAAACACATGGAAAAATGCTCATCATCACTGGCCATCAGAGAAATGCAAATCAAAACCACAGTGAGACATCATCTCACACCAGTTAGAATGGCCATCATTAAAAAGTCAGGAAACAACAGGTGCTGGAGAGGATGTGGAGAAATAGGAACACTTTTACACTGTTGGTGGGACTGTAAACTAGTTCAACCATTGTGGAAGTCAGTGTGGCGATTCCTCAGGGATCTAGAACTAGAAATACCATTTGACCCAGCCATCCCATTACTGGGTATATACCCAAATGACTATAAATCATGCTGCTATAAAGACACATGCACACGTATGCTTATGGCGGCACTATTCACAATAGCAAAGACTTGGAACCAACCCAAATGTCCAACAACGATAGACTGGATTAAGAAAATGTTGCACATATACACCATGGACTACTATGCAGCCATAAAAAATGATGAGTTCATGTCCTTTGTAGGGACATGGATGAAACTGGAAAACATCATTCTCAGTAAACTATCGCAAGGACAAAAAACCAAACACGGCATGTTCTCACTCATAGGTGGGAATTGAACAATGAGAACGCATGGACACAGGAAGGGGAACGTCACACTCTGGGGACTGTTGTGTGGTGGGGGGAGGGGGGAAGGACAGCATTAGGAGATATACCTAATGCTAAATGATGAGTTAATGGGTGCAGCAAACCAACATGGCACATGGATACATATGTAACAAATCTGCACATTGTGCACATGTACCCTAAAACCTAAAGTATAATAATAAAATGAAAAAAAAGTCAAGTGATTTGGCAATCCTTGGCTCTCTTTTCCACACTTATGCATTTCCAAAGGCGGCAATTTACAATATAAATATGCATATATACAATCTAGAGCTTGTATACAAGCTAATTTTGTATACACTCGTATATACGATCTAGATTATATATATAATTATTATACATACTAATACTTTAATCCAGCACATATATAGTGACTGACCTTATATCCCCAAGGACATATCACCTGGGAGTTACACAGGGTTACGAATTGAATTATGTCTCCACCCCCTAATTTATATGAATTGTTAACCTGCAATGTGACTGTATTTGGAAACAGGACTTTTACAGAGGTAATTCAGGTTAAATTAATACATAAGGGTGGAATCCTAATCTAATAGCACTGGTGCCCTTATAAGAAGATAGAGGGACACCAGAGACCTCTCTTTATACAGACAGACAGGCAGAGAGACAGACAGACAGACAGACAGACAGATCTCTCCAGGAGCACAGAGGAAAGGCCATGTGAGAATACAGCATGAAACCCACTCTCTGGAAATCAGGAAGAGTTCTCATCAAAAAACAAATTTGCTGACACCTTGATCATAAACTTCTAGTCTCCAAAACTGTGAAAAACTAAATGTCTATTGTTTAAGCCACTCAGTCTGTGGTATTTAGTTATGACAGCCAAGGATTATCATACACATAGACAAAACCCAAGTTCCTCTAGAAATAGATGGTGTCCCCAGCCCCTTTCCCCACTGCCATTCTTTAGTTAGGTGTTCATCTAATTTACTTTAGTCACTTTCTAAGCACTCTACCTGTCTTTATCTCATCCCTCTTCAATATTCTTACATTGCTGTGAGAGTTCCTTTTAAAATACAATGATTATAGCATGTGCTCTTGCCTTGAAATGAAATAAAACTAATTAAACTTAGTAAAATAGCTCCTTATCACCTATAGGTCCAAACACCCTAGTAAGGCCCCCAGGTCCTTTGTCTCTTGTCTCCCTGTCCACATTCCCAGTGCACTTCAGAATCCCATTACTGGTTCCTCACACCAAACTCCTCTATGCCTTTATGCTCTCACTCCCCACATTCCTTCTGATTTCTCCCAGGCTGGATGTCAAAAAGTTGTATGCTTTCTTTAAGACCCTGCTTAAATGCTACTGCATTTTGAAGTCTTTCCTTTATACTCCCAGGTAGGAGTAACTCTTTCTCTTTGGTGCTTCTAAGGCACATTGTACAGACATCTATTATGAGTGGCCTTTGTTTACATTACTCTCTCTTACCATTAAACTGAGGAACTTTCACCCATATTGTTTTGTTTTATTTTTACCCAAGGTGCTATTATGATGACAGGCACTTAGGAAGTAATCATATATTTGTTTATAAAATATTTGTGATTGTTAGCATAGAAGCTAGAGTAAGAACTATAATAGGAGTTAATAAAGGTCAAAACCACAATCATCCTGCAGTCCCCCAAAATGTACCTTTTAAACGTAGCCCAACACAATGTATAAAACCCACATATTTAACTGCCTGCTATAAATGTATCTGTGAAGTTGCTGGAGAGTCTCCAACATATCTACAAGGATTATACCCATTCTGTAATCTTTTCTTAGTCAAGTAAATACAGAAATGGGGTTGGTGTTGGATTGATATGGAAAGTAAATGAACTGCAATATCTTTAAGCAATAAAATACTTAAAATACACTACAGATGGCTGCTGAAAGTCCTCATTTTTCCTTTGGGGCCTTTTTAATGTGCTGGTAAGAGGAATTCAGTTGTTCTCTATTGTCCATCACATTTTAACCAGAAGTCGATCAAAGGGAAACTATAGCCTTCACTATAACAATACAAACAATTCAAGTCCATTGCTATCCTAGCTAGCTGGCTGGCTGCCATTGTGCTATGACTCTCTGCTTTTGCACTTACACAACTTTTAGAAAGAATAACTAAGAAAAAAAATGCTGTGGATTTTTTTTTCTTTTGGCTTTTAAGCTTTCTTTTCAGTGAATTATTGCAAGCCTTATCATTTACCCATTTACTATAATGAATCAATCACTAATATGTTTCATATTATTTAAAAGACCTTTGGCAAAAGTAGTTGGGAACCACAAAATAGGAAGTAAAAGACCTGAATCCTTATACTATTAGCTGCACGATTCTGGGTAAATAAATATTTCTGAGTTTCTGTTATTATATTGGTGAAGTGAAGGCATTCAACTAAATCAACATTTCTTAAAATGCTACAGGAACAAGTTAATTATTATCATAAGAGAAAAAAGTGAGGGAATCAGTGATGAAAAAGCTCCACTGAATTAAATACAATTAAGCAGATTTTACTTTGAACCTCAAGACTTCTCTGTACCTTTGATATGTTAATATCCATCATTATTCTCTAAGAACAGATACAATATTCAGTTTTTTCAAATGTACACAACCCCAGAAAACTATTTTTGACTTACAATATCTACTATTGTCTCATGATACAAGAAACACTGGAAAAGTCCAAACTGTACAACATCTGAAAGGTCTTTAAAAAAATGGTATAAAAATTTTTTGATATGTATAATTGTATTCTTTTTAAACTCACATTTCTGTATGTTATAAGATGATATGATTATTTCCACAATTTATCTGATATATTTATTGAGTTCCTACATTATGCTAGCTACTGGTGATAAAAAGATGGATTAGATATTATTCTACATATAACTGTTTCATGTTCTATAAGTGAAATAGACATGTAAACATGTAATTACTTATGTGACTGCATAACAGAAAAGTCAACGGCATGCTGCAGGAGCAGAGAGAAGATATGCTTTGAAAATAATCTGAAAAATTGCTATGAAAGACTTTTTGGCCTTTAAAATCTGATTTGCTATGTCGTATGAATATAGCTTTTAGTAGAATAAAATTTCCCCGGTTGACATTTTCTGCAATTGTCTTCTAATTCCTACTATGTCAAATTTAAGGTGCCAGAATTAAAAGGTTGAGACAAACAGACAGGAAACATGTTTTTATATGATCTCAATTACAGTAATTTTTTTTGGGTAAACATGAACAAAAAAGTAATACATCTGTTCTTGCCTATCATACTTGAAATGGATAACAGAATTTAGAAAATTTTTTGAAACAATTTTTCATAGAAGGAAGTATTTTAAATTAACTGAAAGAGTCATACAACTACAACATTTAAGACCATGTATTTTAAAATGATATACATCCCGAGTCACTTCCTGAATATAAGATTTTAAAAGACCATCAGACTTATCTGTAATTTTTTTAAAAACCTTCTATCTCTGCTAATAGGAGGATTTATACTATGACCTTATTGCAATTTAATTTATACAAGCAGCTCAAGTTAAAATTATTCTTTTAAAAACCATTTATACAATCCTCAAAAACTGCATCTACCAAGCTTAACCAATTTATTTCAGGTGTAACAAGTCATTATTTGATCTAATTTAAAAATTAGTGTCATCAGTGTATTCTAACGTCAATATTCTCATTATCTTGACAGAACACAGCTAATAGGGTAAATAATAACTCTGAAATGTCATTTTTAATGTTTAAATATTTATGCTAGGCGTACATGTATTTGTAGGCCTGGCATCTATTTGTTCAACTTAATATAATGATGCTTGAACTTAAGAATCACCTTGAGGGCTAGTTAAAGCTCAGATCAGCAGGCCTTACCTTGAGATATTCTAATTCAGTAAGTCTTGGATGAAGCTGAGAATCTATCTTTCTATGAAGTTTCAATGGCTGCTGCTGCTGCTGCTGGTCCAGGTACCACACTTTAAGAGGCACTGTTTTCACAGGTCCCAATTTATTAGATAGCGATCTAGGTCTTTATGTTGTTCTGAGTTCCTCCGCCAGAGCCCAATCTGGGGCCCTGATGGAGCAAGGAGAGTTGATTATCCCACTGTCTCCAAACCAAAGTCAACTTGTGTTCATTTCTTGGTTCTGCCATCACAACCTCCTTTACCAAATACTAGCAGATATTCCCTCCCATGACGTTTTCTACTTTCAGCTAACAATAATAGAATAATAGGTCATTAGTTTCAAAATGTGGCCCACACTTTGGGATTCTTTCCCTCTTATCACTGTCTCCTATTTTTCACATAACCCATTTTTCTCTTTCATAACATCCTCGTAGTACCTTGGTTCTTTCCGGAGCTCATTTGCCACTCTATTTAATCAGATGTGATTGCCAGCCTATGTGACTATATAGCCTAATTAATAAATAGCCTATATTCATTAATTTGTTCATTCACTCCACAAACATTTGTTAAAACTCCACACGTAAACAATATGATAAAAATTCTGCACTCATGGACTTACATTACAGGTGGGGAGATGCTTCACACACACACATGCTTCACACCCACACCCACACCCACACTCACACACACGAGTATATAGGCTAGGAGAGTAGGATACAGACAGGGTGGGAGCTGAGACTGTTCTAACCATTATGAGTCAGGATATCAACAGCCTGTGGGTAAGGAGAAACTGAAGACTAACATTAGAACTCCCTGGGTATCTAGCCTTTGGAGTTGACTGTACAAAAATGCACAATGAATTGTATACAGTTCCTATTTCAGAATGTGAGTACATTGCACCTTAACCTTTTGTCTTTCTCATAAATGCTGAATTAAACAACCACTCTAGGTATTTAGATATAATAATTCTGAAAATATGCAATCTCTTCCTGCTCAACAAAGTCAAAATTCTGAGTGAAGAGAGAGCAAAATCAGGCCAGAAATGTATATTACAACATTATCTTACCAAAACAATGTTCTTAAAGCAGTGATGATTCTGATAAATCAGCAGACCAATTTCCAGAAAAATAATTAGTTCATAACACACACACACACACACACACACACATCTTTAAGAAATTTGAGGCAATAAAGAAGCAAAAATAAGCCTAAAGTTAGAGTTTTTCTATGTTTACAACACCTTCAAGAAAAGCATCAAGCTTATTATACTAGATGATTTGAAATACGTTTTAATCTTTATATCATTAGCTTCCAGGTAAATCTGAGGATATCTGAATTGAATGAAATTTATTAACCAGAGTTTCTTTCTAACAAGGAAAGTAAGTCTATGTTTATAATTTTGCTTTTACAGATATTAACATTTGCAACTATGTTACCTGAAATTAAAAAAAAAAAATCTCCCCAGCCACACATTTATTTTCGGTATTACAGAGCTAAAATGGCCTTGTAAAGAAAATCATCCTAGTTTTAAAAATATCCCCAAATAGGCCAGGCGCAGTGGCTCATGCCTGTAATCCCAGCACTTTGGCAGGCCGAGGCGGGTGTATCACAAGGTCAAGAGATGGAGACCATCCTGACCAACATGGTAAAACCCCATCTCTACTAAAAATACAACAATTAGCTGGGCATGGTGGTGCGTGCCTGGAGTCCCAGCTACTCAGGAGGCTGAGGCAGGAGAATCACTTGAACCCGGGAGGCAGAGGTTGCAGTGAGCTGAGAGTGCGCCATTGCACTCCAGCCTGGTGACAGAGCAAGACTCTGTCTCACACACACACAAAAAACAAAAACAAACAAAAAACCTTAAATAATTATTTATCAAAATAAAAAGTCCTTTGATTTACACTGTTTAATAGGAGTTTTCTCTTATTTTCTTATTTATAAAATTGCTTCATGCATGCCTCACCATCATATATGCTGATAGCATTACCTGTCTGCATCTACTGTCACATCGTGGACCCCTCTCTGGATGATGTCCCGGGAAGTTGCTGTGTCTGGTATTCGGTTCAGACTTCTAGTATATAGGTTAAGTCCTCCATCTGTCATGTACCTGAAAAGAAATGTCTAATTAATCCACAGAAAATTAAATCAACTCAACTGTACAATTTAACTTAATAAACAAATGGTGTCCACAATTTGCAATAATTACTAAAAAATATTCTATTATCTTGTTTTTTTCTGTATAAACATTCTACTCACCAGGGATAATTAAAATATTTTTTCAAGTTTACCAGGAAATCAATATTTCCTAGTATTTGTATCAATATTTCCTAGTAGTAGTTACTGCAACAAGTAACTAGCCTATCATAGAACCTATTTTTCTCCTTTGTTATTAATATTATGAATAGGCTTGCAGATAATATAACTCTTAAGAAATTAAAAGGAAGAAAATTTCATTTTTGAAATACTGTTTTTGAAGAGGTCATAGGAGTAATGGATCAAAACCTAAACTTCTACCATATCTGCCATCTTCCTAGAATTCTGTTTTTATGTTTAATATCTCTTATCAGCTGCTGTCACTGCACTGTCACAATTAGCTGTGTCCCCACCCAAATCTCACCCTGAATTGTAATAATCCCCATGTGTCAAGGGAGGGGCCAAATAGAGATAACTGAATAATGGGGGTGGTTTTCCCCATATTGTTCTCATGGTAGTAAGTCTCACGAGATCTGATGGTTTTATAAATGGGAGTTCCCTTGCACAAGCTCTCTTGCCTGCGGCGTGCCATGTAATATGTCCCTTGCTTTTCCACTATGATTGTGAGGCCTCCCCAGCCATGTGAAACTGTGAGTCAATTAAACCTCTTTCCTTTATAAATCACCCAGTCTCAAGCATGTCTTTATTAGCAGAGTGAGAACACACTAATATAGCCATCTTCCTAGAATTCTATGTTTTTATATTTAATATCTCATATCAGCTGCTGTCTGTCACAATTAGCTAATTTGTAATTGCATGCACACACAGAGAATCTAAAGTGATCCTCACCACTCCCTTAAAGAAACTCCAGTTCAGCATCTTCCTTTAACGTGGCATAGATAACATTAAAAAATGCCCCTTATATTAAATATGCTAGCTACAAAATCCAGGCTGATAACAAATGATGGCTGTGAACCTTGTTCAAATGATTGTTTGGAAAAAAATCAGGCACCTAGGAGAGAAACCCTTACATGTAGACATGCAGACAGTTTCCTAAGGTCAGTGTGTAAGGATGGTTGAGTGTAGACCAGAGCCAGACCGCTTAGGTTCAACTACAGTGCTGCTACTTACTAGCTGTGTGGGCTCAGGTAAGTCACTTAAACAAGCTATGTTTAAATTGCTTTATCTGTAAAATGGAGACAGCAACAATATGCTCACTTCTTGCAGTGATGGTGAGCTACCAATGAGTATATATATATATATAACATGCATACAGCATTGTCTAGCACATTGTAAGTAACATATAAATACTGACTATCTTTAAAAATACTAGCTATTTTATGCATTAGAATTTCTAGAGTCACTAAAATAGCTCATATCTTGAATATGAAATTAGAGGAAGTATTAAGATTAGGAATCTCTGGTGCAAAAGATGGATCTTTTTAACACAGCTCAAGTAACTGACCTTTCGCACAGTTATGCATACTTCAGTCATCACACAGTTTACTAAATGAGAATTGAGGGAGATCAAGGCAGAAGCAGGATTAAAGTATATCTGCCCCTCACTCCTGTGCCTTATTTTTAATTTTTACTCCACAGAATTCTTAGATTAGTTTGTGTTTGGTTATGCGACTTGAAGTAGAATTTTAGATTATATTCTTGGCCCAACTATTTATTACTGTGACACCTGAAGATAACTTCAATTTCCATAAAAATATGGAAGTTTTATCCCAATTTTCCAGGGTGTTTTTAACTTCATAAATAGAGACTTTCCAAAGAGGTTCATTATGAGTAAAAGGCCTTTCTCTGACTAATTCCTAATTACTGGCAGATTCATATCCCCCAGTATTTAAAGTAAATTCAAAAAGAGGAGAAAGAGATAAGCCTTCGCATGTTTCAATAAATTTTGAATTCTCAGAATGCTTATTAACTAACTTTCTGAGTTACACCTAGAGTACATGGAAAAAATGAAACTTTATTCCCATTTAAATGACTTCATGACATTCTTCGTGGTTACATGAGAAAATCTTAATTTAAACATCGTCATTCATTACTACCTTATTGAGCCTTTTGTTCCTTTAATCTTTAAAACATATTTTTAAACATTTTGAAAAGAGAGTTAACTTTATGATTCAACTTTTTCATGACTCGTAGCATAAATACTTTTTTTTGAGATAGAGTCTCGCTCTGTTACCCAGGCTGGGGTGCAGTGGTAAGATCTCGGCTCACTGCAACCGCCGCTTCCTGAGTTCAAGCAATTCTCCTGCCTCAGCCTCCCAAGTAGCTGGGATTACTGGTGTGCACCACCATGCCCAGCTAATTTTTGTGTTTTTAGTAGAGATGAAGTTTCACCATGTTGGCCAAGCTGGTCTCAAACTCCTGACTTCAGGTGATCCATCTGCCTCAGCCTCCCAAAGTGCTGGGATTACAGGCATGAGCCACCATACCCGGCCAGCATAAACACTTCTAAGCCCCCTTTTCTTAAAGAAACACCATCAAATTAAACTTTTCCTGGGATATCTCCAGCCCTCTTGTCTTTTCACGTTTTAATTCTAGGCTGAGATTTTGGGGCTGCCTCCTACGTAAGCCAACAAGGGCACGCTGCATAAGCTGATGAGCAATAAGTCCAGAACATCCTGGGTATCCTCGCACAATCACCCTTGAGCTGAGACCAGCCCCATCATCTGCTGATCAGATCTTAGCATCTTCCGCACAGGTAAGAGAACTGAGTCATGACTTAAATTTCGGTGTCCTGTACTCTAACACAGGAAAGAACAAATGTATGTGAGTAAACAGGGGAAGTTTCATGTAGGATTTGGGGTATTTTTACTTGTCAACATAAGACATGTAGATCATCGATGCATATTTAAATGGACTCATTTGTGAGACTATCCAAGACTTTTTTGAAAGATGTTAGGGAACAAAAATAGAGGAAACAAGAAGTCTGAATCATGTTTTAAATGAAGCAGAAACAAATGAGAAGGACAAAATCCATAACAGCATTTTTAAAAAACTTAGTGAGTTCAGCAGAGACTAGCCAGATGTCATCAAACCAGTTTCCCTCTCCTCCTGGGCACACAGCTGAACCACATAACCTAGTCTCTTTTACAGTCAGATGTGGTCATGCAGCTGTTCTAGACAAATGAATGTAGGCGGAACTCATATGCATGACTTCCAGGCCTGATACATACAAAATCTTCTCACATCCCGGTTCTTCCCCTCTTTTGCCATTTGCCTGTTGAATATCAATGCCTAGGGTAACACTGGAAATCTGGCTGGGTAACAACAGAATTACCATCCATCTTATTCTCTGAGTGACTACATGGAGTGCACTCCCCAAGTGAAGATCAGAAACACCAGTGAGGGTTTTATGTGAAGAACAAATTAGCTTCTTTGTGTTAAGTTACTGAGATTTTGAGATTTCTCTGTTTTAGAAATTAATGTTAACTAACATAGTTAACATATTATGCATGTATTCTTGCATATATTGCATGTATTCTTGCAAAATATAAAATGCTTCTGAGTACAATATGCCTGTAACATATATTATTATATGCAGAATTCAGTTGCTAAAAAACATTTAAAACAACTACTTATTTAAGAATACTTCTCTGTGTGTATATATATGTATATATACACATATGTGTGCACATTACAATTAATTTACTGAATAACTGGACGGCTACAAAAATATGAAAACACCATCATGTGAGTCACATGTGGGCACATACTATGTCTATATTATTCACTACTGAATGCACAGTGCCTGAAATGTTGCTTGACACATAGGATGAACTCGATAAATATTTTTAATAGACATATACATGTATACATACATATATATATAATTCAGTTTATGATCCCTGTTCTTTCCATATTCTTTTCCCAGGAGCCTTAATGCCTCCCACAATTCCCGCTCTGTTTTATTGAGATGAAATACAATAGATCTCTATCCTGGACAAACAATCTTCATATCCCACCGTCTCCAGCTCTACATCTCTAACTCTAATTTCATCATCTCTCTCTCTACTTTCTCATTAAAAAGTCCTTTCTCTCTCGCTCTCTCTCTTTCTCTCTCTGCCGATTTTCTCTAATGGTATAATTTTCCATCTCCTGTGCTTATGATGTAGGTATCTTAATTCTTGTCTGCCTTATGCTCTCGTGGGTAGTCCATCTCTGGTTCTATAAACTTTTCCTTTGCAGTGCTTCCCCTATTAATTATTTTCCTAATTTTATCCCTACAAATGCCACTACCATATTTCTAATCTTATGAGCTTGAGCGAGAGCTCTTGCACCAGTTCCTGAAATTGAACCCCCGAGCTTCTCCCCTGAATTCGCTTTGCATATTTCCCATAAAGTGGTCTTCAAAAGCCATCACCATCCTCATGCCATGTTCTATGACTATTTAGTAATCTCTAAGATAGAGTATTTTACATAGCTTATAATGTAGTTTAAACTTCTTAGCATAATGATGTTAAGGTCTGTCAAAATAGTGCCTATCTCTAAAACATTATCTTTAAATATTCATGTTCCATGACTCTCAGTTAAGAGAAAAATCATCAATATCATCTAATCCACTGTCCCTTTGATTCTGAAAATTACATTTTATGCAAGTTTACTGAATAATTTATACCTTCTATGTTTGCACTTTTCTTATATATGTATTTTAAATATATTTCCTTTGTCTATAGCTTTTAAATCAGAAAAAAGACCTAAAATGTTTCTTTTTCTTATTCACTCCTTTCTATTTCATGTGATGGTTTAGTACTTTCTCCTCATTCTGAACTCTTAGCTCAATTTTCATCCCTATAAGCCTTTTGAAATTCCCAACATATTGCATTGTAGATGTCCCTTGATTTCTTATTCAAACTGCTCCCAAGATATGCTGTCACTCTCCAGATAAACATTCTACATGAGTGTGAGTATATATAGTCCATCATCATTATTCACAAATTCTATATTCGTGAAGTTGCCTACTTGCTAAAATTTATATGTAGCCACAAAATCTAAACTCATAGCACTTTCACAGTCATTCATGGATATGAACAGAACAGTGAAAAAAAATGAGTCTCAGACGTTTCCAGTTAAGGCTAAATAAAGTGATACTCTGCCTTCTTCTATCAGCTCTAATATCACAACAAATGTTCTTCTATGACCTATTTAGTGCCACGTTTCCCACATTTTTGGGGTTTTTATGCTGAGAATTGTGCTGTTTAAATAAGGTGTCGTTAAAGAGAGACACACGTAAAGCAAGTTTATGTATTGATCAGTTGACAAAAATATTGTGGCGAAATGCTCACAGGAACCAAAACCTGTATCTCTACTAGGGGCAATAGTTCAGTATTCACTAATGCAGTGTTTGTGGTGACTTCATAGAAGAGAAGTACCATGAATAATGACATTGAGTGCACATAGTTATATATACACACATACACATACATATACATATATACATACACACACGTATACATACACACATACATACATATTTATATAATATATATATATTTTTTAGATGGAGTCTCACTCTGCAACCCAGGCTGGAGTGGTACAGTAGTGCAGTCTCAGCTCACTGCAACTTCTGCCTCCCAGTTTCAGGTGGTTCTCTTGCCTCAGCCTCCCAAGTAGCTGGGAAGACAGGCACACGCCACCATGCCTGACTAACTTTTTTAGTAGAGATGGGTTTTTGCCATGTTGGACAGGCTGGTCTTGAACTCCTGACCTCAGGTGATCCATCTGCCTTGGCTTCCCAAAGTGCTGGGATTACAGGCATGAGCCACCGTGCCCAGCCTTTGTATATATATCTTTATATATACTATATAGGTATATTTATGTATATAATTAGCCATACAAATATATTTGAATAGTGAATATAAAATTGAATTCACACATATGTCCATATTTAAGGAGATTAAGAAAAAAAAGAGAAGAGGGGATAGAGTAGAAAGAATGGAGAAGAAAGAAGAGAGAGATGGGAGAAAGAGTGTGCCTTAGACACTCTTGCTTTGCCATTATGTTTTCTGAACTGGGCATTGCCTCCTAGGCCATGTTAAATACATACAAAAATGATAATTATAACTAACAACAATCAAAAATTGGTACAGTTATTAATGATAGTAAATGTAATAGTGATGATAAAGAGGAAGATGATAAATTTATTGAGTCCTTATATCATGCCAAGCACTGTGCAAACTAAAATTTGTGGATGATCCTAACAACTTCATGAAGATGGTACAATTTTATCCTTATTCTAGATGACAAAAACTAATTTGGATACGTTAGGTACCCAAGGGGTCCACAGATAGTGAATGAGAGAGATTCAAACTAGGCACTCTGAATCCAGTGGCAACTGAACAACAACCTATCTTAATTAATCATAATTAGTCTCTATAATTCTAAATTTTTAGGAAGTCAGGTAGGGTGGATACCAGGAATGGACTAGCAGGTATCAGGATATCAGAGCAAAGCTATATCTAATCAAAAGCTATTTTGTACTCTTTTTTAGGTCGTGTCACCATTCAAACATAAGCTTTTCATGAATGAAGGCAGGAAGGGTCATTTATATAGAAGAATTATTTTCTACATGGGTCCTCTCAGATGCATAAAGACAAAGAGTAGGTCAAAATCCAGACTCACACAAAGTTTATAGACAAGGTTAATTGGGAAGCTTTTCCACATATTACTGAGCCTGTGTTTGAAGTCAGACATAGCTGAGTTCTAATGCAGGTCTACGGTTTCCCTAGCGTTAGGTCCCAGCTGGGGCCAATTAGACTCAGTTTCCTTATCCATAGTACATGTATAAAAACATCTACCTCATAAGCATTGCTGGTGGTGGGAAGGAAAAGTAAAATAATATCTTGAAAGCACTTAACAAGAGCATCGTACGTAACAGGAAATGCTAAAAATGCCAATTACAATTATTAATAGAATATCCTATTGCCTCCCTTTGGGCCTATTCTGTGATTATGCCAAATATCCCAAATTGTTAACATACTCTAAGAGTTTTACAATCACAACACGTTTTGGAATGTAATAGGACACAGAAGAAAAACAGGGTCTGAGATGTATTGAAATCTGATATCATCAAAAGAAAATGAACAGAGTGAAACTTTCAACTCCAAAGTGATTTTTCCCTCAAGTTAAATTGGGGATGCATAATTGAAGACAGTAAGAAAATATTTGTTTCTCAAAGCAGTTACAGGCAGCTTCTAACAAGCTAAAAAAGAAAAAAAATCAAGCAAATCAGCAAAACTCCTCCTGTCTCCTTCCCACGTCCTTCACTACAAAATCTGTTACTTAAGAAGCATGTGAAAATCACTCTGAAAAACAGAAGCCACATGTGTTTCTCTCAGCAACAGAAAAACTTAGTGGCTTATAATGAATTTATAGAAATCTTGGATTCTTTACTCTCCATGAATGAGCAGAGGAAGGGCCCTTCAACATTCTGAATAACCTCAGATGTCTCATATTTTCTCATGACTTTCTGGGCAAACTTACACATTTGTTTATAGTGAACGCATTCTAGTAGACCACCTCCCCTCTTCACACAATGCTGATGGAGAACAGGGCCACTTACCCACTGTTGATGTCATCAGTCCTGAGACTTTTCCCAAGGATATCACCATCACTCATATATCCACCCACATCGACTTCAGAAGACATGTCCAGGTCACTGCTTGCTTTCTCACTCATGTCAATCTGTGACATGTTTCCCAGCCTAGAGACAGCAGCTCGACGGAGAGGCGTGGTATACATGAACCTCGAGGGGTCTGTGTGGATGAATCGACTAGTACCACTGCGAGGATAGCCAGCACCCAAGGAGGGAGCATCTCCCGCCTGAAGTCGCGGACATGCCTGGCCCAACCTCCAGGTCATGGGGGTGGGTCGACTTGTCAAGTTGGGTATGGTCCTTCCATTCACTTCTGTTGTCACAGTGCTATCAAATGTTGTCTCCAGGGTGCTGTCAAATAAAATGGAGAAATAACTATACTCTGGTTCACTTAGGGCCATAACCTGGAATGCATGAAGATAGAAAAGGCTAGAGTTGAGGGTCTTCTCTTATAAACACATCATCTTCCTGAAAGTTAAACTCTATGTTCATTTTGAGGTCAAACTGTGGAAAGGGGCATACATTTTATAGCTTTTTGTTTGTTTTCAAAAGAAAGGCCATCAGTACACTTTGGGTAAAACAACATATTGTTTTACATTTTCAACAAATCCTTAACTCACTGTAACCTTCCCAGACCTATTCTGAAAGTTAACTACAATTATGTTTGAATGTCTCCCTACCACCCTGCCCAGATGCATTTCAAGTGCAACTTGTGCCACTGTTTTCTAGGACAGGTATTACAAATCCACTTAACAGTGATGGTGGTAGTTGCAGTACCGGAAATTATACTGAAAAAGACATAGATAGCAGATAGAGATAGAGATAAAAGATAAATAGGTATATACTGTGAATTCTCAGTTTAAGGATAATTACCAATCAATTTGATATAAAACAAGGGAGAAAATAATAAGGGGAAACTGAAATCCCATCTCTGTCATTATAAGAAAAGGTAAATGTTTGTAATTATTTTTTCTTTATTGGCTCAAATATATGCAAAATTGAAAAAAACCTGTGGCTTATCTGAGTCCCACGAAGACTGGACATAGTCTCTTCTAAATTCTGCCTCAAATCTGCTATGTTTTTAACTGTTCTCATTCTTCTTGTTTCAGGGTCTTCACCTAGGAAAGCAACATGATAAATTTGATATTCATGACATTTACTATCCTCAAAATAATTGTATACCTAGATAAGTAAGTCACCTCTTCTTAAAAGTAAAAGGATATGTAATACATTTGAAATAACTATTATTATCTACAAATTATAATTCTTTCTACAAATAAAATGTGAATAGAGACAAACATAGTATCACAAGTAATAATTTTAAGTGGTGATAACACTATAATATTTTGTAGGTTTGACCTTAAAATAAAAAAAAAATCACTTGGAAATGTGCTGTTTACTAATCCATGTTGCTGGGATTAATTAAAAATCTATGATTATGACCTGAGAAACATGGCTGAATAGGAACAGCTCCAGTCTGCAGCTCCCAGTGAGATCAACACAGAAGGCAGGTGATTTCTGCATTTCCAACTGAGATACCAGGCTCATCTCATAGGGACTGATTAGACAGTGGGTGCAGCCCATAGAGGGTGAGCAGAAGCAGGGTGGGGTGTTGCCTCACCTGGGAAGTGCAAAGTGTTGGGGAACTCCCTCCCCTAGCCAAGGGAAGTTGTGAGGGACTGTGCCTTGAGGGATGGAGCTATCCAGCCCAGATACTATGCTTTTCCCACGGTCCTCACAACCTGCACACCAGGAGATTCCATTGGTTGTCTACACCACCAAGGGCCTGAGTTTCAAGCACAAAACTGGGCAGCCATTTGGGCAGACAGCAAGCTAGCTGCAGAAGTTTTCTTTCATACCCCAGTAGCACCTGGAATGCCAGCGAGACAGAACCATCCACTCCCCTGGAAAGGGGGCTGAAGCCAGGGAGCTAAGTGGTCTAGCTCAGTGGATCCCACCCCCAGGGAGCCCAGCAAGCTAAGATTCACTGGCTTGAAATTCTCATTGCCAGCACAGGAGTCTGAAGGACACCTGGGACCCTGGAGCTTGGTGGGGGGAGGGGCAACTGTCATAACTGAGGCTTGAGTAGGTACTTTTCCCCTCACAATGTAAACAAACCCGCTGGGAATTTTGGACTGGGCAGAGCCCCCTGCAGCTTGGCAAAGCTGCTGTAGCCAGACTCCCTCTCTAGATTCCTCCTCTCTGGGCGGGGAATATCTGAAAGAAAGGTAGCAGCCCCAGTCAGGGGCTTACAGATAAAACTCTCATCTCCCTGGGACAGAGCACCTGGGGGAAGGGGTGGCTGTGGGTGTAGGTTCAGTAGACTAAAACGTTCTTGCCTGCCAGCTCTGAAGAGAGCAGCGGATCTCCCAGCACAGTGTTCTAGCTCTGCTAAGGGACAGACAGCCTCCTCAAGTGGGTCCCTGACCCCCATGCCTCCTGACGAGGAAACACCTCCCAGGAGGTGTTGACAGACTCCTCATACAGGAGAGCTCTAGCAGGCATCTGGCAAGTGCCCCTCTGAGATAAAGCTTCCAGAGGAAGGAAGAGGCAGCAATCTTTGCTGTTCTGCAGCCTCTGCTGGTGACACCCAGGCAAACAGGATCTGGAGTGGACCTCCAGCAAACTCCAGAAGACCTGCAGCAGAGGGGCCTGACTGTTAGAAGGAAAACTAACAAACAGAAAGGAATAGCATCAATGTCCACAAAAATACATCCACACAAAAACCCCATTTGAAGGTCACAAACATCAGAGGCCAAAGGTAGATAAGTCCAGAAAGATGAGAAAAAAACAGTGCAAAAAGGCTGAAAATTCCAAAAACCAGAATGCCTCTTCTCCTCCAAAGGATCACAACTCTTCACCAGCAAGGGAACAGAACTGGACAGAGTATGAGTCTGACGAATTTACAGAAGTACGCTTTAGAAGATGGGTAATAACAAACTCCTCCAAGCTAAAGGAGAATGTTCTAACCCAATGAAAGGAAGCTAAGAACCTTGAAAAAGGTTAGAGGAATTACTAACTAGAATAACCAGTTTAGTAGAGAAGAACACAAATGACCTGATGGAGCTGAAAAACATAGCACGAAATCTTCGTGAAGCATACATAAGTAGAAATAGCCGAATAGATCGAGGGGAAGAAAGAGTATCCGAGATTGAAGATGAACTTACTGAAATAAAGCATGAAGACAAGATTAGCGAAAAAAGAATGAAAAGGAACAAACAAAGCCTCCAAGAAAAATGGGACTATGTGGAAAGACCAAACCTAGGTTTGATTGGTATACCTGAAAGTGACAGAAAGAATGGAACCAAGTTGGAAAACACTCTTTAGGATATTATCCAGGATAACTTGCCCAGCCTAGCAAGACAGGCCAACATTCAAATTCAGGAAATACAGGGAACAACACAAAGATACTCTTTGAGAACAGCACAAGACACGTAATTGTCAGATTCACCAAAGTTGAAATGCAGGAAAAAATGTTAAGGGCAGCCAGAGAGAAAGGTTGATTACCCACAAAGGGAAGCCCATCAGACTAACAGTGGATCTCTCTGCAGAAACCCTACAAGCCAGAGGGAGTGGGGGCCAACATCCAACATTCATTTTTTTTTTTTTTTTTTTTTTTTATGAGATGGAGTCTCGCTCTGTCACCTAGGCTGGAGTGCAGTGGCACAATCTTGGCTCACTGCAAGCTCTGCCTCCCGGGTTCACACCATTCTCCTGCCTCAGCCTCCTGAGTAGCTGGGACTACAGGCGCCCGTCGCCAGGCCCGGCTAATTTTTTGTATTTTTAGTGGAGATGGGGTTTCACCATGTCAGCCAGGATGGTCTCGATCTCCTGACCTCATGATCCACCTGCCTTGGCCTCTCAAAGTGCTGGGATTACAAGCGTGAGCCACCACACCCGGCCTCAACATTCTTAAAGAAGAGAATTTTCAACCCAGAATTTCATATCCAGCCAAACTAAGCTTCATAAGCTTCACGTGCAAATACTCACATAGGCTCAAACTAAAGGGATGGAGGAATATTTACCAAGCAAATGGAAAGCAAATAAAAGCAGGGGTTACACTTCTAGACTGATAAAACAGACGTTAAACCAACAAATATAAAACAAGACAAAGAAGGGCATTGCATAATGGTAAAGGGATCAATGCAACAAGAAAACCTAACTATCCTAAATATATATGCACCCAAAACAGAAGCACCCAGATTCATAAAGCAAGTTCTTAGAGACCTACAAAGAGATTTGGACTCCCACACAATAATAGTGGGAGACTTTAACACCCCACTGTCAGTATGAGACAGAAAATTAACAAAGATATTCAGGACTTGAACTCAGCTCTGGACCAAGCGGACTTAACAGACATCTACAGAACTCTCCACCTCAAATAAACAGAATATACATTCTTCTCAGCACCACATCGCACTTATTCTAAAACTGATCACATAATTGGAAGTAAAACACTCCTCAGCAACTGCAAAAGAATGGAAATCCTAACAAATAGTCTCTCAGACTACAGTGCAATCAAATTAGAACTCAGCGTTAAGAAACTGACTTAAAACTGCACAACTACATAGAAACTGAACAACCTGCTCCTGAATGACCACTGGGTAAATAAGGAAATTAAGGCAGAATTCAATAAGTTATTTGAAACCAATGAGAATAAAGAAACTACATACCAGAATGTCTGGGACACAGCTAAAGTTGTGTTTAGAGGGAAATTTATAGCACTAAATGCCCACAGGAGAAAGCAGGAAATATCTAAAGATCAACACTCTAACATCACAATTAAAAGAACTAGAGAAGCAAGAGCAAACAAATTCAAAAGCTAGCAGAAGGCAAGAAATAACTAAGATCAGAGCAGAACTGAAGGAGACAGAGACACAAAAACCCTTCAAAAAATCAATAAATCCAGAGCTGGTTTTTGAAAAGACTAACAAAATAGATAGACAGCTAGCCAGACTAATAAAGAAAAAAATAGAGAAGAATCAAATAGATGTAATAAAAAATGATAAAGGGATATCACCACTGATCCCACAGAAATACAAACTACCATCAAAAAATACTATAAACACTACTATGCAAATAAACTAGAAAATCTAGAAGAAATGGATAAATTCCTGGACACATACACCCTCCCAAGACTAAACCAGGAAGAAGCCAAATCCCTGAATAGACCAATAAGAAGTTCTGAAATTGATGCAGTAATTAATAGCCTACCAACCAAAAAAAACCCCAGGACCAGACGGATTCACAGTCGAATTTTAACAGAGCTACAAAGAGGAGCTGGTACCATTCCTTCTGAAACTATTCCAATCAATAGAAAAAGAGGGACACCTCCCTAACTTATTTTATAAGGCCAGCATCATCCTGATTCCAAAACCTGGCAGAGACACAACAGAAAAAGAAAATTTCAGGCCAATACCCCCGATGAACGTCGATGCAAAAATCCACAATCACACACTGGCAAACTGAATCCAGCAGCACATCAAAAAGTTTATCCACTGGCCAGGTGCAGTGGCTCACGCCTGTAATCCCAGCACTTTGGGAGGTTGAGGTGGGCGAATCACAAGGTCAGGACTCAAGACAATCCTGGACAACATGGTGAAACCCCATCTCTACTAAAAATACAAAATTAGCCAGGTATGGGGGCACACACCTGCAGTCCCAGCTACTCGGGAGTCTGAGGCAGGAGAATCGCTTGTACCTAGGAGGCGGAGGTTGCAGTGAGCCGAGATCGTGCCACTGCACTCCAGCCGGTGTGATGGAGGAACACTCCGCCTCAAAAAAAAAAAAAAAAAAAAAGCTTATCCACCACGATCAAGTTGGGTTCATCACTGGGATGCAAGGCTGGTTCGACATATGCAAATCAATAAACATAATCCATCACATAAACAGAACCAATTGCAAAAACCACATGATTATCTCAATAGATGCAGAAAAGGCCTTTGATAAAATTCAACACCCCTTCATGCTAAGAACTCTCAATTACTAGATATTGATGGAATATATCTCAAAATAATAAGGGCTATTTATGACAGACACACAGCCAATATCATACTGAACGGGCAAAAGCTGGAAGCATTCCCTTTGAAAACCTGCACAAGACAAGGATGCCCTCCCTCACCACTCCTATTCAACATAGTATTGGAAGTTCTGGCAAGGGTAATCAGGCAAGAGAAAGAAATAAAGGGTATTCAGATAGGAAGAGAGGAAGTCAAATTGTCTGTTTGCAGATGACATGATTTTATATTTAGAAAACTCCATCTTCTCAGCCAAAAACTTCTTAAGCTGATAAGCGAATTTAGCAAAGTCTCAGGATACAAAATCAACATGAGAAAATCACAAGCATTCCTATACACCAATAACAGACAAACAGAGAGCCAAATCATGAATAAACTCCCATTCACAATTGCTACAAATAGAATAAAATACTTAGGAATGCAACTGAAAGGTATGTAAAGGACCTCTTCAAAAAGAACTACAAACCACTGCTGAAGGAAATAAGAGAGGACACAAAGAAATGAAAAAACATTCCATGCTCATGGATAGGAAGAATCAATATCATGAAAATGGTCATACTGTCCAAAGTAATTTAGAGATTCAATGCTATCCCCATAAAGCTACCACTGACTTTATTCATAGAGTTAGAAACAAACTACTTTAAATTTCATATGGAACCAAAAAAGAGCCCCTATAGCCAAGATAATCCTAAAGAAAAAGAACAAAGCTGGAAGCGTCATGCTGCCTGACTTCAAAGTATACTCCAGGGCCACAGTTACCAAAACAGCATGGTACTGGTACCAAAACAGATGTATAAACCAATGAAACAGAATAGAGCCCTCAGAAACAATGCCACACATCTACATCCATCTATCTTTGACAAACCTGACACACACAAGCAATGGGGAAAGGATTCCCTACTTAATAAATGGTGCTGGGAAAACTGGCTAGCCATATGCAGATAACTGAAACTGGATCTCTTCCTTACACTTTATACAAAAATTAACTCAAGATGGATTAAAGACTTAAACCTAAGACCTAAAACCATAAAAACCCTAGAAGAAAACCTAGGCAATACCATTCAGGACATAGGCATGGGCAAAGACTTCATGACTAAAACACCAAAAGCAATGGCAACAAAAGCCAAAATTGACAAATGGGATCTAATTAAACTAAGGAAATTCTGCACATCAAAAGAAACGATCATCAGAGTGAACAGGCAACCTACAGAATGGGAGACAATTTTTGCAATCTATCCATCTGACAAAGGGCTAATATTCAGAATCTACAAGGAACTTAAACAAATTTACAAGAAAAAAACAACCCCATCAAAAAGTGGGTGAAGTATATGAACAGAGACCTCTGAAAAGAAGACATTTATGCAGCCAACAAACATATGAAAGAAAGCTCATCATCCACTGGTCATTAGAGAAATGCAAATCAAAACCACAATGAGATACCATCTCACGCCGGTTAGAATGGCGATCATTAAAAAGTCAAGAAACAACAGATGCTAGAGAGGATGTGGAGAAATAGGAATGCCTTTACACTGTTGGTGGGAGTATATATTAGTTCAACCACTGTGGAAGACAGTGTGCGATTCCTCAAGGATCTAGAACCAGAAATACCATTTGATCTAGCAATCCCATTAATGAGTATATAACCAAAGGATTATAAATCATTCTATTATAAAGACACATGCACACGTATGTTTATTGCAGCACTGTTCACAATAGCAAAGACTTGAAACAAACCCAAATGCCCATCAATGATAGACTGCATAAAGAAAATGTGGCACATATACACCATGGAATACTATGCAGCCATAAAAATGGATGAGTTCATGTCCTTCGCAGGGACGTGGATGAAACTAGAAACCATTCTCTGCAAACTAACACAGGAGCAGAAAACTGAACACCACACGTTCTCACTCACGAGTGGGAGTTGAACAATGAGAACACATGGACACAGGGAGGGGAACATCACACACCGGGGCCTGTTGGTGGGTGGGGGGGGTCAAGGGGAGGGATAGCATTAGGAGAAATACCTAATGTAGATGACGGGTTGATGGGTGCAGCAAACCACCATGGCATGTATATATCTATGTAAAAAACCTGCACATTCTGCACATGTATCCCAGAACTTAAAGTAAAATAAAAAAAATCTATGATCATTAGGATCCTAATTATTTCAAGGTGTTCTAGGTGTACTCAGAATACTTGAGGTAAATTTGCCTTATGTAAAAAGTACATATTTGGAATCTGGGGAATAAATTAGAGGCCTTTTATTTTTTTATTTTATTTTTATTTTTAGACAGAGTCTCACTCTTTTGCACAGGCTGGAGTGCAGTGGCGTCATCTTGGATCACTGCAACCTCCACCTCTGGAATTCAAGCGATTCCCCTGCTTCAGCCTCTCAAGTAGCTGATATCAGGCCCTTGCCACCATGCCCGGCTAATTTTTGTATTGAGTAGAGATGGGGTTTCACCATGTTGGTCGTAATGCTCTCAAACTGCTGACCTCAAATGATCCACCCGCCTTGGCCTCCCAAAGTGCTGGGATTTCAGGCGTGAGCCACTATGCCCGGCTGAGGTCTTTTCTTATGGAAGCAATAGCTTTTGAAGTCTTTTATTAGACTCATGGACAAAGACTGACAATATTGAATGGTTTTATTTTTAATTACTTCTCCAGTTTCTACAGTTCTATCAATGATACTAGAGTTCAAGTAAATTCCTAGGCATCTAAACTCAAAATGTTTGTATCTAATGAGCATGAAACAAATAGCTCTGCAAGTATGACTAACGCTGGCCTGATACAATCACCACCTATCAACTGCGGGCAGAAGTGTCCTTAAGCCATTTTGTTTATAGTCATACAATACTTCCCCAAGCTAGTCACCTTCTAAAGCCAGTGAGTCTAGATAATAGGAAGAACATGAAAAGAGAGTAGTGGAAGCACAGTTTTTATTGTGTTCAATTTGGACTGAAGAGGATGTCTAGTGATGGGCACTTTCAATAAAAGTGAAAACAGTAAGGAAGGAGGGAATTGGAATGGATAGATTAAGAGAGGGACAGGGAAGGAGAGGAGACAGAGAAAAAGGAAGTAGATGGGATGGCTGGGAAGGGAATGGAATGGAAAGAGGATGGAAGAAAAAGAAAGGGAACAAAATGAAAAGCAAAAAATAGTATGTATTAAATTACACTATGAAAATTGTCACATAGAGGAGTCAAGATGTGCATCTATAATCTGTTTTAGGAATATAGCTAACTATTTAACCTGTTAATTTACTTCCTTAATACTCAGGTCAGATTTTTAAAAATCTATAACAAATGTGCCCCTTTAACACTTATCATCACAATCATGCAGTTGGTGGGGATTTCAGAGATCGTCTTGCCTTAGCTCTTGGCCACAGCATTCATCTGTCCCACATGGGACAAGGCCATCTGCCTATGCCTGAAAACACCAACATTGGAAAGGCCTCCACCTCACCAGTAAGAGATGGCTCCTTCTAGTAGCAGGTCAAAATATAAAACATTTATGGGGGATAAGCAAAAATTTGTCTCCCTTAAACTTTCACCCCGTGGTTCCAGTGGATCTGAAACCAAATGAACAAATTTACACTGTCTTTACCAAGGCAGCCACTCAAATATTGCAAGACAACCGCTAATTCCTTTACTATATTTTTCAGGCAAACATTACTACTTTGTTCATTATTCCTCACCTTGGGTGGTTGACAAAACAGCCACCATTGTGCTGCCAGCCTGTAAATTTCTTCCCTTGAATTTACAAATCATTTGAACAATTAAAGTATACTTAATAATAACATCATTATTTCAAACATAAAGTACTAAGAAACTTTCCTGAGGTAAATATTTTTAAAGAATAATAAAACACATGTTGGGATTTCATGCACATGACAAACTTTCTCTACACTAATTAAATTCAAACAATCACTAATCCTATAGATTAACGTTATTCTTTTAGAACTCAGAACTGTTAATAACCCTTGAGACTGATCACATTCTTCCTGGAAATTCTTCCCATACTTCTCCTCATACATATAACACAGGGTATTTCAGAGATGGCTATAAAGAAGTCTACCTTTCACTTCCAAATAATCTGAGAGAACTATGAAGAAAAAGAAGTTTTGTAGAGAAAATCTTACAGACTGGAAATAAAATTATTATAGTCAAGGAAGAGACATACAAAGAAGAAACTTATTCAAACTGGGTCAAAATAAGTAGTGAAGGGGACAAAATTGGAGAAGCACTAAACTTAAGATTCAATACGAAAGATTTCATACAGTTATTGGCATCTTAGATTGCAGGTGAAAGATAAAAAGTCATGAAAGAAGGAGTATGTTGAGATGACCTTTTTTTTTATTTTGGTGGGGGGAGGTACAAGTAATTGACCTCACACAGATTCCTAGAACACATCATTACATGTTCCTATCCCTTTCCTCCTTCCCCCAGGAAAACTTTTCAGTTGTAATCCAGCTGCATCTCAATCACTTGCTAACTGGAATATTAAAATTAATATCTCAATTATGTTCCATCTTTTTATATTAATTTTAAGAACGTTGTATTTTCAGACATGCTGTTTCACTAAATATATTTTCACATCTACTTCATTTCCTTTTCAATTTCTTTTTTCCAATCCAACAGGTATCTTAGATCCTTGGATTCTTCTAACTGAATTCATTGTTTATCTGGTTTCTCTCATGTGTTAGAACCAAAGCCTCCCTCATTCCTTAGGTTTTTTTCATCATGACATTCACTTACGACACTGCCCTCCTCATGACAGACAAATGGACCTGAAATTCCCAACACTTATTGAGCAAAACATAACTGCTGCCTTGTTCATGTCATGAAAGATAATAACCAAAGCAAAATTTATTGCAGTAAATGTTTTCAATGACCTACAAAAGGCAAGATAAAACTAAATGTACTTACAAACTCCCTAAGGACTGATGGCATAGTCTTAAATATCCTATAAATTTGTGTCTGAGTGAGGTCCAGAGGCTTTGGGGGAAAAACACAATTGCAAAGCCCAAATATAAAAGCAAAAATAAAATTAAATGTTTAGCAACAATAAAAGTTACCAGAAAAATGCACATGAGAAATGCATTTAATCATAGTAATGTTGTGTCTCCTCCTACTTGCATAGTCTTGAAGTCAACCATTATTCCTGAAAGAGGCTTCCTATATGTCAAACACAATGGAACGGCTTCCACACATTTTCCAGAACGGTATATTCTGAAATCTACTTGAGTTTTTAACATTGGTGCAAAGTGCTTTCTCACTGCTCATAAGGTGTTCTTTAGTAGAGAAAAAAAATAACAGCGTCAATTTGATACTCCTACGTTACTATCTGGTGGCAGACAGACCATTTAATCTGTGATGTTGCTCTTAATTTTTAGGCTTTAATTATACACACACATTGCAATTAACACTGCCAGCATTGCCATCTTTTAATAGGAAATCAAATCTATATGAATAAACCTTATTCTCAGAGAATTATGCCCTCTACCCCATCCATATTACAAATGTTATATAGAGTACAGCTTCCTGATTTATTGTGTGAAATAACTCTAGTTTTGTGGGTGGCCCTACTAGTGATTTGGATGAACATTTTTAAACTCCTCTGGTTAATCTTGACACTTTGGAGAAAAATAGCAAAATATGGCCAAAAGCTTTATAGTTACTTTTAAAATGTGCTCCTCTATGGTTATAGGATAAACCTTAATCTGTCTGATTTAGGGGCATATCTAAGAGTAAAGAATTAACCTCAAGGAACCCCACCTAAAAACTAACTTGGAAGAGGCCATTTTGAGTCGTAAGCAGAACCTACTGAAGCACGTGTTAGAAATTCTGGAATTCCTGTGTGCTGTGGGCGTAGATATATTCAACAACTTAACATGGATCATTATTTAGGGAATTGCATCAGAATGCTTCATTATCTGGAGATATGATTATTCATATCACAGCTATTTGAATAAACTTCCCCTTACTTTTTCACTTGCATTTTTGAATACTGGCATAAGTAAGAAAAAATACTTAAACAGAATAATCACATAAATACAATAAGCAGATGCTCTTGAAAAACCAAGGCATACCAGCTTCTTTTGAGAGGTTACCTTCTGACAAAAATGCTTCAAGTTATTTATGCACAAAAAGGCACATGTCATATATACACCCACCCACAGCATGCTATAATTTAACTGAGTAAGCATCAAATGCTGTCAGGGGACTGCACTCAGTTCATATCTTTGTAAATACTTAAGAGATACTGAGAACAAGATAAATAATACCACTTCAAAAGCAAAAGAGGAATATTATCTGATTCTACAGTTCCAGAGGATCCAAAAAAGAAAAAGCTTCATAAAGATTAAGACTTTCTCTCGCCTTTGTGCTGCACATAGCCCTTTATGAGAAGCAGTTCATCACAGAAATCATACAATGGTGCAAAACTAAATCTTCAGTGATGGAGCACCTGGTGTATTCAGATTCAGAAATCGCTATTCTGACAACTGTGGAAACATTACTCTTTTAAAACCAAACTGACATGAAAAATTGAACAATATTTGCCTCTGCTGTCTCTATAAGCTTTCTTCTTCTAAAACTGGTTCACTAAAAGAATCCAGAAAACCTCATAAAACATCTTGTAACAGGAGGGTCTACATTAAGAGTAAAAACAAGCCTGCATTTAGCATTAGTTTCATGAATCAGAAACAAAGAGATCATTGCCCAGGTTTAATTCCTTTCAATTTCAGGAGCCCAATATGAAGTCTTTTGTGGAAATACACATTGACATAAAATATGATACGGCCAGTAATTTAATACTTATGGAAGAAGGGACTGTATGATGTAAATATATTTTGGTACAACACTGAATTCAGAAATAATAATTAAAATGTTCACATGTTAGCTGTTTAGGTAGGTGGCACAGTTGACATTTAAAGTTTAGTCACAAACTATAGAATCACTTGACCTCTTCTTAGTTAAAGATTATGCCAGAAGTTACTACTGAAACTCATGTTATCAAAAAGGCCTAGTT
Source organism: Nomascus leucogenys (assembly GCF_006542625.1). Lineage (NCBI taxonomy): Eukaryota > Metazoa > Chordata > Mammalia > Primates > Hylobatidae > Nomascus > Nomascus leucogenys. The sequence goes on from NC_044390.1 coordinate 27,298,028, forward strand.
TCTAAAGTATGAAAACAGTTCATAGTCATCTACATAGTAGCTTAAATACTTATAATATGCACATGCAGAACTAGTTTTAGTCAAACACTGAAACAAAAGAGAAAAGAAAAAAGGTATTTTTGCATTTCTGAAACTGTTACTGCAATAAACAGGGCTTGTCACTGAGGTATAGAAGAAGCCTTCTATTCAGGTAGCAGGAAGGCAGCAGAAGAAACTTAACTCTACAGAAAATTTACCCAGGAGGCCATTCATTATTCATCCCTTATCTGTGATGAGGTCACCTTGAGGGAAGTTGAACAAATAGGCCCCTTTAATGAGTAGGTGAAAAACATGTTTGGAGTTTTAAAATGTTAACCTATTTATGGATGTCTAAAAGGTACTGGACACTAGGCGAGGCTAATAATGCCCATGGCAGATTTCTGGAATTTACTTTCTCCAAATGAACCTTACCAGTGGTGCTCATAGCTCAGTTTTACCAAAAAATTTTAAAAAAATCATTTCGAGAAACAGGAATTTAAAATGTAACCATATATTTTTAAAAATCAGTCTAAAAACATGAAAGCTATTTGGCAAATGCAAATAATTTCATAAGAGACTATGAAATTTCTTAAAATCCCATACATGTTTTTAGGAACAAATTGGACTTACCTAATAAGTCAGTGTAAAGTGCCTGTTCCAGATCACCCAGCATGGTAAGGATCACCTCCTCATCCAGATGAGCTGTCCCTTCCCGCAAACAGCTTTCTCCCTCCTCTTCAGCCCAGCTTCTGCTGATGCTGCTTGGCTTGGAGGACACGTTTTCATCTTCAGACCTACTATCTTCATCACTCTCACCTTCCAAGCCTCTTCTTGCAGACAATTCCTCTAAGTCTTCACTGTCTGACTGGCTGCCCCCAGCAGGCAGGAGGTTCCAGGCTGAGCTGCTGGTGTGATATAGGGACTGCACAGACCGCGAGAGAAACCTGGACAGTGAGCGCCGCTCTGCATAGCTGGCTTCTCTCTGGCTGGCCTTGGCAGCATTTCCAAACCAGTTGGAAATGCGCACCGTGGGTCTCCTCTCCCCATCACTGGTGAGGGAAAGATTGGTCAGAGACTTTTGTTTCTGAAGGCAAGCTCCCTTTCTCCTTACTTCTTTGCTCCGGAACACAGAGAGTTCAGCAGGCCGCTGCATGATTCTTCAGTGGCTCCTTCCTTTCAATTGGACTTCATATTGCCTTTTTACACTGTGATTGTAACTGATCCATTTGATTTTGATTATCACATGCACTTCAATAAAAGCTCAAGCTCACACATTCACAGAAGATTCTAGAGATATAGTATATATAATTATTTGCCCCCAATTTAGCTTGACACATCATTTTACTAATCAGCAGTACTTACAAATATTTTGCTCGAATATATCTGAAGCAGAAAAGAGTTCACCAAAGACCCTCCTCCAGCTGAAAAGTAGTCCAGGAAGCCAACTACGTTTGCCCGTCTTCATCCAATCACATGTCTCAGCAGGAGGATGGGTACACATTTCCCTCTATTGCTTCTGTGTCCCGAAACGCCAGGAGGTGAAGCACGAGCTGAGGTCTCTTGCTTTTTGCTTTTTTTTTTTTTTCTTCCCCTGCCTTTCACCAGCCCTTAACTGACCTAGGTCTGTAACCCTTTACTCTAACGAGCTGACACAGTGCAGCAAGTACAGCCTTCCCATAGGAGCCCAGGAAGAGCAGGAATTAAGCACTGAAGCCCAGCCCTGCACGAGCCTCTTACATTTTAGTATTCCACCTGCATTCTCAGATCTATGGCTCTTCCTTGCTGCTGCAGTGGATGCTGCTGGCTGCCATGGCAGCAAACATCCTGCCAAATTAAAACAGAGGCACGGGAACGGCTGTCCAGCGTAGAATGCCACAGGTTTCAGAGCCAAGCCTGTATGAGATCTTCCACTATTAACCTTATGCACATTTAAATGACTCTCAGCCACCCAATCTCAAACACGGACACACACACTCACACCCTCACATACACAACACACACTCCCCGATGCCGAGAATGACAGACTAATTCTCTGTAGCTGCAGGCAGCTGAAGCAGGCAGATCTCCCTTCTGAATGTTGGGATTTGTGCTGTAAAAGCACAAATCAAATTCAAGAGTGTAAAGGACCTAAAAAATGAAGCATGACACTCTCCACCCGCTAGGAGATAATGCTTTAAAGGGAAAGACTTCCCTCATCTTTTAAAGAACAAAGTCAAAGGCTTTTTATTTTGAATCCTAAAATCCTAATGTGATGATAAAGATTTCTTACAGCCTTTTTGTAGAAACAAAAAGGAAAGAGAAAGAAAAAAAATTACTCAAAAGGGGTTTCCCTTCATATTTTGACTCAAAGCATAAAATTGAAAGTTTATGGTCAAGTGTGTGGAACATAATAATGTCACAGATAACACAAAATGCACATTGTGCCTTTTGATATTGCATTTTTCCGGGTCTATTTCATAAGCCTATCACAGCATAATCAGCTCTTATTTTTTAATGTTTTCATAAAAACAGAAAACCTAAAGATAATTTTCTTGTATTTACCTTGTACTGGTATGTACACTACACCACCATAAAATTCTGATTTTAAGACACCTTTAAAAAACAAATATATAGTATAGCAGAAATCATGGGTACCATTGACAGTTAAGAAGAAGACTATCGACTTTTTAGTATTTAACTTCTGAAGATTTTCTGCTCACAAACAGAAAAATAGGGATTTCTCCTTTATCAATGAGGGAAAGTGGAGAAATATGCAGAAATATTATCTTCATCATTTTCAGAGCTAATGTGGCAAAATTAATTGTGATTTTCTACCTCCTATTGCCAATCTCAACTAGAGGAAATACCCAATCTCATAACTATATATATTAGCATTATAATACGCATTGCCTATAACTTTACACATAATAACCACTTACTTTGCAAAGTTAATTATTCCTTATGCCCCACCTTTCAAGGTAAATCAGACTTAGATCCATTTTATAGATATGAAAAGGAAATTAGATGGAAAGAACAGCAATTACTTGTGACAAAATTCTGCAATAAAGAAATCTGTGAATTATTGATACTCATTCTCAATTCTATACTTTTTAAATACTACTCGTTTATATAAAATGTGCTAAATAAAATTAGAGTACAAATATCAGATAATTGAAACTGACAGTTATGCTCCTAAAAACATAATTTTGTAAAGTATTTTTTGGAAGACCAAAATGACACTCCCCTTAGAATTCCTAAGTAGAAAAGTTTTTTCCTTCATTCTGAGTTATTGTGACTCAGTGAATTTCCAAGTCCTGAGACCATAGTGAAATTTGTTCAAATTATGAAATTTCAACGTATTTAACATTTGTTACACTAGTATATATGCTAATATACCCTAAAGCCTTACAGATTCACAAAAACTGCAATTCTAATGCTTTATATATCAAAAGAGTTGACCTTATTCATCTGTAAATAAAAGCAATATTTATGCCCTTTCCTTATTCAAGACTGCTTATATATATATACCAATCAGTTTAAACCTGTGGTTCTCAAGCTTCGTATGTTCAGAACCACTTGGAGGGCTTATTAAAACACAGTTTGCTGTGCCCCAGCCATATAACTGCTCATTCAGTTGTACTCGGAGGGTCCTGGGACTTTGTATTTCTAACATATTTCCAGATACTGCTGGCTCTGAAAACCCCCTTTGAGAACTACTATGCTGAGATTAGTGGTTTTCAACTGGGGATGGTTTTTCCCCCAAGGGATATTTGGCAATATCTGGAAACATTTTTCATTATCACAACTGTGGGTGTGGTGGTGATATCTAAAGGGAAGTGGCCAATGATGTTGCTAAACATCCTACAATGATAAACCACCCCCAAGCAAAAAAGAATTATGAATTTTACAACGTCCATAGTGCCAAAGTTGAGAAATCCTGACTTAGATTGTTATATTGCATTTACAAATGGTTTAGAAACTTCAGTGGCATTCAATACAAAGATGTACTTTTGCTGACATTAATGTCCACTCTGTGTTTGTTACAGCTCTCTCTCAGGTATTCTTTATTCTAACAACCGTGCTGCAAGAGCAATCCTAGTCTGGGACATGTTGATTTTATGACCAAAAGAAAAGAGAGGTGAGAGATCCAAGCAATGGCTCTTAAGTTTCTGCTCAGGAACATCCCATGTCATTTTTCCATTTGTATTTCATTTGTCAGATTAAATCACATGGTTCTTTCTGATTCAATGAGACAGGAAATTTAATCCCTCTGGGGGGGGTGAACCCTGGAAAGGATGAGCTGAGTCCAATGGAGCCAGCAAGGAGGGGATTGTAGAAAGGGCTTATCAAAAGGGGGTTTCTGTCTGTTTCTTTGTTCAAAGATATTGTTATTAACTTGTGGTTACAGTAGGTTTGTCCCAGAACTACATCAGTCCACATTTACCCTGAGCGACAGTGGGGAACCCACTTATTCCTTCTCTGGAGACAGCCATCCTGCTTGCTTTGGGTGTACATTCATATACAGATGTTTTTATATTTGTTTGTATTCACACATATAGATGTATGTTATACAAGGAAGAGGAGGAAGTCGCACTGCAAAGGAGACAAATACGCCCAGTCAGTAGGAAAAATGTGAATCATTCTAACTACGCCAAGACCTAAAATAAGTTATAGCCATTATAATATGCTGGAAAGGAATGCTTTTCAGCTCTTTAGTAAACATAATTATAATGTGGCGATTTAAGTAAAAGACTTAAACTGATTTGAATTATCTGAGCTTGATCTTCTTGATCTTTATAAACATTAAAAAAAGGCAATTTCAGTGATCATTTACAGAGATTGTAAATGTCAGATATTTCCCACTTTTAATACAAAGTCTGGTAGTCAGTAAAAGCACATGTAACCATTCGCTTATCCTTCTGTTTAACCTAAATTCTTCTTTTTCTAAAATGGTTTCCTGAATTCATCCAATAATTTTAATATTTTTTTTTTACAAATGACACGCCAGCTTTATTGATATTGAGCCAGCTTGGCACCTATGAACATTTTTTGGTTGAATATAAATTCCAGATAAAGGTTAAGAAGTGAATTAAACAAATGTTAAACATGTTGGTGGATAGTCTCATGCAAAAAAAAAAAAAGGCAAGTGTGAACCTATAGAAGAAAAATTGAAAAACTTCCTTGAGTACCAGTGGGATGAAAATTTGGGCTCGCTTTACATTTGGCAGAATCACTTGGCAGATGATGAAAGGGATGTCCTCTGAGGACAAATTCTTTCCGTCAATGAATGTGAGAATAAAACTCAAGCCAAAGCAGTAAAATCTGTACCATTAATTCAGCCAGCTTTGTAATATTGAGGCCATGATATGAATCTTAGAGGAAAGGCAGGAAGCATTAAGCTACTTCTTCAATGGCACAAATTATATAATACACTTCACCTGACTATAATAATTATTGGAGCTACCATCATCAGATTGGGTAAATACAACTAGGTTTCTTCACAAAGAACATAATAAGCAAAAGCAAATTTAACTTATATACTTAAACATTTTGGAGAGGTACACTGAAGACTTATGAAGAATATTCAAATTGAAAAAGTCATTTATCCAGTATTCTACTTTATTGAGTGCCACGCATTTCTGATGTTTATCTTCAAACCATAATTTATCACCTTTTTAAACTTTCATTACCATTTAATGTCAAAGACAATGTTTTTATAACGTCAAGTGAGTTACTGCATTGGTGAAAATTTAAACAGCTAAGCTCTCCAACTAACTTAGCAAATCCTTCTAACACATCTTCATTGCAGTGTGAACCATTTAAGTTTGCTCCTTAATAGTATGGCAAATCTTTACATGTCATACATCTTGTGGGTCACGCAATAGGGATGATTTTCACATTTGTGTAAGCACAAAAAGATTTTTTTCAGGGTTACATAACTCAAAAGTAGAGGAGAAATGGTTTCAGACATGGATTTTTCAAGGGCGCAGTCATTTCCGACAATGACCCTGAATTTGGTCTCTCCTGATTTAGGTTCTGTTTCCTCTATGTTTGTTTCATTTGAGAGTGGAGGTCACTGTAAGCAGGTCTAAGCTTTTCTTTTATTAGTTTTAGGTGTAGTGGAAAAAGAGACCACTTCTCTTATAACAACCTCAGGAAAAGTCTTGAGATTGAGTCTTTTTTGTTCTGATCAAACTTGATTGGGTCACACATCCAGTCCTCAAACAGTCACTGCAGTCAGTGAATAGATTGTTCTCACTGGCTCCAGTTATATCAATTTCAGTTAGATCACATGAGCAGAAAATGCTCCCCAAAGAAAATCAAGGTGCTGTTATCAGAAGATGGGGCAATGGATACCAGACATACAAAACGACACCAGTACTTGCAGGTAGGCTTAATATACAGTAATAGAGCTTAAGCTATAGAACTCCTAACTCACCTAAACCCCTCTCTAGACACTATACATTTTATTTTCTGTATTATTTTCAGGCCTCTGAACATTATATATACTTCATAAATTTATAAAACCTGCATCTTACCCTGCCAAGACTAACTTCCTCAGAATTCTGTATCATGAAGGCCACTTCACTTGGGAAGAAGAATTATCCCTCATTGAGGCCCCTACAGCAACCATGAGCAATAAAAGTTCAACAACAACAATAGTCTTGAAGCTTGGGGTTACAGAAAATCACAGAACTATGGAAACCTCAGTGAGTTTAGGAGAAATGCCCAATTTTACAAAAAGAAACTAATGAAAAGAATAAGTTAAAAAGAATTTGTTTCCCATTATTTTCATGAGGTTGTTTCTACCTAGAATGTTATTCCACAATTTCATCGTTCATTAGAATTCCACAATATGCATGTCTGATCTTCTTTTAGGTTCTGCATGACTCTTTACAGCTAAGTTAGTTGTTTCCATGTGCCTATTTATTCATTTATTTGTGGTGTTAAATTTTACCTATTTGTTTCTTACTTTTTCAAAGGAGAGCTCACTTCTTAGTCACATTTGTTTTCCCAAATTTTGAGATGCCTGGCATGTGTAAGATGCCAGGTGATAATTACTGAAAAGACTGATGGAAGAATAATACCATATCTCACAACAATCTTCTGAGTTTATTAAGTATCATCATAGTCACCACACAGAAAAGAGAATGAGGGAGCAATTCGCAGTGCAGAGGCCAAATACTCGCTAAATAATCGCAGTGCTGAAGCCAAAATTTATTTTTTCCAATTCCTAGAACATTTCTCTTTCCACATGTCAAACAGTCTTGGAAGGGGTATTCTGTGGGCCAGTCTGAGCTAGGACCTGGCAATAAATTCAAGTGCTTATGTGCTTTGTGGTTTCACTAGCATCCAGAACTCAGAAAGAGGAAAGCCAACAAAGGGATGGAGATTCTGAGAAAGAGAGGCATCATTAATATAGAAAACATCTCATGAGCTTTAGAATTCTGACAGATTAATTCTTTTATAGGGTTATTCTATTACAGGCTTAATATCCCTTATCAGAAATGCTTGGGACCAGAAGTGTTTTGCACGTTGAATTTTTTCAGATTTTGGAATATTTGCCTATACATAATGAGATATCTTGGGGATGGGACCCAAGTCAAAATTCACCCGTGTTTCATATGCATCTTATACACATAGCCTGAAGGTAATTCTATACATTTTAAAAAAATTTTTGCATGAAACAAAGTTTATGTGCACTGAACCATCAGAAATCAAAGGTGTCTCCATCTCAGTCACCTAACTGGATTGGACAATCTGTGGTTTTGTGGCATCACCATCATTCCTGACTGAATTTATATGCTACTAATAGGCAATTATTTTATTGCAGTTATTTATACATAAGTACTTACCAGTAAAAAATGTGACATAGCATTAATGCAGTGAAAAAATAATGTGTTCAAGGTCACTAAGCAGCACAGTAGCATTGCCAGAATACCTGTATCAGCTATGAAACAACAGCAACCACAAACAACCACAAGCTTTGCATCTCTACATTCAATGCTGTGTTTGGATTAAAAGGTTACTGTACACAGTCTTTTTTTTTTTAGGTGAGAAGAAACATCAGAAGCAGCTGAGGGACCGAGAAGTGGGCCCCCTAGGGATGAGGCGGCATTCTGCTGTGTAGCTTTTTAAAATGTTTCCCCCAGAGTCATCTGCCTCCTTAACAACAGTTTTTGTCTTAGAAATCTCTCTGACTTTTATCAACTGACATAATTTATTGTTCTGTAATGAATGTACACGGCTCTAGTTCTTCACTAAGATCATCATGCATTTCCATCATATTGTCTCTAGGCACTGTCTCTGCAGTGTTAACATTGTTATCTTCATCATTACTATTATCACAGTCACCTGAATTCAGCACCATTTCGGCTATGCCATCAATGTTCAATGAATGAACAACTGGAGCCTCATTATCAATGTTAAAAATTTCTTTGATATCCACTTTTTCCAGCCTACTTATGGACTCTGAAAGTATTTATTTATTTATTTATTTTTGGAATAGGTAGGGTCAGACATCATTGTTTTTCTCATTTGACATATGGAATCCTTCAAAGTCACCACCCGGTTCATCATCATCACTGAACATAGATTCAGACCAGAGGCTGTGCCAGGCAGATACAACCATGTCTTTAGTCACTGCGTTCCAAGGCTTGACAACAGCATATATGACATCCTTCATGTTAAACTCCTTTTGAAAATCTTCCACACATATACCTCTGTTCACTGCTGCTGGCATGCTATTTAAGGAAGTGTTTTTATATTTATTCTTTATCGACTGAAGGATCACCTGGTCACTTGGCTAAATTAACAAGTCACATTTTGGGGAAAGCACATGGCATAAACATTGTTTTTGATAATAATTTCAGCTAGACAATGAGTAGAATAAATATAATCAAACAAATTCTTGCAGTCATTCAGTCCAGCTTCCTGGCAGTGAGCAAGAATTGCTGATACAAAATGTTTGCAAAACCAACAGAAAATATGTCCCTGGTGATCCAAGCCTTTTTGTTAGCATAATAATAAACTGGTAAGAAATTCACTCCCTGAAAATAGCAGGGATGCAAGCTTTTGGTTATCACAGCAAGTTTTCATTTATGGGTTCCTGCTGTATAAGTACATCCAATCTCAGTTACTCTGTCCTTGGCATCCTTACTTCCTGTAGGGGCTGTCTTATCTTCTGTGTCAGTATCTTTCTGAGGCATCAAAACTTGTGTTGTTTCAGCATCAAAGATTTGTTCCAGAGTCAGATTTTCATTGGCAATGATCTTGGCAAACTAGTCAATGTATGTCTTCACTATTTATCACCACAAATCTTTAAAAATTTAATGCCATTTATTTTCTTAAATTTCCACAACCAGCCTATTGAATATTTTGTTTCCTTCAATTGCCAGTTCATTGCGAAAGATCTTTGCTTATTTAACCATCATCATACCAAGAAGTGACATGTGTACAACGTGACACTGATGGATCCACTCTTTCAATACACAATTGAGATCTTCATTTTTAGCTTTATGCAGTATTTTTCTGTTTTTCATTAATTCTGTTCATCACTTTCAATGGAGACCTTCAACAATTTATCCTTTGGTTTCTTCAGGTCATATATGGTGGTCATTCCAACACCATTCTCTTCCGGAAGATGTTTCCCACTTACACCATGGTCTAGTCTCTCCAACAGCTTGACTTCCTGTGCTATAAATAAAAAAAAATGCTTCCTTTTTTTTTCTTATCACTGTTACCCATAGGGGTATCTTCAGGCCTTTTTGACATTTTCAACAATATCTTTATGCCACAGAATGAAAAATAAGCAAACAAACAAAAACAAAAACAAAACAAAAACCACAGTGTAATGCATATAGGTCTTGACCCAATGTGGGGCACTGTGGGGAACCTGCCATTGGCATGTCCATTCTGCACACATGCCATTATATCACCCTTTGTGGGTGTGCTTGCATGGGGGAATCTGGGTGTGCATGGAAAAGATACATAGCAGCTAAAGGGGCTGACAGACTATTTTTTCCCCTGAGAATGCTGAATAAACTATGCTGTGCACCTGCATTTTGACTGCAATTTGTCACAGGAGGTCAGGTTTGGAATTTTCCACTCATGGCATTATGTCACCACACAAAAATTTATGAGTTTGGGACCTTCTGAAAATTTTGGATTTTTAAATTATGGATGTTCAACCTGTGTTACAAATTTATTCTTCTTCTCCCCCTGTCCCCCCAACTCCCCGCCTTTTTTTTTGGAGACAAAGTCTTGCTCTGTCACCCAGGCTTGAGTGCAGTGGCATGATCATGGCTCCTGCAGCATTGAACTTCTGAGCTTAAGCAGTCTTCTCTCTTCAGCCTCCTGAGTAGATTGGACTACATGTGTGCTATACAGCACCATGCCTGGATAATTTGAATTTTTTTTGTAGTGACAGGGTCTCACTATGTTGTCCAGGCTGGTCTTGAACTCCTGGCTTCAAGCAGTCGTCCTGCCTTGGCCTCCTAAAGTGCTACTATTCCAGGTATGAGCCACAATTCCTGGCTTTCTTCCATTTTATAATGTGCTGTTTTAAAATCCCAGCTCAACAGGGAGAGCTTCTGAACTGTAACATTACTTCTGTAGAATGCCTAAACATTTTCTTATTCATATTCTTTGATTATTCAGTGATGGCATAATGAAAAGTAAATTTTTATTTTCCATTTATATCAACCCCTTCAGTTGAGTATAATTGGTCTTAAGTTCACTGTGATTATTTCCTGAGTGCCTTCCAAAGCCAAAGATATAAGTCCTATCTTTTCTGTTTATTGTTTTCCTCTGAAAATTATTAGGTTCCTTTTTTAGTGTAGTTCTTATTTTAATGCTATATCCATTATATTAATTTCATTTTACATGCATTTATTGAGTGCTATCTATATACTAACCATCCATTGGCGATGCCACTGAATAGACAAAAGTAGAAAAAAGAAGAAGTGGCAAATTCTGGATATATTTTTAAAATGCAATTATTCTAGGGTATCTTAGTACCTTATTTCTTATAGTTAGTTCAATGTTGTGTCATCTAAATTTTTTCAGTTTCTGAATTTCTGAGAAAATAACAAGAGTTCAAGTACTGAGAAATATCCCAAAAAGCTGATTCATATACACCATTTGTTTCTGAGTACAAATAGAAAACAATACTGCTGGAGCCAACAAGATACTATAATGAATAGAATATCAGGACATCAGGTGTGAGGCATTAAAAAGGAGCCATGAATAAGTCTAAGGTTTCAGGCTTGGGCAACTGGAAGGATGAAATTCTTATTAATCAAAATGGAGAAGACTTGGGTAAAGAGTTTTCGAGGGGTACAACTTTTTAGGTTAATATCAGAGGTTCAGTTTGGGATATATTATGTTTGAAATGTCTATGAGATATTCAAGTGAAAAGATTGTGTTGGCAATTGGATATTTGAGTCCAGAGTTCCAGGGAGAGAACTAGAGCAGAGAGAGACATTGGTAAGCCATTAGAATATAGATGAAATTTAAAGCCATGAGATAATATCGATATTAAATCACATTTATAGGTAGAGAAACCTAGAAGCAGAGACCTGGATCATTTAAATCATAAGAAATCGTCAAGAAAAAAGTATAACTAGAAAAGGAAACCAAGAAGGAACAGTAAGGTTTGAGGAAAACAGAGGGGATATATGAAAATCAAGTATCTTAGTCCATTTGTGATGCTATAAAGGACTATCTGGGTAATTTACGAAGAAAAGAGGTTTATTTGACTCATTGTTCTTTAGGCTGTACAAGAAGCTGCTTCCAGCATCTGCTTCTGGTGAGGACTTCAGACGGCTTCCACTCACAGTGAAAGGCAAAGGGGAGCTGTTGTGCAGAGATCATATGGTGAGAGTATAAACAAGAGAAAGTGAAGGTGCCAGGTTACTTTTAACAGCCAGTTTGTGTGGGACCTAACAGTGAAAATTCACTCACTCCCAGGAGAATGGCACCAAGCCATTCATGAGGAACCTGCCCCTGGGATCCAAACACCTCCCATGAGGCCCCACCTACAACATTGGAGATCAAATTTCTTTTTTTTTTTTTTTTTTTGAGATGGAGTCTAGCTCTGTCACCCAGGCTGCAATCTCCGCCTCCCAGGTTCAAGCGATTCTCCTGCCTCAATCTCCCAAGTATCTGGGACTACAGGTGTCTGCCACCACAACCAGCTATATTTTTGTATTTTTAGTAAAGACGAGGTTTCACTGTGTTGGCCAGGCTGGTTTCAAACTCCCGATTTCATTACCTGCCCCCCTCGGCCTCCCAAAGTGCTAGAATTACAAGCGTGAGCCACCATGCCCGACCAAGGGGATCAAATTTCAACATGAGAATTGGTGAGACCAAACAAACTGTATCCAAACTATAGCACCAAGGAAGAAACCTTCTTAGAAGAGGACAAATAGTTGCTGCGAGGTGAAATAAGATAAGGCCTGAGCCTTGAGCCTTGGATTTGGCCATGTTGACATTAGTGGTGACTTCAATAAGAGCAGTTCCAGTGGAGAAGTGGGGCTAAAAGCCTAAGAGACTGTGATTGAACCCTGCTCTTTTTACAGCATGCCGTAAGAGGAGATAAATCACAACAGCACTTGAGGACAAATTTGGGGTCAAGGGAAGTTGTGTGTTTTTTTTTTTTTTTTTTTTTTGAGATGGAGTCTTGCTCTGTCTCCCAGTCTGGAGTGCAGTGGCGCGATCTCGGCTCACTGCAAGCTCTGCCTCCCAGGTTCATGCCATTCTCCAGCCTCAAACTCCCGAGTAGCTGGGACTACAGGCACCTGCCACCACGCCTGGTTAATTTTTTGTATTTTTAGTAGAGACAGCATTTCACCATGTTAGCCAGGATGGTCTCGATCTCGTGACCTCGTGATCTGCCCGCCTTGGCCTCCCAAAGCGCTGGGATTACAGGCGTGAGCCACTGCGCCCGGCCAGGAAGTCGTTTTTTTTAAAATTAAGGTTGGAGAAATGATAGTATGCTATGGCCTAAAATAAGTGATTTGGTTGGGAGGGAGCCATTAAAGAGAAGAGAGAGTAATCTAAGTAAAAGCAGAGTAAATAGGTATTAAGTGGGTATATATGTTTTACTTGGGTAGATGTGATGACAGGGGTTCATGAACTTTTCTTTGTGCTTCACTTTTTTAAGTGAAGTATACATCAAGGTCATCAGTTAAGAGAAAGGATGGGACCAGTGATGTCGGACATTTGAGAAAAAAAGGTATACAAAATAGACTGACTGCCAGGAGCATTACATAGTCACTTGAGGTTGGAGGTCATGAATGTGAAGTGAGCTGCATTGACATGCGATGTGTTTTCTCCTGGTTCATTCATTGTTGGTATAGAATAGGTGGAGATTTAAATGTAACCAGGTCATGATTTCATCAAATGAGTACAATTAAGTGAGAGAGAGGCAATGGAGTTAGGGTATATAAAAATAAAAATACATTCACTCATTACAGGAATTTAGCTGACTAAGGAGAGAAGAAAAATATGCAGAGGTTGGTGAAGAACAGTAAAAAGTGGTAGGATCAATGAATTGGAAATCCTAGTGGAATCATTGCTGGAGTCAGAGAACAAAGGAAGAATACTGAAATGATAGGAGAATGTGACCAGTGAGAGTGCAGTGCATGAAAGTGAGGTCATAGAGAAGTAGCAGTTTCTGATGGTGCCTAGATCTAGGGTATGATGATGAGAATAAGTAGCTCAGGAGGGACTGCAAGACAAAATTATGGGAGGAGAGGCCAAGGTGTTACAAAGAACACCCATGTAGATACTAAAATCACTAAAAATTAAGGCAGAAATGGTTAAGAGAGTAATAGTGACCCATAAACCAAAATCTTAAAATGATGAAGATATGTAATCTAATTTCTCTGTGATAGTCATCTTGTCACTGGCCTGCTCATATTTCCTCATCTAAATTTCTTCAATTATATACTCAATTTATAACTTACTAACTGCAAATAATATCACAATTTTTCCAGGAAGTCTCAAGTTAGCAATGAGAGACATTTTCACTATCCCACTACAGGCTGCATTTAAACAGATGACAGTGAGATTGACATAATTAGATAAGTCTCATTATACCATTTATTTTCTGTTTTCTTTCTTTTACTGAATTCCTATCAAAATCCTAGACTGAAAACTATGATTTTATGTAAATAATTGATTATTGCTGCAAAATGATATTATGCTCTCTGATAAACCCATTAAATTATTACATTAATTGCTAGTTTATATTCACTTTCAGGTATTCTATTAAAAATCAGAATGTTAAAAGGAAATATCAACTGGAAAAATGAAAAAGTGATCAAAGGGTAGACAATAAGAAAGTGGAGAAAAACATCAAATATAGACTATTTATTCAATCAGATATACTGTGATATATTAGTTTCTGAAAACAGTGTTCCTTTGTGAAACTAACATAAAATTGCAATTCAAACTCTACTAAATTCATTTATCCTACAGATTTGAGCTCTAGTGCTTAACATGCATATCGAAGACATTTATGTATAAATATATGAGGCATACACATCTTCATGCCATGCTAATTTTACAAAACATCTGGTCATAGTAGACACATAGCATTATTTTGACCATGGTACTACCCAGAGTTAATGGAAAGTCAACACATCCCCTATGTATTTGAAAAATCTACAATTACTAGCCCTATATCTATGTCTTGGCATTACCATTTCTACCCCTACCTAGTACTGGCCTTTGTTGTCATCTGCATATGAAACCTCTGACACCTAATGTTATCAACTAATGCTGATTCCAAAATGTACCCTTGGGATGTTGTTCTGTAATTGTTGTCAATATCCACTGCAGGATGCTGTAGTCACGTCTAATGCTTGCCAAATGTTTTTCAGGTCTGCTGAAGTGGGGAAGTTTGTTAACCCCCAAATTTGTGATAATGTCACTTGAGCTTCATAGCAATACTTATACTTTGAGTCTTTGGAGTACACAGTAATTTTTTAAAATTAAATAATTTTAATTTTAAAGTTTTCTTCATTTGAACTTAGCTGTGAATACACAAGGCTTGGGCCAGAGATTTCCTAGAACAACAGACATACCACTACTTTCATGCATTATTATACTTAGGAGCAGATAAAGTACTCTTTACTCTCTCACCCTTTAGGGGCAATATATTTTGCTAGGAGGTTACTTGGTTCCTCACGAATATAGATCTATATGTAATGAAATTAAACTAAATGCCTTCCATATATGCTTAGGCTTACCTGGACCCTAGAGAAAACACTGTGCTCAAGCTGAGCATCCCGTTTTATACACACCAAAAACATGATAGCTGTGTCTGGGATATGTATTATTTTTTTCTTACATCATCTATATATAATAAATACTTTCCTTTTCAGAGGTTTTTAGAATGGTCATTTGAAACCGCCCTGTAGAAATGTTTTAAATCGTACAGAATTGATGACAGAGCAGGCTGCATTAGCCATGGAGAATATACATGGCCAATCATTAGTTTATTTTCAATCTCCAAATGTATTATCCAGATTTTCTCTGATTTTATTCAACTTGACTGAGGGCAAAATGACTTAAAGTCTTCACTTCTGAAAGGACTACCATTACTTTTACAGTAATAAAGAGATCATCCTAAGCAGAATAGCCAAATAGCTAACAATCTTTGAAGCATGAGATGTATATAGTCCATTTTTGCATTAAAAACAGTATACCACATATATGATTTAATAAAAAGTCTTATGGAGAGAATACAGAAATTCCTAGGTTTGACCTATGCATCGATGAGGTCACTTACCAGATATCTCCTCCAGGCACTGCTTAGCAGTCTTACTATATGATAAGTCCATCTTTGTAGGACTGGTACAGGAGTCAGCTGATGGTAAAGTGGTACCTTCATTTTCTGAATGTGCCCTGAAATCAACCATGAAAATAGAAAGAAATAGCAATTATAGTCACTAGTCACTCATCAAAGTAGAAGTTCTACAAGAAATATTAATTACAAATTTTCCATCAAGGTAAGTATTTCTTCATGACTGGAATGTTCCAGAGCTGTCTATGTATAGGAGAACTGTGTTATTTTTCATATACAACTTAAGTGGGAATGAGATGTGGAATTAGATTTCTTAGGCTTGTCTAAATTTGGAAGCTTATAACTACCAATAGTTTATTATAATTTGGGGGCAAAATATTTTAAAAGATCCAATTTCTTTTGCTATTTTAGAGGAAATATGGCCAAACTACATTTTTTGTGAGAATAGTGAAAGTATTAAAATCACACCTAAAATTCTTTTTTAAAACAAAACTTCTATAAAATATATTCTAAAATAATGTGTAAAAATAAAAAATAATCTTGTTCTAGGCTATATACATCATGATAATGACTTAATTACCAAAGATTTCAGAGGAATTAAAGTCAACCAGAAACAAATTCTCATTCTTACAATTACCTTTCACATCATCTGTTTCACATTTGTCTATGTATGTACATGGGTATGTATTTTTGTGTGTGGTTAACTTGTAAAGAGTCTCTAATTAAATGAAGCACTCAACAAAGGTCCTGAATACTTTTGATATTCTAATGATACTTCAAGCACGTTTCTTCCCTTTATGCACAGGTAAATATTTTAAGATGTGCTTTCTATTTGATGCAGCTTCAAAATCGATGTATATTTGACACAAACTAGCACAGATTTTAAATGTTCACAGCATGAACTACTAAGACACAGAAGGAGGCAAGCCAATACAGGATTGCACACTGGACTGTGTTCTTTAGAGACATCTCATTTGCCTTACTTCTACCCTTTTATTTCTGGTAGTAGGTGTGGGCCATGACAAGTGATCTTTCAATATTTACTACTTTAAGAATATTTACAAATAATGTTCATATGTGAATAAAAATGTATTATATTTTTGAATCAATGCTTAATTAACATTTTGCTTTTCATCTAAATTTGAGTTTCAAGAGAAAAAATGTAATCATTGATATTAGAAATAGTCAATATTTAACTGACAGGCCTAGAAACTTAAAAGTTCACTTAGGTTTTAAGAAAGTATGGAAAACTACAAGTTGTCTGTATTGATATATGTGTTATATATGTGAATTAATATATGAAAGAAAGAACTGTGCAAGAAAGAAACTTTCCTATACAAAGTTGTGCCTTGGCCTCCAATAATTTCTGACAGACTGTTCCTATTTTATTCTAGCTTAAAACTGAATATAAAGAGCATAAACAAATTAAGAAAGAAAATGTACTATTTAAGTGACAGGATATATACCATTGAGGCCAGAAAAAAAACCTCAAAGTAGCTAAATTTAAAAGATATTTTAGTCTTCCAATCATTTGGTATCTTGGCAGCATTTAGAACAGCAGCCCATTCCTTCCTTTATCAAACTGTCCTACCTTGGCTTCTATGGCAAAAATTCTCCAGTGTGTTTCCCATTTTCTCTGGATTCTACTTTATTCTATTGTTTTCCTTTACCTAATCATTAAATGTTTTGGTTCTTGGTAGTAGAAAAAGAAGTGGGGATACAAAGAGCAGAAATGGGAGTTCAGCAAAGGAATATTCTATTCTTCTTCCAGTTTTTGTCTATAGTCTCTCTAGATGATCTCAATCATATTCATTGTATTGGTTATTATTATTTATGCCTGAATTCTAAAACTCTAACTCTAACCCAGCACTTTACTCTGAATTCCCGATGTATATAAAGACTGTTTAATTGACATTTCTTCTTGGTTGTCACACAAATACGTCAAACCCATCATTTATAGAACTGAAGTCATCATATTTCATTAACAAACCTGGTCCTGATTCATGGAGCCCTCTGGTGAAAACTTTATGGAACTTACAAGGTCTTGCATGGCTGGGTCCCATGCAACCCATGGGATGATGGTCTCCAGCATCATCTCACACAAGACTCCTCCCTCCTCTCTCTACCGTGGTCACAAGAGTCTTCTACGCACTTTCCATAGCTTCCTACCCAAACAGGGTCTTTACACTTGATTATTTTCCTCCCCACTTCATCCAGTTGATTCCTTCCCTCCAAGTCTTAGCTCAAGTGACTATTTCTTAAAAATTCCTCCCTAATTTCACTGATCAGGCAAAGTCTCCAATTATAAGCACTTAGTATTCCCTGGACCTATCTTTTCAGCACTTCATACTCTTGTGATATGAGATTAATGTAATTAATTGATTAACGTTTAACTCCCAGACTAGACCCTATTCTCCATGTTTGAACTCACCATTGTATCCCCAGTGTCCAGTCTTGTATCAGAATATGTTTCAGTCAACAAATCTTTTATAAATATATGAATAAATAATATTGGCCATAATAGTAAAACAAAATTATTGGTGGGTAAAACATATGCAAGAAAGAGTAGCATATGTGTAAATATACTGGGTTTGAGTGTAAAACTTGGCCCCATCACTAATCAGTTATTAACTCATGTGATGTTGGCAAGTTACTTCACCTCTCTGAACTTGTTTGTTCATCTGTAAAAATAAGAAAAAATGCCTGCCTTGCAAAATAATTGTGAAATCAACTGTTATTACAAAAGGACTGGAAATACATTCTCTCTCATGAAATTCTGGTCAATATTAAAAGAGCAAATATATCTGCTCTTTGTGTAGCCTGTTTCTTTCTCTTCTGGACCCCAATTTCTCGCATATCCCCCATTGACTGACAGTCCCTCCCCATTCGTTTCTAAAGTCTACTAAAGTCTGTTCTTCCACCTGGCTTCACCTATTGTGGGCCACTCTACCCCTTGCTGACCTCTCCCTTAACCTATTGTCTCTGAACAAAGGGAAAAACAATCCTCTGAAGTGTTCTAAGGATTTTTATTACTTGCTGAAGAAGTTTAAATGGAGAGTATGTAGTGAAACTGTGGACCTCAGGGAAAGCTGACTGCTGCCTGCGAAGTGTCACAGAGACACAGTACCTTGTTGAACTGGCTGGGAGCCAGGGTTGACCTCTAGTCCTGCAGGCTTTGTATTCACAGATTCATCTTTTAGAAACTGAGTCACATTAAGCATTTCACTGAAATATTTGTCTAAGGCCCTCTGCTAATTGGTTCTTATGAGAACAAGACCAACAACTGTCACAGGAGCAAGAATGTTTGTGGCCATGTTAGTTAGAAAAGATTCTATCTCCGTCTAAGAAAGTCTGGAGGAAAAGAAAACTTGGAATGTATTTTAGCAGTATAGTTTTTGCTCTACTAAAAGCAAACAGCTCTTAAAAAGAATTCTTCAGAAGCTGACTTACAGCTATCTTCCTCAACATGTAAGACTTAATTCCATTGGTTAAGTTCCCACTCCCCCTGTCTGAGAAATGCTTTTCAAAAAAGTGTATTCCCACTTGTGACAGCTCAGTCTTGTCTTGGAAGCCTTTTTAAAATTTTTGTTAATGTGGCAGTGCATATTTTTGGCAGACTCACTTTTTTATGTCTTTTAGTTTAAGTCACAAGAGACTCTTATTTACCTTAAGTTTTCTGGTGTATTTCTCATCAAATTCCCTACATGAGTGATCTACATTAGCATTAATAAGGAAACAGATTGATCAATGAAAGAAAGGAGCATGATGAAGGTAAACTTCAAATCACTGTAAAAAGGACTTAGAAGTCATCCTTGGTTTATATTCACATGTAAATGGGACCAGAAATGTCTACTGATGTTACAAGCCATCCGTTTCTCCAGTATTTCCACCTCACAATTTGTTACGGCAAAATTAGATTTTAACTCCAGTCTATAGAGGATCAATCAATGCCAACTGGTAAAGATGTACCCTTTATGCAAATGATCAAAGAAGTTAAGTTAAATCTCTGAAGACTCACAACATACCCTCTATTTTTATGCATGATTCATACCAGTTAAATAAAAATATTTGAGTTGATTCATGAAATAATTTATAAAGACTTTAGAATCAAGAGTGTTTTCTAATCAGAAAGTACATTTTGACAGATATAGTGAATATTGCAGTGGCACATTCACTGTTTCCCCATAAATTGATAATGCATTCTCTTCCTATTAACTGGAAAAAGGAAAAATATGTATCATAATATTCCTTCAAAATATTCAGCAACATGGTCCTATGTAGACAATCTTACTGTGCATTTACAACATGGTCATCATGTTATGAGTAACTATTGAAACTATAAGATATAGCATTGCAAAAACAGTTTATTTGGATTTCTCTTATTTATTTACTTTCTGAGATAGGGTCTCACTCTGTCACCCTGGCTGGAGCGCACCAGAGCAACCATAGCTTACTTCCGCTTTGACCTTCCTGGCTCAAGAGAGGCTCTCACCTCAGCCTCCAGAGTATAATTTATTTAGAATTCTAATAAGCCAGGTCCTTCATCTGTTACTGAGAGTTGTAGTAATTAAAAATCATGATACCAGTGATTACCATGAGAGCTATTACCTGTTTTTGTGCACTTAATATGTGCCAAGTGTGGTGCTTAGTATTTTCCTAGAGCCTATCACTCAAAATTCACAACGATCTTGCAATGTAGGGGCTGCAGATAAAGAAATTAAGACATCTAGAGGTCAAATAAGTTGCCCTAGGTAACAATTTAGTAGATGCTTAACCAGTACTTGAATCTGGCTACCTGTAAATGTTGATCTATTAACTACTACCTTACAGTTTAACTCCATCAAAATGCCTCTGAACTAAGTATTTTATTGCATTTGAGGTTCCCTTAGCTAACAGACAGCTCAGTCACTCAGTCGTTAAATGTGACATATCCACTGGTCTAACCTAAATGTTATTCTTTATGTACTGATCATTAAAAGGAACTCAGTAATAAATCCTAGATGCTATCAAACCTCTAATCTTTAATGTCATAAACATGAACGTTTGCATATTGATTTATATTCAAGAAATATTTCCCCCTGTGGATCCATCTTGATATAGATATGGTCACAAATGTAGACACAAGTAGAACTGATGTGAGTCAGAAACATTAACTAACGGTATTGTAATTCCCATTTATAACCCCAACAAAAAAGAAAGAAAAGCACATATCTTTCAAAAACCAGTAATGTGCTTGCTTTCCTATTTTCTTCATTCTGGAAAGGCAGACAGGTGACAGCCAGGGCCAAGGCCAGGAAACTGTTGGGGTGAACATAAGTCTAGTGTGGATGGAAGATTTACTCGATTCAGGGGAGTTGAGCAAATAAGAAAACATGTTGAGAATAATGAGAGCCAAGTTTCTCATGGTTGACAAAAGGAGGCACAAGTATGGAAAGAAAAATAAACTCTGTGGTGTTGAGCTGGAATTGGAGGTATTATGAATGTATGTATATGTGAATAATCACATTGAATTATAATAAGTCATATATATATAATATCAAAATAAATGATTCAACGTATGTGTATGTATGTGTGTATATACATACATATATTTCTTGGTTTTGACCACCAAGAAAACCTAGGAGCAATGAGATCTTGGTTTCTAAAATCACTCTATACAAAAAGACATACAAGTTCCTTAAAGAAAAGAATAGGATCTAAAGCCAAGTTAGGGAATGTGCAAGATGAGCTTAGATCACCTTGAGCCATAAAGAAAGAAAATTCACAAAGAGAGATAGGGCATTTGGAAAGGAGCCACAGCCAGCTTGAAGGGGCTCCCAGTGGCCAAATCTTGGAAAATTAAGCATCAAAGTAAGTTGTGATAGTAATGAATTATAAGAAATACAGTAGAAATCTATTTGTCCATATAATTTAAATAGATAGAAAGATCATGGGGAGAAAATATATCTCTTTCTTAAAGTAGAATGCCAGAGAGCAAACGCAGAAGACAGGATGGAATTAGAAAACCAGTTGTCATTTACAATAGCACATTATTAATTCAGGCAACAAAGCTCAATGGATGCTAAAACTTGTGGGTGAAAGTAGATAAAAAATTGCATTTTTACACACAGTCTCAAAATATCTTCCCACAAAAATACCTATTACATACAACTGGAGACAAATTCACTTAGAATATAAAACTGTGGCAGATATTATCTTAATCAAGCAATCAAATTCAACACAACCAAAATGGAAGATATTGATATTCATATCATGAAACACCCAATGAAATGCAACGGGAAAAACACAGTATCATTTCGATGACATTCCAGATAAAAAATACATTTAATATGTATCAAATAACGAGGAACTATATGACAAACCCAAATTAGAAACATTATGTAAAATGCCTAGCCATCAATTTATCAATATCACGAAAGTCAGGGAAAGGTTAAAAGATTGTTCCAGATTGAGGGATATTCGGAAGATGTGACAACTACTAGGTGCAATATTTATCCTGAATTACTAAAAGTGACCATTTTTGGTGAAACTTGGTGAAATATGAATAAGTTCTCTGAGTGCTCTGGGAGAGGTGTAATGAGAGTCACTTGCACAATTCTTGCAAATTTTCTGTAAGATTAAAATTGTTTCCAAAAACATAACATAAAATATGAAGAGAAGGAACAACAATGGCTTGGTTAGGCAATCTTGCCATGAACCTTGTAATCAAGCACAGAAAAGGTAGTTTGTGAATCTTTCTGCTGGGAAAATGGCGGCTCGTGGTAGTATTCTACACAAAAGTGCCTCTTCTAGCAGTGTGTCCATATTCCATCCTAAAAGTACTGCTGTGAGAGGAAATGTAAATCACTACCTGACGTGCGGATACATATCAAACCTAGCAAAAGACAAGCTGGCAAGCCAAGCAATCAATAAGCTTTAGTTTTTACTGAGAGCCAATTATGCCCAGTTCACATAAAACCATTACTGTGGTATATTATGTAGAAGTAGCTTCAGGGCTTACAAAAGCATTACCTGAATGATGGTTAAAGGCTTCACATTTCAATCTTTGTAAACTCACAGTTCCTCCTCCTCCTCACTGTACTGGCTCGACAAATAAGCCAAACTTAAAACCTTGTGAGTAAGCATTTTCAAAACTAATGTTTTGCATTCTTTGCCTTTTGGAAAATAGCATATTAAAATGTCAATTTCCCTGTCACATCCTAGGCAAATCTATAGTCCCACAGAAATATTTTATAATAAAAATCTCTTCTGAGAATCCATGGTGTGGTTGTATAAAGTACAGCATATTATATCAAAAGAAGGAAAAACTCTAAATTCAGATTTTCTTGGCCTAATTTTACAAGTCAAGTGTTAATAGAGGGTCTCTGCTTACATTTAATTAATGGGCTTAAGAAGCATGATACTTTTCTCCTTATGAATAGTGCCTTGCCTTATCTAAGGGTTAGGTATTTTTCTTTTTTGAGAACTGCTCAAAACCCTGGTTCTGCTCTCTTTGCCTCTACATGTTTGCTTTATGTCCAATGCATTGTTTCCTTGGCATTTACTACAAATGGTCAGAAAAGAAACAATGTAGACTTCAAAAAAGCATGTTATAAATCTGGGTAAGCGTTATTTTAAAACTTTGTTGGAGGCTTCTAAAGAGACAGGTTTAGGGAAAACACACAGGTCTCCCTTTTCTCCATAATTAACCAATTACTATATTATTTTGTTTAACATGTCCTTGACAGCATGTAGAATATAGTTGTGATGTAATTAACACAAAAGCAATGGAAGAAAAATGACATATGGGAAAAAGGGAGGTATTTTTTGAAAATCTGAAGGATGTAAGGTAACAATTTTTGAACTCCAGGCAAGAAAAACAGGTTCAAATAATATAGCTCAGGATGGACACCAAGAAAGAGAAGGAACAATAAAAAAGGAGTTTTAAAAAAACAGAATGAAAAAACTATATGGTTCTCCTTTCTCTTCTTTTCTTCCAATAACTGGAGCCTCCTTTGAGATTTAACAAACCTACCTAAGAAATTCAGTAAATTGCTCCTTCATCTATACATTTAACCTGGTTCATCCTACTCTGACCTCTCCCACAAACAATCCATTTTACATACTGAAGAAAGAATAACTTTTCTGATCATGCTTTCCACACACATGCTCATGTGCATGCATGCACACATGTATGCACACACACATATACATACATAAAGTCCAAGTTTCTGACATTCAAGAACTTCTACTACAACCAGGCTCCAATCAATCTTCAATGTTCAAGAGAAACTGACCTACTTGCCGACCACCCTACGTATCTTGTATTGACTTCGTTTGTGTGGTTCCTTCAGCCTTATGTTTCCCTCCCTGTCCCCCTCATCTCTGCATTACCAAATCCTACTTATCTTGCTGGACTCAGTTCAAGTGCCACTTTCCCTGATTCCAATAGCTAAAAGTAACTTTTCACTTTTTTGAAGCCTCAGTATAACAAATCTAGTTCACTCCTGGGGAGCTTTACACTTCCAGCTGCATTTTGTTGTTCTCTTTGAGCTTGCCCCTTGTCTACCACATTGTGGATGATAAAAAGCAAATGACATAGGACGTATGATTTTTCACTCAATTCTTGATGTCTCATGCATAAGAGATATTTAGTAGGTAGTTGTTGAAAGAAGATAAAAAATAAGTGAATGAATGTGCTGAAGAGAAGGTATGGTTTAATTCTTTAAATATTTTAAAGCTGTTTGTATTTCAGTTAAACTCTCCCATTTACAGGAAGTGAGAGACTTCAGAATTTTTTTTTTGTTCCAGTGTACATTTTTGGCAGGTTTGAAAATTCTTCTATAGCAAGTGATTCTAACACAGGATGACAGTGTTTCATTCAACAATTTTTATTTGGTATCTACTGCAGGTAGCCTCTGTACTGGGCAATTATGCTACTAAATAAGAAACACAAGACTCTTAATTTCAATGAACTCACATTACATTAGGAGGTGGCTGAAATCACACCAGTTAATAAGTAAACAAGAAAAGAACAGATAGTAATAAACTGTATGAAGAAAATACAAGAGGATGATTAAACAGAATTCTGAGAAGGCACATAATATATATTCCCCTGGAGTAGGTGGTTGGAGATAGCTGGAGATTAGCAGAGCTCTAATAACAAGACAGGCCTGCAGTGATCTAGAAGACTGTTGTTACAGTCATAAATGAACATATAAGCCAAAGATATGTTCTAAAGCAACATAGGTTGGTTTGTTGAGAAGGAGGATGAAGGCTGAGATACAATGTGCTGGGGGAAGGGGGGACTGCATGTGGCTGTGGGGATCAATTGTGAACAGGGTACTAGATTACTTAGAACCTGGAGGGTCACGGTGCAATGTTTGAGTTTTTTTTTTAATGTAATGGAAATCTAATAGATGGCTTCATTAATTAGAATAAGATATATGATTTACGCTTTTAGAAGGTCAAAATGCCAGCTGTGTGAAGGATGTTACTGCAAAAAGCCCAGAGTGGAAGCTGGGAGACTCACTGGAAACTAGATGAGAATTGGTGGTGATATGGCTTAGATCAGGAGACAAGGGCTGGAAACGGAAAGAAAGTCTGATTGAGGGTATGTTTCAGAAGAAGGGTTGGGAAGACTAGCTGAAAATTTGATGTATGGAGAAGGGGTCATTGAAAGAGAAAAACAAAATTCAAATTATTTCCATTTCTTTTCTTCTTTAGTCTCATATGGTTTGGCTCTGTGTCCCTACACAAATCTCACCTCAAATTGTAATCTGAATTGTAATCCCCATGTGTAGAGGGAGGGACCTGGTGGGAGGTGATGGGACCAAGGGAGCAGTTTCCCCCATGCTGTTCTCCTGATAGTGAGTGAGTTCTCATGAGATCTGATGCTTTAAAAGTGTATGGCAGTTTCCCATGTCCTCTCTTTCTCGCCTGCTTCCATGTAAGACGTGCCTTGCTTCCTCTTCGTCTTCCACCTTAATTGTTAGTTTCCTGAGGCCTCCGCAGCCATGCGGAACTGTGAGCCAATTAAAGCTCTTTTCTTTATAAATTATCCAGTCTCAGGAATTTCTTTATAGCAGTGTGAAAACTGACTAATACAGTCTCTCATTCGTATAATTACAAATCCTAACCATTAGTGCCTATAGCAGTTCCAGTTACTAGCATTTGCATAGCAGCTCACAATTTATCTATTATTTTTCCCATCATGCCTGGATTATAAAATTGTAGGATATCAAATTTGGATGATAGCACAACATTCTTCCCTCCTTGTGACAAACTCTAACTCATCTTTTATGTCTTACCCTTATCTTAACTCCTTGATGATGCATTAGTTGACTCCATTTTGTCAGATTTGTAAAAAACCCTCTTTTTTTCTACATTAATTGTGTATGTTACATACACTTCCATAACAGTAATGGTTTAATATTTTTGATGATATTATTCTTACTACCCTTAGTAGACTGAGCTCCCAGAAGGCAGAGATTTTTTTAAAAAAATCTTTGTATCTTCTATTACACAGTATTTGTAGAATGAGGGATGAGTACATAAATGAAAAAGTATGCAGCAATTTCCCTTTGCCTAAACTGTAATAACTGGTCACTTTGCCACTTTTTAAATAATTCAGATGGTCATCTTAACACTATAAAAAGCAGCCTATTCCAATTTCAGGTAGCTCTAGTTATCAGGAACTTCTTAAACCAAAATAAAATATTTTCTTTAATTCTTGACATTTTGTCTTAGTTATATCTATTTGATAAATGAATAAGAATAACAGCAAATTTGAAACTAATTTATCACTCTGTAGAGATAATTGAATTACTGAAACTATGTACAGAATAATTTATATTAGATAGGAAGTTAGGCTAATAGGAAATCTATTAACTTCCAGAATCCACATTATATTTATAGAACTTTGAACATCCAGTTTGTGACAAAGAGTATTATGAAGCATATAGCAGAGTCTCAGAAGGAGTAAGTACTAACCTAGGATTGAGCTGAGAAAAAAAGTCACCATCAGCCATCAATCTTCCCATTATATAAAAGTTATTTAATTATCTTTACATATCATATATGTGTATCTGTATACATTTATATAATTTATACTAATTAACAGCAATTACCATTTTCAATTGTAAATGAGTTCTGATCGAGAATTTTGCAAGTGTACTATTGGCATTTTCCTAACCAGAATTTTCTCAGTAACAATACCTCTTATTTCTGTCACGTAGATAGAACTGATAAGCAAAGCAAATTTCTACTAGCTTTATGGTCTTAAGAGATTATTACTATTCTGACTTAATATCTCTGCTTCTTCATTTCTGGAAAATGGGGGGTAACATTCTTTCTCATGAGTTCATGATGAAGTTTAAATGAGAAAATTCACATATATTTTGTGACACAAAGATTTTCACTAAGCAAGCACTCAATAAATGATAATACCAACATAAAAGAGTAAATTATTAGTATTATTTCATCAAATGATTAGCAACTCCAAAAATAATTGTCAGGGATTTTATAGGAGGGATTCTTACACGGGGATAGAACAGTGAAAGTCAGAAAGAACATAAAAGGTTACATAATCCAAATGTCATGACTCTATAAACAAGCTTTTACTGAAAGTTGAAAAGAATGAATGTTAACCACTCTGCCTTTTGAGGATTTACTATTATTTGTAAAATTGTTCTGCATTGATTTAAAAACTTTGAATGAATATTACTTTATATATAGACTTCAATGTGAAATCTTATGAGACAGTTTTAATTTATTTATTTATTGTAGAAACAGGGTCTTGCTCTGGTGTACAGGCTGGTCTCAAAGTCCTGGCCTCAAGTCATCCTCCCACCTTGGCCTCCCAAAATGCTGGGATTACAGGCATGAGCCACCATGCTAGCCATGGTTTTATTTATTTTTAACTATCTTATATTGTTGATAATAATAAAAATAATTACTGATATTCATGTAATTTACTCAAAATCTGGCTGTGTGCTGTTTCTGAACAATGGCAACCACCACCACAAGATGCTGTTTCTGAACAATGGTAGAGTAAGACATGTTCTATCGCCCCCTCTTTTTTTTTTTTTTTTTTTTTGAGTTTCCCTCTTGTTGCCCAGGCTGCGGTGCAATTGCACGATCTCAGCTCACTGCAACCTCTGCCTCCTGGGTTCAAGCGATTCTCCTCCTGCCTCAGCCTCTCTAATGCCTTTTTTCTTAGCTACTTGGCTATATTGCCTCACTTTTATAGTCTTGTTGTTAAAGAGGTCAAACAGAAACTCAAAGAGTTTCTCAAAGAACTCATCAGGGTCACACAGCGGATCTACACTGTAACTTCTAAGCTGTGCTGCTGTGCTGCTTCCTGTTTTTGATATTTAAAAGTTACATTTTCAAATGGAAACCACTAAATTTGTTTCCACTGGATATTTTATTGCAAACAATTTTTTTAAAAGCTTGTTGCTACTTATAGAAAGAAGCCTACTAAATTAGCAGTTCTAGATTTACAATTTCCTATGAAATTCACTTGTGATTTTTTGAAAGGATTGATGTTTTTACAGAATATATTTGTAATCCACAAGGGTGCTGAGTATGACATATTTAAAACTTCATGATTTTTTTTTCTCACATTTTTGAAATGTGGATCATGATTTTGACATCTTAAATTCTGCTTTGTCAAATAGGGACCCTGGAGTCAGAAGGAGCTGCAGACTCTCACCTGATCCAAATACAAGTATTTTAAATGAGTTAGTACTACTGAAGTCAGAATAGCAACATTCAATTGTAATGTCCCAAGAGCTTAAATGTAATAATTATAATAATTTTGTTTTGCTGAGTGTATAAAACCTCAGAAAAAAAACACTTAGGTTCCTCATTGAGAAAAAAATAAATCAGTATAAACTGCTTTATTTTAAAAACTTTTATATTAAAAAAACTTAATAAAATTTTAAACTATATAGTTTTGACCCTTTCTTAATTATAGTGGGTCCTGCTTCCTATTCATAAAATTTTCTTTCTGTAGTTAAATTGCCAACCTGCCCGAAGGAGGGACAAAGCAGACATTATTGCTCCTCAGGCCGTCTCCTTACCAACCAAGCAGTGAATAAACTGGGGACACAGCAGTTACTGACATATCTCTAATCGATTAAAACAAATCACAGAACAACAGGCAAAGTGTTGTCTTTACCATTTGGGTGGTAGGATGCATATTTTAAAATGCATAATAATGCATTTAAAAATTTTATATTGTGTATTTCAATGCCTACAAAATAAGAATGCAAAGTAAAATAAATAATAAATAAAAGGTAAAAAAAAACAAATAAGTAATACAGCCCAAATAAGTAATACAAATTATATATGTAACCCCTTTTACCTAGAAACCTATGCCTTGCTGTGGGAAATTAATAAAAATTTACATTGAGAAAGTAATACCTTATAAATAACATTTGAAGAACATTTGCAACACATCAGGATATACAGTAAACATGTTATATGCATGACTGCTGTTAATAGTCTCAACTCTACAAAGTAGTGCATGGTTCCTATTTGACAGCTGAAGAAAATGAGACTAAAGAATGTTAAATAACTTGCCCAATGTCTTATAGCTGAAAAGTGGCAGAACTAGGAATGAAATCCGCAACTTTATCATTTCAGAGGCTGCCTCTTTAACCATTATGGTATACTTTCTCCCAAAGATGACAACAAAAATAACCGTAAACTATGTAAAAGTGAGAATTATTTTAAAAGTCTGCTGCTAGTAATAGAAACAGTATAGTAGTAGCGATAATATGAATAACCACAAGAGAAAGTTGTGGCATCTGGTTTCTAGCTGGCTTTTGATAACAAGTAGTTTAATTTTTGAAGGTCTCAATTTCTGAGAGGGAATGAGAGAGGGAATAAAACTAGATCCTACTGGAAGTTTTTTTCCAGACTAAGATTCCGCACTAAATTCTAGGCCTCTGTCTTTAGCATGAAACATTACTCCAAAATGACGACATAAAGCACCACTTTATCAGCCTTCCCTATTACACTCTGAGTATGTAGGCCTGTAAATATATTTACAACTGTGGATAAGCGGAGCCCACCTTACCTGTAAATGAATGGTGCCACTGTCGCAGTATTCGGGTGGCTATGTTGCTGCTGTTGAGGGAGTTGGACAGCACCATTTCCTGTGCTCTGCCCACTGCTTTGTGCCACTGTCATGGTACAGGAACCAGAAGGAGGAGCTTGGCCAGCTTCCCTTCCTTCCAAAGGGGCAGGACAACTAGATGCACTTGCTTTCTCCATAGTTATAGGCTTAGATAAGGACTGGGAAGGGCTCCCCTTGGTAGTCCTGAATTTCTCAGACTCTTTGCTTGCTGTGCTGCCAGGTGAAATGGTTTGCTTTGCTGTTGGAACTTTAGAGCCCGGTTTTGGAATACCACTGGAAGATGGAATTAAGCTTTCCTTCTTAGCTGCTGTTGTCTTGCTGCCCTTAGGGATCAAGCTTGCAATTTTGGAGGTCTTTTTTGGAGCCATCTCTGTCACCTGATCCTTCTCTTCCTTGATTGTTTTTTCAGTGCAAACTTTATTTTTGTCCCTGTTCTTTTCTTCTTTTTCCTTTGGCTGTAGCAAAGACTTTTTATTGCTGAGATTTTTGCTTCCAGCTTTTGGAGGGGCCAACTTAGGTGACACTTTGGGACTGCTATTTGTTGAGCCACCACTATTCAGACCACTGTTAAAACCTTCCATTTCACCAGATTCAGAAAAGGCATCATCATCCTTGCCACCATCACTAGTTCCTGAACTGGAAGGCTGCGGGGGGCGTAAAGCAGTCCGGGCATTGACTAGCTTGAATTTCTCAAGCATGGATTTCTGTCCTGAGGGAGCAGTTTTGACCCCTTCTGAGACAGGTGGCTTCATTCTGTCTGAAGATGGTGTGGGTGAGGTGGCTGGACTTGACTGCTTTACAGTCAACATGGTGGAGGTGGCACTGTGTTTGACATTCATGGACTTGCTGCGCCAGGGCTTGCTGGCACTTGGAGAAGGGATGGCAGAGGCAGGAGGCTGCCCAGAAGTACTGGGAGGCTGCACATTACCATTTACACCTGAAGACGATTGAGGTCCTTTGGAGGAATCTGGACATTGTTTAGAAGAAAAATAAAGAAAAGGCGATTAATCTTGATCATTTATATTACATAATTGAGAACTTCCAAACTATCGATGGATAGAAGTCTCTCTCCTCTGAACTGAAAAGAGACCGTGGCATCAATCACTTCTCTGAGGTGATTTTTTTTTTTTTTTTTTTACCATATTTCAAAAATGTAGAGTGTTTGAGAGGCATTGATTCTGGGGCGGGGGCGGTGGGGGTCCCTATCTGAGGGACTCCTCAGATAGGGGTCCCTTGTTCACCATCCTCCGTGAAATCAATATCCCGCACAAGAGTGCTACTCTCCTCGCTCCGGGCCTACAACACTTGGGGGTAGCTACAGTGAGCTGTATCCAGCATCTGGTTCTTACCTCACGGCCATGGCCCCTAAAATCACCCACACGTTCCCCTTAAATATGACATTACGATGGATCACGGGCCTATCACCCTATTAACCAGTCATGGGAGCTCTCCATGCATTTGGTATTGTGGGGTGGGGGAGGGGGGAGGGATAGCATTAGGAGATACACCTAATGCTAAATGACGAGTTAATGGGTGCAGCACACCAACATGTCACATGTATACATATGTAACTAACCTGCACGTTGTGCACATGTACCCTAAAACTTAAAGTATAATAAAAAATAATAATAATAAATGTGCTTTATTTTCCCCTCTGAAATTACTCTTACCCAAATAAATTTGCTAGTCACAGATATCCAAAGATGAATAAAACACTATCCCTCCTCTAAGCAATTCTCCGTGTTCTTTTTCAACCACCACTGTAGCCCATACTAGTAAATGGATATTCCACCTTGCCCTATAAAAATATGTTGTATAACGAATGTTGAAAATTGGCTTAAGCTACTAGGAGTTTAGCTAATTGTTTAGTTCATTTTTACCGGATTAAATATGCTTATAACTTATAATTTAGCTTTTTGTTAATTTTAATTTGTATATTATTGAAATTTATGCTTCTACAGATCAGATAATCTATTAAGCAATATACATCTATTTATCTTTATAATAATCCTACAAGGTTTGTATTCATATTATCAACTCTATTTTACAGATAAAGCAACTGAGGCAAGGAGAGGATAACTTCCTCACGGTCAGACAGTCTGTATTTGAATTGATTTCAGAGACTCTGCTCTTAACCAGCACACCTACAGCTTCCCATAATGATCAGAATAAATCAAGCTACTTTTTAAGAGTTATAGGAAAAGAAATCCATTTGTCATATAAGTATTTGATAATGCACTAGTGTTTGTTTACATTCCACTTGGAAGGCACATTATGATGTGAATCTTTAGATGACTGCTCTAATATAATTAATGCTTGATTACAGTCTTATTTTTAAGAAGACCAAACTAAATTAAAGGAAGGATTTTACAATACTGTATAGAATAAAGAAAAAGAACTGAGCTTAGAGTTAAAAGACCTCCATCCAAGTGTTCATATTTGGAAACTGTGTAATTCTGGTCAAGTCATTTATCTTAAGTTTAATCAACCATGAATGCCTCCCTCTTTCTTCCTTGGTTTTTGGGGATAAGGGGATGATTGAATTACACATTTAAGTGGTACTGTAAACATATAGATATTGAAAAATAAATGCAAATCTTTTTTTGATGAAATGCTTAATGAAATGTTATATAAAGATATTATTTTAATACTATTCAGGAATTGGAGCTCATTCCATTTTATTAAATACCTATAAATAAAAAACTACAATGCTTTTATTTTTAAATGTCTTCTTTAAAAAAAAGTCAGAACACATGATAAACCACATGTAATCAAGCCAATTGGTACAGAATACTAGTCTTAACTCATTTTTCGCAAAAAGAAATTGACATACAACAGAAGGAAAGAACAAAGAAGTTAGAGATGGAAAAGAAGTCAAATGGTTACATGAATTTTTGTGTTAGGTTTTATTTTCTAAAAAATGAAGTGTGCCTAAAATAACATAGTTGATATTTGAAATTGATATTAACAATAAAATATTGTACACAAACACATTTATATTAAATTTTCATAAACAAATTGGTAGACTAACAATAACTTCTAATTCTTACTACCCCTCTGCAGTTCCTCATTTCAATTAGCAAAGACTAATACTAATAGTATAATACAAGACTGAGCCTATATATTCTATATTTCAATCTTGCCATTCACTGAAAAGTCGAAATGCTTATAAATTTTAAAGCATATAATGAGAAATTGATCTTTTAAAAATATTCATGTAAAGTCTACTTGTGCTCATGTTTGGAATATTTATGAAAATTCATTAGATTCATACACAAACACTAAGGTGTTCTAAAAAACAGTGGATATATTCAAGTGGATATATAATCAGTGGACTGATTCAAGACCAATCCAACAAGCTTCAAAACATTCAATTACTCAAATACATTCACTTTCTGTGAATGGATTCCAATATTTTGCTTATTATCTATGTTATAAGTACAAATAATTTCAAGATTATTTCACCAACATATCCCTTTCGGAGACTAATAATATTTCCTCATAATTTAAATGATTCTTAGTAGCAGATAGAGTACACTGACTATCGACAGGTAGAAGCACCTTATTCATCAGGTGTCAGCTGCGACCTTACTTCCTCAGGGGGAAAAAAATTACTCCCACACCCACCTTTGACCCCCACAGCATCGAGTCTGAATTAGATGGCTCTTCTACTTTCTCCCATAGCTTACCATTCCCTGCATTATAGTCATTATCACTCTACTGTAACTGCCTATTGCCTCCACAATGCTGTGCATTCCATGAAAGCAAAGACCATGCCTGTATTAATGTTTTATACCATGTATATAGCACCCACTACATGGCAGGCACTGAAGTAAGTGTCTAACATGTATTAACTCAATTAATCCTCCCAACAACAGCATGAAGTTTCCATTATTTCCCCTATTTTAGGTGTGAAAAAAATGAGGCACAAAGAGGTTAAGTAATCTGACCAAGGTTATACAATTGAGCACTGAACTTTGCTTGAATTCTAAGTTAATCCTATCAACCACCATTTTTTTATTATTATTTTTTATATTATACTTTAAGTTTTATGGTACATGTGCACAACGTGCAGGTTAGTTACATATGTATACATGTGACATGTTGGTGTGCTGCACCCATTAACTCGTCATTTAGCATTAGGTATATCTCCTAATGCTGTCCCTCCCCCCTCCCCCCACCCCTCAACAGGCCCCGGTGTGTGATGTTCCCCTTCCTGTGTCCATGTGTTCTCATTGTTCAATTCCCACCTATGGGTGAGAACATGTGGTGTTTGGTTTTTTGTCCTTGTGATAGTTTGCTGAGAATGATGGTTTCCAGCTTCATCCATGTCCCTACAAAGGACATGAACTGATCCTTTTTTATGGCTGCATAGAATTCCATGGTGTATATGTGCCATATTTTCTTAATCCAGTCTATTGTTGTTGGACGTTTGGCTTGGTTCCAAGTCTTTGCTATTGTGAATAGTGCCACAATAAACATACGTGTGCATGTGTCTTTATAGCAGCATGATTTATAATCCTTTGGGTATATATCCAGTAATGGGATTGCTGGGTCAAATGGTATTTCTAGTTCTAGATCCCTGAGGAATCGCCACACTGACAATCTACTCATCTGACAAAGGGCTAATATCCAGAATCTACAATGAACTCAAACAAATTTACAAGAAAAAAAACAAACAAACAACCCCATCAAAAAGTGGGCAAAGGATATGAACAGACACTTCTCAAAAGAAGACATTTATGCAGCCAAAAGACACATGAAAAAATGCTCATCATCACTGGCCATCAGAGAAATGCAAATCAAAACCACAGTGAGATACCACCTCACGCCAGTTAGAATGGCGATCATTAAAAAGTCAGGAAACAACAGGTGCTGGAGAGGATATGGAGACATAGGAACACTTTTACACTGTTGGTGGGACTGTAAACTAGTTCAACCACCATATTATACTGTTCCTCAAATGCAGATGGGTAAGTTCAATGGTTTACCAATTACAACATTCCCTTGAATATAGAAACATAGAAAATAGTAACTATCCAATTAATGCCCTGAATAGAATTATATTAAATGAACTTTGTTTCTCAGGTACCCAGATTCAATTAGAATCTAAGAATTTTTCCTCCAAACAAAATGAATTTTCTCAGGTTCAATGAACTGTGTACATGCCTGTCCACTTCCTACAGTGAGCATGTTTTCCTGATTTTTGTTGAACATATATGGATATTTTTCTACTATTTCCAGGAAAATTAATGTTATTCAGTTCCTACTGTTTATGGAACATGAATCTAGGCACATCATCTGTTAATATTTAGAGTGACTACTCTATTTAAGACATTCCAAGACACATTATAATCTTGTAGGAGGGAAATAAATAGAGTCATAAAAGATAAATGCCACTGTATATATTAAATGTCAGGTGAGTGTCATGTGGGAAAGAAAATGGTAGAGAAGATCAGAGTTGCAAGGGCTCATAGAGAGCTGCAGAATAAGATTAAAACAGATGTTATAAGAGAGGTGTATAGGCTTTTGAGCCAGAAGAACATTTACACATATTTTTGGGGAGCTATATAAAAATTTATTCTATTTTTTAACATTTAAAAATTACATATATATAGACAAAGAGTTGGAGAGAAACATAGTCCCCAAAATCAAAGCCTATTCTGCTGGATGTATTGTTAAGCAGAACATGATGACATCCTATTGAAATCATCCTTACTCACATTGATCTTAAAAGCCATTTGTGGCTGAGCACAGTAGCTCCTGCCTATAATCCCAGCACTTTGGGAGGCCAAGTCGGGTGGATCACTTGAGGCCAGGAGTTTGAGACAAGCCTGGCCAACATGACGAAACCCTATCTCTACTAAAAATACAAAATTAGCTAGGCATAGTGGTGCACACCTGTAATCCTAGCTACTCAGGAGGCTGAGGCATCAGAATTGCTTGAACTCGGGAAGCAGAGGTTGCAGTGAGCTGAGATCTCACTGCTGCTCTCCAGCCTGGATGACAGAGCAAGACTCTGTCTCAAAAAAAAAGTTACTTATGATATTTCATATTCTATAATGAATATAATATGAATAATTATTACAAATATAATTATGCTAACTGACATTTTATTGAAGGTTCTTTAACTGCATTATTTCACAACAGCGCATTGAAGTGGGAAGGGCTCATATTCCTAATTCACATTTGTAGAAACCAGAGCTTGGTAAGCTTCATTCAATGATTTAGGTACCTAATGAGGAGTGTATGGTGGAGCTAGGCTTCGACCCCACATCTTGTCACTCTACAGCCCAAGCTCTATAATTTTCTTGGAATGTCAAACATTCTAAGTGTTTATCACAGTCGTTCTCAAAACTTTAATGACATGACACTTGGGGATCCTGTTAAATGCACATTGTGATTCAGCAGGTCTGCAGTGGGCCCTGAGGCTCTGCATTGCCAACAATCTTCTGGATGATGCCAGTGCTGCTCACACACAAATCATACTTTGAGTAGCAAGGGTTGAGCAGACTCACAAATTCTGAAAACTGTTGGCCTTTTCAGTTTTAAAGGACTGTTTCTTAACACAGTCCCTCAAACTGCTAAATTCATTAAATGTTTCATAGCTATGCAATATTAACATTTTTTTTTTTCTTTGATCGGGAGTCTCGCTCTTTCACCCAGGCTGGAGTGCAGTGGCGCGATCTCGGCTCACTGTGGGCTCTGCCCCCCGGGATTCA
This sequence comes from Nomascus leucogenys, assembly GCF_006542625.1. NCBI lineage: Eukaryota > Metazoa > Chordata > Mammalia > Primates > Hylobatidae > Nomascus > Nomascus leucogenys. The sequence goes on from NC_044390.1 coordinate 27,334,686, forward strand.
CGCCATTCTCCTGCCTCAGCCTCCCGCCTAGCTGGGGCTACAGGCGCCCGCCACCTCGCTCAGCTATTTTTTTGTATTTTTAGTAGAGACGGGGTTTCACCGTGTTAGCCAGGATGGTCTCGATCTCCTGACCTCGTGATCCGCCCGCCTCGGCCTCCCAAAGTGCTGGGATTACAGGCGTGAGCCACCGCGCCCGGCCAATATTAACATTTTTACTGAACTTTCAGAACCTTGGCTAGCTCTGAGTTCACTTGGATATTTAGCAGTTTGCTTCAAATAATCTCTAAAACCAAAACAAACTCTTCAGGTTTTCCTAATGTCATTTTTTCTCATCTCTTTGGCCACATACTTGGTATGTATCTTCTGTGCATCTACAACTAGATTAAGAAGTAAGAGTGTGCCTGGGAGCTTTGGTGGGGTTGATCGGAGATGGTAGAAAAGAACCAGTCAGGATGCTTTTTTAAGTGGCTGATGAACAAGGGAAATAAGAGAGGATGCTCTTTCCTTAGAAAAGAGAAACAAGTGGGCCGGGCGCGGTGGCTCACGCTTGAAATCCCAGCACTTTGGGAGGCCGAGGCGAGCGGATCACGAGATCAGGAGATCGAGACCACGGTGAAACCCCGTCTCTACTAAAAATACAAAAAAAAAAAAATTAGCCAGGCGTGCTGGCGGGCGCCTGTAGTCCCAGCTACTCGGAGAGGCTGAGGCAGGAGAATGGCGTGAACCTGGGAGGCGGAGCTTGCAGTGAGCCGAGACTGCGCCACTGCACTCCAGCCTGGGTGACAGAGTGAGACTCCGTCTCAAAAAAAAAAAGAAAAGAGAAACAAGTTGAAGACATTAGCTAGAAAGACTGCTATAGAAGTTCAAGTACAGAAGAGGAATTTCAACATCACTGCACCCAAAAATGAAACAAGAGGGACTCTGAATTATGACATCCACATCCAACCCACAGTAATGGTCATAACAACAGCTGTAAAATCATTCTCAGGTGAGTACACACATATAAGACATTTCCCGAAGCTCTGCTCTAAATCTGTCCACAGCCTGCCCCTATACAGAGGCAATGAGGTGTTTCAGATTTCATTAAGAGGGCAAATCATAGGTTGTTGTGCATCAGGAAGGCACTGGAATAATAAGAGTCTCTCTGGACTCCTCACAGTAGAGACTGCACAACAGCAGCTGAAATGGCAGCACCTGTAGTGTCTACAGAATGAATGTAGTCACAAATTATAATCATTGCCATTTATATATTCAGGAATAAGTAGCCTGGTCTCAATGACATATTTCTGAATGTTGATTACTCAACTTCTGACTATGAATGAATCTCAGCATGGGGAAAATAACAGATTTCTAATGCACATATTTAAAGGCATTCCCAAAATAGATTTGTATCTTGCATTTTTATGGGCTACCTCTGCTTACAGCCTTACCTCTTGTCTACGGTCCCCAAATAGCAATTTGCTTCCACTCTCTCTCTTCTGCTTCCTCTTCTTTTACCTCATCTACATTCAGCATTGCCAACTCCACCATAACCAAATAATATTATTCATCTACTGCTTACTTTATTCCAAGTACTTAATAAGTACTTCATACATGGTATCTCATTTAAGCCCATAATAATCTACAACATACTTATGATCTCTCTTGTTAAAAATGAGAAAATGAAAACTTAGAAAGATAAAGTAATTTGTTTTCAATCATACATATGGCAAAACTTAGAAAAAACAAAATCTAAATTGGAACTCATTTTTATCTGACTCAAACATTTGGAAGATTTTCACTGTCTCTTCTTTCCACATGTTTACTGCATGCCAGAAATTCTGCTGAAATGGCTCTCCAGCAAGCCACATTTATCGCACAGTCAAGTTAATTGGGTAACTCCTTGTTTTCCTTCTTCCTCGGTGAGCAGGATATAAATGGGGAGAACATCACACAAGACACTTTATTCATGTACTATATACCCTCTTCTTTAGCATCTTACTTGCACCTGTTCATGTGAGTTGATGTGAGAATAGATATTAGTTCACACTTGCGAAACATCTAAATTCACAGAACTAATGTCTAGTTATCTCATCTTGTAAATAAACAATATTGATGACTTGGGAACAATGCCAACCAAGGTCTAAAATTAATACATTGATGTAAATGTGGCAGTCACAACAGGCATATGGAAAGTTTATAGTGGGACATTTCTCTCTGGAACCTCAGTTAGCTGTAGAGTTAGCACCACGTTACCAAGAGTGGTATCAGTCTGAGAAAGGACATAGAGACGATTCTTAATGGCTTATCTCTTTTTCCTCACTGAATAGTATGTTGCTTTGATAAAAAAAATTAGGTACCAACTCTGAAATATAAGAAGTGACAACAAAAATGATGACAAAAGCACCATTCATTTCTGAAGTATTTCCTGCATGGCAGGCATTGTGCTCAGTGATATAGATGGTCCCTGCTGAATACAGGATACTTTTAAGCATCACAGATCATGGTGGAAAGAGGAAAATGATTAAACAATATGGCTATGCCACTTATTTTGATAAATAATTAGGACTTTAATTTCACAACAACATACCAAATGCTTTAAAAAAATTAAGTTGAAGAAAAGTGGCATTCAAATCTAAATATGTCTTGGTATTAAGTGGCTCCTCATGCACCTCCCCATACTGCTTTGCATAAATAATTGCTTGTGTATTGCCTCAGTCATCAATTTTATAGTGACTCAACAGAAACATGGGGTGGAGTTTTATAGTGATCCTAGAAGAGCTGTTCATTCTGTACATGCTTGTATTGTACCTTTGCAATCTTAGAGTGCCACTCTGTGGAGAGTTGTACAATTTAGAGAAGCTTACATTCACTCACCAGCCAGTATGTAATTTATGTACAGACATATATACTTTGTGGACACCTCAATATTTGTGCATGTATGCATAAACCAGCAACACATATGCCCAAGTCTATTTAGTCTTATAAATTGATATATACATAGATATAAATATATAGATATAGATATATACATATATTTACATATATGCACCTAGTTATGGTAACTCATGGAAAGAATTCTAAAATCCCTGAAATTATGATGTTAATGTATTTTAGCCTTATATAAGTATTAAGTAATAAAGCTGTAAAATGCATAATTAAATCACCAGTAAAGTAATATAATAACTAAAGCACATTTGCATTGGCTTCAAAAGAAAACAGTTCAGTTCTTTGGCTTTATTGTAATTTCAGAGTAATTAAAAAAAACAAAGTGTTTAAGAGCTAGACATCTATGTTGTAGCTGAATAAGCTGCCCAAATTTAAACACTAATGCGTAATTCTCATTAACTCTGATAGCTGTATAATGTTGAATTAAAATGTTGCTAAATCCTTGGCATCTATCTTATTAATTCTGTGTTGTGTGTAAATAAAAGCCAAAGCTTCCACACCAGAAGATACCTGATTAGAATCTAGACAAAGAGAAAGAAGCCCTGTTCAGTGAGTAAACAGGTACAATGTAAGTCTCACAGGTGAGAAATGGCAAAAAGATGGTAGGTAGTATCCCCTCTGGTGCCGGGGCATGTTTCTTAGCAACATGGAAAAACACCTCTCCACTAAGGAAATCCATCAAATGATTCATGTTTATAGATCATAATAAAGAAACTGGATTCCAAATAAAGCTATGGATAAATCCCTAATAATACTAAGCTTTTTGCATTTTTAGATTTTTTAATACAAATTTTGTAAAACAAGAATGATTTCTTAAGGTAACTTGCTTCAGGCATGCAAAGTATATGTCGAAATGAACCATGGCATGGTTTCTACAAGATTTGATTTACAGTTAACAGGTATTTGATTTTCTTCGGAACATATATCTGTCTAGAGTACTCTCATACAGTTCTGGGCAAATTGACAAATGCTGGTGTCAGAGTGTATTATTCATTGTCAGTTTCTGAATGGCAGGTCATCAGGAGAAGAAACTGAAGGAGTCTCAAAAGAAATGCTTTACAAATGATGCTGTTTTCATTTTACCACTTGTTCTGAGAAATTTGTTTCCACGTTCCACTTCAACATAATGTTCAGATAGCAGTGCATCGCATTGTAACGTTTCTATTTCAGCCTTCTCTGCCAATGATAACCTACTATACTGTGCGCCGATATTTTAATTCATTTAATGAGACTGTAAAATGAGCACAATATTTTTTCAAATTTCATTATTAAAATGATATTAGATGTATCTTTTGAAGTGCAGTTTGTAATTCTCTACTGATTTCTTCTCATTAAGCGTCACATCACTTTAAAAAAGCTAATTTGTTTTACAAATCATACATATGAGAAGCCACTGTACTTTCAACAATTTTTTTTTTTTTTTTTTTTTTGAGACGGAGTCTCGCTCTGTCGCCCAGGCTGGAGTGCAGTGGCACAATCTCGGCTCACTGCAAGCTCCGCCTCCCGGGTTCACGCCATTCTCCTGCCTCAGCCTCTTGAGTAGCTGGGACTACAGGCGCCCGCCACCATGCCAGGCTAATTTTTTGTATTTTTATAAATTGTTTTATGTGTAATATATTATTATGTCGTTTGCTCTTATAATTTAAGATAATATTTTGGAAATATAGCATGACATAATGATTAATCTACGAACACTGTTATTGAATCTATTGACATAAAGTTTTAACTCCACGTTTAATAGCAAATTTCATATTGTATACAAGACAAATTCCAGATGTCTTTATTATATCATATGAAAACTTGTCTAAGGAAATGTGCTTTAGATGAGCAGACTGCATATTACATGACATCTATCTCCACCTTGTGGTTATTATCAATATTGCTACTATCTAATTTTGCACTACCTTCTAAGCATAGGTAGGGAAGGTATGTATGAATTGAGTGGCCATGGAAAAATATTAATGCCTGTATATCATCGGAATTTTACTTTTAGATCCCAGAAATAAGTTAAATAAAATATTTTCACATTACAGAAAAATTCAGATAGATTAAGATATAAAAATGTTAATTCATCAAATGCATTTCTAAGTCTATTTACAAACATTGCTAGTAATTTCTTGCTAGAATATTAATAACGGTGGTATTGTGTTGCTTAATTGGACACTTTGGTAGTCTATTTAACACATCTTTATTTCTAGGCCTGTTAGCTTCCCCCAGAAATTTCCCACATATACAGGAATTATTAGCCTGAACTTGTATAATATTTTTTAGAAAAGTTAGGAAATGAGGGCATTTTTTTTTCTGATGAGGGACTGTCATCTCCCTTAGCCCCAGGAAGAGTATAAGTCTTCAGTAATATTTCTTGTGATCTTAAATCTAAAATTTTATTTTATATTTTAAATAAAACATTCCTAACTTCCAAATATACACTTTTGTTTTTCATTTTCCAGTTAACTCAAGAGCTTAGGATATTGCAATGTTAACACACACTGACCCGCTCTCACGTGTTTAAAGTCTGTCCGCTTTTGCTTTAGGCGGAAGGGACTATTCACACAAAAGAGTGTCTTGCTTCTAGATCACATCTGTCCGTTCACATTTGAGTAAGAGGGAGTTGTCTAATCATTTGCCTATATGAAACAATTCACAATTATCTATTTTGAGCAAAAATGTTCCCACTTGATTGAATTATTCGATCCCAATTTGCCAGATGTTCTACTAACTAAACATTTGTGCCACTTTTTAATTTCATGTGTTTTTCCATGTAGAGCCCAACGCTCTGAAGAAAAGTTTGAAGTTCTATTGATTTGAAAATACTTCCTCAAAATCCAGCAGAACACCCTAGTTCCTCACACAGCCATACGACTTATAACAGCACAAGTCCTTCATTTCCTCATGATTGAGGTGTAAACTGCACATGCTCATCCCCATTCTCTCTGCTACTCAGTGACAAGCATCAAATCAACACCTCTTTAAATGCCCACTTCATACATCACAGAGAACTGTGTGGCATACGATTCATTTATAATATGCCTTTAACAGACACTCTCATTTAATGTCCTTGATTTTGTGATTTGATATTTATATTATGCACTATTTCAAGAAAACAAAACAAATATGAATAATTTGTCTTTTGGGGAAAACTGAGGTCATAATATCTCTGGGATCTGCTGCTTGCAAAGATTAAAAACCTACTGTAATTATGTTTCAAATTTTGATGCTCCAACCTTAACTGCCAAAAACACTTATGGCTCTTACCTTAACTGAAGTTAAGGATTCAGATAAATTCAATATGGCTTTATGATTTCAGGATACATTTTCAAAAAATATAAAAAGACATAAGAAAATGTGACTTCCATGCATTTGTAAGGACTTGTTTTTGAGAAACAGTATTTATACTTGCATATATAACTAACTAATTTAAAATAAATGAGTTTATTTGTTTAAAATGTTCTTCAGATAAGAAAGCTGGCAGTCAGGAGGGGACTGTTAGGAAACAAAGAAACTCCACTGATAACATCTCTAGGCCCAAAGTTGTTACGCTGCTCAAATATTAGATTTAGCATGTAATTCACAAGACTCATGTTAGACTTGTGTCATAATGATGTAACAAACACTTACCTTTTTCGTTTCCATTTGCATAATTTGGAGGCTTGTTTTTGTCAATGCTGTTAAAGCTCTGACTTCTCCTGTTTAAATTAGAGGCTCCCTGGACCTTGCTGCTGCTGCCTGCAGCAGGCACCCTAGAGGGCCCCGGAAGCCTGAAATAGTATAAGAAAAATTACATCATTATTGTACATTACAAAAAGGTAAGAAGCAGGAGGTGCTGAAAGTCAGAAATTTACAACCTATGATGTTCTAAAATCTATTTAGCAGAAAATGGCGATAGATGTGACAAATAAATAGCTAAGCACAATGTTGGAGATCTTCAGAAAAATCTTGTTTCACTTTTCAATGAACATGTCCCTCCAAAATTGTAATAATATAGAGCAATTAAAATAAACCTTAACTTAAAAAGTCATACTCACCCCATCCCTGACGAATAAAACTTTGCCTTAAAAGTACTGTAACAATGATGTGAAAAGTAAAGGAAACAATAACACTTAACTTTATGTTCTCAGCATATTCATCAGCTATTTCAGTTATTAAGCTGTTCTTTTCAATGTATAAGGCATTTGTTTTTATTGTAGGTAGTTATATAGTAAGTTTGCTTGGATATTAACCACAAGAAAGTTACTGAACAAGAAGGAATAGCTAATGCTCACTGAGTATCTAAGTTACTTAGCTACACTAATGAAAACACGGTACCAAGACCCAGGTCATGAGTTAAATTATATTTCACTGGTCTGCCCCACAAAAAACCTTTTTCATTTTCTTACCAAAAATAAGCATCCAGACTTAGCTGGTGATCTCATAAGTTTGGCCAACTGATCACAGAGGAGACATGACAAGAAAGGATGCAGATCTCAGAAGAAAATCACTGTTAGCCGGATGACAATTTAAAATATGCTTACATGTAGTGACAATAGCTTTAGCTACTCTTTGTGTATGAAGGATAGGATATGAGGAAATATGAACAGACTATCTTACAATTAGAGGTGGTTTGACTGGAGGTAGTAACTTACTGCTGCTTTATTTGAACTAAAAATATCAGTTTGGATCATTCATTTCACTCTTAAGCAATTTCCACTTTAAAATTTCAATGACCGATTATGTAATGAATTGTGCCTAAAATGTGCAATTACTAGATTTTGATTTTATACTTCTGACATATATTCTATAGGTATATTTAATCTATAAGTTAAAAACTAGAAATGAAGAACTAATATTGACATTCTTTTTTTTTTTTTTTTTTTTTTGAGACAGGGTGTCTGTCGCCCAGGCTGGAGTGCAGTGGCACGATCTCAGCCCACTGTAACCTTTGCCTCCAGGGTTCAAGCGATTTTCCTGTCTCAGCCTCTGAGTAGCTAGGATTACAGGCACTTGCTACTATGCCTGGCTCATCTTTGTATTTTGATAGAGACGGGGTTTCCCCATGTTGGCTAGTCTGGTCTTGAACTCCTGACCTCAAGTGATCCCATCTCAGCCTCCCAAAGTGTTGGGATTACAGGCATGAGCCACCGTGTCTGGCCAAGAACTAATACTGACATTCTAAGATCTATTTAGAAAATACGATATTGAAAGTTTTGTTTAGTATTTGCTGCCACCATGTGAATGTCACTGTGTACTACTCTGAAATTTTTTATTTGAAAGGAAAACAAGAATTCAAAATCTACAAATATAGCACTATTTTTTATAATCATCTTATAAAATTTTAAAGCAAAGATTATTAATGTCTCTCATATTGGTATCCGATATACCAAAATTTCACAATCCAGTTGTTACATGTTCAACATTTAACTCACCTTTTAATACTACTTGACTATATCATTTTCATAGAATATTAGAAAATCAAACCACCTTCAGGAAATATAAGTGCTTTTATAATAGTAACAGTCATTACAAAATAGAGTGAATATCAGGAAAAAAACAAATACCAACTTAAAAACAAAACTGTTGATTTCTTAGAATGGTTAATAGCTTCAAAATGTGAATTATATTTTAGTGTTTAAATATATATGGCTGATAAATGGTCCCTTTAGCTATTTTGCTAATTGGACACTGTGCCATACAAAATATTAGAATATTTTCCAAATGATTCCAGCATTTAACTTTTGCTCAAGAGAATCTACAAGGGTTTGTAAGTACAGCATAATAACCACAGATGCTAGGAATTTACAGGACCAGTGATTGCACTCTGTTGAAGGAATCCAACTAATGAATTTGGCCAAGTGTCCTAATCATAATAAATCTGAGAACTATTTCTGTAGACATAGGCATAGATTTAGAAAGTTCATTCCAAACTCACACATACAAACAAATTTTGTCACAAAACTTGCCCTGCTTGTAATGCAAATTGACCCATTTCCAGAAAATAATTAAAATATATTTTAATCTTTACTGCAACCCATGAAGTCAAATGATCTTCAGTCCTTAGAAGAACAAATTAAAACAAATTTAAAAATAATTTGCTCTTCTCATTACCCTAATTTGACAGGCAGCCAGAGCAGGCCTTCGGATTATTCATCGAAGTAATAAAAAGGGAAATGAGATGAAGCAGAGAGGAGAGAGAGAGAGAGGGAGAGAGATCTATCAAAACACAGTACTTAAAAATATTTTACATGCCTAAGTCTTGGAGTAATAAAAATGCTCATTGTGCATGGCAGGTCGCTGTTCCTTACCCATCATAATTTATATCATTTATTCTAGTTTTTAATTAAATACCTTTTAAAATTTGTCTTTCCAGAATTATGCTGGCTACTCTGGAAATGAATATAACTTAGAAAGCCAAGGCAAGGGGAAAGACACCTACCTCAAGTCAAAGCATCAGACGCATTCCTTGTGGTCAAACACTACATAATATGATTCATCAGTGGAACAGTAATGAATAAACCACTGCTGGATACTTCCCCAGTGAGTGAGATGACACAAAGGATCACATACTAATCAGAGGTATAAAACTCTTTTGCTGTGGTTTTATTCAGCTGTTCCATGCTACCATCATGCCTTCAGCAACTTAACACTTTTAAAAAATCAAACTCTTTCAAAACATTTTTATAGGTCATTATTTTCCAAACAGTATATAACGCACTGTCATTTACTATAACAGGCTGTCTTTATTATACCTGTGTCATAAAGAAGCAAAAAATTAAACTATTATAGATAGAAGAACAGTTCAGACTGACCTGGTACTAACATCCCCACTAAAATCTGCCAATGTTTTTCAAATCTCCATTAAAATGTGCAATAATTAATGCATGCCCATCTCAAAAAGCAATTACAATTTTGTTGTATAACTTCCAGATTATGTGACTTGGAAGGAATTGGGCATTCAGAGTAATGGTTTTCTTGATTGATTCTAAGCCTAGAACCTAGACTTAGGCCCAGTTATAGCACGACATATAACTAAACTAAAAAAGGTGCCAAAACCCATTTAATTATCTAATACAAACATGCTCATCCCTGAGGCTATGTGTGAAAATCTTCCTGGAAAAATTTAGTGCTCTAAACTTCTCATTCAGAAGTGCATCATTAAAAAAAAAAAGATAGGACAAAATATCACTGGGTATTTACTTGCATATCACTAATAAGCAATAAATTAGAGAATATTAACTGACCTAGTAGGCTTTTTTTGACTGGTTGCAATTCCACTGTGATTAGACTGAGTTGCATATCTGGCTGCCAGACTGTATGAGGAGAAACAGAGAAATTGAATTAAAGAGATTCTTTGAACATGGAAGGAAATCACAAACTTACAAGAAAACTATGAATTAATGAAATGCAATTGGAACACATATAAACATGTATAAAGAACAAATTAATTAGAAAATTATGGTAATGTTGTATGTCCAACATGACCTTTGATTGTGAATGTACTATGAAATAATGCAGTGCACACCTTGTCATAAAATGTGTTATCACTGACTTTACAATTATGGCCGTGTAATATTATTAATATTTAAAAAATACTATTATTTCATCATATAAAAAAATTCAACCTTGTAAATGACTGTGACACTTCAGGGAAACTAGTTTCACTGACATGATGAAAGATCACTTTCTTAAAAAGTTTAAAATGAAAAAGAAGAGTATGAGATGACAGTCATTAGTCCCTTTAGTAAACTCTTCTAATTTGCTTTTTTCAATCTAAATATTATTTTGAAAGCCAAGTGATTAAATAATCTGGTTTCTGTCTAATAAGTTATTGCTGACCTCTAGTACTAAATTGTTTTCAAGGAAGTAAACAATAAAAGATGTTTTGTCTTGGGGAAGATCGATATAAAAACAGAAATTAAAGTGGGCTTAAGTTCTTCATAAACAAACTTAACAAATACTAATGACAACTTCTGGGCATTCTTTTTTTTTTTTTTTTTTTTTTGAGACGGAGTCTCGCTCTGTCGCCCAGGCTGGAGTGCAGTGGCGCAGTCTCGGCTCACTGCAAGCTCCGCCTCCCGGGTTCACGCCATTCTCCTGCCTCAGCCTCTCCGAGTAGCTGGGACTACAGGCGCCCGCCACCACGCCCGACTAATTTTTTGTGTTTTTAGTAGAGACGGGGTTTCACTGTGGTCTCGATCTCCTGACCTCGTGATCCACCCGCCTCGGCCTCCCAAAGTGCTGGGATTACAGGCGTGAGCCACCGCGCCCAGCCTCTGGGCATTCTTGAATTACATTTCTCAATGATTTTTTAAATCAAAATCTTTGTTCAAAGGCACACAGGAAAGCATGATTTAAGCCAAATTTTGAAGAGTAATACTTTACACATAAAATGCACATTTATACATTAAGTTCAACTGATCTCTGCGTTACGTAAGAGTTCTGGAATCAGTGTTCTGAAAGATATAGTTAGACCTGATAAACCCAGGACACGTTCACACATCCTGTGATGGTCATGGGTTGATGCCTAAGTGGAGAATCACTTCTCAGATGAATTGGAATGGCTCGACATGAACCCAGTTGCTGTGCATGCACAGTTTTCAAGGCCTCCAAGGAAACAAGAACAACATGGTGGTGTTGGAATCAGGGTGGGATCACTTGGAGCCTTGCTGCAGTTGATCCAATTGCTTCTCTGCCAAGCAGAGGGTATTTTAGTCAAGGAAAGGATTACTTAGGATGATGATGTGTTTATTCAGTTAACTTTTACTACACTGAGCTAGTCAGTGGTGGGAGCTTGCAGGTCCTTAAAATTGCCTGGCTTGAGGGAAATATATCCTCATATAGAGGGAGCTTTTCAGATTCACAGAGCATATTTGGCATGTGATAAATTGTTATTTGTGTATAACACAATCTGTATTCTAACTACACTGAGCACCAAAACAACTGGCCACAACTGGCTAAACTACCTCAGTAATAATAATGTCAGAAAGTAATTCAGAAATAAAAAACAAACTGTCTCAATTCAGTGAAATAGCATTTTGAAAATAGTAAAGAATAAAAACATGCAAAGTGAGGAAAAACCTTTTGTGAACTTCTCAGTCTACTTGTCAGTTCCAGAGTAAGAGAACTATCTGCTTACCACTATGTCTACCCCACTTTCTCTAAATTGGACACAAATATTAGCAAAATAGATGACAATGAAACAATATATTTTCCTTCAGTGAGTTGAAGCCACCTTATTGGTCCCCCGCCTCATTATTTTAAAGAAGTGCCATAATATAATTCTTAGCAAAGAACTGGAGAAACAACAACAAAGTCCATAAAGTTTGAATGATTTGGCCAAAATCAATTTCATTTTATGGTCCATGTGTGTTTTCCAATTTATTATATAAGAATACTCTACTTTGAACCTGCATTCTTACACCAAACCTTCTCACTGTAATCCCTTGAAAGGTAGCTTCTGTTCTGCTTTCTTGCACTGGTGAAGCTGTTATCTTGAAGGACACAGTGTTTTCTTCAATGCTCACTGTGTTCTAAAGTCTTTGTATTTGACCATGTTGGTCCCTGCCTCTTTTTGAGCCTCTCCTATTCATTGACTAGGCATTATGGCATTCCAGTAAGCTGACCCAATTAGTTCACCATCATTTTTGTCCCATTTTCTCTTTCCTTTTTGGGGTCCTTGTTTCCCCATCTCTTAAAGGCATGATATTTTTCCCTCAAGAGTATGTCCTCTTTCCTCAAATATTTTATGCATTGTTTACTTAGACTTTCTACTAAGATTTAAACTAAAATTCTACTCCTAAAATTAACCTCTGTTCATATTCCCATCCATCGGCACCAACTCAATGAAAGACTTGTCCATTTACGTGAGCTTCAAACTCACCACATCAAACTCTCCATTTTCCTTCTCCTATTCTCCAGCTCTCAATAAACTCCTTCCTTAAATTTCTTTTATTTCTATCCACAGGACCACAATTTTCTTAATAATGTAGGCTGAAAATCTCAACAGTTGACTCTTTCCATTTCCCTTTCAATTATTACAGAGGAGAAATCACCACCTAGTCATACTAATTTAATATCTACAATTCCATCTGTACCTATGTTTTCCATCAATTCCAATGTTTATCACTCTAACTCAAGCCTTGAATACTTCCCACAATACCTCAGACCTAGAGAAATTCAAATGTTATATTGCTTATCTAATTCATACTTCAGAATCAAATATTCGAATTGAAATGAATGTATCTAGGCTTGTGTCTGGATATTACTGTTTGTCTCAAATAGAGAAGTGAAATTATAGGTGAAGGAAGCAAAGGTCAAAGACAGACAATAAATTTTCTAAAACATGTAGCTAATTAGTGAAGATTCAAAGTAAATTTTGATATTCAAGATCCTCTATAAAATATTCATTTCTTTTTTTGAGATGGAGTCTTGCTGTCACCCAGGCTGGAGTGCAGTGGCGTAATCTCAGCTCACTGCAACCTCCACCTCCTGGGTACAAGCAATTCTCCTGCCTCAGCCTCCCAAGTAGCTGGGATTACAGGCACCCGCCATCACACCTGGCTACTTTTTGTATTTTTAGTAGAGGCAGTGTTTCGCCATGTTGGCCAAGATGGTCTCAAACTCCCGACCTCTTGATCTGCTCACCTCAGCCTCCCAAAGTACTGGGATTAAAAGTGTGAGACACTGCGCCCAGCCTTATAAAATATTCTTATGTTTCTATGTTTACGTTCTAGTATCTTTGTCACAGGATAAAAGACAAGAGAGGTTTTTATCTCACTTGTACTTTTCTATTTTTCTGTGCCTTTACTTATGCTATAACTCCTATGGGAATACACCCTACCTGTGTCTATTATACCAAATTCTAACCATTTTTCAAGTATCACCTTAAATTACACCAAGTCTATGCAACATTTTATCACCTTCTAGACACATATTAAATCTCTAAGCTTTCATAACTATGCTTTGTACCCTTTTATGAAATGAAAAAAAATTAATTTAACTTTAGTTATTTAAATTTATAAAAATAATAAGATTTCTTCAAGGCAATCTCTTCATCAAATGTACCAATACTATCATAGATATTGGAAATTTGCCTACTCTTGTCTCTTAAAAAAAAAAAACTAGGCTGGACGCAGTGGCTCACATTGGTGATCCCAGCACTTTGGGAGTCCGAGGCAGGTGGATCACGAGGTCAGCAGTGTGAGACCAGCCTGGCCAACACGGTGAAGCACCGTCTCTCCTAAAAATACAAAAATTAACTGGGCCTGGTGGCGTGTGCCTGTAATCCCAGCTACTTTGGAGGCTGAGGCAGGAGAATAGCTTGAACCCAGGAGGCAGAGGTTGCAGTGAGCCAAGATAGCACCACTGCACTCCAGCCTGGGTGACAGAGTGAGACTCTGTCTCAGAAAAAATAAAAAGTTAAATAAATAAATAAATAATAAAACTAATACATTTTGAAAACATAATATATCATATGTCACCAAACCAGCACCATAAGTGTTGTAACAGGAAGTATATTATTAACACAATTAATAGAGACAATTTTTCAAAGATCTATATTACAGAAATACAATAATAAAAACACAGACAATGGAGCACTCAATAGGACAAATGACCCAATTTCTTCAACAAATAAATTGCAAGAAAAATTATGAAGGGAAAACCTATAGAGTCTTATAAGAACTTAAAACCAATTGTAATGTACAGATGCTTATTTGAATTCGGACTCAAATAAACAACTGTTAAACTTTATGAGAAAATTGAGAAAATTTTAACACTAGGATGTTAAATGAAACTAAGTAATTTATATTAATTTTTTAAGTGTGATAATTATTTTGAATTGTTGAAACTGGCCTACATGTCCCATAAAAATGGTGTTATAGTTTCTTTTGAATAAACATAGAAATTGATCCTCACAGTTTTAAAATTTGAGAAACTTACATTTCTTTTATCTGAGTTCCTTTTCTCAGGAAACTGACCATCAGGCCTCTTAGACAGTATCAAGGAACTGAAACTTACCAAATCACCATATCTAGACAATTAGATGCCAGGCCCCTCATTTGCCATGATTACTTTCTTACTCATTGCTAATCCCTGTTTTCCTAACAGATGACCTATTTCCTGTTGACCAACTTTTCTTCCTTACCGTTCCCTAATTCCTGCTTTTCCGCGTGTAGCCACATTCCTTCACCACTACATAAACCCCCAGTTTTAGTTGATTGGGGAGGTGAATTTGAGACTGATCTCCCATTCTTATCAGCTGCAGCAACTGAGTAAAGCCTTCTCCCTGGGCAATTCTTGTTATTTTAGTGATTGGCTTTCCGTGCAACAGAGAGCAGGACTAGACTAAACCCCTGGTGTTTGAATAACACTGGAAGCATATTAAAAATAAACTCTATCTTTCACAGATATATATTTAATTTGTTTTAAATAAATTGAGGTGAATAGCTGATTTGAAATAGTCAATAGTGGAATTAAGAGCTTGGAAAGGTTGGATATTAATTTTAAAAAAGGTAAATTGTGAGGTGATAATGGTTAAGTCAGATTGATGGGTCCGTGAGAAATTTAAATGGAATTTAGTATGTTTTAAAAAAGCAGAATAAGAACTATTCTTATTTATTATTATCCTCTAAAAAGTAATTTATCTGCCAAGTATAACTGCCGCAAATGCTTAGTATGTCAAAAAGAATATTCTTTATGTTTTATTTATTTATAAAGCAACTTCACCATTCCATGGATCTATTTTCCAGTATAGAGAATAAATATTATTTCACCAATTAGCCCATTGGTCTTATCAATTTCATGATTTTTGTCCTTTATTTTTCATGATCTCAGCTACTAACAGACTACATTGCACCAGCTGCATTTCTTAGAGGCACCTAGTCAAAAGTCACTGGCCTGTTGCTACTTAAGTGTCTACCACTCTCAGATGTTTATAGATCAAGAAGCTTGGACTCCTTGGAAGACCAGTTTATTTTTGTTTGTTTGGTTGGTTGGTTGGTTGGCTGGTTGGTTTTAGCTAGCTCTTTAGCTTCCATAGGAAGCCCAATGGGCAAACAGTTTGGTTGGGCCTAATACCTAATGTTTATGAAATATCCTGTAAAGGTAAAGCACTGTACACACGTATGTATGTGTAAGTTAGTGAGACATTTGTTAATTGCTGGTTCTAATTATAGTATTACTGCCATCCCGTTTTTATGTCCGTAGTAACTACACTTAAATATCTGTTGCCTCTCCTTGTTTTTGTCTTTTAAACCTGAAAAGAAGTCTAAAAGAGAGCAAGCAAGGCTTAGTTGAACGTTTGCAATGTTATATAAAAAATAAGCTATTACTGTAATCTTAAAAATCACTGGTAATCTAGGGAGGACGGAAATATCAAATCTTCTGTTTCAATATGCTTCTACTTTTCTCTCATTATTTTTCTTTCAAATTTTCACATAATCAATCTCTCCCCATTTCTCTCATTACTTGTTTGATCTAACTCAAAATCTTTCTCAATAGTTCCTTTATTTTTCTTAACATTATTGTCTATGCCTCCCTGGACAGCAGAAGAACATTTTATCCTCCACAGTGGTTGTAATACCATTTCCCAGGTTTCAAGTTTATAACATGTTAGTAACAAACCAGGTGAGTAAGCACAGCCAACTTGCCGAGTCCTAGTAAAACAGACACAGGTGACATGTAGACACAGCTCTCAGGCAATGGGGGAAAATAAACTGAGTCAGAAAAGCAGTAAAATAAGGGTTTTTAGATGTCTGAATTGAAGAGGGCATTTTTTTCTGAAATCCTGTATGATCAGACTCCTACTGTTTATGGTGGGCAACAGATGTCAGAAACAGAAGCACAAAAGAAGTAAACATTTTGAGGCTCATTGTGGATCCCACTAAAAGAAGTATGTGATCATCTTTCTAGTAAACTGGAAGATCAAGGGGCTGCTTTTTATTTTTCTCAAACATGGAAGGGAAGAAGAGAAAACTATACACAGTCAACTATTTTTAAAGTATGGAATTCATCGGTGATCAAAACACAGCAGGATCCAAACTGCCAGAGCTTCCTATTTCAGCTTCAGTGTAAATCCTCATGTGGAATTATAAAATCCATTTATTATAAGGAAAGAAAGCTTTTTAAGGTAAACAGGGCCGAATCTGTGGTTACCCATTTTTACTAATCACTAGAGCCTCACTACTCAAAATGTGGTCTATAGACCAACAACACTGACATCACCTGGGGCTTGTTAGAAATATAGAGCCTCAGATCCCATCTCAGACTCACTGAATTTGAATCTTCATTTAAACAGAATCCGCAGGTGATTCCTATGCATAATAACATCGGAGATACTGTGTGCTACAGAGTATCCACAGAATACTCATAGTTTCTAAAGTCAAACAGCATATTCCAAAATCTCAAGCCATGACTGTTCTCTAGATGTCAGCAGCCTCCTTCTTACAGACTTCATCATTTTAGCGTTCCTGACACAACAGCCACATCTCCAGCTGTTACTCTTGCTTCCCAAATACAGGTTCATTCACTGTCACCACCCACAAAATTTCATGCTGTTACCATAAATATTCTAAAAATTATAATCCCAGATATAACCAACTCCTTCGTTCTTTTATAGCAAATGTATATTTCAAACCCTAATCTCAACCCTAAACTTCAGAATCCCCTTTCTGAATATCTCCTTGATATGTCGTGAATATTGTATCTTGATGGTGCAGTAATTAATCAGGTTAAGTATCTGTCTCCTAAACAGACTGTGTTGTTCTCCAGGGCAGGAATTATGTTATGTTAATTTTTTTTCATTCTTAGTTCCTGCCATGGGGCTGGTATATGTTCAATAACTAAATAATTGATTGACAGTTACTGGGTGGCATTTTCAAACGATGGCATGTTATGTCTCTACCTTCTAAGCAAGGGAAATTGTTCCAAGAATAGAATTATCAGAAGTATGTTAAAGGGGGGAACAGAAAGATACTAATCATTATTACATCCTTATTAACTGGCAGCAGTTTGTGTTTATCTTGCTCAATCCTCACAACAGTCCTGCAAAGGTTATGCTATACAACCGACAAATATGAAAAATTAAGTCTTTTAATGTTAACTCATGTGCATTTTACACATTTTGTAAATTAAAGTGCTGAAATTTGAACTTAAATTTGTTAACATTGTATAAGCTGTACTCTGTTCTCTTGTACCATATTGTCTTCATAAATTATCAATTGAAGTATTTTTATTGCTCCATAGATTTGTGAAGATTTCCAAGATATTATAGAATCTGTATACAGAATATGATCTCTGCAAGTATCAAACAAATCTAATTTCAAAATATACCATTTGACAGAAAAATAATATTAAACAACTGCAATCTACTTTACATAGAAATCAAGAGTAAACAATTTTAAAGGTTAAAATAATTATAGTATTTAAGCAACTATTCTCATAGTCTTACAAGCAAGTATTATCATTTAAAATCTTTAGCAATGTTTTATTCAGGGCTAATAAATATGGAACATAATTTATAATTAGCCACACCCACATCCATTACAGACATCACTAATCAATCATGGAACTTTTTTTCCTACTAATTCCTATGGTAGCCTCATAATCCTTGCAAAGGATTCAAACAGCCCTTATTGTTCAACAAGAATTACAATGAGAGTTAAAATGTATTTGTATCTCCTCTCTATGCCTTCATCAATACACAGTTAAGAAAATTTTAATAATTTCATGTAAGATGTTTGTAGACTATTCTATTTACGTTATAGTTATTTTAACAGCAGACTTCCATGCAAAATGTGGTCATATATATGTATATATGACCTCATTCCTTAGTTTTAGTTTTCAACCTCAAGAATCAAATTTGCTTCAGCATAATGCACATACAGAATTCTATAAATCACCAAAACATAATACCTGAACCTCATATAATGTATCAATTTTATCTCTTTGGAGTCTATCAAGCTTCTTCCAAAAAATCTCAGCTGAGGAAGTTGGTATTTGAATTGTTTCAACTTATGCTTATTTATTGTGGTAATTATAAATATTTTAAATTCTCTTATTCATTCTACAAATATTATTATTATTATTATTACTATTATTTGAGACGGAGTTTTGCTCTGTCGCCCAGGCAGGAGTGCAGTGACACAATCTCGGCTCACTGCAACCTCCACCTCTCAGGTTCAAGCGATTCTCCTGCCTCAGCCTCCCAAGTAGCTTAGATTATGGGTGCGTGCCACCACACCTGGCTGACTTTTGTATTTTTAGTAGAGACGGGGTTTTACCATGTTGGCCAGACTGGTCTCAAACTCCTGACCTCAAGTGATCCACCTGCCTTGGCCTCCCAAAGTGCTGGGATTACAGGCATGAGCCACCGTGTCCAGCCCTACAAAAAATATTTTAACACTTAGTTTTTTTTCCAAGTAAGAACCTAGAAAGCCATATCAATTTGCTAAGGAATTTGGTCTTTACTCTGATTGCAGTGGGAGACTACAAAAAAAATTTAATTTCAAAAGAAATACTAAATTCTCAGATAAGATAGATCCTTTCCTTAGATATGTAAGAGTGAGGAAGAAATGAGGTTGGGAGATGTTAACAAGGCTGAAAACAGATCAAATAGGAAATCACGGCTAAAATTCAGGCAGGATTTTATATAGGCCTGAATGAAGACAGAGGCACAGGAAATAGAAGTAAATGATTAAAGTAAGTTAAAATAGTGGACGCAAGAACTGAAAGAAAGGGAAGAATCTAAGACAAATCCTGGGCCTCTAATTTGAGTTGTTCTATGTACAATAAAGTTACATAGAAAAGAGTGTGGGAAAATGAGGTTGAACATCCCTTGTATAGTGTATGAAAAGAAAATTCCAATTCAATTATGTCCACATACAAAAAAAAAAGTAGAGAAAGAAATAGAAAACACTGGGAAAATGGATATTCAGGAGTGACTAATCCCACCTTTAGAGTATTGACAGAGTGAAGAGCCCTCACTCACTGATCTTATTCTAACAATTCACTTATAAAGTATATAAATACTTTTGGATATTGAATTAATGAATAAATAAGAAAGCAGCTTCACATTCCTAAGGTTTTCAAAGTGGCACATAGACATAGATATTGAAAAACTAAACTTAGTTCAGTGTTCCCCTTATTCTGACAAACATGAAGATTCATTTATTCAATTGTCCGATTAATCATTGAAAAGACTTTTATTGACCACCTCCGATGTACTGGCACTGTGTTAGAAAGATTTAATTTGGAAAAATTTGGTTAAAGCATACAGAGATTACTGTTTCATTCTGAGAATTATAACCCCTAAAGCCATGTATACTAATATTCTTCATAAAAAAGTATAGTATGGGTGTGGTGGCTCAGGCCTGTAATCCCAGCACTTTGTGAGGCCTAGGTGGCTGGATCACGAGGTCAGGAGATTAAGACCATCCTGGCTAACACATTGAAACCCTGTCTCTACTAAAAATACAAAAAATTAGCCGAACGTGGTGGCATGCGCCAGTAATCCCAGCTACTCAGGAGGCTGAGGCAGGAGAATCGCTTGAACCCAGGAGGTGGAAGTTGCAGTGAGCTGAGATCACATCACTGCACTCCAGCATGGGTGACAGAGCGAGACTCCGTCTCAAAAAAAAAAAACATAACAAAAAACACACACAAAAAACTATAATTTTATAGTTAATGGAAATCAAATTCAAGTTTGGAAAGAGAATCAAAAGCATTTTGCAGATGTGAAGAAATGATATATGACATTATCTTCTGTGAATTAATATGTTGAAATGCCAGTAGTAAACATCTAATACATTGGTTAATAGCAAAGAATCTACAGTCAGCTGCCCTACCCAGATCTCAGATCAACTGCTTTCTGTGCCTAGTTTCTCATCTGTTAAATGAGGATGACAGCTACCTAAAGGTTTTTATGAGGACCAAATTGCAGATCACTTAGATGGGTGTCTGGTAAAGATAAGTGCTATAAAAGCTAAAAAAAAAAAAAAAATGGATACTTGACAGTCTATGGAGGCACTGTAAATATTCTAATGAATCCTGTGTTAATTTTAGCCACTATTACCCTGAACACCTGCACACCTGCACTTGGAAGTCTTCCTAATACCACATCCCTTGGTTCTCACTTATCACTTTTGATGTTACGTTATTCTTACTTGAAAGCACATAAGCATGGCTCTTTCAGGACAATGGCTGAGCTTTTAACTGTGGCTCTTGGTCTCTCAGTTTAAAATTACTTTGGGAATGTGATTCCTTGAAATCAAATACAATTAGGTCTTATTCTCCTTCAAAATTTTATGGATATTATTCATTATTCTTGTTTCCCAAAGTCAACAACATAAGTCCCACAGGACTTAGCCCAGTAAGAAATCATTAGAAACTGTCCCAATAAGACACCAAAGAACCAGCATTCCCAAAACAACACACACAGGGTGAGCCTTTCAAAACATGAGTCTCAACACTGCACAGAATCCAAAAATGTCTTAAATTCAGGACTTAGTGTTTTGTGATGCAGTGATTAGACGAATATATGTTCAATATAGTTTATTTAATATTTCAACCAGAGTTTTATATTTCATTTGTAATCTAGATTTCAGGAATAATTTGAAAGACAAGAACAAAATGTCTCAGAAGACGAAGTACTTCTCAATAGAAAAACAATTTACACGTAAGAATTTAGCAAAAAGTTACCATAACTCAGTACATTGCAAAACAAAAAGAACATTCTCTCATTCTCCTTGTTTCCTCACTTCACCTGTAGTTGTTTGTGGTCCCCAGAGTTTTGTATTGAGCTCTCCTTTCTTTCCCCTACCTTTATACTCTTTTCCTGAGATATTTCTTCCATTTCTATTGTTTCACTCAATAAAACATAGCTAAGCTAATGTTCCCAGGTCCGTACCTCTGGCTCTAGCTTCTCTCCTAGGATCTGGAGCCACATACTAGTCACCAAAATTCCATTAAAATCTTAAACCTAGGAAGGCCAAAGCTATTTTTTTTTTCTCTCCACCTCCTTCCTCTCATCTGTTTCCACTATCGTATTATATTTTCTGTCTTACTGAAATACATGATATTTCAATTCATCAATGAAAGTAGACATGTGATGATTGTCTTTTACCCTTACTTCCAATCAGTAACCAAATTCATTGTTCCAGTCCGACTTTCACATCTGCAAACATTAAACTGTTCATTCTCTTGCCACCAGGGCAGGGTCCATCCCTATTCCCCTGCCCAAAGCACATCTTTTCTCTACCCTGTCACCAGGGCAATATTTCTAAGTTATAAATAGTCTCATTTTTCCTCTGGTAAAAGTTTCTCAAAGCAATTTTACTTTACATTTAGCAAATAAGTCCCAGCTCCTAGGTATAGAGTTCACAACTTCCACAAACTGACCTCTGCCTATTTCTCCAGTCTTCTCTCTCATTATATGCTATGACAGTTTTAACAAAGGAATACAATGAATTCATTGATGATCCTTCCATTGAGAGGCGAGATCTTTGTGCTATCCACCCATCTCTTAGAGTCTGAGTGGGCTTGAGGCTGCTTTAACCCCTAGAGCTACCATGTGAGAAGTATGATACCACTAAGGCTGCCATGCTGGAGTGGCCACGTGAATTTCAGTTAAGCTGCTAGAACTGTGAGTGAAGAAGTCATCTTGGAAGTGGATTCTCTAACCACAGATATTCTGTCTCTCACCAGTTTGTGACATCCCCGCCATTCCATCCTTCTCCATTGCATGCCCTGGACATAGTGGAGCAAAGACAAGCCATCCTCTTTATGCCTCGTCTGATTCCTTGGCTTACAAAATCCATGAGCATCGTAAAATGGTTACTGTTTGGTGCCATTAGATTGTGGGATGCTTTTGTAAAGCAGCAATAGATACCGAGAACCCATTTCTACTTTAACTTTCTCCTCAGCCAAATAACTATCGTTTCCTGAATGTGAAATGGCATTTCCTTTGTCAGTCCCTTCATATGTGCCCTTTCCTCTAACTTTGATCACTGAGCAACTTGTGCTTTGTTGCATTAATTAACATGTGTATTAAGTGATCTGCTTAAATATTTAGGTGTCTATAAGATTGTGGGTGATTTGAAGACGAACATCACTTTATCTTAGCCACATATCTGATGTATCTCTTGGCTCATGGTGAGGGCCAATTTATTTGTGGAAAGGTCACATATGATCTTTCAAATCACCAGTGGAAAAGAACACAAGGCTCTAATGTAACACATAAAGGATCAATAGCAACAAATCATCTTTCATTAAGCCATATGTTATGCATTGACTCTGCCCAAGTAGACAGGGGCTGGTTCATCAAAACATAAAAATCAAGTAGAAAACAGTAATCTTTAAATAGATGTATTTAATACAAAGGTAGTTGAATAAACTATATCAGAGCAAAATAGAATGTAAAGGCAATCTTTCACATTACATAGGTTTTTATAACTCTTCATCTATATTAAGAAATTTTATAGAAAATCATTTTAGAATCATCCTTTTTTCTGGCCCTATCTATTTACCCTCAGTCTTGGAGTCACATAAACATATCGCAAAAGAAGAAATCTTTATTCGGAATCCCTATAGAGTGAGACATGTAGTACTCTTGATTCCCGAAGAAAGAGAAAAGCATGCTTAATTATGATATCACATTTGTTTTTTCTAAAAGCATCATTCACAAGCAAACAAAGAGGAATATAAAGAAACAAATCTCAAAGTATAAAATAAGGCATTTCTTGGGTTTGAGTTTTAGTGGACAATTTTTACATCCCAATTTTCTCTTCTATAATATAGTATTATGTTAAAAAGACAGAAATTATTTCCTTTCATATTCCACTGAAAATGGCTTGAGAAAAAAATCGAGAATAAAGTACCCAAGATATACTATAATTAAATATATTTTTTTAAAGTTTTATTCTAAGTAATTTTAGACAAAAGAATAAACATTAAAGACAGTTAAATACATTCACTAAGGGTTTTTAAGACTGAGATAGATGGAAATAAATTTCTTTATGTGTCCTATGATTGCTTGGGATAGAAATGAAACCATATATTCAGAATTAAGATTTAAAGAGCTCCTTAAACCAAATTCTTTCTTTAGTATAAAGACTTCTGCAGGATCCTTGTGAACTGCTATAAAATGATAACTAACATGCTATTAGCACTAAGAAAGAGAGAGATATTTAGCCACTTCTGCAAATATAGCTTTGGTACCTCAAAACTATATGTGGTCCTTAAAAAACATTTAAGGCATTTTGCAAAAACTGTCCTCACTGCAGAGTATATCATAAAATACGTTCTCCTTTTGCTAAAAGTTCACTGAAAACAGTTATTGCCTAATCCATAAATAAGTCAGAAACAGCTTTTATCCACATGTGTTTCTTTTTAGTAACCGGGTGGCTGAAATATCATCGGAATTGCATTTGGGACAGGTTACTGTGATAACTTATCCTATTAGTGAAATACGGTATGAAAATATGTTATAACCTCTGTCTTATCTTAAATTTCCACAGACAGTTAATAAGGCCACCTGCATGGTCTACTTTTGTGAGATCTCAAAACAGTAACTAAAGAGGGAGAGGCCTGTGGAAGATATTACAGCATCAAAGTCTCTTGCTCTTTTAGGAATGTCAAACTTCAAGATAAAGGAGAATTCAGGAAATGAGGCTCATATTTCTTTTACAGTATCACCATAAATTAGATTTTCCACAATGCTGCTACTTACACATAGTTCAAAGTACTACGCTACAATGCTGTTCTGTGGATGTTTTCCATTTTCAATTTTTAGTATGGAGTATAATTACATCTCAATACATTCAGAGCTTCATTCCAAAAGTTCATTTGAATGCAACCACCTTAAAAAAATTGGAACTTGAATACTGGTAGAAAACGTTATTTTGTCAAACTAAAAATTTAAACTAACTTAGGCAAAGACCACACAGATCAGTGAAAAATCAGATTATTTAATACTTCTAAATACTTAAAAAGCATTGTAGTCATCATAAAATATGTTGTTATTTCTTAATACATATGTTCAGGAAAATGACTTTTATTACATTTAAAACATGAATACCTATAAAGTATGTGAAGATTTGTGAGAAAATCTAGTCTATCGAGTCCTTATAATTGGGCTGCTCTCCATTTAATGCAAAGCAAATATAATCATCAATACAATCATAATCAAACCAGCCCAATTGTCTCATAGAACTGATGTTTATGGTTTCTTTTGAATAAACATAGAAATTGACCCCTCCAGTCTTAAAACTTGAGAAACTTACGGTTGTCTTATCTGGGTTTTTTTCTTGGGAAACCAACCATCAGGCGTCCCAAATAGTGTCAAGGAACTGAAACTTATCAGATAATTATATCTGGACAATAAGATGCCAGGCCCCTCATCTGTCATGATTGCTTAACTGACCACCTGCTTCCTGTTGACCAACTCCGCTTCCTTATCCCTCCCTCGTTCCTGTTTTCCCACACATAGTTACATTTCTTCCTTGCCATATAAACCCCTAATTTTAGTTGGATTTGAGCCTGGTATCCCTTCTCCTCAGCTGCAGCACCCAGTTAAAGCCTTCTTCTCTGGCAATACTTGATCTCTCAGTAATTGGCTTTCTGTGTAGTGCACAGCAGGACCTACACCAAATCTTTGGCATTTCAGTAACAATATTAGTAAGCAGTGAGTGGGGTCACAAAACATCTCTGATGGGTGAGCATTGGTCTAGAGCCTGCCACGCAGCAGAAAGAGAAGGCTTTTTTTTTTTTCTTTTCACATCTTATGAGACTGAGAGATCAATCAGAAAGAGGGAGGCACTTGGGATGGTCAGAAGTAGAAGCATAGAAAAGGGACTATAAAGAGGTGTATGTTGAAAGTGTGCCTTTGACTAATGGTTAAAGTCTCCTAAGCAAGACTAAATTGCTGAAACATGCAAATCCCCTAAATCTAATTCCATGCTCACCAAGTTATCTCCTGATTTTCCATGTAGACTTGGCTACAGAAAAATAATCTAATGATCATACTGACATAATTATTATAGCTTTTTTATTTTTAGTGTATTTTTTTCTTTCTCTCTCTCTCTCTCTATATATATATATATATGAAATTTGAAAAATTATAAGTAATTTGAAAAATTACTGACTTATAATGGAAAAAAGGTCCATAATTATTAATATGTTTTCTAGTGAAAACTAACCTCAACTTTTTGAGGCTGAAGCTCTGAATGTATTGAGATGTAATTTTACTCCATATTGAAAATTATAATTAATAAAGTCAATAGTTATTTTGTTTAATATCTTATTAGACTGAGAGATCAATCAGGGGCATTTGGGATGGTCAGAAGTAGAAGCATAGAAAAGGGATTATGAAAAATTAATAGTTACTGACTATTAATTATAATTTTAAAAATTTATTCAAAATTATAAATATTGACTTTATTCTGCTTTTTTTAAAGACTAACCTCAAAAAATTGAGATGAGGTTAGTCTTTAGTAGAAAACAGATGAAATTCAATAGCTATTGACTTTATTAAGCTTTGAAAATTTTTAATAAATTTTATCTTTTTGATGTTAGTCTTTAGTAGAAAAGATTAATAAATAATTTCATATAGTATAAAATTGCAAATGAAATAATTACATATATAATCAGTGCTCTATTTGAGAAGAAAGTGGCTCATACATGCCAAATATGTAGTACCTGTGGTTAGAATAAAATTTCTAGTGTTTGATAGAAAATATCTAACTAGGCCATCAAAATGTCCCGTTATAAAATTTTAAATAAATTAATCACAAATTAGTTATCATGAATCACAGCTCTATTATAATAATATTTCACATCTTAAAAAATATTTCATAGGACAAATAATGGCTCACCATTGTTTTTATCTACATATTTATGGCAAAAATTATGTCTTAAGTTCTTAAATTAAGAGTTAGTCTCATACTTTCAAATGTATTTATATTCTCACAATTCTTTTGGAAAGATAAAATACAATTATGATGTTTTTATTTTATACCTAGAAAATTAAGTTTAATTGATTCTGAGTTAAGAAAAGTAAAACTAAGAATAATTTTTTTACAAACAAAACTAAACCAAAACCAACGATCTGAACATAAAAAGCATTTTAAACTATAATAACTGGATAATTCCGGAAAAAAGGCACTGGCACACAGTGATCCCTTGTTTACTTGGACTGATCTCCCCAAACTATTATAAAATGAGCTCTGGCCCTAATTCAAATTATCTACTATTTTATGCATCAATTCAAACAAGTATCAACTTTTACTAGACTTTCAGATAGGCCTTAACTAGGGAAGAATCAGAGTATATTACTTGATTCTGAAAAAAATATATATATATATATATAAAATAGCTCCTATCTAAACACTCTATTGATTTTCAACTTTTAGAATCAACCTATACTAAAAGCATGGACGAATCAGGTACGTGTACAAAATAGATTAATCCTATGAACATTGGTAACAAAAAAATAAAAGTGCCGATAACAGAGATTGGAAATTGTTAGTGGATGGAGGTGAACCAAACCGTAGTTTTAATATCCAGGTTTTACAAAATCGAGCACCAAAAGATACTCCACAAGTGATTGAAAAAGAAATAAAGATGTTATTCCATTATATAAAGGTACAAAGTTAACCAATAAAAGAACTAAAGATACTGGAGTATAACTATGTTAGTAACACTCCTAGAAAGACCTGCCTATATTTGCTATCTCTTTTTTTTAATTGACACATAGAAATTGTATATCTCTCTCTGTAATTCCTCCCTCTCATTCTCTTTTGTACAGATTCCAATCAAGTTATCATAGCAACTACTTCACTAAAAGAGCTCTCATCAAAGTCTCCAGTGCAAAAGTGGTGAGTCAGTTCTCAGTCCTCATCCTACTTACATGCAATATTTCATGTAGTTGACATTCTGTAAATAATGGATAGAAACACAAACTCTGTACTAGATTGCCTTGATTCAATATACAGCCTAGTCTCTGTGAAACTGTGCAATTTAATTGATCTTTCCATTTTCCGTTTCCTTACGTCAAAATTAATATGAAGAATGCAGTACAGGCCGGGTGCGGTGGCTCACGCCTGTAATCCCAGTACTTTGGGAAGCCGAGGTGGGCAGATCATGAGGTCAAGATTGAGACCATCCTGGCCAACATGGTGAAACCCCGTCTCTACTGAAAATAGAAAAATTAGTCAAGTGTGGTGGCGTGTGCCTGTAGTCCCAGCTACTCGGGAGGCTGAGGCAGGAGAATCACTTGAATCCGGGTGGCAGAGGTTGCAGAGAGCCGAGCTGAGATCACGCCTCTGTGTACTCCAGCCTGGTGACAGAGTAAGACTCTGTCGAGAGAGAGAGAGAGAGAGGAAAGAAAGGAAAGAAAGGAAAGAAAGAAAAGAAAAGAAAAGAAAGAAAGAAAGAAAGAAAGAAAGAAAGAAAGAAAGAAAGAAAGAAAGAAAGGAAGAGAAAGAAAGAAAGAAAGAAAGAAAGAAAGAAAGAAAGAAAGAAAGAAAGAAAGAAAGAAAGAAAGAATACAGTATATACATCAT
Organism: Nomascus leucogenys; assembly: GCF_006542625.1. NCBI lineage: Eukaryota > Metazoa > Chordata > Mammalia > Primates > Hylobatidae > Nomascus > Nomascus leucogenys. The sequence continues at coordinate 27,363,143 of NC_044390.1, forward strand.
AGGATTGTCGTGAGGATTGAGACAGTAAATGTATGTATAAACTATTTAGAATGGTTCAGAAGGGGCTCCATATAAGTTATGACTATTGATCAGTCTCCCCATTGAACACTTTCTGCACCTGCTTTCCAGGACATCAAGTTCTACTTTTCTTCCTACGTGTTACAGGCTAACTCTTTTTGGTCTCCTCTATCAGGTCTTGCCATCTCCTTGATCTCTAAATATTGGTAAGCTCCTGATCCAAGGCCCCAGTTCTCTTCTTCATCTATGTACAGATTTTGGTGACTTAATCATGTGTAACCTCATAGCTTTTTATTGTTGCTATATGCTTATTTTTCCATGATTTTTATCTATAGACTTCATCTGTCCCTTAAACCCCAGTCTTGCAATTCCAATGGCCTCCTCAGTATTTTGGATATATCTCATATATATTTCAAAGCTCACATGGCAATAAGTGAATATCTGACCTTCTCCCTACCAAACATTTCCTCATATTTTTTTCTTCATTTCAGCAAATGGAAACACCATCTTTCCAACAGCTAATACTACATCGATAACGTAGTCTCACCTTTATAGCCTCCTTACCCATGCTAGAGTTTCCTTTCTGTTTACCAATTTCATTACAAGTCTATCAGTTTCTTCTGACACTACCTTCAAAACACGTTTGGCATTTAACTTCCTCTCTGCACTTTCAACATGATAGCCCAAGCTTTTTCCACGACTTCTTGCTACCACCTTTTCCCTACTACACTCTATTTTCAACACAGCAGCCAATGTGACCACTTCATTTATATGCTGTTTATGTTCCTCATGGCACATAGTATCTTCCCCTCGCTCCAGGAATAAAAACCAGTCTTTACAATGGCAACAGGGCCATACTAATTCTTATGTTTCTTTGAATTATATCCTACTCTTCTTCTGCCTCTTTCCCTCTGATCCAGCGCAACTGGGATAGATGTTTTCTCTTCTTGAAGAAAACCAGACAGGCTCTTAATTCAAGGTCTAAGGGCATTTCTTCTCTCAGCCTGAAACTCTCTGCCCTGAGATATTCACCGACAACATTCTCTCATTTTCTTTGCTTAGTGTCATCATCTGAATGAGGACTTTCCTCGGTCCTCATTAAATTTAAATTAGCAAAAAATGGTTCCCACACATCTGATTGGCCCTTTTCTGATTTATTTTTCTCCATCATCAGCTGTCAAATTACTGGTAAATATTTTAATTAATTTTGTATTATCTCCAATCACTAGAATGAAAGCTTCAAGAGAGCAAAGATTTTTTAATCTCTTGTCTTCTGCGTATCTCCAGTGACTAGAAGATTGCCTAGAACATACTACGTGCTTAATAAAAGTTTGTAGAATCAATTAATGAGGGTGGAGAGAAATAGAGAAGTGTGAATCCAATGAAAATGGTCAAATTGATGAATAGAAACTGGTGGTAGGTGCATTCTATTTAGCTATATGGAAGTAACTAATAAAAAATATCTAAACTAATTAAAGGGGTTATTCTGCTTATTTAGACTGGGCATACAAAGAACTGAGCATTATTAAGCTATTTTAGTGGAAATATTATTACTTTAAATTATTTTCATATATTTAATTAAACTTAGAAGTGGAATGGGCAGACTTGATTAGAGAAAGAGAGAAAAGGGGGAACAGTAATGAGGTTGACTTAAGGTTTTTACTTTTTATTTTTTAATTTTTTTTCTGCAAATCCCCCTTTTATTTGTTTTACCTTTTTGTGTTGTTTCTTTTCCATGTACATTGGTTCAGAATTAACTTTTGCATATATTACACTGATTGGTTGTTAAGAAGATAAATTCTCTCTAACAGAATTCTCTGTGCACAGTGTGATATATTTGTATTTTTTTACATCTTTTTTAATGTGAGTCAACGTATTTTATTACACATGTGATACGATCTTCAAGTGAAAGAAGGGAAGATGGAAATAGCTGGTTTGAGTGTCTATTATATGCTGTGTCATGCTAAGTAAGCATTTTATACATAAACCATTTCATCTGGTCTCCTCAACACCCTTATGAGAAAGTTGCCACCATTCCAATATTAGAGGAAGAACACTAGGATTTCAGCAGGTTAAAATCACTTGACCATGCCACTCCGCTGGGAATTGGCAAGCAGGACTCCAACCCATACTTGCTTGACTCTGAAATAACCAATACAGCAAGATGTTTAATCTTTACCCACATAAAATGCATCCAAGAATACTGACATAGCATCCGGGAATGATGGCTCACGCCTATAATCCCAGCACTTTGGGAGGCTGAGGCGGACAGATCATCTGAGGCTAGGAGTTCGAGACCGCCATGGCCCCACAAAAAATACAATAAATAAATAAATAAATAAATAAATAGCTGGCTGTGGTGGTGGGCACCTGTAATCCCAGCTACTAGGGAGGCTGAGGCAGGAGAATGGCTTGAACTCGGGAAGCAGAGGTTGCAGTGAGCTGAGATTGGGCCACTGCACTCCAGCCTGGGTGACAGAGCGAGATTCTATCTCAAAACAAAACAAAACAACAAAAATACTGATATAGATAAAATCTAATTTTATATTAAATATATTTAAGTTTTAAAAAATTGATTACTTGGTTAATCAAGTCTTTATCACTCCAAATATAGCCAAATATTTTCTTGTAATGAATTTAAGAAACTTAAAATCTGAGTCCCACCTTTACTATAATATAATCTTCATCTATAACAACCAAAACACCAGTGTTAGAACATAACAAAAGTGTGTGCATGTGCACACACAAACTTTCTCTTAATATTACATACTGTTGGTTTCCAAATGCAGTCAGTTAAGAATAATTTCTTTCTCTTCAATTATTTCTCTCTAGAGATAAAAAAATCCTGCTTTAAATAATGATTTTATAAATATCCCTCTTCTTTTATGTTTTTGTTTTGTTTAAAGTTTAATCGATTAACTTACTTTTTTTAAAGAGCACACTATAGGCCACAACACAGAACTGAGTTAGGCAACTAATTGAAGCCAGGTTCACAAGGGCTTAAATTACTAGAGCCTTCCTGTCATCTTAAATTAAACTTCCTTATATACTTCTCAAGATTTATAACCTTTGGCCAAAAAGCTGTAAACCATCCCAGTTTCAGAGTGAATCTCCCAGAAGGAAATAATGTTTCCTGGAACATACACGCTGGAAGGCAAATGTCCTCTATGGTAAGAGGGTTCCAAAAGCAATATGTGTGGTAGGGGTCACGGGAACCTTGGAAAGGGGCTGCAAGGGAACAGACAAGCCGTTCAGAAAACATGTACCCAGGGATTTCACAGTTTTACTTGTGAGTCCTGTAGGAGCACATTCATCTTAACTGAAAGTGGACACATTCTTGATTTGCTCCTACAAAATCAAAAGCAGAAGGACATATGATCATCTGCAGAGATCATAAACTTTCAAGTTCCTAAAATAATTTTTTTTAATTCAGAAAGATTTATCACCACTGGTTTTGCCACCTCTATCATCTATCTGCGTAATCTCTTACCTCTACTTTCACATTCAATTTTCTTCTTTTACATGTTTTAATTGTATACTACATAAACTATTCATGTGATTTAATAACCACTATCTGTGAGTTGGTAAAATTCGTCAACTATTTGATAACAGGAAGGAAAATCATTTAATAATCTGGTCAAAAATTAAGATAAAAGTATGTATTTTAAGAAAAATCACGTCTTTTAGAAAAGGTTTTAGCAAATAAAAAAATTTATCTTTTACACGTACTATCATCCTAACATCTTGTATATAACCAGGTCAGTACATAAGAAAAATTAAATTTCACTTTTTTTTTCACTGTAATGTTTTTACCAGATATTCTTAGGAAAATCATGCATTCATTTACTGAGTGTTGTTGGCTGGTATGTGCTAGGTACTGCTTAGGGTTGAAATAGAATTTTCTTTTAGCTTTCCTGCCAACTAGAACTCTACTTGTCAAAATGCAACATGTGAAAAAGTAAGGTTCACAGAAATAGCCTAGGATGAAAATGAATTTTATGAATTTTAAAATTATAGGATTTATTTTTACATTGTTTCCTAGAATAAGAAATAGGATTTCCTTCATCTCCCAATTAATACCTGTGGAAAATAACTATGATACCAACCTTTACATATGATTTTTTTGGCATTTTATATTAAAACACTTCTCATATTTCCCCTCTTGGTTGGAGAGAAGAATTTTTATCTACCTTTTTCAAAATAAAAAGAAAATGAAGAAATATAGAATGAACTAGTTTTATTTCATATATTAAATAAATGCAAATAAGATGCTTAATATTTTGGAATATAGCAAGATATTGAATCTTTACCCACATAAAGTCCATCAAAAAACACTGACATAGATAAAATCTAATTTTTATATCAAATATATTTAAATTTTAAAGAATTGATTACTTGGTTAATCAAGTCTTTATCACTCCAAATAAGCCAAATAATTCCTTGTAATGAATTTAAGAAACTTAAAATCTGAATCCCACCTTTACTTTAATACAGATCCAAGTCCTGGCAGTCTGATTCCAGAGGTAAACTCTTAATAATTAGAGCTCTAGGTGCCACTTGAGCAGGACACACATGCATGCACACTTGTGCACACACATACACTCAAGTTCACATATAGCACATGACCCATGCACCTATAGATACATACACTCAAAGGTGGAGAGGGAGTTGAGAGAGCAGGAGAGCAGAATTTGTTACTCTATTCTTTCCTCTTGGTCCATGTTTTATTTTTTCTCCTGTATATTTCACTTGTTAACCTTTAAATCCAAATTTCTGTTTAAATGAAAGCTATTCAACTTGAGGAAAATCTGGAGTTTTTTTCAAAATAGCAAAATCAAATTAAAAATGATTAATGTATAAAATAAGTGTTGTGGAAATATGTAGAATTATGCCAATTTACTTTAAACAAAGAGAATAAAACAGAAACACTTTCACTGAACTGAAACAATGTGCCCTAAGAAATGTTTATTAGTCTACAGAGAAAAATATAAGAACATTTTCTGGCCAAATATCCAGAAAAGTATAGCAAGTTGACATTTAAACTATTTACTTGGAAAGAACTTTGAAATCAATAGAAACGCATCATAAATCATGATTTATGACTCACACCTCCAGCAAATGAAGATAAATTTGTCACTAGGAATTTTTCTGCATTAATTATCTTAGTTCTAACACATAGATACTACATTATGTTCCTATGTATATTATCATTATGGCCTTTTGAAAAATGTTTTAAAATATTGATTGCTACATGTAAGTCCACATAAATTCTAATTTATATATTAATGTGATACACTAAATCTATATGAATAAAAATAAGTATTAATGTCTTAAATATCATATCCTTTAAAACATGTAAAAATTCTCTAAAAGTAAGACTATTGAAAGTAAGACTTGAACTCTTCTATATTAGGGTCCTGAATACTACTTTTAGTAAAGCTGTTACTCTACAAACATTTATTAAATTATATATCAATTCAAAAAGTAATTAAATCCAATTTAGCAGAGAAAATTTTGCTAAAAGTCTACCACAGCCTTAAAGGACACTGCTGAAAAGAATACTTTTCATAAACTTGTAATGAAAAATTGAGACATCCTTCCACAAAAGAGTATAAAAACCATGAGTATTATACATGGCTTTATATTTTAAACTACCCCATAGTTTCACAACAGCCATGTATATCCAGCAAGAAGAATAGGAAAAGAAACAATTTCCTAAAAGGGTCATAACTACCAAGAAATTCTGGGCAAGAAATTCTAGACAATAAATTTCACATGGAAGATACAGAAAGAGTGAGGTAAAGCAATGTCAAATGATATTCCATATCACTTCCAGAGTCAACATGCTTTACATAAAATAATTTTATTTCCTTTATTTTTTCAGCTACTATTCTTGTGTCTTCTTTATTTAAATTGCTTAAACCAAACTCTAGTAAATATTATTTCTGGCACTTTTCATAATCTATCTCTGTTCCAACCATCCACACACACAAAAAAATAATACATACAACACGATGTCATCCACTTTCTTCTTCTCTATGCTTACGAAAATCCAAGAAACTTATCCTATAGAGATTTATTTTCTACTAAGAGTCTTGTACAGTCTCACTTGATATAACCAAAAGCCAAGATGAGCTTAAAGAGCAGTCAAATATCTGCATTACTTTATAATAAAAATATCCCCCATCACTTCATAAGCTTTATATTATATGCTATGTTTTTAGTAAAACTATAGCTTTTTTAAAATTCATTTAAAAATTCACTGATGAGTGAAAATCTTCCAAAGGGAACAGAATTTACATGGTTGTATAGAGAAATAAATATTGTTTATTATGGAGTAGCAAACAAGGTCCATATGAGGGTTAGTTGATAGATGAAAGAGAGGTGATTTCTGAACAGTTGAACAACTGACCGTAAGTGGGAGGTGGTTCATAAATGTATTTTGGAACATTATTTTAATTGTTTGAGTCATTTATAATTACCAAACTCAAGGTTAACTGAATGTTAGCAGATTTCAAGCTTGACTTCTAAGGTGGACAAAGTTAAATATTTACATTTGTTGACAAGTGTTTATATTTTCAAAGACGATGAAAGGGATTTTCATATCCTCTGTCCTCAAGAAAAATAATCATAACTATTTATGTAATAGAGCTAACTAACCAATACCCCAGTCATTGTTCAGGAACAAATATGGTAGTTTGCATGAAAGTTGTTAAGTGAAACTTCATTCTGTGATCATTTATTTTGATACATAAACTATGTTAGACTATAGTCTAAGTTATTCCTTCAAATACTAATCTAGTTGTTGCTATGTAGATATTTTAAGGATGTAATAAAAGTCTATAATCAATTGCCTTTCAGTAAAGTTTATTTTAGATAATTTGGGTGATCTTGATTCAACTAGTTGAAAGAAAGTTCTTTTGTTTGCTTGTTTGTTTGTTTTAGATGGAGTCTCCCTCTGTCACCCAGGCTGGATCTTGCCTCACTGCAACCTCTGCCTCCTGGATTCAAGCAATTCTCTGCCTCAGCCTCCAGAGTAGCTGGGATTACAGGCGCCTGTCACCATGCCTGGCAACTTTTTATATTTCTCATAGAGACAGGGTTTCACCATCTTGGCCAGGATGGTCTTGAACTCCTGACCTTGTGATACATCCACCTTGGCCTCCCAAAGTGCTGGGAATATAGGCATGAGCCATCGTGCCTGGCTAAAAGTTTTGCTTTTCAAAAGCAGAACTGAGGCTTCCTTGAGAGAAGAAGTTCTGCCTGTGTACTACAATTTCAGTTCATGACAAGAGTTCTATCCTGCCCTTCCAGCTGGGCTGCCCTTCAGATTTCATATTTGCCTAACCAGTATGCGCAATCATGCTAAACCAATTCTTCACTATAAGTCTCTTGTTATATATCGTTTACTTGCTTGACTCCTCTAGTTGAACACTGACTGATGCAATTCTAAATTGGAAAAAAAAAAAAACAACTAATAATGGAAGAGAAAAGGAAGTTGCCATGATTTGGGAGCACTCCACCCAGGTTGTGTCTACATATGCCAAAAGACTCAAGCCAGACAAATAATACATGTATGTGCACACACACACACACATGCACACACACACACACATCAAAAACACTATGTTCCCAAACCTCAAACTCCTACGTTTAACAGACCTGAAATTTCTGACAGACTTAATTAATCAAAAGTATCAATGAAAGATAACTACACGACAGGAGACTAGGACTCAATTGCACATTCTAAATACTAAAGACATTTGTAGAAGAAAGTAGCCATGCCACATTACTTACACCAAAGACATTTCACACTGTGATACAGAACAACAATCTTTAGAAAGCAAACAAAATATGTCACCCAAAAGATGATAGATGTTGCTTGTCCAAGCAAAAGAAGAGTGGTTTTAGTTTGTATTACACAAGTCAAATAATCTCATCACATTGATACAAGTACATGAGTACATTTTTCAAACTCGTGGACAATAATTTGTTAAAAACAAGTTGTATCTACACAAACTAGTTGGAAACACATTCCCTACTTCCTTTCCTTACCTGGACTGCATATCTTGTTGGGTTTTGGCCTGGCTGGCTTCCGATGGAGGGGAAGCGTGGGTAACTCGCTGCTGAAGTTCCACCAAGGACTGGTAGTACTGTTGTTGATGGTGTTGTTGTTGCTTGTAGCGAGATAAACTGAAAAACAGCCCTAGAATGGCTTTTAAGTTTCCATTTCTTATTTCTGTATGAAATGAAAAACACGAAAAAAGCATCATATGTATTCAATGTCCTTTTTAACAAATTCTAGATGCAATCCTCTTGAAATAAATCTATGAAGATACACAACTTAATTCTCTCAGTCACAGTTGAATCACAAACCTGAATTTCTGAAACATGTTAACATTTCCAAATAACTTGGAATTTCAGGGAGAGAATAAAAGGATAGAGGGTAAAAAGAACAAAGCACACTCAGAAGTGATATTCTTTGCTGACCTTGAACTACAATTTTTCTCGAGTTAGCTGCTTCTTAGAAATAAATGAGATCTCTCTTGTGCTAACCATTTGATTTAGCATGTTGTTTCCCTCACAAATATACACAGCCATTGCCAGCATTGCAGTGGCTACGAACTGGAGAAAGAAAGCCACTTAAATGTTGGTTGTCCTGCATTTATAAATATTGATGATGTGGGTGCACCTCATAATACCAACTGGATTTGTTGCAATCAACTTTCTTTCTAAATCACCCACTGACCAACTCATTTATACATATTTATGTATGTATATAGCCTCCAAATATATATCCATATATATCAAAACATATATGTGTGTATGTATATCTTCCAAAAGCAGACATAATATCAATTTTTAATGTTCCAATTCTTTTATTTTTAATTTATGCTATATATTAATAAATAATGAGGATTAGCTTACGACAGATAACATAATTGAATAAGTAGAAATCCTTGTTCTAACAGATGAAATTCCTGTGTAAGATTTTCAAATATTGAATAAAAAAATTCAGTTCACAATGTAGGCTACACATAAGCCTACATTTTTCTCCTGTAGTTATAACTTAAGAAAATAGGAAAAGAGAAGGAAGTAAAGCTTGAAAATAAGCTACACAACCTGCAATCATATTTTAAATAAAACTTGCTGTTGGCAATAAAATACATCCTCCTCTGAGATCAAGGTTTTATGTCCCCTTTTGGAGTTTAGGAAAATTAACGAACTCTTTGGATTTCTTGCTCTCTGATGGTTTATCATATAACTCAAACTATGCAGTAAAATAATTAATATAAAATGACCCTCTGAGTTGTTCTATTTTCCTCCCAAACATTTCTCATAGTTTTCGTCACATTGAAGAGTTGGCTTCATCAATCTGAGGCTACAGTGAGACAGTGTTAATTTTCTCCTATAAACCTGAAAGATTTTGTTTAAAGAGTTTTTAAAAAGTTAGTTTTATTATTTTGCATGTTTAATTTAGAGAGTAAATTTTGAGCATTCATATATTTTTTAAAGATGAATGAAAATCAATGGGCTTATATTAATAAAGGTTTTCATAAGGAAGAGACACAAAAAGTGAATAAATGGCAGCATTTCTAGCCTGCCTTTAACTACTTAGCAACATATTATCCTGGGGAATTTTATTCAAATGTTATTCTAAGTTACAGAACTACCAGTTAGGTTTGAACCTAAGATTCTTGGTCATTAAATGCATAATTTAATTATATATCATAACATGCAAATATAAAAGAAATTTAAATATCAGTGTTCTCAAGTATGGCAAATTTTATCTTATGTGTGGCAAGCTTTTGCAAACTTTTGCCACCTTTATATGAACAAGTAAAATAAACTAAGAAAAAGATCAATGTCAAAATTTGTTCGTTTTCCCCGTTTTGCTCTTTCAATTTTAGTGATGATCTTTTGAATCTTTAATGATTTAAAACGTTTATATATAACAGTGATTAACGCTGTTAGTTCTAATTATTTAAGACTTCATAGTGACTTATTTAAACTTACCAACTATTTTGACTATTTCTACCAACTTGAATATATTACAGAAATGTTATTGACAAAATAATATTTAAGACATAATTAAAATATTTTACCTGTGTTTATGTCATCCAACATTTATCTAATTATCTATTAATCTACTTAAGAAGACTAATTATACTATAAACAAGTAATAACATAAAGATGTTTTGTTGATTCACTCCTCTCCCATACAGTTGGTTATGAAAAGAACAGTTCGGCAAAATCCGGAAAACATTAAAATACTTAAAGCACTTACTAATAACCATTATGTTTATGTTTCAGTTGTCCTGAAGACTTCACCAATTTCCTTTATCATATAAAGGAGCCGTATACTCCAATGTTACATTTCTTACATTATAAAAAATAATTTGAAAATATTGATGCCATTTGTGACAATTCAGTCATTCTTTTTCTTACCTTCAGCAGATAGACCTTGAACATTTACCCCTCTGGCTGCTAGAAAACTAAGGCAGATATCAACATTTTCAATCTGCAACATGAAAAGCAGTGAAAAAGCAACTTAGAGGATTATATTTTAACAAATACATGTGCCAAAATGAAACCAGAAAGAACGATAAAGAATGGTTTACATTCATTTCATACTAGAAGTCTTAACCAGAGTTTAACTAGAATTATTTTGGCTAATTGCAGAATGAATATAAAGCTTTCATTGTCCAGCTGGTACTTACAAACAATTCATAAAGGCCTGATAAAGAATGGCATTCTTGCAGATTAGCAATCCACCTACTTAACATAAAACTGGATCTTGTATTTTGCAAATAAGTCCCAGTGAAAGCATCCATACAGACTGAGATTGTTGCATGTGTGAGTCTTAGAATGTTAGGATGTGGGTAATTTAGATTCAACCAGCAGTATTTGTTAAGTATGTCAAAAGATAGATACATGGAGACAAGTTTGATACAATATGAAAATCAAGCATATTTTCATCCTAAACCTAGCATATCCTTATTTTAAAAATTATATTTGTATTTCTAGAGGTGAATAATCTGCTGATTAAATAAAGGTATTGTCTTTGCTATTTTAAAAGGGTGATTCTCATGGCACTTTTTGTTTGTTTGTTTTTGTTTTTGATTTTGAGACAGAACATTGCTCCGTTACACAGGCTGGAGTGCAGTGGCGCGATTTTGGCTCACTGCAACCTCCCTCTCTCGGGTTCAAGCGATTCTCCGGCCTCATTCTCCCAAGTAGCTGGGACTACAGGCTCCCGCCACCACGCCCAGCTAATTTTTTATATTTTTATAGAGAGGGATTTTGCCATGTTGGCCAGACTGGTCTCGAACTACTGACCTCAAGTGATCTACCCGCCTTGGCCTCCCAAAGTTTCAGGATTACAGGCGTGAGCCACCATGTCAGGGCCCATGGCTTTTAAATGATTGGTTTCAATATGATTACCAGTTTATAATCATTTAGGGTGAGAAGCAAAAAAATATAAAAAATAAAAAATTGAACATGACATTATATAGCAGTGACACAGCTAAGATTCGTAAGAGCATAGAAAGCTAAAAAGTTCCAATTCTTTGTGATCCATCTCCCTGGATTTGGGGGTATTCTATAAATCTTTAGATTCTACAATAAGGAAGAGATTTAAAATTAATAACTTGGCAAGGTCCTATTGTCTGTCTTACTAAATTCTCATTGAAAGCTATGCATGAGGACGCACAGAGTTCTGCCAATGTCCTCCCTAGCTTAGCTTCATAGCAAGGTCAAAATGTCTCTTAAAGAAAATAAAAAGAAAAAAATAGATTCAAGAATCTATCCTTATAAAATAGAGAAACTATTTACGTTCCTTTAAAATAGTAATTTTGTACAAAATTGATAATATACAATGATATGCTTTTTGCTTAAAAATGACCACAGCCAAGATATACTCATTTATTTTGGGGAAAAAAATCTTTATATTAATTAACTTCAAAGTAAGTTTTACTGAAATTATTCTACTGAATAAATAATAGAGTTGAACATGCTGAATACAACATAATATAATAAATCTTATTGTTCTGCCGATCAGCATCTGAATATCCAATGAGGCAATACTGCTGAAACGTCTATTAATTCTTTCCTTTCTTTATATTTCATTCTGCTGCTAGCTATAAGATTATATAAGGAAGGAAAGGAGGAGGAACAATAACAAGAAATGAGGCAAATTCAATGTTCCCTATCCATCCACAGTATTCTTTTAAATGTATTTCTTTCAGACTCATTAAAATTAGTAAAAGAAAGATACCAAATAATTATTGTGGCCTAATATTAAGAAAGATAATGTGATGGAATGTTTTTAAACGTTTGCAAGAGCAGTCCTAAAGTTCTTGATTTCAATGCAATAATATGCCTTTTATAGAAAGAAGGAAGATTTCTGACCCAAATGTGATTTGCTACAAAATGTTAATAGGATATTATTACCTAAAGTTTAGTTACTCATATTATACATGAACAGGTTAGCTCACTGAAAATCCAGAAAAGGCTCATCGAGTTTGTAAGTTTGTAAGATAATTTTTTGTCTACCATTTAACCAGCATATAAAATAAACTGATTCCTAAATTGGGTGTTAGACACAATTCTCTCTCTCAACTTGCACCACAATCAGAAGGGGAATGTAAAAGAGAAGAAGAAGAAAAGGAGAAGGAGAAGGAAAGAAAGAAGAAGGAGAAAGAGGAGGAGGAGGGAAGAGGAGGGAGGAGGAGGAAGGGGGAGAAGGAGGAGGAAGGAGGAGGAGGAGCAGGAGGAGGAGAAGGAAGGAAGGAAGGAAGGAAAAAAGGAAGGAGGGAAGGAAGGAAGGGGAAGGAGAACAACAACAACAAATGATCCATAATACATTCTTTTTTATTTTCAGATCTGTTTATCAGGAGCATTCAACCATTTTTACTATTCTCTTATAGTCATTCATTATGAGGACCAGCAATTTAAGATAGTTAGTTATGTTCCTCATTATTGCCTGAGTAGCTAAGTAGCAGCAACAGAATAAGTACTTGAATACAGTTTCCAATATGACTATTAAAGGCTAGTTCATTAAAGCTCATTTATTTATTCAACAACATTTATTGTTAAAATTAACAATTTACCAAAATTTATTTTCTCACAATGTATCAGCATAATAAGCATGACTTTCAAGAAAATAATACCTTTTCCCCACTTAATTCTAGTCTTTCTATAAATTCAATCACATTTGTTATTACATACTAGGCTATATGTTTAATAGTAAAAAGAAGTGGTTTTAAGATATCTTGTTAAATGCCATTTATATGGTCACTTTCTCACCAGAGGCATACTTTAAGATAATTTGAGTGGATTTTTTAATGATAAAATAAAATTCTCTGGTTAATAATTTTATTTCAAGAAATTATGAAGATTTTATCATTCCTGTTTATAATATAGATTTCCCTTAAACATCTCTCAGTTATTATAAATAGACCTAGTACAAACACAGTTTTATTTGTTTTTTCCATATTTAATGTCAATTTTTTTAAAACTAGAAACCTCTCTAAAACTTTTTGGTAACTTACAAACAGATAAAAGTTATTTTACCATCAAATTGAGCCAAATAATTGTAATCTGTTTTATTTTCCTTCATTATTGTTTGAATCGGATATCAAACAAACTAACAAAATTCAAATCATATTTTAACACCAAAAATTTGGGTGAAATTTTAATTAGAATAATTTTATGTACCTTAATATTTTCTAAAATATCGACTGTGACTCACAGCAAGAAATAAATTGAATAACACAACCCAATATGCATATACATAATTATAATGGAGTCAAAGTTTCACGGAATAATACTTCACCTTACTAAATTCAGGTTACTGTGATGCTTCCTAGTGCACTGTACTGTCTTCTGTTTAATCTATTTAGATGTTGCTTAAAATCTACCAGATGGATTTCAGGGTCCATTAATGGATGGTAATCCACAATATGTAAAACACTGCCCTAAGAAGACCAGAGCATTGCCATGCCTACATTGCCTCTTTTCTGGTGGGGTTTGTGGCAGGTGGTATGCAGTAGGGGGCATATTCAAGTGTAGCAACAAGGTTAGTGAAGGGACAGTGAAGGTGATGAGAAATGGTCAGATTCCAGATGTTTTCTGAGAGAAATTGGTGGGAAGATATGGCTTTTGAGACAAAGAGAAGAGTCAAGAATAACTCCAAGTTTTTGGGCTTTAATCACAAGAAGGATGAAGTCTGTATCCACTGAGATGGAAAAGATCATGAATGGAAGTCGAAGTTTCTTTTTCGACATGTTGGCTGGTCCATCAAACATTCAAAAGGAGAGGGTTAGTAGGCGGTAGGACACACAATCTGGAGTTCAATTGAGAGGTTGGAGTGGAGATCTAAATTCAAAATTTTGGTGATGTGAATGAAGTCTTGAGGGTGGATTATCAACAAAAGTGTGTAAACATAAAAGAAGAGGAACAAACATTGAGCCTTAGGAGATTATCACTGGAAAGAAGAGGAGGAACCAACAGAGAAGAGTGAATAAAGCCACCGGGAAGTATGAGGAAAATCAGGAGAGGATGAGGCACAGAAAACCACCTGAAGAAAGCATTTTAAGCACAAGGGAAAGATGAGCTCTATCAAAAGCTGCTAACAAGTAATGTACGACAAGAGCTAAGAGTTGACTATTAGAATTAAATAAAATTCATGAAAGGTGCTCATAATAGTGCTTATCAAATAGCAAATGCTCAAATATCTAAATTAAATATTAAAGTATATGTCATAACATTATACACACATGAATTAAATATTAAAGTATACGTTACATATTACATGTGTGTGTGTGTTTGTATGGGTGTAATGTATACATAGAGGACCAGCCACAATGTAACCTTCATGATAGTTCTTTTTTATTTTGTCTACACTCTCTCTCCAGTCTACTTTAATCATATATATTACATATATGTAATATACATTGTTTATATTATATAACATATATTACATATATCATATTGCATGTATGTAATATATAATTTAATAATACATTGCATAATATATATTACATATATAGTAATATATATTCAAACATATATATTACAGATACATAATATATAATTTAAAAATATATATTACATATACAGTTATATATTATTAAAGTATATATTATTTATTTAATGTATTCCATATATGTCTTATACATGTAATATATACATATGTTATGTATATATACATCTATTACATGTATAAGACATATGTATACATGTAATATATTAAACATATTTATATTACATATATAATGTATTTATATTAATATATTTAATATATTACATATATGTATATGTGTAATATATACATATGTGTATATTTCATATATCATAGATATGTAATATATGACATACACTTTAATACTTTAATATATTATTACATATATAGTAATACATGTTATTAAAATATATATTATACATATTACATATGTGTCTTATACATGTAATATATACATATGTATATAGTAATGTATATTATTAAAGTATATATATTTAATATATTACATATATGTCTTGTACATGTAATAGATACATATATACATATATGTATATACATGTAACATATATATATATACATATATTACATGCATAAGACATAGGCATGTATACACATAATATATTAAGCATATTTATATTGAATATATAATATGTTCATATTAAATATTAATATCATATTTAATATATTACATATATGTGTGTGATATATACATATGTGTATATTACAAATACCATACATGTATGCATTTTTATTACATATATGTATTGTATATGTATATACTACATATGTATATATCATACATATGCATATATTACATACATGATACATATATGTATGATATATGTGATATATAGCATATACTTTATACATTACTATATAGGTAATAGTATAATCATATATGTAATGCTAATATGTATAAACATTGTTAAAGTATATATAATAGTATTTTACATACATTACATATGTGTTATATATTATAAGTAATATATGTTATGTGTTATTAAAGTCTATATCATATGTGTTACATATATATTACAGTATACATCATGATATATACTTTAATGTGTTATATGTGTATATATGTATTTATGTATATGTGTGTGTGTATATATATACACACACACACACACATACACACACACACACACACACACACACACACACACATATATATATATATATATGACTGGCCAGAATGTATAGTCTCTATTGATTCTTTTTAATTTTGGCTACTGCTCTCTCCCCAGTCTAAATGTATGACTTAGGTGATCTACAAACAATTGCTGAGGAAATAAATGAACTACAGGAAGGATAAAATAGTGTGTTCATGCTTGAAGCAGTCAAATAAAAAAGAGAAATAATTAAACTCTAATTGGAAATAATATTAGTAGTCAAATTCATTATGTCTCCTGAACACTGACCCTGATGAGATGACTTACTTCTATGGCATCCTAAGCCTCTCCTCTGATATATATAAACTCATCTCTGCTGGTGGGAGCTGACATCTCTCTTCTCACATTTACCCTCCTACCCCCGGGACCTCACACCATGGCCAGGCACAATCAATGCTTAATGCATTATTGTTGACTATCTGAATGAATTAATAAATTTAGACATAGCATCAGTTATAATCTGTAATAGCATTTGGCCTGCTATATGTCCAAAACTTAGGTTTTGGTCTTTTTTTTTTTTTTTTGTCGGGTCAGGGAGGAAAATACTACTCTGGGGTAGAAAAGATGTTGATGAGAATAGAAAACCAAAACCTGATCATAACAGGAAAATGAGTGGGAAATGGAAGTGCCAAGGGGTTAGTCAAG
This sequence comes from Nomascus leucogenys, assembly GCF_006542625.1. Classification (NCBI taxonomy): domain Eukaryota; kingdom Metazoa; phylum Chordata; class Mammalia; order Primates; family Hylobatidae; genus Nomascus; species Nomascus leucogenys. Next base: position 27,380,003 of record NC_044390.1, read on the forward strand.
TTTTGAGCTTTCAGTTAACATTTAGAAAAGTCAATAGTCCATAAAAACTGAAATGATGTGTGGGGAAAACTTGTTACCATTATATTTTGAGACTAATAGAAATAAATGATTTCAAAAACATTCCATGATGGTGGGGCCCATAATAATCATTTTAGCTGATTTTTTCAATTTAAGAAATAAAAATTAAAAGCAGATAATATGCATAATTACTTAGAAGAGTCAGTTAAATTTTACATGTAAAACACTTAGCACAATACAATGTACATAGTAGGGATTCAATAACTCAAAACAACAAAAAATACCTATTGTTATTATAACAGTTTTTAATATTAATGGAGGGTAACAATGCTATAATGGTATAAATGATGCCATTTCACATCATAGCCTCTTTCACTTTTGGTATTACACAGAGTTTCCTGAGAATTATCTGTATCCCAGTAAACTCAGTTCCCAAATTTTTAATCTAGTATTTCTTAAACTCTACTACACTTAAGAATTAACTGAGGATCTTTTAAAACCATAGATGCCCAATTTACATTTACAAACTCATAAGTTTAATCAGAATGTAAGCAGATAGGAGCCAGTTTTCAGTATACATTACAAATCTGCAGGTGATTCCAATTTGTAGCAAAACTTGTAAATTACAACTTCCAACTATGTTCTTCAAAGAAAGTAACTGCAGATAATTTCAGTTTAATACCATGTCGTTGCAGGAATTGCACTGTTCACACTAGAGTAATACATTATGTTTTTCTTATTTGGACCATAATACTATATAATTCATGTGTTATTCCTGTGATATTAAAACATATATTCCTTTATAGCAGTAATACAAAGAAATTCATTATGCTTTCAACGGACACCACATTTCTCATTTGGCTCAGGTAACAGTCAAATCTCAGGACATTTGTAGCTTATGGACAGTCACTCTCAGGACATTTACTTGCCTATTATTATGTCAGGCACAATTGAATGTCAAGCACAATTTCCTGGGCCCTTCTTTTCTACTTGTGGTTTATCTTTTATTGGCATGGAACACCTACTTTCTCTTTTTCATGTTAAATTTAAGCATGGCTTGATAACTATAAAAATGTTGGCTGTGTAATGAAAATAAAATGAAAAGTTTCTGAGAGCTAGATCTAGTCATTATTTTCAGAAGTATCCAAATGCATGGATACATTGAGCCTTGAGGTTTTGGGATTTCATCAGAATACTTAATCTTATCATAATGCTCTAAAGAAAAACAGTTTTGTTACAGTAATTCTTCAAATGGACTGTTATTTCCTTTATTATAGAAACTAAACAAATGTAATAGAAATTGGTCCATATTTTTAGAATTGAGTAGTTTCGACCTGTATACTTAATATTAGCATCCTGTAACACTACCGTTGTTTCATGTTCTATCAAACAAACCATTTATTCACTCATCACACATTTATTAAACTTATTTTATGCCTGAAAATGTGCTCTGTGCTACAGAGATCAATTTCGAGGCACAGCTACTATTTTCATGTATTTTAAAGAGCACTGAATTATTTCAACTACTCACATAAAAAATGGAACAGAAATTTTTCAAGGCAGAATTTTTCTGATTGTCTATTTTCATAGTTGTATATTTATACTGACCCTTACATACTTGCTAAATATGAGCATGTCTGATTGCTAAATTATAAATTGGGTTTCAGATGAGAAAAGGAAGAATTTTCATCACCTTCATATATGAAAACTCAAGACACTTACCAGTGTATTTTTAACTACAATTATTTTTTTAAACCTGAGAGTTAACATGTGTTCTTGACATATCAACCATAGAGTGTGTATTAGAAACACTGATATTGGCAGGGCACGGTGGCTCACGCCTGTAATCCCAGCACTTAGGGAGGCCAAGGCGGGCAGACAACCTGAGGTAAGGAGTTCGAAACCAGCCTGGCCAACATGGCAAAGTCCGTCTCTACTTAAAATACAAAAATTAGCCAGACATGGTGGCAGGCTTCTATAATCCCAGCTACTCCAGGGAGGCTAAGGCATGAGAATCACTTGAACCTGTGAGGCAGAGGTTGCAGCAAGCCGAGATCACCCCACTACACTCCAGCCAGGGGGACAGAGCGAGACTCTGTCTCAAAAAAAAAAAAACAAAACTGATATTTATTCATTTCAGTGATGAATAAACTATTCTAAAAATGTAGTGCTTTTAATTAGCACAGCTCTTTATTGAATTCATACATTTTAAGCTGTGTTTTATTATGGCCAGCATTTTAGCATTTTTTAATGCAAATATAACCTGTTTCAGGACATGTAATTGGAAGCATCTATCACAATATCAACAAAGTAATATCTTATCTATTCATATTTTTTTACACTTACTTATAGATAATGAACATTACAGTTTGGTACTACATATCAAGACATGATTAATAACCTCCTTATAGTTTGTGATTAAATCTAAACCATGGCACAACACTTAACACTGAGTGATTAATTCATTCAGCAACTACGGACTGTTTATTATGGTCAAAGAGCTCTGCTCAATGGTGAAGGGATATAAAAATGAATGATAAGATCTTTGCCTTTGTGAGCTTGTAAAATAGCTGAGGAGACAGAAAAGATTCATAAATTGTCATAATGAAAGGCATAACATGATAAATTTCAAAGAGAATTATGAACAACTCTGTAGAGCAGCGAGGAGAATGGAATTATCAATTTCCACTACAGATACGGAGAAAGCTTCATAGAAGTGTCATTTAGACTTAAAAGCTAAGTTGGGCCTGGGTGTGGTGGCTCACGCCTGTAATCCCAGCAGTTTGGGAGGCTGAGGTGGGTGGATCACCTGCGGTCAGGAGTCTGAGACCAGCCTGGCCAACATGGTGAAAACCCGTCTCTACTAAAAATACAAAAATCAGCTGGGTGTGGTCGCATGTGCCTGTAATCCCAGCTATCCTGGAGGCTGAGGCAGGAGATTTGGCTTGAACCTGGGAGGAGGGGGTTGCAGTGAGCCGAGATCACGCAACTGCACTCCAGCCTGGGTGACAGAGTGAGACTCTGTCTCAAATAAATAAATAAATAAATAAAAAGCTAAATTGGATTTTATATAAGGTTAGACAAGCATCAGAAGGAGGAACAGGGCATACCAACCAGAGTAACTATAAGGAAAACTGTTCACAAGGATGCTTGAGAACTGATTGCTCCAGTCCTTACCTTGTGCAATTATGCTTATAGAGCTGACTTTGACCTTGGATTTAAAACACTGTGTTGCCCATTGGACTCAAACCCTGCTACAATGGAAAAAGTCAAATAATCATAAACCAGATGGCAGGTATAATACCTCAAAGATTTATTTCTCTCTCCATAAGAAATGTTTCCAAGTTAGGAAATGGCTAAAGTGCTAGATATTGCTGTTGCCAATCATACATAGAGAATGTCTAGACAAACATAAACCAATCCTAACTTTGGATATTTCGGGAAGGTAGATTCTTTTGTGACTTGTGCTATTTTTCATGAACTATGCTTCTCATTTTTCACATTAAACATGTAATACTAGCATCGTTACATAAATTAAATTAATAAATTTTCAATTAAAAAATAGATAAGATGTTTTAGTTTGAGCAAATGCCAATCCTAACATTGAATTCAAGTAATTACATAGAATTTATCCTAAGATTTTAACTAGACATAAATTTTTTCTGGAGAGTTAAAGTAAAATACAGTAATATTTTTGCTTTGGTTAAAATTCGTAGGATGCTTGTTTTCCTTCGTTCATTTAACAATTACTGGTTCATCGAGACATTTCCAAGCCCTAAATATATGTGGTTTTATAGGCAAGGGAGGTAAGTCAAATTTAATGCAGTAAATATTATGATCACGGAAACACAGACTCCTAGAAAAGAATGCAGAAGAGTCTATTTCTTTTTTCTTTCTTTTCTTTTCTTTTTTCGAGACAGGGTTTTACTCCCATTGCCCAGGCTGGCGTGCAGTAGCACAATCTCGGCTCACTACAACCTCCACCTCCTGGGCTCAAACGATCCTCCTGCCTCAGCCTTCTGGGTAACTAGGACTACAGGTGTGCACCACCATGCCAGGTTAATTTGTATTTTTAGTAGAGATGTGGTTTCACCATATTGGCCAGGCTGGTCTTGGACTCCTGACCTCAAGTGATCTACCATTCTCGGCCTCTCAAAGTGCTGGGATTACAGGCGTGAGCCACTGCGGCTGTCCAGAAGGGTCTGTTTCTGACCAGAGGCCAAAAACACTAGGAAAGGAGAAAGTTATTAGTAACTAAGACCTACCTAACCTAGTAACAAAGATGTTATTTTCAAGTTGTCATTACTATACCAATTTATTATAAAAGTGTTGATCAGAGAACTGAATTGATATGCCTAAGGTCACTCAGAGCCCATGTTCCTAACCACATATTTTGCTCCTTTAAGGGAAGCCTGAGTTAGTCCCTGAGAGGTTAGGAAGAGTTTGCTGAAGGAAGGGATGTGGTACGAGGTGAACGCAGGAAGGAGCTATATGTGAACTGGTCATGGTTGAGAAACAGCATAGGTTGAGGGATCTTTAAGAGATCAGAATAGCCAGGAATGTTGAATTGACTCTCATTTAAATCTTTCTCCACAACTTCCCATTGTTTATCATTGTGAAACTGCTCAACAGGTTAGTAGCCTTCAAATCAGTTTGAAGAACATGGATAGAAGGCATCAGGCAGAAGGGGCTCCAGAGCACAAATCCTGAAATCTGGAGAAAGACAGTGGCGGGAGACAAGGCCACAGAAATAAGTAAGGGCTCAATGAGGAACATCCTCCATGCCTTGCTAAGGGTCAGGCTTGATCTTAAAGATCAGAGATCTAAACGTGTGCTTTAATCAAAAAAGGGAAATGATCAGTATTGCAATGAATACATCAATTTAAATGACCACACAGTACATACATAGATTTATTAACACATAGTAATAAAAATTTCACAAATCAATTTTTACTCATATCTGAAATACACTCCGATTTTTTAAAAATCCTATTTTAGTATATTTCATTTTTTAATTCAGTTGTAATACACTAACTCATAAGATACTATGTGAGCAATTTGCAGTTTTAAAAATCCTATCGTGCATGTAAAGAATGGAAGCAGGGAAAATGATTTGGAGCTTCTCTATGTTCTCCTCCACCACTCAACAACCAAGCACAGGAAGGAAGTTTACAGAGTCATAAGCAAGTATGCTATTTACTCCACATACAAAACCCTTTTCATCTTCACTGTAAGTTTTAGTAAAGTCGGTATTATTTTTCTTATTCACTAGAGGCTCAGAGAGAGAGCATAGTTTATATAAGCTTATACAATTAATGAGGAGCAGAGCCAGAACTAAAACTTAAACCTGTCTTTCTGCAATGAGCTTGCTCTTCTGCCTCATTATGCTTACTACCACTATAATTTAAACATTCTCACTAAGCTATTCTCAGCCTCTGACTCAGGCTTACTACACAACTGGCAGATGGCTAGGAAATAGTGCCAGGTACAAACGAAGTAGGGGCTCAATAAATATTTGGTTGAATGTAAGAATGAAAACTGTGTAGTGTAAAGGTAAAGACAGAAATGGGTATGCAAAAATCCACTTGTTCCACACATTTCATAAGTTTACAAGTTTAACTACTCGTATATTACTTCTCAAATATCCAATGCATTTTATATGCTGGTAGATTAACATACAGAATGGTTGATGTGGCCTCAAGCAAAAGAAAGAATGCAGGCATCCACCATAAGCAAGAAAAGGAAAGGAATGGATATCCCCTACAGCCTCTGGAAGACGTACAGTACTGCTGACATCTTGATTCCAGCCCAGTGATAGAGATTTCTGCCCTCCAGTACTGTGAGAAGTTAAATTTCTATTGTTTTAAGCCACCAAATTTGTGGTAATTTGTTACAGAAGCCACAGGAAACTAATACAAGGATCTACTCAGTAAAGCAGTAGAAATCTAAACTTCGGCAAGTCCAAAGCCGAGCAGGGATCATTGTGAGCATGCATAATTCCAGGCCTTTTCCTCTGGAATTGTGATTTGTTGAGTCTTAGTGCTGGGGGCAGAGAGGATGAGAGGTACAGTTTAATTAGTTACTCCAGTGTCATTGCAAAGCAACGCCTTGCAGGCTTTCCTTTCCCATCTCAAATGTGTTTGTGTTGCAGAATAGGGAGAGGAATAGGGGACAGTAATTGGGTTTTGCTCTTTGGTTTTTGTTTATTTGTTCAGTTGATCTGTGATTAGATACAAGGAGTACGTTTATTAATTAGGTCCTATGGTGTAATTAAAAATTTTGCAGTTAAATAAAACTGGATTTGCATCATGGTATTACAATTTACACATTGTAAGAAACTGAGAAGTTTCTAGGCATGTGTGGGTGTGTGTGTATGTATACACACACATATATCCACACCAGAAATGGAGAAGGGTATATTCAATTATTTATACGTATAGATACTCTTCCTGATATGGAGCTAAGCTGTATAAACACATGTATGCTAGAACAGAATTGTGTGTGTGTCTGTGACTAGCTGTATAGACATAGATATGGAAAGTTCCTGAGGATATAATCAGATAAAATCTTTTCTTCAAAACCCTACTATTCTTCTTTAACTTACTTGATAATTGGAGAATTATGAGCATCATTTAATATTTTGTATCAGTTATAGATGATATGAAATCTTCATTATAAGCTATAATTGGCAATAGTGTTATAAATATAATTTATTAAAAATTACATCAGTATTCATTGACCTGAAGATATAGTCTTTTGTTTTTTAATAAATTTCTGCTTTTAAGTTTGTTCCAGAAAACAAAACCAAACAAGGGAATTTATTGTTTTATTATAAAGTTATTAAACTCTTCTAAACCTAAAAACATGTATGTATATAAAGAGCTCAAGTTACATATAACAACTTATTATTTGCCAAATTCATAATTTTACCATAAAATTTATAAATCATTATTTGTCTCACAAGACCACTCCCTCTCCCAGTTTCATGAGAGTTTATATCCCTGCCACAGATAGAAGAAACAAGTGTAATATTGAAGAACAATTCTTATTTATATCGCAAGTTTGGGCATAGGGGAGGGAGAAGGAGAGGAGCCAAATAATTTTTTTTAGAAAGAGCAATCTCAATAAAAATCCAGGAAGTTATTTTGTGGATATCAACATACTAATTTTAAACTTTATATGAAGAGTCAAAAGACCTAAATTGCCAACAGAATATTGAAGAAGTACAAAATTGGAGGACTAACACAGCATAGCTTTATGACCTACATGAAGTAAGTCATGTAACCAAAACAGAAATCAAGACAGTGTGAGGTTGCTGAAAAAATGGGAAAATAATCAGTGGAACAGAATAGAGAGCCCAGAAGTAGACCCAGATTAATATAGTCAATTGATATCTGTCGAAGAAGCAAAGGCAATAAAATGAAGCAAAGATCACCTTTTCAACAAATAGTGCGAGATGAGCTGGGCATCTACATGCAACAAATATATAAATAAAAATAGACACAACACTAAAGACATGATGTATAAAATAAATAATTGATAAGCTGGACTTCATAAAAATTAAAAACTTCTGCCCTGTAAAGCACAGTGTCAAAAGAATGAGAAGACAAACCACAGACTAGCAGAAATATTTGCAGAAGACACAATCATCATCCAAAGTTTACAAAGAACTCTTAAAACTCAACAAGAAAACAACCTGTTTTTTTTTTTTTTAATTACACTTTAAGTTCTAGGGTACCTGTGCACAACGTGCAGGTCTGTTACATATGTATACATGTGCCATGTTGGTGTGCTGCACCCATTAACTCAACATTTACATGAGGTGTACCTCCTGATGCTATCCCGTCCCCCACCCTCTGCCCCATGACAGGCCCTGGTGTGTGATGTTCCCCTTCCTGTGTCCAAGTGTTCTCATTGTTCAATTCCCAACTACGAGTCAGAATATGTGGAGTTTGGTTTTTTGTCCTTGTGATAGTTTGCTCAGAATGATGGTTTCCAGCTTCATCCATGTCCCTACAAAGGACATGAACTCACCCTTTATTATGGCTGCATAGTATTCCATGGTGTATAGGTGCCACATTTTCTTAATCCAGTCTATCACTGATGGACATTTGAGTTGGTTCAAAGTCTTTGCTATTGTGAATAGTGCCGCAATGAACATACGTGTGCATGTGTCTTTATAGCAGCATGATTTATAATCCTTTGGGTATATACCAAGTAATAGGATGGCTGGGTCAAATGGTATTTCTAGTTCTAGATCTTTGAGCAACCGCCACACTGTCTTCCACAATGGTTGAACTAGTTTACAGTCCCACCAACAGTGTAAAACTGTTCCCATTTCTCCACATCCTCTCCAGCACCTTCTGTTTCCTGACTTTTTAATGCTCACCATTCTAATTGATGTGAGATGGTATCTCATTGTGTTTTTGATTTTCAATTCTCTGATGGACAGTGAGGATGAACATTTTTTCATGTGTCTGTTGGCTGCATAAATATCTTCTTTTGAGAAGTGTCTGCTCATATCCTTCGCCCACTTTTTGATGGGGTTGTTTTTTTCTTATAAATTTGCTTGAGTTCTTTGTAGATTCTGGATATTAGCCCTTTGTCAGATGAGTAGATTGGAAAAATTTTCTCCCATTCTGTAGGTTGCCTGTTCACTCTGATGGTAGTTTCTTTTGCTGTGCAGAAGCTCTTTAGTTTAATTAGATCCCATTTGCCAATTTTGGCTTTTGTTGCCATTGCTTTTGGTGTTTTAGACATGAAGTCCTTGCCCACGCCTATGTCCTGAATGGTATTGCCTAGGTTTTCTTCTAGGGTTTTTATGGTTTGAGGTCTAACATGTAAGTCTTTAATCCATCTTGAATTAATTTTTATATAAGGTGTAAGGAAGGGATCCAGTTTCAGCTTTCTACATATGGCTAGCCAGTTTTCCCAGCACAATTTATTAAATAGGGAATCCTTTCCCCATTTCTTGTTTTTGTCAGGTTTGTCAAAGATCACATGGCTGTAGATGTGTGGTATTATTTCTGAGGGCTCTGTTCTGTTCCATTGGTCTATATCTCTGTTTTGGTACCAGTACCATGCTGTTTTGGTTACTGTAGCCTTGTAGTATAGTTTGTAATCAGGTAGCGTGATGCCTCCAGCTTTGTTCTTTTGGCTTAGGATTGTCTTGGCAATGCAGGCCCTTTTTTGGTTCCATATGAACTTTAAAGTAGTTATTTCCAATTCTGTGAAGAAAGTCATTGGTAGCTTGATAGGGATGGCATTGAATCTGGTTTTTAAAACTGGGGTCAAAGACCTTAACAGACACCTCACCAAAACAGATATACTGAAGACATATAAGCGTATGAAAAGATGCATATTTCCACATCATATGTCATCAGGGGAATTCAAATTATAGTTACAATGAGATGCCACTACAAACTATTAGGATGGCCAAAATCCAGAACATTGACAAAACCAAATGCTAGTGAGGATGTGGAGCAGCAGGAATTCTCACGCATTTCTGGTGGGAATGCAAAATAAAACACTTTGGAAGACAGTTTGGTGGTTTCTTACAAAACTAAACAAATGTCATATGATCCATCAATTACACTTATTAGTATTTACCCAAAAGAGTTGAAAACTTAAGTTCACACAAGAATCTACCCACGGAATTGTATAGCAGTTTTCTTCATAACTGCCAAAACTTGGAAGCAACTAAGATGTTCTTCAGTAGCTGAATGGATAAACTGTGGTACATTCAGACAATGGAATACTATTCAGCACTTAAAAGAAATGAGCCATCAAGCCATGAAAAGACATGTAGGAACCTTAAATCCACATTACTAAGTGAAAGAAACCAACCTGAAAAGTCTACATGCTGTATGACTCCAACAATATAACATTATAGAAAAGGCAAAACCACAGGGACAGTAAAACAATCACTGGTTCCCAGGGGTTGGAGCACAGAGGATGTGTAGGGCAGTAAAACTTCTCTGTATAATACTATAATGGTAACACAAGTCATTATATATTTGTCCAATGTACAATACCAAGAGTAAACTTTAATGTGAATCATGGATTCTGGGTGATGCTAATGTTTCAATATATGTTTATTAATTATAACAAATATACTACTCTGTTGCGTGATGATGATATTGGGGGAGGCTATGCATGTGTGAGGGAAAGGGGTAGATAGGAAATCTGTACTTTTCTCTCAATTTTGCTGTGAACTTAAATTTGCTATAAAAAAGTAGTTTAAAAAAAATAAAAAAGGGGAGGAAGTGGAGGAGGAGGAGAAGGAAAAAAACAGCTGAAGATCCAAAGACCTGAATTCCAGACCTTATTTTGTTAAATTTATTTGTTAATAAATCTAAAGATAATTTGGCCTAGACTAAATAAACATGAGTCCAAATCGTAATTTTTCCACTTTACTAAATAAAGGACACAGATCGCCTCAGTGAGACACAGTTCCATTATAGGTTTGCCGTGATGGCTAAATGAAAAGTATAAGCAAAACATCTAGCACAGCACTAGGTATATACCATTGATGTTCAATAAGTAAGTGATAACGACATCATTGAACTATCAGATCTTTCTCTAAAGTTGTATGTTTCTATGTAATGATTTCCCAGTATTTCTTGTTATGTTTGAAACATGGCTAATACAAGTCAGGTGTGAAATATGATTTTTCAGAGTGTAACAAGGAATGTCAATATATTTTCTGTGTCTATCCACACAACTCAGTTTTTAACTGAATTCGTATTAAAATAATTTAAATATAATTTCATGAAGCAACTAGCTTTGGCATATCTACTACATTTCAAAATACTTATCTGATCAAAGATAAATTTTGCATATGATTGCACTGAGGTTAAGTGAACAAGATTTTCCCTATTTTATTTACTCTTTTTTTCTTATTATTGAAATAATTGTAAATATATAAACTATCACAGATTTTTTCAGATAGGAGTATTACAATTCATATTGAAAATGGCCACATATCTTAATATTTTGTTTCCTAAACTAAGATTGTTAAAATTGTCCTACTGTTAAATGTTTTTCCACTGATTCTTGTAAGTGATAATTTTATTAATTTTGGCAGTGGTGGGGGGCAATTGAAAAAGAAGGAGCAATAAGTTCCTTAACAACACCAACTATTAAATGTAAAAAGCTAAAATTAAAAAAAAAAAAAAAAAAAAAAAAAAAAAAATAGGGGGGGGGGGGGGGGGGGGGGGGGGGGGGGGGGGGGGGGAGCTAAAAAAAAAAAAAAAAAAAAAAAAAATTATAAAAGGATTCTTATGAACTATGTCTTCAAATACAATGATTGTATTTTGTGTTTACAGTAATACTGGGCTGCCAATAAAAAACAATTTGTAGCATTTTAAGTACAAAAAAATCAGGATAAAAATATGCCGATTATTTATTAAAGTGGGCAATATTCAAAGATATAGTAGAAATATCAACTACATTTTGCAATAGTTACATATGCATATATAAATTTTAATGTCCTTAAAAATTGTTTCTTCTCTTCAAAAACAAAGAAAAAATCTGTAATTCAAACCGTTACTTTATTCCAATTTCTATTTATCATATTGATTACACAAACAAGTATAAATATTGACAACAATAAGAACAACATTTAAGCTATTTATTCTTTAAAGTTAATGCAACAAGGAGTTCTTGTATTTTTAACTTTTATTTAATTTCTAAATGGCAGACCAAAGAATTCCCACAACGAAATGATTTCACGTTGCTGTTTTTCTTTGTAAATTAGACTTACTAAAACTGAAGAGAAATCATCATCTTTGGCATTTTTTTTTAAATCAAGGTAGCAAATCAGAGTTCCAATTGACTTTAGAGTTTATCTGTCCAATTTCCTCATTGCAGAAATCAGCAGAGGCCTTGAGAATTTACTGAATGCCTTTTCCTGGGTCATATACACAAAATTAGAATTCCAGTTACCTTTGTCCTTTCAACAAAACACACTGCCTCTTAATGCCTCCATGTTATGTCAATTACTTCATTTGAACTTGACTAGTGTGTGGAGCAACCTCTAGAGATAGACAGATTTAAAAATCATTTAAGTGATATTCTAATAACTTAAATATAAATTCCCTGATACTAGTAGTTTATACATATTTTTGCAAAGTTTGAATCTGTATAAAAATAATGAAATCATTAAGAAAAATACAAAGTAAAGATTTTCATTTAGTATTTCTTTATAGATCAGAACTCTATTTGTAGTAAAGCATTTGTCTTCATTAAGCTATCTTTTTCTAGCCATTCCAGAAGATGAATATTTTCAAAGTCAAGGGATCATGTGACTGGACTAACTTAGCAATATTCCACTCCTCTGAGTCATAGTGCTACAATTTTGCAGTGTGCCATATATAAGATTTTATTAAACCTTTAAGAGCATTCCAGTATTTTATCTCTTCCCTATTTGGTTAAGAACCTCATCTTCTTATCTTACCTAAAAAAAAAAAAAAAAAAAAAAAAAAAGAAATCCTTTAAAGGAAGAGTGATTACAAGCAGTAGCTGAAAAAAATAAAACTTTAAAGGACAGGCTACTGATAAAAGCATGGGCTTTTCTTTACTATTAAGAACAGTTTCACTTTCCAGATAAATATAAACAATAGAAATAGGATCAAGAAGTTTCTATCCCAAATGGGATAAAGATGTGAATTCCATAACAGTAATGATGCTGGGAGCCATAACCCTATGGGACATGGAATCAGATAGGCAGGAAAGACTTAAATCTAATGTTCCAGCTACTAGGAGTTAAAAAGGAATAAGAAGCCAAAAATATTCATATCAGCAAACTGTAAACAACATATATGTTATACTAAAAACTTAGGTTGAAGGTTGTGGCTGGAAAACAATTGAGCTATTACAACAAAATAGAGCCAAGAAAGAGGAAGGACAAGCTGTGAAACACATTTGCCAGATCCTTAGCTGTCTTACATAGTCTAATACTTGGTTTGTAACTATTTCACATAATCAGATGTCCTCATTCTTCTGTGCATTTTTGAAGATCCTTAAATATAATGGTCTATTTAAAAAAATTTTTTAAATGTCTTTGAAACAACTTTTACCCTACGTGTCTAACATTTTTGTCTAAGAAACTTGCACTTGTGTCTCTGCATTCTAAGTAAATGTTGGACATATTTTTGCTATTTTTAATTTGCTGGGCATTTGGGACATTCCTGGTATTTATAGTTTACTAATTTATTTCCTCATGTAAGCTCACCAAAGTTGGGACATGCAGTATATATTTTGAATCCTGATGCCGCCCACCTAGGAATTACTCAACAGGTGCCATCCACATTAGTAACTTCATCTTTGGATAAGGTTAAATTTAGTGTTGACTAAGCTCCAACAAACTAAGTTCTGTTTTCCAGGACCAGTTTAGTCTCAAGCTCATCAAAGAAAAATAGTCATGACTTTGAAACTCAAGATAAATATGAACCACAATATCTCAGTAATTATACTAATAAAGTGCTAAAAGGACAAATTCATATTTTTCTTAAATATGTGCTCTTTGACTATGCTATTCAAAAGAATTATTGTTGGGATTATATATACCTGTATTATATACATACACACACATACACATATTATATAGAGAGAGTTAAATTTTCTTCATAAGGTGCACATGCACGCGCGCACACACACACATATATATACACACACATACATGTATATATATAGCAATATTCCACTCCTCTGAGTCATAGTGCTATAATTATATATATGTATATATATGTACATATATGTGAATATATACACCATATATATATATATATATGGTGAATTTTTCTTTATTATAAGGTATCCATGGCCAGGTGTGGTGGCTCATGCCTGTAATCCTGGTACTTTGGGAGGCCGAGATGGGTGGATCACCTGAGGTCAGGAGTTTGAGACCAGCCTGGCCAACATGGCAAAACCCGTCTCTACTAAAAATTTAAAAAATTAAAAAAAATTAGCCAGGCGTGCTGGTGGGCACCTGTAATCCCAGCTACTCGGGAGGCTGAGGCAGGGAGAATTGCTTGAATCAGGGAGGCAGAGGTTGCAGTGAGTCAAGATCACACCATTGTACTCCAGCTTGGGCGACAGAATGAGACTCCGTCTCAAAAAATAATAATAATAATAAATAAATAAAGTAACCATTAAACCATTAGAAAATCACATGAAAAGAAAGCACATTAATATTATCTAAAATTCTGAAGTTGTTATATTAATTTAAATTCCTGTAGTTTCTATTTAATATACTTTCTTTTCTACTTTGAAATTATTGAGTATACTTGATGTACACAAAATAATACATATAACACTTATGTAAGTTGTAAAAGCAGAATAATATAGTGCATTATACCCCACAGAACTAGAAACCTTCAAATAACTTGCCTCTATTTATGTGTTTCTTCCCTGTTCCGGCCACAATCCCTTCAGTGGTAGCTACTATGTAGAGATTTGTGTTTATACAAATATGTTACATACATACTTTTTTCAGTTATCAGTATCTTCACCCCATCATAACCTTTTATGACATGATACAGAAACAAATGTATCCCTATTGTTTTCCAATATCAAATCTTCCACACAGACTAAAATTTCCTCCTCTTCTACTTCCTTTAGGACTTGGTATAGTTACTTAACACTTCATTCCTCTGAACCCTTTCCTTTCCCTCTACTGCTTCCTCCTTCTCTGCTTTCTCCCCCCCTTGCAAAAACTCCCCTCAACTCTATCTTCTTAAGCTATTTATTTTTTTTCTTCTCTAACAGTGTCTTAACAGGACACTCTTAGAAAAACTATTCATGACTCAATGGATATCGGCACTTCTTAGTTACTTCTTAACACGTTATCACTCTACAGAAGATGTTCACATACAGGTAATCAATGCCTATCCAATTACCAAAAATAAATACCACATTCCAGTATACCAGCTATTTAGCTGCATAACATTTGACAGCATGTTACACATTCTGCTCATCTTACTTTGCCCTGACTTGCTGGGGTAGTCCACATATTAGAGCTTCAGCTACTGCATCTTCCCTAAGGATTAGCAGTCCACATCTGTGATTCTGTTCCTCAACGATAGTCTCACTCTGTCAACATTCTTTCCCTTTCCCGACTCCTATACCTCTATCACATAAATATTTATATTTCCTAGAGTGAAAAACCTCAGGTTTCTTCTCCTGTGGCTTTATGCAGACCTCCTGTAAGATTCCATTCTTGTCCATGGTTTCAAATAGTACCTCTTTTTTCAGTATATTCTAACCAATATTATTTTCTGACCTTCAGAAACACATGTTTAATAGCCTTAAGTTTCCTCCAAATTGATGTTTTAATAGATACATCAAGTTCTACATGTTAAAATATGAATTCATCACCTTCCCCCCCACACACCTTTTTAAGAAATTTTTTTCTGCTTCTATAATAATCATCTTGTTTAATGGTAATTACTTACCCATTCAGGCTAAAAAATTGGGGCCATTTTAAGCTCCCTGCACTCTCCATTGCCCACATTCAACTGGACACCAACACTTACTTACTTTATAATCCCCATAAAGCATCTAGGGTGATCTTTAAAAATATTTATATTGGATCATACCACAGCCCAGCTTTAAAAGTCTTCCAAAGTCTCCCTGAGTTAGAATACCATACCAACTCCTTACTTTGGCCCTACGCTTTCAGGCTTCCTTGTTCCCTTCAAACAACTCTCCTTGTGCCTAATCCACAGTGCTCTTCTATTTGTTTGTGGAATGCACCAAACTTACTCCATTCTCAGTCCTTTTTGTTCTCACCTATGTAACTGTTGCTGTTATTTATCTAAACATTTGCTCCTCCAATTCTCAAGTGTAGTTCATTCAAATGTTGTTATACCTTGTACTCAGTGCTCAGTAAATATTGATTACACGTGAATTACCTGGCTACTATGGAAATTTATCAATACATTGTAGATTCATACAACAAAAGGGATCTTCTATTCTTAAAGGCTTAAAATGATTCAATAAAGGGTAGCAAGTTTAACATTTAAATAAAAACAATTTGTGATTAAAAATAGTAGCAGACCTAATTTTACTTTATCTTTTGTTATTAAGCACCAACAGCAACCAAAGGCCACAAGAGACCAGGTATACAAAAAGAGGTGGCCAAAGTAGTCCTGTGAGCAAGTATACCACTCACTCTTACTAATGTAGCACCTCCCAGTGTTATGCAATCAAGGAACAGGCAGCATCCTGTTTGGAGTAGATACATGAAATTCATAAGCCTAGTCATGCTATCATAATTATATTTCCTTTTCATTCTTGTCTCAATTAAAGTCTGGAATTTGTATTCACTAATAGTTCTTACACAAATTCTTAAGAACACAGGCAAAAATAATTCAACCAAAAACAGTTACATTTATTTCATATGTATTTTTCTGAATCAAGATATTGAAGGCATGCCAACTTCAGATTCAAAATTCAACCACATCTTAAAGAAATGAGGATCTAAGTCATTCTTAGTCAATATTTGATATGATTCCAACTAATGCTTTTTGGCTGAATAAACTACCTTTTTGATGGCATTTGCATTTCTCAGACTTTGGCCTTTCTATTTTGTTTTAATCAGAAGTGGAAATATCAACATAACTTGCATAATATCTGTAACATGATATTTTGCAGTTAACAGGAATAAGAAGTAATAAAAAAATTAACAGAGTCTGAAACTCAAGAAAATCTTTTCACAGATCTGTAGACTCTCTAGGAACAGCTGTTTCAGATAAATAGGTAAAAACAGCACCTCTATTAACCATTGTTATGAGCTTTGGAAATTTTTTTTCCATCACTGAGTATAAGCTTCCCTGTTTATTGAATTCTCTGTAATACCAGAATCAAATTGGAATGGTAGCCAAGTAGGTGAGAGTTTCTAGACTTAAAATGTTTAATATTATTCAACACCTCTTCATTGGTAAAAATAATGAAATCAAAAGCAACCATGTTGGGTTTAAGAAACATAATTATGGTTTCAGGGGACTGTTGAGCTTTTTAATTGAAAGCCTTAAAAATCTTTTAACAGGTGTTAATCCATGCATGTGTCCTTTACAAAGTTTGTAGCAATACTATTCTGCATTGCATAATAACATACGTATCTCATTGTCACATTCTAATTAAGATTCATTTTACAGATGAGAAAGCTGAGGCTCAAAGAAGTTACATATTTTTCTCAACATCACACAGCTTATTACTGTATCAGGGTCTAAATGTCTTCTGATTTGGCTTGTTCACAGTAAAACCTCAGAAAACAACTGTAATTAATTCCCACAGAGTCACTTAGAGTAATCAGATCAGGAAGTTTCCTTAAAACCGAAGGATTGTATAGAAATCCTTTCTTTTACAGTGATTTTTTTCACAACCATATACACAGAGTTCATGACATTATAATAGGTCCTGGAAGTAATTATTTTTTATTTATTTATTTTATTGTTTCATTTGATTATTTTATTTATTTATTTATTTATTTGAGACGGAGTTTTGCTCTTATTGCCCAGGCTGGAGTGCAATGGCATGATCCTGGCTCACCATAACCTAGGCCTCCCTGGTTCAAGCGATTCTCCCGCCTCAGCCTCCCGAGTAGCTGGGATTATAGGCATGCGCCACCACACCTGGCTAATTTTGTAATTTTAGTAGAGACAGGGTTTCTCCATGTTGGTCAGGCTGGTCTCGAACTCCCGACCTCAGGTCATCCACCCACCTTGGCATCCCAAAATGCTGGGATTACAGGTGTGAGCCACCACATCTGACCAATTATTTTAAAAATAGACATGACAGTTAATCACTTTTAAAAATAAATTATGTTTATTATTTTGGATTTCAGTTTTCTGACATTAAGTAAAGTAGGTCAGTAGATTTTAAAAGTTTATAGATTTTTTTATTCTTCCAAGTTTCTGACAACTAAGAACTCATTAAATTCATTTAAAATGCCTATTCTGTGCTGAAGAGTTTTGGAGAAAGCTTCATCTTGTGGATTTTGGCTGTCATTCCTGATTATATCTGCTTGATGTAACTTTAGTTAAGGCATTTTATATTTCAGGTTTTCCTATAAAACTAAGTTGTGGCTTTTTAATTAAGAAACATATTTTTATCTCTGTAGTTTATTACTCTTTGACTTTATTATAAAACTTTAAGTTTTTACTGGTCGATAAAGATAAGAGATAGCTAGGAAAGAGGCAGATATCCAGGCTGAAGGCTTTCTGGAAGAGACTACGAATCATATCTCAAAATCATTCACTGCTCACCAAACTTACAGCAGCATGCCTTGAGAACTATTTCCAGAAGTGTTGAAGAGTCCATGTGTTTACATTGGACTTTGTTATGAACAAAGAAAATACTATTTATATATTTTAAAATGCACATGGCAAGGCCTGTTCTTTAAGCCAGTTGTTCAGACAGAAATAATCCACTTAAAAGTAGAAATGAAATTTACTACCATTAAGACCAGTGTTAAATTAAATTATACAGCACGGCAGAACAAAAAAAAAGTCAAGGATCTAATAAGACATCTGGAAATATGTCATGTGTATATAGGAGTCACTTAATGATGTTGATGTGCCTAAATTGAACCCACAAAAATACATATGAGAGAATGGGATCAAATGGTTTCTTAAGCAGGAAGACATGCAGAAAAAAAAATCCATTTACAAATGCAATTAATTCTGGAAGTGAAGATCAGCATTATATATTGAGAATAAATATGATTCTTACCATCTGAGACTGACTTCTAGGACATCCATTGATATCTTCAACTTTTTCATTTGCTAAAGCCAAGAGATAAAATAAAAGAGAGAAAAAAAGAACGACATGCTTAAGCAATGAAGTGAAACACACTCACGAAAACAGGAAAAAAAAATACCAAGCAAAAATGCTCCTGCTACATATATTCTGTCTTCCAAGCAGTGTACAAGAAGACACACTTATTAACAGCCGCCAATTCTATATGCACAAATCAGGCAAAAAAAAAAAAAAAATGAGTGAGAAGGAAGTTGCTGCTAATTCTTTAGCCTGTGCCAAATGATTGCTGACATGAAACCTTTCACAATTGTCCCTGCTGGATCAGGATACAGTTTCAAGGCATCTCAGAGTGTACGAGTTGCTCCAGCTAACGAACTACACACATGGGAGACATATGGTTTAATAAAGCATTCATTTCGGACAGTTCAATTCAAATGATTCAATAAAGGTTAGCAAGTTTATGTATATAAAGATACAGTTCTAGTTATTTAAAAGTATGGCCAAACTGCCTTTTTCAAACATCCTCATATAAACATTTTAATTAAATCAGGGGAGAGCTACATGAATCTCAGAGACACATGGACCAGTTCGGTAAGGTGCTTAACTTAAGTTGTGCTTTACCAAAGAGATGGGAGCAGAGACTTTCATGCTTTCTTTCAGAAGGAAGGGCTTACCAATAATCTGGATGATTTCTGCTAGGAGTACTCCATCTGCAATGTCTTGTTGCAAGTCCTTGATCAGCCGCTTATGGCCCGATTTTGCTAGGTAGTGGTTGGCCCAGTCAGTGTAAATCTGTTGAACAGAGAGAAGGAAAAAGTGAGATGGGGTGAGGGAAAAGAGAGACAATAAAATGCTGAAGACAAATGTGGGATTCAAAGGGAAGCTATTCTGGATCACATTCCAGTTTAAGAAGTCATAGCTCTAAAGGAAATAGTTGTAAAGTAATTTTTAAACAGCTCTTTCCCTGACTTATCTCTCATTTCAAAGGGGATGATTCACTCTCAAAATTAAGGGCTAGTCACTTGTGACAAAGCAAAACTTCCCTCCGGGATGACTACTGAGGAAACTCCCGTTGCAAATCAGTTTGGGTTTTCTCTCTCTTTATTGTTTCTATCATTTTGAAAACAATCTTGCCTGTTCATGTAAAAGAAACCCACCTGGACTGATTTACATAGAAACATTACTATAAAAAATTGTGTTTCTCTGAGAAGACTATTGAATTTGTCATGTGAGATACTGTATGTGACAAGATTTTGGCATCATTTTATGAGATAATTACAAATACCTTCCTAAGATATTTTATTTGGATTATCATCTTCCATTTAAGCCTCTTGAAATGTGTTTATATGAGAGAATAGAGGCAGCAAATGGAGTTATTACACAGAAATTACAATGTAGAATTCAGAAGTGGATTGTAAGGCACAAAATTGACAATTTAACATAGAACACAGGTGTCTCTTCAACAGCAGATCATGATATACAGAAAAGCTGAAACTCTACAAAAAGTTTACAAAAATAAAACTGTTAATTTTTTCAATTGAACAGAATACTTACTAATTGTAAGGGAAAAATAAGCATGAAGATTTCAGCTTCATGGGTGGTACATATGCATATATTAGTGGATTTATTACAAGGCAGACTATGATGTGATGTAACAGAAAAATGAAATATTTGAAATGAGAATAGAAGAAAGAAAATAAGAAATATGCTTGTTAAAATTATTCTTAGAAGCACTGGAATTAGAACTGGAAATAACACAGAACCTAAGCATGAGAAGTGAGGAGAAGGACCTTCCTTGCAGTGGGTATGACACACAGAAAAGCCGACAGGCAAAGAAATCTAGGACACAGCCGCAAAATCTGTAATTGAGGCAGAATGTCTAAAATTAGGGAAAATTAGGCTGAAAAGGTAAGTTGCATTTTATAGTCACGAACACTAAATGCCAAGCATGTTAAAAACTTTTTAAACATTTCCAACAAAGCAAATTCACATTTAAAAAAGTAAAAATAATAAATCAGAAGTATAGAAACTAAAAAGTGAAAGTCTCCCCACAACTTTCAACCCTGTCCATTTTTGAATAATTTGGTATGAAGAGTTCTAGAATTGTGTGTACACCCCACTTCACACTACACCACAGAACACACACACACACACACACACACGAGATGACATTTTTAACCAAATTTGGTTCAAATTTTACATATTATTTTGCAGTTTCAAATTTATATGTAACAATATTTTAACAGCTTTTTTAACA
Source organism: Nomascus leucogenys (assembly GCF_006542625.1). NCBI lineage: Eukaryota > Metazoa > Chordata > Mammalia > Primates > Hylobatidae > Nomascus > Nomascus leucogenys. The sequence goes on from NC_044390.1 coordinate 27,401,040, forward strand.
GCCATTTCATGTATGTTCATCTATTTTTAATATTGCATTATATATATCAATCCCCCAGTTGATAGATATTTGACTTGTTTAAATGTGTTTCTATTATATCTAAAGTCGCAAGAGACAGTCTGATATATGTACCTTTCTGAACTCATGTGCTAGTGTTGTTATATGGCAAAAACCTAGAAATGGGGCTGCTAAGTGTTCTGAATGAATCTTGGGTCTAAATATCACAAGATTACAACACAGAAGAAAAAGTGTTCCTTTCTATTAGAAAATACAAATTAGTCCTACTGGCATCAGAAGACTAATACATATCTGGTGGTGATTAAGTTTCTTGAAAGACATAAACAATTGGAGGCATCCCATTGCGTAAGAAAAATATATGTGAGAGCAAAATTGCATCTCCTTTTATTAATATCCATGATCTCTATGTTGAAGATATTGAAGGGTAAGAAAAATTACTTGCATAACTGTCTCCTGAATTGGCACACAAATACATGATTTTTAGGTAGATGCTTTTATTTGGTAATAATTTTTCTCAGTTAAGATTTGATTATATTCGTATGATCATATATTTTTTGGAAGGATTTTATACTGTTTAGAATTTAAAACATTGAGCACTCTCCCCTTCTTAACACATCATTTAAATGATAGAATTGTTTTGGCCTTCTAGTAGAAACTTCAGGTTCAGTCAGACTTGAGTTGTGCTGATCTGTCGATATGCAAAGAGTGGGGCCATGGAATGAAAAAGGATTCACAAGGGTGAGGAGAATGAGTTCTGGAGTCAGACAGATCTGACTCGAGACCACTTACTACCAGTGGAACCCTGGACAAGTTACTTAACCTTCAGATTCCTCTTGTAAAAAAAAGTCTTGTTGTAAAACAAGGAGAAAGATAATACTTACATTATAGGATTGTGCCAGGACTAAATAAGACAGCACTTGTAAAGCATCTGTCACAAAGCTAGTCATGAAAAAACATGCTTGCTATTATTATCATCACATGGCATCTAGTTTTATTTTGCTGTGATAGCTTTCCAACAAATACTTGTTAAAGTTATAATTTCACAAAGGTTAAGAAAATTGAGAAGGCTGGCATCAGAAAACTAAAGAAATTGTAGTAATTGCTTCTGACACTACTCCTATCACTAACTCTGCCTGCCTTGAAATTCACAGGTGTTGTGAATCTGTTTGCCATCTGAACTCAGGGAAATCTAAATAAAAGATTAAGGCTGTCATATTCTCATCCAGGCCTGTAATGTCTCTACTGTGACACCACTTCCATCAAACTGTATTGCATTGGTTTTGTTTTATGATGACATTAATTATACACAAATATTTGTTTAAATAAAAAACAAAATGATATGAACTGAAAGTGAAAATAAGAATACTTTCATTCTCCAAATGCATGTCAATGGTTCCTTAGCCTTTATCCAAATTCATCCTGGGACTTAGGTGAGAAAACAAATGGGAGGCCAGCTAGTTGGCTTCAAGGTACCTTGTTGGTAATACCTGTGTTTTAGCTCACAAATCATTTTTTGTTTGATCCAGAATTTCTTCCAGAGGAATCCCAAGCTTAAGGGCTTTGATATGTCCAGCATCTCTAATATCTGAAACTTTGCTCAGGCCACAGTTCTAACTTCAGCTGCAATCAGTGAGAGCAATGACTATATAAAGAAATTTAATGCAAATTTAAAAATAATTGCTGTACACTTTATTTGTTCCTTCTAATAAACAGCTGTGTCTTCCATACGTAAAAGATACTTGAGACCCTCCAAGGAAATGACAAGAGAGGGAAAACCAGTGCCTTCCAAAAGGATATTATAACCTAGATGGTGAAATATTTCAAAAATTACAAAGTAACATGTAAATATATTGTAAAATATTATATACAAACGTACTTCTCTCTTTCAAAATTGTATATGTGTAAGCTGAATAAAAAGGTGGAAAAATGAGTTGTGTCTTTAAGGAGACTTCAAGCAAAGGACACATGGTATATAAATGTATTTAAAACTCATCAATAAATTTACTGTAATGCTGTGATGAGAGAGAATACAAACAATCTTGTCAACTGTCATTAGAATGTGATCTTTAAATAGATACAACAGGATGGTTAAATCAGGTCCTGAAATTGTATTTGAACTCCAAAATCGCCCTCGGTTCATTATCACAAAAATAATAATCACAGTATTTAACCTTTTAGTTTCAGCTGAATGAGTTACAAAATGTGCAGTAACGTATTTTGCAGGCTTATGCTATGAATTAATTATAGTTTTTTTAGTGAAGAAATTGGTATAATTGGGAACAATATCAAACTACTCATAATTCAGTATTTGGTAATTTTTGTAAAAGGGTCATTGAGGATTTTAATCGTGAATGTTCTGGCTAAAGCTTCCAATATGATTTATCACTAGACATCTGAAGCCAGTCTTCTTCAACAGTTTCGATGAACTTCAACGTGATGAATATAAATATCATCCCATCTAATAATTTTATCTCAAGAAATTCAGAAGAATTAGTGAGATTGCATTTACAAGAGGGCTACTTAGAAATTCTAGTACAATTGCACGCATAATCATTCATTTACCATAATTAAAAGTGATAAAAATCAAAGGTATCATGGTATATTTTACATTTATCAGTATGAATTTTTGGGCCTATTATGCAATAGCATGTATTCTTTGAGGAACAATTCACATTGTTGGAATGTCTGCTCTGCCACTTAATATTCGTGCAGACTTGGATTGAACATTTATTTTCTCTAAATTCCACAGTATTCTCATCTGTAAAATGGCAATAATATTATAACCTACTGATACAGTTTGGCTCTGTGTCCCCACCCAAGTCTCATGTCGAATTGTAATTCCCAGTATTGGAGGAGGGGCCTGGCGGGAGGTGACTGAATCTTGGGGGCAGACTTCTCCCCTTGCTGTTCTGATAGAGTTCTCATGAGATCTGGTTTTTTTGAAAGTGCATAGCACATCCCCCTTGGCTCTCTCTCTTCCTCTGGATCCCACCACGTAAAATGAGCTTGCTTCTCCTTCACCTTCCACTGTGACTGTAAGTTTCCTGAGGCCTCCCGAGCCATGCTACCTTTGGAGCCTGCAGAACTGTGAGTCTATTAAACCTCTTTTCCTTATAAATTACCCAGTCTCAGATACGTCTTTATAGCAGTGTGAAAACAGACTAATACCTCAACCGATGGAATTATTGTGAGGATTTAATGAATTTATACTTTGGAATATGGACTTTCACTTAAAATATGTATTTGCTACATGTTAAATATTATTATTAGTAGCTCACTGCTTTAATATGAAATACATTTCCATTAACCATGAGAATTTTATTAATATTGTAAACCATTATTATTGTTAAACTCTTAAATCGTAGATATTCATCCAAATATAGTTTACCTAACTAATTAAGGAAAATTGCAGGAAGTTGTAATGACCTTGTAGCTGCATCATTTGCCTCTATGATATTTCTCTCACAGTGCTCATTTTTCACTATAAATATGAGGATGAAATAGAAGGCAACATATATGATACCATATTTCTTTTGAGCAGTGAACCTGCTATGAAGAAACAACATCAGAAAAAGATCTACTCTGATTTTCCTTTAAGTCCTAAACATTCGTGATTTTTTTTTTTACTACTGACAGTATTACATACTATCTTTGTCTGTCACAGCAAGCTGCTCCTACATTTTAAAAAATTATTTATTTTAGCATTTGGTTAATATTGTATAAGTAACCTACCACTCAGTTATATAAAAATAATTATAACTATTTTTGTTATTCCATACACTACACAGAGGTAGATGTGTTTCAATGGGATAAAGTAACTTATTTTTAAGGAATCCTAAATAATCGAAGAAGTAGGGAGAAGTGACAGGGGAAAGACTGCCTCTTCATTGAAGTTAAAAGTCTGTTTGAATAAAAACACACTAATCTGTAACCTGATTAGAAAATATTATGAATATAATCAGAGGTTTTAAAAATATTAGCTGAGCTAATTTTAACCCTGTACTTATTTAAAACATTACTGTTTGCCTTCAACATTCAAGCAGTAGCATTACATTTCTATAAGCACTGCTCCCTGGTATATTCAAATTACTGGCTTTGTAAAGTTAAATAGGTTCTTCTAAGCCATAACAGGAATTGTGTTGAAGACCAAGGGTTTCTATGATAATAACTGGACTTCTACATCTTAAAAAGCAGCAAAAGACTAAGCATATAAAGTGCAACCAGAAATCATATCTTAGGGAAGGGTGATCAGTGAGGTAAGTGTTTTTCCCACAAAAAGAAAAACTAGTATAGGGAAGCGAACTGGAAGGAAAAGGAACCCTAGAACAGACTGAAGAGGTTACCTCTCTGGACTGAGTTTCAAAGTAGCATTCGGACCTGCGAATGGAATCACAAAGGACAACATTGACCACAACAGTAAAGGAAAGCATACATTTTTTTTCTAATCCCCCAAGAGCCATATGGAATTTTCTGGAAGAAAGAAGTGATCCTAGAGAGCACTTGAAATCAGGACAGGAAGGATGCATAGAGCTGGTACAGAAAAGCAAGAAGGGCACAGAAGATGTGAGGATAGGTTAAAATAACTAAAGTTATGAGTGACAAGCATCCTACCTTTGGGCACACATCAGACAGCAGCCTTGGTGGGTAGCAATGGCAGTGAGCAAGCTGTGTCACCCCTGGTGCCATGATAATAAGTAACCACAATCAACAACCCTCCCCAGGCTATCACTGCAGAAAGAAAAGGAAGAATCTGGAACTGAATGAGCCTGGTCCTCAAACACTGAGTTTTAAACCGAAAGTGATTATGTTACTTTGAATTGAGAGAAATACATTTTCTCCTACTATACAGAGAAAGAGGCTTAAAAGGTGAAGTTATATATTTTTTCAAAGATATAATTTTGTACACCACAGTTTTAAGACTCAAAAATTCAAAACTGGTAGGCAACATTGGACAAAGAAGGTTGCAAAATGACAGTGTGGGATTAAGACACAGTACATACTACTTTTAGACGTTTTGAAAAGTTGATCACACACTGGATCTGCAGTTGTTGTTACAGAAGGGATATGACCAAAAGATTTGTGAATGAGTCCAATCTCATGACTCTTGCAGGCCTTCTAGAAATCTCAATAGCTCGTGTGGTACAATTATGAACTGAATCCATTAAAAGTTTTGGGTAACATCATATCATCACAATATATGTAATACATTCGCCATCTAGCTAGTTCACCGCAGTCTGTATAGATAGTTCACCTCAATATTCATACCAAGGTTAAAGCTGACACTGTATGAAGTTTTTCAAAAATCTCAACTTTGGAGTTTGATTTAAAAGTGAATATTAATGAGTTGACTACCCCATAAGATCAGTGGATGGTCTATGAAGGCAAGTAAATTATAAAGTAAACATAAAGTGAAGTCTGATAATTTCCTTTTACATTTTTCTTTCATTCTCATTCAATCTCTGACCCCGTGCTGTTAATTTTATCTCCTTAACATCTCTTGACCCTTCCACTCCTTCATTGCTACTATCATTGCCCTGGGTCACTACTCATCATCTCTCACCCAATTGCTCTAACAGTCCTATAAACAGTTTCTGAGTGCAGGCAGGCTAAGTATTATACTATTCTATACACTACAGCTAGTGATTGCTTTAAAATGCAAATCTGATCAAGTAATTTAACATCTTAGTAAAAATCACAAAATAGCTCCCACTTAAATTCAGAAAAAAAGGTCCCTTATGAAGTCAATTTATTCCATTTTTAAGAGAAAATTAGTTTAAACAAAAATAGCAAAAAAAGTAAAACATAACTATGAAGGTTACAGAAGAATGATGATTGAGAAATGACACATAAAAGGATGAGCTTCGACAACCAGAAAGAAGGGGAAAGCACATTCCATGCAGAATATGCAGAAATAATTACATCTACAAAGGAACAGAGCTATGAAATAGCCTCATGATTTCAGATAATTTTGAATAATTCTATTTGGCCAGAGCATGGGGAAGGAGTACATGGAAAGACTAGAGGAAGAGGCCAGGAATCAGGTAAGGTTTGGACAAAAAGCAATAGTATCTAAAGCTAAGAAGGCTTTATTAAGATTTTTAGGTGAAAGTTTATTTTCATGTAGGGAACATGAAAATGACAGCCATGCTGCTGTTACTAAACTTGAACTTGAGTGCAGCTATGGAGTTTAGAGTCAAGTTTAGAGTCAAGAAAGTAAAGAGAGATTACTTACAAGACTTCTGTATTCTAGATGATAAAATAGTTTTCTGCTCTGTATTTACTAAGAAATTGCCCACAGGACAGCAAGAACAAAAAATCTTAACTCAAATTCCATCTTCCATGACCACAGTATATGAGTACGGAAGGCAGATGAAAGAATGATACACAGGTAGCAGAGTAGTAAAGGAAGATAGACCCAGAGAAGCCTGCAGAGGGAGACAGAGTAATGCAAACAGATTTTCCCACAGAACCCCACAATGGCTCAGAAAGTATGAGCATCAGATCCAATGGAAGGTAGGATGAACCAAATTCAAGAGTTATATTACAGCCGGCCTATCCATTCTCGCATCAAAAGCCAGGACATATTTTAGGGAAAATCTGGACTTAGGGTTATCAGAAAGACAAAAGGTAAAGGCATGGAAATGTAAACAAAAGGATTAAATAAAATTATGTATACTTATGTTGAGACCCCAGCAACTGACTTCACTTCCCAGGCACCCTCTCCTTCAGGAATATAGGATTTCATATCCTCCACCCTCACTCCAGTCAGATTTAAAGAATCTGTCTTTGACAAAAATGATCATCCCTAAGATCAACAGATACTGACATTCATGGTACCCAGTGAACTAATCAGCTGGCCATCATTATAGGATGGCCTATAATGAATCACAAAAGACATTAACAATTATGTGCATGCACACACACACACACACAAATAGCTTCCAAGTAGATTATCATTATTATTTATTATTATTATTTGAGATGGAGTCTCACTCTGTCGCCCAGGCTGGAGTGCAGTGGCACGATCTCAGCTCACTGCAACCTCCGCCTCCCAGGTTCATGTCATTCTCCTGCCTCAGCCTCCTGAGTAGCTGGGACTACAGGCCCCTGCCACCAGGCCCGGCTAATTTTTTGTATTTTTAGTAGAGATGGGGTTTCATCGTGTTAGCCAGGATGGTCTCGATCTCCTGACCTTGTGATCCACCCTCCTGGACCTCCCAAAGTGCTGGGATTACAGGTGTGAACCACTACGCCTGGCCACTTCCAAGTAGATTTTTATTATCTCATGCTTGATACAAAGAATTGAGGTTTACCAGGGATTTCATAGAATTATCTGAAATAGAATGGAGATACCAAAATAGACAGATAAAAAGAAGCCAGGATAAAGTACAGACAAAGCCGAAGCATAAGTGAACTTCACGGAAATTAAAATTAATACCCTGGGCTAGAAATGAAAAGTTGCATTCCTCAGAGGATGCAGAAGAAAATGAATGATACATACACACACATGCACGCATGCACACTTACACCCACACACACACAAATACACACACATATATTTGAAGATCTAGGGATTAAGTAGAAGTATGGTAAACTAAAACTATGATTGACTTTTTAAAGTTAAAAGGCTGGAAGGATAAATTGAGAAGGTTTATTGGAAGGAGATCAAAATTGAAAAGGATGAGCAATAATAGAAAAATACAGTCATATTAGAGGATTCAGTAAGTCAAATGTCAAAAAATACCAGTTCCAAAAAATAAGATGAGAAAAAAATTATAGGAAAGAATTTTCAAAGTGTTCATCACAATTAAGAAGATAAAAATTGATAACAATATCAGGGATAAAAAGAATATTCTAAAAGCTTCAGGAGGGTGGGGTACAAATAAACAAATTTTAAAAGTTCAAGTTACCTTCAAAGGATCAGAAATTATAATGACATCACAAGTCTCTACAGTGACATTGCAACTAGAAGATATAGAGAAATTCCTATGAAATTCTGGAGGAAATTGATTTTCAATCTCAAATTCTAAGCCTAGACAAACTTTCCAACAGTTGGGATAATAAAATAAGGATATAGGGGGTGGAGCCAAGATGACCAAATAGGAACAGCTCCGGTCTACAGCTCCCAGCATGAGCGACACAGAAGACAGGTGATTTCTGCATTTCCATTTGAGGTACCGGGTTCATCTCACTAGGGAGTGCCAAACGGTGCAGGACAGTCGGTGCAGCACACTGTGCGCGAGCCGAAGCAGGGCGAGGCATTGCCTCGCTCGGGAAGCGCAAGGGATCAGGGAGTTCCCTTTCCTAGTCAAAGAAAGGGGTAACAGACAGCACCTGGAAAATCGGGTCAGTCCCACCCTAATACTGCGCCTTTCCAACGGGCTTGGAAAACGGCACACCAGGAGATTGTGTCCCGCACCTGGCTCGGAGGGTCCTATGCCCACGGAGTCTCGCCAATTGCTAGGACAGCAGTCTGAGATCAAACTGCAAGGCAGCAGCCAGGCTGGGGGAGGGGTGCTCACCATTGCCCAGGCTTGCTTAGGTAAACAAAGCAGCCAGGAAGCTCGAACTGGGTGGAGCCCACCACAGCTCAAGGAGGCCTGCCTGCCTCTGTAGGCTCCACCTCTGGGGGCAGAGCACAGACAAACAAAAATTCAGCAGGAACCTCTGCAGACTTAAATGTCCCTGTCTGACAGCTTTGAAGAGAGTGGTGGTTCTCCCAGCATGCAGCTGGAGATCTGAGAACGGACAGACTGCCTCTTAAAGTGGGTCCCTTACCCCCGAACAGCCTAACGGGGAGGCACCCCCCAGTAGGGACAGACTGACACCTCACTCGGCCAGGTACTCCTCTGAGACAAAACTTCCAGAGGAACGATCAGACAGCTGAATTTGCGGTCTCACGAAAACCCGCTGTTCAGTATACCCAGCCAAACAGGGTCTGGAGTGGACCTCTAGCAAACTCCAACAGACCTGCAGCTGAGGGTCCTGTCTGGTAGAAGGAAAACTAACAAACAGAAAGGACATCCACACCAAAAACCCATCTGTACATCACCATCATCAAAGACAAAAGTAGATAAAACCACAGAGATGGGGAAAAAACAGAGCAGAAAAACTGGAAACTCTAAAAAGCAGAGCACCTCTCCTCCTCCAAAGGAACACAGTTCCTCACCAGCAACGGAACAAAGCTGGATGGAGAATCACTGACAAGTTGAGAGAAGAAGGCTTCAGATGATCAAACTACTCTGAGCTACGGGAGGAAATTCAAAACAATAGCAAAGAAGTTAAAAACTTTGAAAAAAAATTAGACGAATGGATAACTAGAATAACCAATGAAGAGAAGGGCTTAAAGGAGCTGATGGAGCTGAAAGCCAAGTTCTGAGAACTACATGAAGATTGCAGAAGCCTCAGTAGCTGATGTGATCAACTGGAAGAAAGGGTATCAGTGATGGAAGATGAAATGAATGAAATGAAGTGAGAAGGGAAGTTTAGAGAAAAAAGAATAAAAAGAAACGAACAAAGCCTCCAAGAAATTTGGGACTATGTGAAAAGACCAAACCTACGTCTGATTGGTGTACCTAAAAATGACGGGGAGAATGGAACCAAGTTGGAAAACACTCTGCAATATATTATCCAGGAGAATTTCCCCAATCTAGCAAGGCAGGCCAACATTCAGATTCAGGAAATACAGAGAACACCACAAAGATACTCCTTGAGAAGAGCAACTCCAAGACACATAATTGTCAGATTCACCAAAGTTGAAATGAAGGAAAAAATGTTAAGGGCAGCCAGAGAGAAAGGTCGGGTTACCCACAAAGGGAAGCCCATCAGACTAACAGCTGATCTCTCAGCAGAAATTCTACAAGCCAGAAGAGATTGGGGGCCGATATTCAACATTCTTAAAGAAAATAATTTTCAACCCAGAATTTCATATCCAGCCAAACTAAGCTTCATAAGTGAAGGAGAAACAAAATACTTTACAGACAAGCAAATGCTGAGTGATTTTGTCAACACCAGGCCTGCCCTAAAAGAGCTCCTGAAGGAACCACTAAACATGGAAAGGAACAACCAGTACCAGCCACTGCAAAAACATGCCAAATTGTAAAGACCATCGAGGCTAAGAAGAAACTGCATCAACTAACGAGCAAAATAACCAACTAACATCATAATGACAGGATCACATTCACACATAACAATATTAACTTTAAATGTGAATGGGCTAAATGCTCCAATTAAAAGACACAGACTGGCAAACTGGATAAGGAGTCAAGACCCATCAGTGTGCTGTATTCAGGAAACCCATCTCACGTGCAGAGACAAATATAGACTCAAAATAAAGGGATGGAGGAAGATCTATCAAGCAAATGGAAAACAAAAAAAGGCAGGGGTTGCAATCCTAGTCTCTGATAAAACAGACTTTAAACCAACAAAGATAAAAAGAGACAAAGAAGGCCATTACATAATGGTAAAGGGATCAATTCAACAAGAAGAGCTAACTATCCTAAATATATATGCATCCAACACAGGAGCACCCAAGATTCATAAACCAAGTCCTGAGTGACCTACAAAAGGACTTAAACTCCCACACAATAATAATGGGAGATTTTAACACCCCACTGTCAACATTAGACAGATCAATGAGACAGAAAGTTAACAAGGATATCCAGGAATTGAACTCAGCTCTGCACAAAGTGGACCTAACAGACATCTACAGAACTCTCCACCCCAAATCAACAGAATATGCATTTTTTTCAGCACCACGCCACACCTATTCCAAAATTGACCACATAGTTGGAAGTAAAGCTCTCCTCAGCAAATGTAAAAGAACAGAAATTATAACAAACTGTGTCTCAGACCACAGTGCAATCAAACTAGAACTCAGGATTAAGAAACTCACTCAAAACCGCTCAACTACATGGAAACTGAACAACTTGCTCCTGAATGACTATTGGGTACATAACGAACTGAAGGCAGAAATAAAGATGTTCTTTGAAACCAACGAGAACAAAGACACAACATACCAGAATCTCTGGGACACGTTCAAAGTAGTGTGTAGAGGGAAATTTATAGCACTAAATGCCCACAAGAGAAAGCAGGAAAGATCCAAAATTGACACCCTAACATCACAATTAAAAGAACTAGAAAAGCAAGAGCAAACACATTCAAAAGCTAGCAGAAGGCTAGAAATAACTAAAATCAGAGCAGAACTGAAGGAAATAGAGACAAAAAACCCTTCAAAAATTAATGAATCCAGGAGCTGGTTTTTTGAAAAGATCAACAAAATTGATAGACTGCTAGCAAGACTAATAAAGAAGAAAAGACAGAAGAATCAAATAGACGCAATAAAAAGTGAAAAAGGGGATATCATCACTGATCCCACAGAAATACAGTCTACCATCAGAGAATTCTACAAACACCTCTACGCAAATAAACTAGAAAATGTAGAAGAAATGGATAAATTCCTCGACAAATACACCCTCCCAAGACTAAACCAGGAAGAAGTTGAATCTCTGAATAGACCAATAACAGGCTCTGAAATTGTGGCAATAATCAATAGCTTACCAACCAAAAAGAGTCCAGGACCTGATGGATTCACAGCCGAATTCTACCAGAGGTACAAGGAGGAACTGGTACCATTCCTTCTGAAACTATTCCAATCAATAGAAAAAGAGGGAATCCTCCCTAACACATTTTATGAAGCCAGCATCGTCCTGATACCAAAGCCTGGCAGAAACATAACCAAAAAAGAGAATTTCAGACCAATATCCTTGATGAACATTGATGCAAAAATCCTCAATAAAATACTGGCAAACCGAATCCAGCAGCACATCAAAAAGCTTATCCACCATAATCAAGTGGGCTTCATCCCTGGGATGCAAGGCTGGTTCAACATATGCAAATCAATAAATGTAATCCAGCATCTAAACAGAACCAAAGACAAAAACCACATGATTATCTCAATAGATGCAGAAAAGGCCTTTGACAAAATTCAACAACCCTTCATGCTAAAAACTCTCAATAAATTAGGTATTGATGGGATGTATCTCAAAATAATAAGAGCTATCTATGACAAACCCACAGCCAATATCATACTGAATAGGCAAAAACTGGAAGCATTCCCTTTGAAAACTGGCACAAGACAGGGATGCCCTCTCTCACCACTCCTATTCAACATAGTGCTGGAAGTTCTGGCCAGGGCAATCAGGCAGGAGAAGGAAATAAAGGGTATTCAATTAGGAAAAGAGGAAGTCAAATTGTCCCTGTTTGCAGATGACATGATTCTATATCTAGAAAACTCCATTGTCTCAGCCCAAAATCTCCTTAAGCTGATTAGCAACTTCAGCAGTCTCAGGATACAAAATCAATGTACAAAAATCGCAAGCATTCTTGTACACCAATCACAGACAAACAGACAGCCAAATCATGAGTGAACTCTCATTCACAATTGCTTCAAAGAGAATAAAATACCTAGGAATCCAACTTACAGGGGATGTGAAGGACCTCTTCAAGGAGAACTACAAACCACTGCTCAGTGAAATAAAAAAGGATACAAACAAATGGAAGAACATTCCATGCTCATGGATAGGAAGAATCAATATCATGAAAATGGTCATACTGCCCAAGGTAATTTATAGATTCAATGCTATCCCCATCAAGCTACCAATGACTTTCTTCACAGAATTGGAAAAAACTACTTAAAAGTTCATATGGAACCAAAAAAAGAGCCCGCATCACCAAGTCAATCCTAAGCCAAAAGAACAAAGCTGGAGGCTTACGCTACCTGACTTCAAACTATACTACAAGGCTACAGTAACCAAAACAGCATGGTACTGGTACCACAACAGAGACATAGATCAATGGAACAGAACAGAGCCCTCAGAAATGATGCCGCATATCTACAACTATCTGATCTTTGACAAACCTGACAAAAAAAAGCAATGGGAAAAGGATTCCCTATTTAATAAACGATGCTGGGAAAACTGGCTAGCCACATGTAGAAAGCTGAAACTGGATCCCTTCCTTACGCCTTATACAAAAATTAATTCAAGATGGATTAAAGACTTACATGTTAGACCTAAAACCATAAAAATCCTACAAGAAAACCTAGGCAATACCATTCAGGACATCGGCGTGGGCAAGGACTTCATGTCTAAAACACCAAAAGCAATGGCAACAAAAGCCAAAATGGACAAATGGGATCTAATTAAAGAGCTTCTGCACAGCAAAAGAAACTACCATCAGAGTGAACAGGCAACCTACGGAATGGGAGAAAATTTTTGCAACCTACTCATCTGACAAAGGGCTAATATCCAGAATCTACAATGAACTCAAACAAATTTACAAGAAAAAAACAAACAACCCCATTAAAAAGTGGGTGAAGGACATGAACAGACACTTCTCAAAAGAAGACATTTATGCAGCCAAAAAACACATGAAAAAATGCTCATCATCACTGGCTATCAGAGAAATGCAAATCAAAACCACAATGAGACATCATCTCACACCAGTTAGAATGGCCATCATTAAAAAGTCAGGAAACAACAGGTGCTGGAGAGGATGTGGAGAAATAGGAACACTTTTACACTGTTGGTGGGACTGTAAACTAGTTCAACCATTGTGGAAGTCAGTGTGGCGATTCCTCAGGGATCTAGAACTAGCAAAGACTTGGAACCAACCCAAATGTCCAACAACGATAGACTGGATTAAGAAAATGTTGCACATGTACACCATGGAATACTATGCAGCCATAAAAAATGATGAGTTCATGTCCTTTGTAGGGACATGGATGAAACTGGAAACCATCATTCTCAGTAAACTATCACAAGGACAAAAAACCAAACACCGCATGTTCTCACTCATAGGTGGGAATTGAACAATGAGAACTCATAGACACAGGAAGGGGAACATCACATTCTGGGGACTGTTGTGGGGTGGGGGGAGGGGGGAGGGATAGCATTAGGCGATATACCTAATGCTAAAGGATGAGTTACTTGGTGCAGCAAACCAGCATGGCACATGGATACATATGTAAGAAACCTGCACATTGTGCACATGTACCCTAAAACCTAAAGTATAATAATAAAATAAAATAAATAAAATAAAATAAGGATATATTATACAAAAACATTCTAAAAGAAAAAATTATTTTCATACATCCCTTGTAAGGCGGTTATCAGAAGTGAAAATAATGGAATCCAACAAACAGGTGACCAAATGTAAGAGAGAGGGAAAGACATTTTCAGGTGATGATAAGGAAAGTTCAGTCTAACTGCTATGGAACAGATCTAGAGAGCAATCATTTTACATGGAACAAAGAGACATGATTCTAGGATTGTTGACACTAGGGAAATAATAAAACTGATATACTTTATGAGAATTGGATTATAAGAAAAATTGTATAGGGACAGATTTTACAGATCTGTTGGAAACTGTTAAAAAAATGTAAATGTAGCTATAAAGTCAACATAAATTATACAATAAAAAAGTGAGGCAATTATTAGCTCTATGGAAAAAAACAACAAACTCTGTTTAAGAAAGAGACTTTAATCATAGGATAGTCTTGGTCTGGTAGTGAATAATATTTACATGGGAATAATGAAAACAATATAGATTTCACTGAAAATTATAATGTAGGTATATTGGGCGTAGTACAGAGAAGAAGGGGGTTATAAAGAAGCAAAGTCCTTATATATCATCCTAAAAAGTCAATAGATAGCCTCTAAATTTCATGAAGTAGGATATTAAAGCAAATTACTTGGAAATACAAAAATAATCACCATAAGAAACTGCTAAATGGGTAGAAATTCATTCCTTTTGTTGAAGAGGAGCTAGGGATAGGACTGCTCTTGTTTGTTTACCTGTAGAACTTTACATGTTATTTTATTTTAATAGTCTGATAACAATGAAATCATTCATTTAAAAATAAAGTTTATAGACCAGGCATGGTGGCTCACGCCTGTAATCCCAGCACTTTGGGAGGCCAAGGCAGGCATGTAACTTGAGGTCAGGAGTTCAAGACCAGCCTGGCCAAAATGGTGAAACACCATTGCTACTAAAAATACAAAAAAAAAAAAAAATAGCTGGCTGTGGTGGCGGATGCCTGTAATCTTAGCTACTTGGGAGGCTGCAGCAGGAGAATCGCTTGAATCAGGGAGGCAGAGGTTGGTTGCAATGAGCTGAGATCACGCCACTGCACCCCAGCCTGAGTGAAAGAATAAGACTCCATCTTAAAAGAAAATAAAAATAAATAAGTAAATAAATAAAAAAAAATAAGGTTATAAAAAGAGTCTGAGCGAAAGATGATGAGGTAGGCATACAGAAAACCAAAGGTATGGGGATATAGAAAAGCCATATTTGCAGAGTAGAATCAGCAAGACTTGAAAGTGAAACAGATTTAACTCAGGGCGGATAAATTCAAATTTCTGGCTTGGATTAGCTAGATACTGGTGTCTCCCACTTAGCAGACACTCAGTAAAGACTGGCTGATAGCTTATAGGGTCAATGACATGTCCCTGTCCATGATGCAGCCAGAGCTATGCAATGTGGTGGCTTTGATAGGCTAATGGAATGCAACTCTAAAAATGGAACTCTAAAAATTTGTTTTTAGGTTTTAAGAAAATATACATATCTCCTAATTATTTTTTAAAAAGGTTTGATTTTAGTTGCAAAGAATACAAGTCCTTAATATATTAAAATCCAGGTATATCTAACATATTACTAATGATATATTTCATATGAAGAGATTGGCTATCTTCAGACAAAATGAATAAACTACATTGATATGCATAAATATCATTATTACTGCATTTAACTTTTCAAGTACTCTGAGAGTTATTTCCTACCCAAACAGAGAATTTGCCACAACAGGCTACTGTACTTTTGACCATAAAGCCAGATGAGACAAATAATCAACATCGACCTCCTGAACTCTCTGGCACCTACCCCTACCCATCCCAGTGACACTTTGTTATGCAGATATCAAGTGCACCCTTTAACTCAATTTCAGATTTTATCAGAGCTGAAATTACATTAATATTTTCATTTGCAACTGCATTTATCTGTTTAAAATTGTAGCCACAATTCACTAGCTTAGAATCTAGTTACATATCTCTATTATTAGACTGGAAAAAGGAAATTTTTAGGTCAACAGAAATACAGGTAAGTTGATAGGAAAAGAAAGGGTAGGATTTACTATGCTAACTATAGTATGTTCTGATTTTTCTTTACATGCAGTTTTTTAATAGAGAAAAAAGCTGAGGCCATAACACAAACCATGTCATTCATAGTCAGATCAAACCTGCCAACATTTATTGAGCACTACTGTGCTTGGCACCATGGGCAGTACCAACAAGGATAAGGCATATAGGTTTTCCTTAATGAGGAAGGGAAGGAGGGGGTCAGGAACAGGTCAGACAATTTTGAAATCCTAGTAGGGGTTCTCTGCAATGATGACTGCCTCATCTTTCCTCCATCTTCCTTATCCTTTGGCATTCTAGCTACCTAGTTCGTGTCCAGATCATCATTGTGAGAATCCCTCAGCATTCATTTAAAGTCATATGTGTTGTTCTCTAATCTTTCTTGCTGTTGCAAATGTACTGAATACTTTGGAAACTGAGTCAGCATTTTCCTTCCTCCCGCCCTTTCTCTCTCCTTTTTTTTTTTTTTTTTTTTTTTTGAGGCAGAGCCTAGCCCTGTCACCCAAGCTGGAGTGCAGTGGCACAGTCTCGGCTCACTACAACCTCTGCCTCCCTGATTCAAGCAATTCCCTCCCCTCAGTCTCCCGGGTAGCTGGGATTTACAGGCACACACCACCACGTCTGGCTAATTTTTGTGTATTTTTAGTAGAGATGGGGTTTCACCATGTTGGCCAGGCTGATCTTGAACTCCTGACCTCAGGCAATACGCTCACCTCAGCCTCCCAAAGTGCTGGGATTACAGGTATGAGTCACCGTGCCCGTCCAGCATTTTCCTTCTCTAACCTTTAGTGATGCAGTCATACTGGGCAACCTCATGGTCAATATAGATAGTCAATCAAACACTCTAGCAGAAATAAAATATATAATGAAGAACCAGCTACCCGGTCTTAAATGCATGGGGCCTGACTAACGATCTTTTCTTCTACAAAAAATGATATTATATACATTTTTGAAAAAGGAGTTGGCTATTATAAGGCACAATCTGGTGGTAACTTAACTTTTATTTCACTTTAATTGCATTTCCACTGCTACCAGCAGTATGACAAGAAAGGGCCACATAACATTCTTTCTTCAAGATGTAGTGTCTACTAATAACAGTGTTGAGAGTAAGCACTATTTTAAATACTTCAAATAGTTTAACTCATTCAATCCTTAAAGCTCCCTAAGAGGAAGGTACCACTATTTCATTTTTAAAGATGAAGATTCTAAAACAGAGGGGTGAAGTATTTTCCCAAGGTGGCAACAGTAAGTGCTACATAGAACCCACACTTTCTGTCTCAAGATTTATACTCTCAGCTTATACAAAAGGAAATGTTTTATTTATGAGCCTTTCTTAACTCCAGCCTTCCACCTTATTTCTGTTACATCTTATGTGCATCTCAAAATACGGAGAAAAGTCTCCTTTATTTGACTGCTGCAATATCTAGCATTAACAGAGAGCTCCATGGGGAATTCATCTTAACAGTTTGTGAAGTCTAATAATGCTGGTGACAATATGAGCTAAAATATAAATATTAATACCACAGAGTATGTTTTAAAAAAGTTATGAAAACTGTCCATCTCCACCCTTTTCTAAGAAAACAAGTGAGAATACTTGAGATTCTTTTATCTTCTTCTTGTGTCAGTCTGATAAATTGATGTAAATTGTGCAAGTACATTCAAAGTAAAATCAGCTACCATCCTCCAAAGACAAAGTAACATGCTATAAATATGCATAAGAAAATACTGTTAATAAAACACAAAGTTAAAAGAGAATAAATCTGTTTAAGCCTTAGCAGTTCAGTTTCCAGGCTTCTGACCTGAGTATTTCTCCTCTCTTTCCAACAATTAACAGAGAAAAACTGACTGATGGAAAGATTGGTTTAACGTAGACTGTAGTTCTCAAAATGCAGTGTCTTGACCAGCGCATCAAAATCATCTAGGAACTTGTTACAAATGCAACTTACCAGCTCTACTGAATCCGAGACTGGTAGTGGGGCCCAACAAATGAGTTTTAAAAAGTCTGCCAGGTGATTCTGAACTGTGCTAATGTTTGAGAACCTCTGGCATGGATGGAATACTGTTCACAAATTACAAGAGACTTAATTCTAATACCTTAAACTGTCTTTCAATGTAAAGAATATGGTATTTTAATGTAAGTGAAAAGTAATAAAACAGCCATGGCATATCTCTATCTGTATCTATCTATGTACCTATGTATGTATGTATGTATCTATCTATCTATCTATCTATCTATCTATTATCTATATCTTCCCTTACCTCCCAAGCCTCTCTTGCTAGGAAGAAATGCTTTGTGAAGAGAGGCTTGCGAGGTAAAGGAAGGTAAGAGGCATAAGGTAAGGTAAGCATTGCCTACAACAATGCTCCCTGCAAAGCATTCATTCCTATGTTTTCAATACTTTAAATTGTTAGTGACAAAGATAGATATCTACCTCAAAGTTGTTTCAAGATAGGATATAATTAATTAATTAATTAATTTGGAAAGAAGTGGCAAAGGGATGGTTTACTTTCACTTAGGCTAAAAACATAGAACTTGGAAGCTGAGAGAGAACACACTGCCTGCTGTGTTTAAAAGCCTCTGTGAAAAGTAATTGAAATAAAAATGCAGCGCACAGAGAGTACTAATCCAGCCATCAGTTGACAGGGAGCAGTAGAGAAATTTCCAGGAAAAAGTAAGCAACTTTCAAAAAATATTTGCTTTTTCAACAACTTTCTTTCCTTCCTCTTACACCAACTCTAAGCAAATATTAGACTACTTGGAAGATTCTGTTGATCCCCACTAGAGGGCATCCGATTTTCATAAATACCAGGAAATTTTAAAACTACAATAAATTATAGAAAAACATATTGGTGAGATCTGTCATCTAGTTTGCTATTTGCTAAGGACACTTTGATGGTTTCATTTTGTATTCCAATCATACACAATTACGTATCAGCTTTCTGCAGTTGGTCTCTCTCCAGTGACATGCTGTAGCTCCACATCACCACGGGTAGGAGCTAGATCCACATACCTACAAGACCATCAGCTAACAGTGGCTGCTGCTGCGTAGCCTTGTCAAACCGCAAAGCGATACTGCTCAAATAATGAGCCAACCACATGAGCACTAAGAGAGCATGGAGACTAAGAAGTCATCGCATTAACAGCCACCCTAAACCCCCTCCAATTTCATCCTAAAATCCTTTCATTTGTAATGCACCACAATTGCTGGAATGCACAATTGTTAAAATGCTAAGGATTCCATTTGAATCTCTTACAAATTATTGGAATAATATTAGCTAAAGGAAAATAAAAATAAAAACAGAAAACATACAGACTGCTCACTATATGAACTGATACGGTTTATATACAAATATAAGATAATGAATAAAAGTCAAAGATTTTAAATCAGACCCAAATTTCAAGTTCAAGCCTCTAAACCAAATTTTAGAGAATTTCCCGTCTTATAAATGATTCCTACGATTAAAGTTGACCTTCAAAAGATATGTGAAATATGGTTTAAAACATTCATTCAACATGCAAGACACAAGAAGTAAAAATTCTCACTAGTTAGAGAAGCAGACGTAAGTCAATCTTGTTTTTTGTTCCAACCTTTCACCCTCCCCATCATTCCCCCACCCTTCAAAAAAGTAAAGTTAAATTTTTGAAGGGTTTCAGAAGTGGAAAGTATGGAGCCGGGAGTCAGAAATTCTGGGCTTCCTTCCAAGTTCCACCACTAACTACTGGATCTTGAGTCTTCTCTTTCATGCTAGGATCATATCCTTATCTACCCTGCCTATCTCATAGGATTATTGTGAGGATTAACTGTAATAGAAAACATGTGCAAAAGCAAAATGAGCTATACAATAAAAGTCATCATTATTATAATCAATGGGATATGCTTACTCATGATTTACATTTAAAAACATATTCCCCCAAAACAAATGTGTAGTAATTTCAAATAACCATTGCGCATGTCAATATTTAGATCGACCACTTTCTTTTTAATTGCATTGAGACACAGAAACTACTTTACTTTCATAGAATATCCTTATCTTGAATTTCTTCTTTGTCCATATCTGATGTATTACCTGATATATTACAAGGAACATTATACTTTAGATATCTATGTTGAAAATTAATGACTGTGCAAAAACTACTTTTTGCGAAGAATTGACCCAAGCAGGGATACACTTCCAGCTGCCTCATGCCTGGAAGTCCCCTTACTGCCACCCCCTATCAGAAAACCTATTACATTCTCACTGTTCACCGAAATTTCTGCTCCACCTTCCATAGCATAAAATATTCTCTAGAAATCAGCTTCTCACCAAGGACTTCATTTCCAGCTCTCCTCTCCTTGCATTTAGGTGGATAAATATGGACTAGATATCACCAATGAAATAAGAGCTAAAGTATTATGCACCTCTTCCTACTCTAGCCCATAAAAATATACTCTAACCTATTCTTTGTCTTGCCCACAGACAACCTGGGAGTATATATCCAGGTAAAACAATGAGGCCACACAATGGAAATGTGTGTTTTCATTAGTCTGAGTTCTTGAGTGACTGTACGTAACAAACCATCCCAACTCCGTACCCAACCCCCAGGAAACACTGTGGACTGCTGAAAGTCTACTGGGTACAGAGCCATTGAAATTCAGGCGTTTGTTAGAGCAGCTGGTTTTAATTTAAATTACAGAGATTCTCCTTGCAGCCAGACCCTTAGGAGAACAACTCCCTTATGTACAAGAATTCAATTACAACTCCTATAGAGAGCTAAAAATCCACTCCGCAAATCCCTATTTCCCTTGCAGAGATCATTGTGTTGCACCTACAGTTTTCTGGTTATCTTTTTATTAACTAATTTAATAGCATCTTCTGAGCACATATTGTGGACTCTTCATCACTAGTAACTCTTCTCTTCCTTTTGAAGCTCTGAGCTTGATTTCCCAGCAGTTCCATTCATTTTTTACTGCTGATTCTGGGGTGGTAGTGTGAGCATTTGTTGGTCAAGTTTCCACTGCTGGGGCCCTTGGAACTTCATATAACCTTTTTTTTTTTTTATTAAAATGAACTAGGTACTGAATGTATCTAATATTCTAATTTTGCTTTATAATTTACAAATAGGTCATTTTGTTTGTTATACTCATTTGAGGTATATACAGTAGGTGTTACAGTCCTACTTTACAAATCTACAGAAGAGGTGATACAGATTTAGGTGGGCTGTTCAAGAAAACTAACCATCATTTATGACATTATTTCTACATTAATGATGTTTCCAAATTTCAGTAAAATAGATTTTTAAAAAATTTGGAAGATGATCACTTTCTAAATCTAGCTCGCTCCTATTTTAGCTCTGATGTGTGTGTGTGTGTGTGTGTGTGTGTGTGTGTGTGTGTGAAGTTAAATTCGATAGCTTAAAATGTATTTAAAAACATAAGCAATGACTTTTAAATTCAAAGTTCTTCGCTATCATAATTAAGCTGGTAGAATACTGGAGCGATAGAAAATGTGCTTTTTATTTCTTAAATTGACTTTAGACTTACCACATACTACTATGACATTCCTTTATTCTCTTTTTATGTGAACTGATAGTCCAAAAATGTAATTTATATTAATTATAATATTTATAAATTGGAACTAAAACACCTAATGATAGGGAAATTGTTATTATCGAATTATGGTTTATTCACTCTTCAAAATGTTAAGTAGCCATCAAAAATAAGAGTAAAATGAAAAATATGATGCAAAAAAAGTAGAATAGAAAACCATCTTGAGATGCACTTATAAAAATACTAGAAGCAAATTCAGGGTATAATAGTATTTACAATAAGGGTGATCTGATTTCAGATATTGTTCTTTATAATTAAAAATGTTCTGGATTAATATATTCCTCATAAAATTAAAATTGATTTCAAAGCATTACCTCATTGGTATTCTAAGGAAGTTAATGAGAACAGTTTAAGAGTATTTTTTGGTCTTCTAGAAAAACAAAGGTACAGGGAGACTTAGGATTCAAGTCAATAATAAAAACACATTATTATTCTCAAAGAGAGAACCATAAGTAAGAAGAAGTTTCTGGTTAAGGAACACAAGCCGAGGGGACAAGAGTAAAGTCAATGCGGGACAAAGGTGGGATCCTAAGCTGGAACAGTGGTCTGAAAGGGCAAGGCACTTTGGAGTGGCCTGTTCAGGTCCAGAACATACGAGCAACACCTCTGTAGGATAGCAATGGAGTAAGGCACACAGGAATTGCAAAAGTCTGAATAAATGCTGATGAGGGATTTTCCCAAAAGCAGAGTAGTGGAGGTCAGAGAATAACTAAAAAATAAAGAGATCAGTCAAAAACCAAAACATTCACAAGAGCCCGAATGACCAGAAAAGCTGTTAGGAGATGGAAAAGAAGCACTGGCCCTCCAAAAGGTCAAAAATTAAACAAACAAACAAATAAACCAAACCAAAACAAACAAACAAAAAAAAACCTCTCTGGTTCACAGCTCAAAGATTTCAAAACACAGAGGCAGGGAACCATACCAAGGTAGCTATTCTGGCATCTTCTGGGCTAATATTTTTAATTGGAACTGGTGGCTAAATTGAAGTATTTTCAGGGCTGACCAAGGAGGTAGCTTCTGCTATGCATATGACCAGGTCTTGCACTTCAAGTTCATTGACACAAAGATTCAGAGATACAGCTTTGATATAATTGCCACTGTTTCCACTAAGTCATAAAGGTCACCCTATACAGCATTCTCTGCCCATGTGCTGGGCACTTTACAGATCTTATTTCATTTATCCTCCAAAGGACCTTATGAGATGGGCATTGTTATATTACATGTGAGACAACTGAGGCTCAGATTCATTGACTAATTTGACCCAAGTCATTAAGTAGCAAGTCACAGAGCTAAGTTTAAAATTGCT
The DNA here is from genome assembly GCF_006542625.1 of Nomascus leucogenys. Taxonomy (NCBI): domain Eukaryota; kingdom Metazoa; phylum Chordata; class Mammalia; order Primates; family Hylobatidae; genus Nomascus; species Nomascus leucogenys. The sequence goes on from NC_044390.1 coordinate 27,424,145, forward strand.
TCTCTCTCTCTCTACAATACCCATACCTTTTCAGTGGCACCACACTATCTTCTTTGTTGGTATAAACAAAAAAAAGAGAAACACTAACATTTTTCAAGGTGTGTGGCCAAGTACTGCCTTGTATCCTCATAAAAAATATCATTTTAACTCTATTATTTCCACTAGATTTTTCATCTTTCACGTTAGAAATTGTAACTCTCATTTTAACTCCATGGAAAAGGAATTTAGCTATGAGAAAACTTATCATAAGACAATCTTTCCCAAGTCAGTTCCAAACTGCAGTTCTTAACAATGGAATGATTTTCCTGCTCTAATATATTCATTTAATAATAGTCACAATTTGTTGGTTATTCCAGGCTACCAACGTTTATGTAAGTATGGCTACTTCTGGGTTTCAGGATTATTAAGTGAATGGTTCCTACATGGCTAATCCTTGTTCTTGAACATTTCTATCAATAATGAAAATAGAATTTTGAACTGCATCTCTATGACTTCATGAACTATTTCGCAGTTGGTATTACCTAACCTGAAGAACATTTATTAGTCTCAAAAATTCCAAGTTAAAATTTGAGTAAATATTAACATTTTTAGAATTCCATATCTTGAATATGCATATCCTCAGGCACTAGATTTATGAGGACCAAAAGATGTTTCTCATTTTTTCTCAAAATAGTTACCCTAGCTTTAAAGTTAAGCCTTTGACAAAGTCTGTTGAATATTTCACATAGCACTAGACTTAAATTTCAGCTTCTCCACTGGCAGATGAGCCTTAAGAATAGGTATCCTTTTCATTTTCTTATGATGAGCTTGTTAGAAATCCAAATCTTCAAACACAGGTTCAAAATTCTCTACTTGAAAGTACCCACAGCCATTCTATTCCCTTTTGTGACAAGGATATGAACAAATAACTCATATGAATCCAAATGGTGACCTTTGAAGGTCTACTACTATCCACATTCACAGGACGAATCAGTCATCAATCTGACATTATTTTCTGATAATATTTTCTTTCTCAAGACAAGAGGCATCTGCAGAGTAATTTTTTTTCGGATAACTTCCTTTTTTGTAACAAACATTGCTGGTTAACATTTGGACTCACACATGTGAATCAAGTGGAAAGAGATGACAAATATTCACCTACATTAACCAGAAGGTGTTTGAGTATTGTACCTAAAAGTAAATTCAAAGGCTTGTACCTGTTTTTCTGACAATTCTAATTTTCATAATATATATTTACCTAAAAATGTATTTTAATGTTTCACAATAGCAAGTTAATTGTATTTCCAGAAAATTGTCAATGAAGGTTTTTTTTGGTACTATAAAAGTTATATGTAAAAAGGTCAGATAGGACTTAATTCATCTTACAGTTTTGGGGCTTTTTGTTGTGTGTTTTTTAAATCTGACTTTTCCATTTTCTTCATGTCCAATTTTAAGCCACTGTTAAAACAAAATCCATTTTTTCAAACAAAATAAAACTGGTTAATTTTGATAAAGCAACTGAGAAAATTAAGTACAATATATAGCATGATATCCTTTATTCAAATATTAATTATGGGATTTAGAGTACTAATGTTAATTATGGGGTTTAGAACACTAATGTGACTCCTAAAACAACACATTAAAGACAGTTTTATTGTTACTCTTATTTTACAAATGAGGAAACTACAATTTAAAGATACTAAGCAATTTGCTAAATGTCACACAGTACAGAGTGCCAGAACCCGGATTATTAACCAAACCTAACAATCTATAGAGTTCTTAACACCATGCTATATTTCACGTGCAGTTGGTAAATATTGCTTCAATTAGTGGTAAGTTATAAACCTGCCAAATTACAGCATCACTTTCGAAACCAAAATATAAGTGATAATTCAGTCTTCTGGGGAAATCATGAGAAATCACTTCAAACTCCAATTTCAGAGCTCCCACAGTGAAAAAAGGTCACCAAACAATCCAAGCTTGATTAAATTTTCAATAGGGTCAAATAAATAGTGTCCCTTTAAGAGCTCGAATTCTGTTAATCTGATCAACTATTAAGCAAAGGGAGTATAATTGCCACTGAGAGCAGTGTACATGCAGACTGTCTCAATGAAAGCATGCCTATTCTTATAAGAAAACAGATGTTTGCTAAATTAATATGAAGTATTTCGCCTTGAAAGATATAAAGATGTCCTTCAATGGTTGCTAGGTAACATATTTGAGGTTAAGAAATAAGCTAAATTACAGACTTCGGAATACTTTTCTTACTTATGTATTTTAGTAAAACGGGGGATTAAAAAGCAGATAAATACCAAAGAAAATACCTTAATGTGACATGGTATCTTCCTTTCTAGCCCCATGCCCACAGATACGGAGTTGCAATGGTTACTGTGTGAGCATTTTCAGAAGTTAAGCTGGATACCCAACTCTTATATTCCAGTGTAAGAATATAGTAACATACAATTGAGCTTTCTGGCAAGGAAGTTCTAAATACATCAGTTCACGTAGGTTTCCTTCATTTAGTGGGACTAATGTGGAAATTCATGTGGATACCACGTCAAGATTTAACAAAGCAAAGAAATACTTGACCACACTTTGACCTTCACTTTAGATTAATTCATGATTAAGTGCCTGTTCTCAAAGCATCCATTTCTCTGCCCATAGACATAAAATATTTGTTGTTTGTTCACTTTCTGTGATATCCATACCCACTCCAATCCTAAGATAAAGTTTCTAATTCTTCCTCTATCTTGTTTTCTTTGAAAGTATTTTTTTCTCATATTGTCCCTTCAAATCAGCTCTCTGGTTCATTCTTTTCCCTTGTTTGAATGAAATACCTTGCCCATTGTTTATATTCATCACAAGGTCTACTCTTCCTATAATGGTATAGACTATTTCTTCCCATATGATATGGAGTCTATTTCTCCAATCTTGAATTTGGGTTGGTCATTTAGCCGGCTTTGCCCAATGTAACCTTAGCAAACATGATACAAGCAGACCCTGGAAAATCAGTTGTGCAATGGCTTCAGCTTATTCGCTGCTCTAGGAACTCTGAGCTGACATAGGAACAAACCTGAGATATCCTACTGGATGACGACCATATGGAGGGAAGCTCCAGTCATTCCAGCTGTACCAAATAAGACTATCATAAACCAGCTTGCTGAGAGCCATATGACCCCCCAGGAACTATCACCTAGTTGATGGGCAGCCAGCCACAAACTTGAGTGAGCCCGTAGAGCAGCAATGAACTTCCCTGATGAACTAAGCCCAAATAGATAACCCACAAAATTGTGAATAAATGGTTGTTGTCTTAAGACATGGAGTTTTGGGTTTGCATTCTAGAAAAAACTACCTGATACATTTTCCAATAACTATACTAGGTGTGGATGTGCTAAGAAAATCAGTAGCTAACAGTTCTAGACTGGCTGACTTAAAAAGATCCCTCTAATATGAGCTATAATGATACTCAGCCAAGTGGATTTTCTTTATGGATCTAACAGAATGTACTTGCAATTATGCAAGCTAATACAGTTTCTAAAACAAAATAGCCCTGACCATGGAAACTTGCCCAAATGGAGGATCACGAAGCAGTGTTAAATGTATTTTATTTAGGAAGAGCTTTAGTAATGACAGCCAGAAGAATCCTCAGCGTCCAGAGGGAAGAGCGTAATGTCACGGTTAACCATTCCATATGGAAGGAGAGATGTCAAAATATTGTTCTTTAGGTATAAACTCAAGTCTTGACAATTTATTTTGATTAATTCAATTTGGACTTTATTTAATTTGTTGACACTACTGCTGGAAAACAATGCTGCTGACTGTCTGCAGGTGAATTCAAGTTTTTAAAAATGCCATTCCATTTTTCTACCTTTAAGAATAGAAGTTATCAATTGTAAGGATCCTTTTGGTCACTGCCTTTGAATGCAAAAAGTCACTGTTATGAGTCAGGGTCTAGTCAAGAATATAGAAACCTTTCTAGGTATTTTAAATAGAAAGTATTTAATTTGGGGCTATGGGCTGAAACATTTGTCTTCAAACAAACAGTTAATGTTTAAATAATCCAGATTTTAGCAAGAATAAGAAGCCACCATCACCTGAAAAAGAAACACTCTGGCCTTTCTCTGCTTCCTGCCCTTTAACTTTCCCTCAGTTCCATTCATAGCTACACACATTGGCAAATTAAAATATAGCTTTCAAGAGAAGGTCGGTGAATGCAAGGAGGGCAAACAGGCAATACCCAGGCACTTCAAGTAAGACAATAGGAGAAAATAGGACCAATACACATGCAAAACCTTAGACATATTGCTATATAATCTTAAGCAGAGAAATAACCCTCGATACATAAATAATTGAACAAAACTGATGATATAAAAGATGTGTATTTCACCCATTTCTTGTTTTTTTTTTTTTTTTCTTTTTTTTTTGAGACGGAGTCTCGCTCTGTCACCCAGGCTGGAGTGCAGTGGCGCAATCTCGGCTCACTGCAAGCTCCGCCTCCCGAGTTCACGCCATTCTCCTGCCTCAGCCTCTCCGAGTAGCTGGGACTACAGGCGCCCGCCACCACGCCCGGCTAATTTTTTGTATTTTTTAGTAGAGACGGGGTTTCACCGTGGTCTCGATCTCCTGACCTCGTGATCCGCCCGCCTCGGCCTCCTAAAGTGCTGGGATTACAAGCGTGAGCCACCGCGCCCGGCCATTTCTTGCTTTTTTACATGGTGTTTTTTAAAACGTTCTGAAAAGGTTAGCAATAGTAGTTTAAAATTAATACTTAAAATAATGATGAAGAGAATGGGCTCTGGAGTCAGCTTACCTAGGCTGCAATCCTGGTTCTGGTAATTCATACCTTTATAATCTTGGGTAAATTTGATAATTAAGTCACAAATAATAATACTATATGTGCCACTTAGTTATAATGAAGGTTAAAGTACTAATGCAGGCAAACCTCTTCCACAGCATCTGGTTTGGAATAGACCAACAATAGATTTTAGTTATATTATTAGCTTTTATGTGTTGAAATACAAGTTACATAAACTTTATGTCAGATTTTTAAATTGCTAGTTTTATTCTTCATTATGATTTTTATATAATAATGCTCTGTTTATAAGACTAGTTTATAAGACTAGTTAATTTAACACTAAATTAACAGTAAATATTCTATTGATGTGATATTGCCAGAGAAGAGACTGAATTCTGTTTTTTATCTCTCCTGGTATTGAATTCTATCTTCTATGTATTTGGTATTTTTCTAATATTTCATATTAAAAACTTCATCAGTCTGAAAAGATATTTTTTAACACTAACTGTAATCATAAAACAGTGGTGTCCTGAGCATTGCAATGAGATCAACATTTGTATTTTGATTTTCGGTAATTTCTATTGTCTGATCATAATGAAAATCAGCACCTCTTCTAAGTCAACTCAAAAGTCTGATGAAAAACATGCATTTAATCAAATGTGTCTTTGCAAATGCCTTTTCTTTGAGTACTGTATGTAGAATTCCATTCATAGGTTAAAATACCTTTTACTACAGGAAAAAAAAGAAGACATTAGTTAGATCTTGTACTTTAGAGCTTTGTTGAAAATGTACAATAAAATCAATGAAAAACGTGCCATTCCCCTCCCCACATTGCAATACATGCCTAATAGCCTTTCCTCTGCCTCTTTACATCTTTTCTTCTCTTGGTAGGATTAATCATTCCTTCCTCTTTGTTTCTGTTCCTTTTACTTGAAGGGTATAGATGAAGTACAACCAAAAACAGACTTATGTTTAGTCTTTCCTTTCAAAACGGTCCCGGGATTTATTCTTTCCTCCTCTCTGAAATAAATATTGGAGCAGTTGTCCATATTTTCCAATGTCTTTCAAACAATAAATAGTTCCTTTTGTTTTGTTATTTGAAACATTCTGGTGCAATCTAAATCCTAAATAACTCCAGTCCAACTTCAGGGCTTTGCTTTCTCTGTTCCCTTTACTCATAATGCTCTTTCACCAATATCCAAACAGCTTACTTACTCATTTAAGTCATGTCTCTGATCAAATATCACCATCTCAGAGTGGCCTGTCTTAAATTTCTTGATAAAACAACCTCTTCCTACTGCAATTCCATCACTGTCTAACCCATTACATTGCTTTATTTTCTTCAAGTGCTTATCATCACCTAAAACACCATAACTTTGTCTCCTGATTACTTTCACTCATCTCATTGGAAGGTAAGCTTCATGTCATTCAGCACTCTGTCTTGCTCACTGCTCTATGGCCAGTGGTAGGTCACAGGAAATGATCAATAAACATTGATGGGACTAAATGAATGAATGAGGAATTCATGAAGCCACAAAATACACATATCAAAGACCTTACCAATTTTGCAACTTTTTTGTCTTTACAGCTCTACTAGAGACCATAATAACGCAGTGAATTTAATTATTTTGTAGAGATAAAATAACTATCTTCAGGGATATAGAAAATGTACCCTCCTCATCCTGACAAAATTTTGCAGGTATAACATAGCAAAATTACATTAAAATATGCAAATAATATACTATCTAGATGAATTACTTGATTCTGGCTAGAAAATCTTTTTTTTTTTTCTTTTAACATGAAGAGATCCAGTGGGAAATCCCTGGCTTGCCTGTCTGTTTTTGTCAAACATTCAACAATAATTGATAATCTCTACATCTGTTATTTATTTGACAGATCTCTGGAGGGCCATACAAGAAGAAATTTCAGAGAAACCCTAAACAAACTCGATAGCTCTTTGCAAAGCCAGGAAGAATTTTTTCCCATTATATAAATGTTAGGTTTAATTTAATCATTCACACAATGACTACTGATGCATTCTCTTGCATAGCATGTAAAGTGAAATTTGTGATTTGTCCACTATTGTATTAAAAAACAAGAATGAATCACACACTAAAATTAAGCCATTTGAATTTGGGAGGAGGCAAAAGCCAAAGAAAATATGCAGCTGGTCAGGAAGTAAATCCAGGGTGGAGAAATTTTTGCAGAGAAGGAAGAGAAGAAGATCCTAAGGCATGAAGGAAGACATTCAGATTTTGTTAGCATGTTTTCAAGGATCTGACAACTAGAATCTAAAAGATGCAACATATCACTTAAATATATATTTTGTAACTAAACAAAAAGATCTTCAGAAATTAATGGAGCTGCATTTGGCTTGGATTTTTTAAAGCCATTTAAATGACTAATTTTGTAAATAATATGCATACCGAAACACAGGCATTAGGCATAAAGCTGAAAACATCAGATCATTTAAAAAAAAAAAAAAGACAAAGAATCTCTGCATTTCTTAACCTGGTAAAAGGTTTGTGTTTATTGTTTTGAGCTTAAGATATCTGTTTACTGAATCAAAACAGAAATCTGAACATTGATTTTTACAAGCTATTCAATATTAACTTTACTCCACAATAGACTAGACAAAACCAATAGACTAGACAAAACCACATGTATTGTCACTCCATAATCATGCAAGGGGGTGAAAAAGCAAGAAGTAAAGGTTATCCCAAAGAGCACTAGCAAACCCTTTGAGGGAATTTATTCCATGCCTCTGACCATAATTTATTTTAATGGAATCCCCAAAACAAAATGTTGCCCTTCAAATGTGATTTTTAGATAAAAGCAAAATCATTTATCTTGCCATTTCATGACATCGAAACATCTGTAGGAAAACACTAGAAAGCATACCTCACTAAGATATCAAAGTAACTGCTAAACTCAGAGGACAGCTGAAGCACAAGCCATATAAATCATCTGGGTACCTCCAAAAAACATCTTGCACATTCTCAAATGATTGACTGATGGACTGCTTGATGTGTGAATAAATGAATGAAGCCTTCGACAGTTAATCAAAGGCATGATCACTTTAAGTGCCAGTAAGACCAATAGTACTAGTCTGCAAAAGAGATTGTGAGATGATTCTCTCTTAAGGCAGTTTAAAAATTGGCACTGGTACAAAATATAAATTTATGGGAAGCATTAACCAGCTAAACATCTGCTGAAATTTTCATTCAATTAAAAGCAGAGCGTCTCATAAAACCTACACTTGGCTTCCTTAAAATGTCATGGCTCAGAGGTGAGGGGGAACTTCTGCTGTGGATATGATTAAGATCCACAAAGAATAAAGAAAAAAAAGGACAGTCAACATTCAATGAATCTATATTTTACACTCATCACACTGCTTTTAAAAACTTACATGACAAATTCTGAATCCAGATCAGACTGAAAAAGTATCAAGTACAATCATCAGAAAGAAGGGAAACATAACTAAGGAAACATACTTTTAAAATTCTCTGTCTGAAGCTTAGCATAAGCTAAGAATTATGTAAACATTTTAATTAGTTATATTGTGAAGATAGAGCTTAAATGAGAGACTGTAAAAACACTCAACTCCTATTTTGCTTCCAGCCTCTCAACCAAGGATAGTATAGCAGAGTTTTTATCATTCACAGACACACTCTCTGAATTTTGGGTCCAATCTTCCAAGAAACCATAACTTCTCTAGGTCAAAATTTCCTGAATGAATTAAAAAAATAAAACTATGTTAATATAGTATGTAATACAACTCTTAGAGTAATGCCTAGTACGGGAGGTTGCAGTGAGTCCAGAATGCGCCACTGCACTCCAGCTTTTGGGTGACAGAGTGAGACTCTGTGTCAAATAAAAAAAAGAATAATGCCTAGTATATGGTTAAATATTAGATAAATGTTAGCTATGATGATTGGATTATGGAGTAGAAAATTCTAAACAGTTCTAACATTTACTCTTTTTCATAAACTACAAGTTTAATATATTTTTATAATAAGAATAAAGGTATTATATGATCATAGCTAACATTTATCTAATATTTAACCATGCACTAGGCATTATTCCTTCTTTTAGTCTAGCTAAGTGACTTTCCTCTTAGCAAAAGAATTGCTGTGTACATGAGATATGGAGTAAAAGTACGTGTATATTTAACACAAAACCATATAGACCATGTTTTGGGGCCAAGTATGCTAATGTTAAGAATTTTTTCACCATGCATTTTTTTCATGTCACAAGCTGACTTTGGAAGCTACTCAAGCAAAACTGTGTCTCAAATATAAACTGAAAATTATTAACGGTCATTGAAAGAGCTGAACATAAAAGACAATAAAGATAATTATGAAAACACTTAAATGTACATATTACTTATTTCTCAGTTCTTGAAAAATGCATGTAAAACGTCATGGCTCACATCTGTAATCCCAGCACTTTGGGAGGCCGAGGCAGGTGGATCACTTGAGGTCAAGAGTTTGAGATCAGCCTGACCAATATGGTGAAACCCCATCTCTAGTAAAAATACAAAATTAATTTTGTAGCCCCAGCTACTTGGGAGGCTGAGGCAGGAGAAATGCTTGAACCCGGGAGGTGGAATTTGCAGTCAGCTGAGATTGCGCCATTGCACTCCAGCCTGGGCCACAAGAGTGAAACTCTGTCTCAAAAAACAAAAACAAACAAACAAAAAACCCCACAAAACTACAAAGATAATAATACTACTGTAATAATAGTATGTTTTTAAAGTAGAGATTGTTACAATTTTTAAAACTGGGACAAATGTGTATATGTAGATCACTATCTTGAGGTTAATTTATGGAAATATTCTAGTATAAATTACTGAGTAATTCATCTGTGAGCATTTTCAAATTAAAAGATAATTTTAGCAGCTAGACCTTGTTCACTGGGAACAAGTCAACTCAAAGGAATACCATATTTTGTTGTCAGATTATTAGGCCTTTCTTGGCTTGTAGACACATGGCTTCATTCTCTGCCTCAATAGTTACATGTCATTTTCTCTGTGTGTGTATGTCTAAACTTCTCTCTTCTCATAAGGACACTAGTCATTGTATTATAGCCCATTCTAATTCTGTATGATCTCTGAATACACCTGCAAAGACCCATTTCCAAGTAAGGTCACATTCACAGGTGGTGATGGGGTTAGAACTTCAACACAGCTTTTTTAGTAGGCACAATTCCACCCCAAACAGTATTATATTCCAGGAAATTTACATTACCTTGTCTCAAGGAATGCTTGCCATGAACTCAATGGAGTAGGTATCATTCCTTTTTAACTTGGTGAAAAAGAAATCTTGCTAAGGTTAAGCTACTTTTCCAGAATGACACAGCAAATGTGAGGTAAAGGCTTGATTTAAACATAGAACTGTTTGATAATAAAGACTGTGTTTCTGAAACTGGGGTCTGAACGCCCTGGAGTTAAAAATATGTGATCATGTGGTATAAGAATCTTTATAATTAGCATGGCTCAACTTGCTTGAAAATTACTTTAATGACAATGATTTAAAACATTAATTTTATATTAAAATAAACACATTTGGTCATAAAATGCAAAATTCACATAGGGTACTGTAAATAATTGATGCTTCAAATACATTTTTTCAAGTTCAGAAGACTGAGTTTTGGTAAACTCTTACGAGTAATTTTTCAGTCCATCCATCCGTAGGTATTTTTAAGTTAAAAAATTAAAGAAGCATTGCCAGAATAATTGGTGTTTTTGCATATAGAATAGATGATCATTTACCAAGATATTGTGGGAAAAGTCCAACATAGGATGCGATTCTGATTCTTGCATTGACAATAAACCAAAATACTCCATTATGTGCACTTACTAGTTGATCTTTTAACAGAAGCACAGACATAAGATTGAGATTGAAAACCTTGAACATTTCTGGCATGGTGGATCAAGTGCATTATAAATTTACTTGGTGGAAAAATTTTATGCTGGCCAACAGGTTAGATTAATTTTATTAATGACAGATTCTAATCCAGTTCTTTAAGGGAATTCTGGAATTTCCAAAGACTAGGACAGATCATCTGTTTCTGGCCTTCTTTTATCAAAGAGTCCAGAAGCATTTGATCACTTTTTACCTGGAGTTGGCTCTTTACTCCCTCCCCAAACACACTGTGACTTAGTTATTCTAAAGCTAATGTTGGGTTGAAATGGCACAGCACTGCCTTAAGGGTATTCATTCTTCCATTCATACACGATCTCTATAGTACACACAGTACTTCCTAGGTAGAGTACCGTCCTGGCTGGTTGAGGTATAAAAAGATAGCCATTTTCTCTCCCAAATACAAAAGTTTAAAAAGTTTTCCCTCTGCATGCCCATTGTTGTTTGTCTCTACTGATAAGTGTCTGTACTACTTCAGTATCTCACAATATCTTCATGTTTTAGGTTATTGTTTCACCTCTTTTCTTTCATGCTTCAGCTTTCAAGCAAAATGACTTTGGTGGCACACCACCAACCTATTAGAATGTACCTTATTTCTCTGTCTCTAGGGGAATCTCCTGAACATAGAATATAAGGTGCAGCCTGTGTGCTTTCAGCCCTATTTTTCCGCAAGGGCTGACTTGTTCGGATGCCTGGGCTTTCTTTGTCACCAATCTTAGGTACAGAGTAAGTTGTTGGAACTGTAGCTCCTCAGAGATAAGGAATGCTTCTGGTGGCCGGACACTAGTCAATTGCTGAAGTTCAGATCAAACTTAAACTTAGACATAGGCAAAAGATCATTTTTAAATAATGATACCTTTTCAGCAATCTATTACACATAAGTGTTTGTCCCCTCCAAATCTCATGTTGAAATGTGATCTCCAGTACTGGAAGTAGGGCCTAATGGGAAGTGTTTGGGTCACAGGGGCATATCCCTACTGAACGGCTTGGTGGCCTCCCTATGGTAATCGGTGAATTCTAACTCTGTTAGTTCAAGGAAGAATTGGTTGTTTAAACAGTCTGACACCTCCTCCCCTCCCTCTCTTGCTCCCTCTTTCATCATGTGACCTGCCTGCTCCCCCTTCACCTTCCACCGTGATTGGAAGCTTCCTGAGGTGCTCAACAGAAGCAGATGCTGGCACTGTGCTTCCTGTACAGTCTACAGAACTGTGAGCCAAAATAAACCTCTTTTCTTTATAAATTACCCAGCCTCAAATAACTCTTTATAACCATGTAAAATGAAATAATAGACATAATAATACCCCAATTTCCTGTCTAATTAAACTCCCTATGAGACATATTTTAAGTATGCCTTGAGAGTAAAATAGTGCTATTCTGTTAAGACCCTTAACATCAAAATATTAGGAACATTGTAAAGATGTCTCAAACATGACAACAACAAAGACATTTAAGTGATTGCATATATATAATGACATATCTTAGTTCTCTAATATCTATCTCACCATGAAAAATTTATATGAAACCCATTTTTAGACATTCATTTTGTGTGTCTGAAGTAAATTGTGGTACCATTAAGATTTTATGTTCTAACTATAGACTCTGATGCTGGTCTAATTATTTTAATAAAATCTTTAATAGTCATAAAAATTGATATTATTATACTTTATATAAAGCCTCCATGAAGAAGCATTTATACAAGAAAGTCATAAAATAAATTCTCCATTTCCATTGGATCTTATAAGATAATGGGCAATGTATTCGAAAGGTGGCTGAACTTCATCCAGTAGCTTATTTTAAAAGTCAAAAGTATGTTGCATCAGCTAATATTTTAGTAAAGAACTTGTTCTACCTGAAAGATAAATAAGAAGCTAATCTGCCTTTTTTCCATGTGGTACCAGCATGCAGTGCCACAACTGCCTAATAACATATTGTTTCTTTTCTTTTCTTCCTTCCTTCCTTATTTTTTTGGAATTAAAGATTTTAAGTTGGTATTTCTTATGCTTCTTCTTCCTATCAGCATTCACTATGATCACCCTTGATCAGGGTAGAACAGTTGTTACCAGGATAGACGAAGCTCTCCCCAAACTGAACTGATGTTTTAGTAAGATCAAAGAAGAAAAATGTTCCTGAAAGGTTCTTTACTGCATATGTTAAGATACAGATAGTAACTTTTATTTCTTGTTTAAAAAATTATCATCTTTAATTATCAAACTATTATAAAATCCCATACCCAAAAATGTAAATCTAGCAATAACAGTAGCCACATTTTGAGTACTTGTAACATCTAGGACATATATAAGGGGCTTTATATTCAGTATCTAATTTAATCCTTCCACAAAACTATCAGCAAATATTATTATCCCCATTGTACAGATGAAGAAACTGAGGCTGAGAGAAATTCAGTAGCATGAGCAGGGTGAAACGACAAACGAAAGGGTCATGATTTGGATCCAGTCAGCCCATTTCCACATCTATGTTATTTTTACTGAACTATGAAATGTATAGCTTGATTTTAATTACACTACTTAGACTTTTAACTTCTTTAAATACAAACTATACAATCTATTTTCATAGGCAAAAATTAAGTGCCATTATTATAGAGAAGGATCAATCTGATCTATAAATTATGCAAAGCAGAAAAATTTCTTAGAAGGGTTGAATGTTTCTCTGACATATTGAAAATAGTAAAGTAGTGAAAAAAATCTACTCATTAATCAGATATTTTAATGATCTCTAAGCCAGTTATCAAAGAAAGCAATGTGCTTTTTAGATGAGTAATATTTTTGGGAAAAAAAGTACAAAATTCAAACATTACTATAAAACAAAATCAATACAATCATAAAAAACTAGACACCGGAAGCTAAAGAGTAATAGGGATATATTCTTTTTAAATTGCTTTATCTTATCTTAAAAATATCTGTATCATTGTTTTTTCTCCTTCTAGAAAGCACATTTATGTGCATTTTGGTAAGTGATGCCCATTTGGAAACCATTTTATATTCCTTAAATAAGTGAATAAAAGACTTCCAAGCTTTTCAGTGAAAGACAATATATTTAGCCCATAAGAAGTTATAAACCATATGTCAGCTCCAATATTTTCTTGAGGCATATGTTTTTGGCTTCATATTATATTTACAATACAGTTAGTTTAATATTTATGTTTATTTTCCAATATGTAATTAGTAGTCTATGTGACAATAAGCAATTTTGAATATAAGTTGTTTTGGAAAATCATGCTGACAAATAAACATATAATTTGTGATTGCTACTTACATACAATAGCTCATTATGTTTTAAAGTAATAAAATATAGTACATATGCTAAAAACCACTGTAAACCACAACTCTATAGTTTCTACATGGGAGTGGTTTAGTTCCAGCTTTCAAAAATATTATGGAAGAAAATTCTGTGGCAATCACTTTGTGTTTAATATGCATGTCATCAGTTTTATTCAGCCATTTACGCTGAAAAGGAAAAGTTGATAAACATCTACACATCCTTACAAGTATGTGATACACATGTAATGTTATGTAGGCAAGAAATAGTGCAGTGAGTTAACACTTACTGAGCCTGTTCACTGGCTCAGTATCATACATGTGTGGAATATATTGACAAATTAGCTTGCTCTTAGGTGTTTAGTCTTAGGAAATGGTACTGGAGTCTTAGCTTTCTTAACTAAAAATCAGGTGTAATGATACCTCTTCTATAGGGTTGTTAGGAGGGCTCCTACATATAAAACAGATAAATACAATATTGAAGATTGTATAAAAGTCTTTTCTCCTTCCACAAACACATTGCTACTTAGTTATTCTAAAGTTAATGTTTGGTTGAAATGGCACATCACTGCCCTAAAAGTATTCATGCATTCTTCCATTCATATGATAGAGACAGCTAGTGACTCCTGTTACTAATTATTACAAGGAAATAATCAGGAAGTCTGAAGTGGGTAAGTTTTATAAAAGAGATGAAATTGAGCTCAATCTTGAGACATGAGAAGTTTACTAAAAACTCTCACATGGAGGCAACTAAAACTACTTCAGCCAAAGTTCAACCTGTAGAAAGACAAAGAGGAACGGCTTTCCATATAGATGAATAAAACTGGCAAAGACACAGACTTGGGAATACATACATGTTACCCGAATGAGCTCTCATCTCTCCTGATGCCAGGCCCTTGTGCACGCTGTTCCTTCACACCTGGCTTTCGCCACCACCCTGGAACTCCATTATGTAAGAGACTTTGATTTACCTTTGTTTACTGAGTAGCTAGCATGAGCCTGTCACACAGGAAATTCAAGCTGGACAGAGGGTGTCAGATTTGAAATCAGATTTTAGAGTTTTTGATGGATGAGTGACAATCAGGATAGCTTCTTAGAAAGTAGAGATAATAGAGTCTGGGAGGGCTGCTTGAAGGGCACTGAAGCCATATAGATAGACCAGGATGGTGGCAAATAAGTGAAAAAGAAAAAAAAAAGATGTAACTATTAAGTAATGACAGAAGTTGGCAACTGAAATATTTCATATAGGTAAAATATTTATTTTCTTCAAAATTATATAGGGTTAGCAGTTTTACTCCTAGTCAATATAAATGTTAGTAGTTCAACAGTTAACACTTATACAGATTTATTATGTGCCAGACATTCATCCAAACCCTTATATGAATTAAATCATTAAGTTATCACAACATCCCTGTAATGTGGATACTATTATTATTTCCATTTACTAAGGAAAGGAGATCAAGAAACATGTCCAAATCACATAACTAGTGTCTGATGCCACTGAGATTTGAACTCAGACTGTGTGGTTCAGTTGGAGTTTTAATAGTCAGCTAAAATACCTGGAGATTATTTCCTAATCCCTCAAACCTAGTCCATTCCCACCAATATTTTTTTTTCTTTACTGGCAGTATTAATGATTGTCTTAATGTATCATTCAAATATAAAATACAGTGTGTTTTCTATACTGATTGCAATAAACATAAACTCATGCAAATAAAATTTAGGTGAAAATGGAATTTATTATAAAGATTCAGAGGTTCGTCTTTCCTAAGGGCGATCTGCTGGCTCTTTCCAATAAGCTGTTAATTGGAAATTAATTGGCAAGCATTGGGGAACAAAAGCTTGTTTGCTTTCTCTCATTTTTCTTTGTCTCTCTGTCTCTGTCTACCTTTCTGTGTGTGGAAGTGTATGTCTGTCTGTCTGTGTTTATCTCTAATGTATTTCAATCCTGCTTTTCCCTGCTTTATTCTTCTCTCATTGTACATAAATTGGTTTTCTTTGCAAGTTTGTGGCAAATTCAGCTCCTATATATCTGAGTTAATCCATCCAGTACCTGTAGCTCTCTACCTTTCCTGCATGCTCCACAATTTTCAGGGAGAAGAAATGGAATTGATGTAGCTTGGATCAGAAGTTCACCTTTTGTCTAATCAGAAGTGACCAGAGGGAACAAGGTCTAGTGACAGTTAACTACTCAGTAGATCATGGGAACGGTACTCAGGGAAGTGATGGGAGCTGGCAGGCCATCATGCCATGTCCAGTAGTTAACAGCAATCTAAATGTTTTAGTTACCTCAAAATGTTTCCAGTGTACTCAACATACAAAAGTAAATTACTTTAGTAATTTTTGTGCTCATATTGTTATGGGTCTGGTCAGCCATATTTAATATAGATTTTAGCAAACAATAAGATAATTACTATTATCCAACTTACAAGGGATGTGAAAGACCTCTTCAAGGAGAACTACAAACCACTGCTCAATGAAATAAAAAAGGATACAAACAAATGGAAGAACATTCCATGCTCATGGGTTGGAAGAATCAATATCGTGAAAATGGCCATACTGCCCAAGGTAATTTATAGATTCAATGCCATCCCCATCAAGCTTCCAATGACTTTCTTCACAGAATTGGAAAAAACTACTTTAAAGTTCATATGGAACCAAAACAGAGCCCGCATTGCCAAGTCAATCCTAAGCCAAAAGAACAAAGCTGGAGGCATCATGCTACCTGACTTCAACCTACACTACAAGGCTACAGTAACCAAAACAGCATGGTACTGGTACCACAACAGAGACATAGATCAATGGAACAGAACAGAGCCCTCAGAAATGATGCCACATATCTACAACTATCTGATCTTTGACAAACCTGACAAAAACAAGCAATGGGGAAAGGATTCCCTATTTAATAAATGGTGCTGGGAAAACTGGCTAACCATATGTAGAAAGCTGAAACTGGATCCCTTCCTTACACCTTATACAAAAATTAATTCAAGATGGACTAAAGACTTACATGTTAGACCTCAAACCATAAAAACCCTAGAAGAAAACCTAGGCAATACCATTCAGGACATAGGCGTGGGCAAGGACTTCATGTCTAAAACACCAAAAGCAATGGCAACAAAAGCCAAAATTGACAAATGGGATCTAATTAAACTAAAGAGCTTCTGCACAGCAAAAGAAACTACCATCAGAGTGAACAGGCAACCTACAGAATGGGAGAAAATTTTTGCAACCTACTCATCTGACGAAGGGCTAATATCCAGAATCTACAATGAACTCAAACAAATTTACAAGAAAAAAACAAACAACCCCATCAAAAAGTGGGTGAAGGACATGAACAGACACTTCTCAAAAGAAGACATTTATGCAGCCAAAAAACACATGAAAAAATGCTCATCATCACTGGCCATCAGAAAAATGCAAATCTAAACCACAGTGAGATACCATCTCACACCAGTTAGAATGGCCATCATTAAAAAGTCAGGAAACAACAGGTGCTGGAGAGGATGTGGAGAAATAGGAACACTTTTACACTGTTGGTGGGACCGTAAACTAGTTCAACCATTGTGGAAGTCAGTGTGGCGATTCCTCAGGGATCTCGAACTAGAAATACCATTTGACCCAGCCATCCCATTACTGGGTATATACCCAAAGGACTATAAATCATGCTGCTATAAAGACACATGCACACGTATGTTTATGGTGGCACTATTCACAATAGCAAAGATTTGGAACCAACCCAAATGTCCAACAATGATAGACTGGATTAAGAAAATGTGGCACATATACACCGTGGGATACTATGCAGCCATAAAAAATGATGAGTTCATGTCCTTTGTAGGGACATGGATGAAACTGGAAACCATCATTCTCAGTAAACTATCGCAAGGACAAAAAACCAAACACCGCATGTTCTCACTCATAGGTGGGAATTGAACAATGAGAACTCATGGACACAGGAAGGGGAACATCACACTCCAGGGACTGTTGTGGGGTTGGGGGAGGGGGAAGGGACAGCATTAGGAGATATACCTAATGCTAAATGACGAGTTAATGGGTGCAGCAAACCAACATGGCACATGGATACATGTGTAACAAACCTGCACATTGTGCACATGTACCCTAAAACCTAAAGTATAATAATAAAATAAAAAATAAAAATAAATAAATAAATAAATAAAAGCTAAACACACTAATTCTGGATTGCGGGTTGTATTGTCATTTATTCCAAAAACTTCCAAGAGTGAGAAATGCATTAAATTTAGACATAAAATACAGAAGATATAAATATGTAACTTAATATGTAGAAAGAAAATATAAACAGAATATATTTTAAAGTAAATGTGAAAAAGGAAAAAAATACAGTAAGTTATGGCACCAAAGATTCATACTCATAGACAAATCACACTAGGTCTCTGGGTTCTCAACAGTCCTATAAGTGAGGGTCACTGGACTCATGTATTTTGAAGGTCTTCTCTATTTTTAAAATTTATACTAATTTTTTCCCTATATAAAGAAGTTAAGGTAATGATCTAAAATCTAAAGAGAATTCCTTTCAAACAAAATGAATCACTGATGATATAAAGAATGCATAGGAAAGAAAAAACATTTTTCCCACTTAAATACTGCTAGTAATAAATACAGAGGCAATATATTTTGTGTTTCCCCCAAAGCAATTCTATAAATTTTAATACATCTATTCATCTTGAATCTCAAAATCCAAGATTTTGATATTAGAAAAGCCCCAGAACCCTGAAGACATCCTTACCATTTTTGTATGACAAAAGGTGAGTTTTCAATGAAATAATTTGAGATGAATTCAAAGGCATTTGGAGACTACGGGAGAATATACTGACACAAAGCAGTAAATATGAGAGTAACTGAATTCTGCATTGAATACATACCATTTCAAATCGCTTTCTTAATTTTTTTTAAATAAGATACTTCCTCAAATTAAAGCAGCCATATGGCACAACCAGCACTTCAGAAAACAAACACCAACTCTTACACAGATAAAGCATAGAAGAAAAATTAGAGTAGACATAAGTGTAATGAAAAAGTCATGAAAACAACTTTTGGTCTTGAGTCCAAAATAAGATAGGATAGAATTAAAGTGAATCTGGCAGTAGTTCTGAAGTAAATTTAATAAATACTGCTGTGTCCTTCTGTTCCCTGTTAGCTTGGTTTTCACGACCACCTACCTTTTGGAATAATCTTTACTGCATTTTTCACAGGCTCAGCTTCAAAATCGTGGTCTGTCTACACAACATTAAAAAACAAAATAGTTCTTTCTATGAAATGGCTGGTCAGCCAGTCAAACCCCTGCTTTGATCTAAGTGAACAATTCACAGAGTGAAAACAATGAGTCTAGAAACCAATTTCAGGCAAAGCAGCATCCTGATTATAGATGATTAAGAGAGATAATTAAGAGATGTTCCACTACCAATAAAATAACTTGACAACTAAAGTTTCAGGAGATAATTTTTGCAAACAACATATTACAATTAAAATTTAATGTCAGATATGAAAATTATGTATATATATATATCACTGGTTTCAGAGGGAAAGGTAGAGATAATTTTGAGGAAATCATTTATTAAATTCCTATATCTTCTTCCCCGAGTACTATTCAGCATATACATATGGTGGACAACTATTGTTACATCCAAAGGACACCCCTAACATGTTACCCAGAAAAACAGTACTGGGGCATCTCAGAGCTGCACATCCAAGCAAACTTGGGGACTCCAAACAGAAACGAATGAGGAAGAGATGCCTCCTCTTTGAGGAGCCAAAGTAGCTCAGCTGAGACTGGTATCAACAGGCAGCCACAGGTCATACGAAGAAGAATGAAACTGGACCCTTACCTTTCTTTTCTTTTTTTCTTTTTTGAGACAGAGTCTCACCTTGTTGCCCAGGCTGGCGGTGGTGCGATCTCAGTTCACTGCAATCTCAGCCTCCTGGGTTCAAGTGATTCTCGTGCCTCAGCCTCCCAAATGGCTGGGATCACAGGCACCTGTCCCCACGCCTGGTTAATTTTTGTATTTTTAGTAGAGATGGGGTTTCACCATGTTGGCCAGGCTGGTCTCAAACTCCTAACCTCAGGTGATCCACCCGCCTCAGCCTCTCAAAGTGCTGGGATTCCAGGTGTGAGCCACTGTGCCTGGTCTGGAACCTGCACCTACCTTTCACCATATACAAAAGTCAAATCAAGGTGGATTAAAGATATCCATGTAAGAACTCAAACTATAAGAATCCTAGAAGAAAATTTAGGAAATACAGTTTTTTATATTGGCCTTGGGATATAATTTATGACTAAGTCCTCAAAAGCAATTGCAACAAAAACAAAAATTGACAACTGGGACCTATTTAAACTAAAGTGCTTCTGCAGAGCAGAAGAAACTATCAACAGAGTAAATACGCAATCTATAAAATGGGAGAAAATATTCTCAAACTGTGCATCCAACAAAGGCCTAATATCCAGAATCTATAAGGAACTTAATCAAAGCAAACAACAAATAACCTCATTAAAAAGTGGGCAAAGGACATGAACAGATACTTTGCAAAAGAGGACATACAAGGGGCCAACAAACATGAAAAAATGTTCCACATCACTAATCATCAGAGAAATGCAAATCAAGGCCACTGTAAGATACCATCTCAAACCAGCCAGAATGGCTATTATGAAAAAGTCAACAAACGACAGATGCTAGCAAGGCTGCAGAGAAAAGGGAATGCTTTTACACTCTTGGTGAGAATATAAATGCTTATACACTCTTGGTGGGTGCCACTGTGGAAAGCAGTTTGGAGATTTCTCAAAGAACTTAAAACAGAACCACCACTTATTTGACCCAGCAATCTCATTACTGGTTATATAACCAAAGGAGCGTAAATTACTCAACCAAAAGACATATGCTCTTGTATGTTAATCACAGCACTATTCACAGTAACAGACATGGGATCAACTTAGAGGACCATAAATGGTAGACTGGATAAAGAAAATGTAATACACACACACGCATATGCATGTGCACATGCACATGCCATGGAATACTATGCAGCCATAAAAAATAATGAAATAATCACTTAGTTGTAACATGGATGCATCTGGAGGCCATTATCCTAAATGAATTAATGCAGGAACAGAAAAAGAATGCATGTCCTGGCTTATAAGTGGGAGCTAAGCACTGAGTACACATGGATATAAAGATGAGAACAGGCCGTGCGTGGTGGCTCACGCTTGTAATCCCAGCACTTTGGGAGGCCAAGGCGGGCGGATCACGAGGTCAGGAGATTGAGACCATCCTGGCTAACATAGTGAAACCCCGTCTCTACTAAAAATACAAAACAAACAAACAAAAAATTAGCCGGGCGTGGTGGCGGGCGCCTGTAGTCCCAGCTACTCAGGAGGCTGAGGCAGAAGAATGGCGTGAACCCGGAAAGCGGAGGTTGCAGTGAGCCGAGATGGCGCCACTGCACTCCAGCCTGGGCGACAGAGTGAGACTCCGTCTCAAAAGGAAAAAAAAAAAAAATAAAGGATGAGAACAATGACACTGAGGACCACTAGAGAGAGGAGAGAAGGACGGGGGCAAGAGCTGAAAAATTTCCTGTTGGATACTATTCTCACTGTCTGGGTAACAGGATCATTGGTGCCCCAAACCTCAGCCTCACACAATACACCATTGTAACAAGTGTGCACATGTACCTCCTGAATCTAAAATTAAAACGATTAATAAATAAAGTGCTAGCACATTAAGGAAAAAAGAAATATGTATTACTAATAGATATTAAGTTGGTTAAATGATGGGTTTCTCATAGCTAGTGAATTAACAGTTTATTTTTTGAAAAAGGCATACAAACTTTTAAACTCTGGACATGTAAAATATGCCTCATTTTATGATTTAGATACAGGAACACCTTGGAGATATTACACATTCCATTCCAGAACACTACATTAAACCAAATAGTGCAATAAAGCAAGTCACACAATTTTTAGTTTTCCACTGCATGTAAAAGTTATGTTTGTACTATACTGTAGTCTATTAAGTGTGCATCAGCATTACGTCTAAAAATGTAATGGGCATACCTTAATTATAAATACCTTATTGCTAAAAAGTGCTAACAATCATCTGAGGCTTCAGGGAGTTGTAATCTTCTTGCTGGTTGAAAGTCTTTTCTCAAAGTCGACAGCTGCTGATTGATCAGGGTGGTGGTTGCTGAAATTGGGGTGACTGTGGCAATTTAAGTAAGATGACAGTGAAGTTTGCTGCATCGATTGACTTTCATGAAAGAGTTCTCTGTAGCATGCAATGCTATTTGATAGCATTTTACCCACAATAGAACTTCTTTGAAAATTAGACCCAATCCTTTCAAATTCTGCTGCTGCTTTATCAACTAAGTTATGTAATATTGTAAATCCTTTTTGTCATTTCAACAATGTTTACAGCATCTTTACCAAGAGTAGATTCTATCTCGAGAATAGAAACCACCTACTTTGTTCCTCCATAAGAAGCAACTCCTCATCTGTTCAAGTTTTATCATGAGGTTGCAGCAGGTCAGTCACATCTTCAGGCTCCACTTCTGATTTCAGTTCTCCTGCTCTTTTGTTGTTCCTACCACATCTGCAGTTACTTCCCATGGTGAGTCGTGAGCCCCTCCAAGTCATCCATAAGAGTTGGAAACAACTTCTTCCAAACTCCTGTTAATATTAACATTTTGACGTCCTTCCATGAATCACGAATGCCCTTTGACATCTATAATGGTGAATCCTTTCCAGAAGGTTTTCAATTTACTCTGCTCAGATCCATCAGAGGAATCACTATGGCAGCTCTAGCCTTACGAAATGTATTTCTTAGAAAGTAAGAGTTGAAAGTCTTGAAAGCTATAGTAAGCTCATCTATATTTGTCCATGTTTTAGAAAATTATAGTGATTTTTACTGGTAGAATGGACAGCCATTTTGACAGGAAATTAAGTTGATTTTGTCTGTGTTCCTCAACCCATGATGTCAGGAGGCCTATGTTTGTCATCTTCCACTGATCACATCCTGTGCCTAAGACAGTGAATAATACTGAAGGGACACAATCAATAGTTGCTGAATGAATAAGTACACTTTTTAATTCTTTCAATTATTTACTTAAAGTGGCCTATATCTTCATCAAGTTTATTTTTTTCTGAAAAATGTTCAATACCTTATTTCAATTTGTTTGCATCTATATATTTGCTCCAAAATTTATTCATTTTCTCTTATTGTAAACATAGTAGGATCATGTATTATATACTACATTTTTGCCAATTTGAAATATGTTTTAAATATACTTAAGTCTGTGATAAAAACTTATAATGTTTGACAAGTTTGATGGTATTTAAAACAAAATGAAATGCAGATGTATTATTTGAGGCTTTCTCATGCTTGGGACAGAAATCATGATATAATATAAAAAATACCAAATGCCAAAAATCTAGTGTTTGTTCAAGTGTGTGTGATATTAATTTAGGTAGTTAATTTCCATAATCATCCCATTTTTTTCTATAAAATGTGAATAAAAATACCCAAACTGTAATGGTTATAACAAACAAATGAAGTGAAAATAAAAAGCAGCAAATCATCAAACAAATATAGGTGCTTAGAAGGAAAACTCCTTGTGACCCAAAGCCATCCAGCGTGAGTTTAGCTGGGAGGCCAACCACTCGGAGGCAGAGCTGTGAAGAAACAAAAGAATATGAGATTGGAAGTTGCGTTTAACAAGAGTAGAATCCACAGTAAATACAAAGATACACACTCTTGAGGCTTCTTTAGCGTGGTAGCAATTCTCACAATGCTTTGGGTAGCAAGCATGCCAATGAATAAAGGCATATTACAGGTATATACCCCCACAGACAGCTGCAACAATCCCCACCCCTAAAAGAAAAAAAAAAGAAGGACAAAATGGAATTCTAGGATTGGCCAATAGAGACTATAGGTACAACTCATGGAGAAAAAAGTCAAAGAGGGAGCCACAGGAGCCAGATGAGTATGAAGCCTAGGATAGCTTACCAGCTTGCAATTCAAACTGCTGTGAAGTAACTTGAAACTGAAGCCAACAGAAGTATAACCAAGGCCTGGCAAGGAAAAGGCCTCTTTGTTCATGGATATAGGAAATATCAAAAAGCAGAGATGAAGTGAAAGGGCAAAAGAGAATGGGGTCAGAGTTCTAGGATTACATAGAAAATGCCAGTCAATATTCAAAGCTATCGCATGAAAGGAGCCATGTGATATGTGTGCTAGTGTGCACTAATCATTTACTGAAACTGCTGGTAGCAGGTACCAAAGATTTACTTCCATGAGAATTAAGATTTGCTGATTTCTAAAACAGACCAAGTATTCACGATATAGTCAACAGTGGACATGGGAAATCACAATAGAAAATCACCAGGGAAGATTAAAAGTCATGGTCTTTGGAGAAAAATCAACTTCTTCTTCCAGATGTCTTCCTAGACTGGTGCTTGTCAAATGTATTATGAGACTACAAATCATGTGTAGGCTTGTTCAAATGCAGGTTGTGTTTCACCAGGTCTGGAGCAGGATCTGAGATTTGATATTTTTAACAAGCTCTCAGGTGATGCCCATGCCTCTGGTCAACAGACCACACTTTGATCAGGGAGGTACAGAAGGGTGAGGAATTGAAGAGTCTGATGTAGATCTTTTGTGGCTGTTCATTTGCCTCCCACAGGCCACGACCTAAAGCTTTGCTCTGTTTGGCCCAGACAGTTTAAATTCTACATGAGAAAAGCCAGGGTTTCACATCAAAATTGGATTTCCTGGCTCTCTTAAAATACTTAGGACAGCTGGCATTGAGCAGCTTGAAGTTCTACCTGGCAACCATCAACTGGAGCTGAGTGAGAGTTACCCCTTTAGAGGAAGCATTTTCCCTCCACTTCTCCATAGCCACCTTCACTACCAAGTAAATCCCTGACAGAGGCAGAGACCATTTGCTATTCATCATGCGATTGTTATGTTCATTTGTTTAGTACAGAAATATTTTTCCATATTCCCCCAGGTCTTTGTCAAAATTAAGAAGAAACAAATATAGACCAAGTTGGATCATATTCTATATTTTCCACATCAATTATCTATATTTACCTGCCAATCCTCTTTACATTTTTGACTTTGTAACACCCAGTCTTATCCATCTCTCTTTGTCTTTTCCTAAGACAAAGTCTGACATATAGTACTGTGAATTTGAATCTCTAATGTAAAACACATCTAAGGAAAACAGAGACTCAGAATTAAGAGTCCTAGTTTGGGATCCTTTTGTGGTATCCTCTTTGTTACATTAATATTTTCACTATGAAACTGGTTATGATGTGCAGGCAGACCCATGTGCTATCTTACTATATCTACTTACAGTGAACTACAGAGTTCACTGTTAATCTTTAGATTAATTTTGTGGCCTGACAATTAAACCAGAGGATAAGGTAGTAGTGATCTGTCTCTTGAAAATGATTGTGGTAAGTGGTATTAGAAATGATAAAATTAAAAATACATCCTTACTATATTGTTTAATTCATTAATTTTCTAACATTGGCACTTTCTCATTTTTGTAAAAGATTTTCACTGTCTTAAAAATAGCATAAAAGAGTTCTTCCTTTTTTTTTAACTGGAAATTGAGATCAAAAGGCCATAAAAGGCTAGAATATAATTAGATCCCCCTGTCAGTGGTTATAAATTATAATTTATACTTTTATATGAGTTCTTTGAAAAGGACTGGGAAACATGACTCCTTTTATCAGATCTGTGTATTTTGTATAAAAAGGAACATTTGGGTAAATGTTTCCAGACAGGATTAAAAAAAACAAAAAAAACAAGAGGGTACATATATGTGGTAGTAGAGGATGGGGTAGCATGGAAGGAAAACAGATTTGAAACAGTCATGATAACTATTTAATGCAGACACTTTTAAATATTTAAGAAAATAACAAAACTTAGCATGTTTTATACATAACTCAGGAGTAAAAGTTTCCAATTAGAGGAGAACTATTGAGAATATTAACATAGAATCAAAGCAAAAATAATAAAAAGGCAGGTTCTAATCATCATTCTTAGCTTTTATTTAGAGAGTAGATTCTAAGTTTTATATCTTGCTGCATGCCCAAAACTCCAATAATGTTTCCTTTCTTGTTTACCATGAGATGGCTGACCAGCAAGTTTTACAGATTATATCACCCACAATCTACTATTCCCCACCTTCCTCCTCCCCACAAAATAAACACACACACACACACATACACACAAACACACACACACACCATCATGTCATTCTAAACCTATTTTAAAATTGAAATGTCCTTAGACAGACCAGCAATAAATTTTCTGTTGACTTTCTATCTTCCTTTGTTGATTACTCTATTCATATTGAATATCCGCATTTCTGTCAGTAGGGTTATAGGAATGCAAACTCTATATTAGTTGAATCTGTGAGAATATGTTTTTTTTGTTTTCAAGAAACACTCCTGTCCTTTTTCTAGCTCTCTTTCTTCTTTCAGATCTCATCATCACACATCTCTTTTGAATGTGCTTTAAGTTACTAATATTTTAATGAGTTACTCCTCTGCAGATGGGGGTATTTGAAGTCAAGAAAATAGGGATATGGGAGGAATATCTGCTACAGCATGGCAGTGAACTGGATGAAGCTCTCCAAAGATGCTGTATTTGGCAAGCACAGTGTTTCAAAAAGATTTTAGCCAGTTTTTTAAACTTGAAACTTTTACATAAAATTCCAGGCTTCTGGCTTATTTTGAGAAATGAGAAGATCTGTCTACACTGAGTCCACATTCTTGCATGTCAGCAATGAGCGGGAGCTTTCCCTTTCATACAGAGCCTGTACTCTTCAGTTACCCAACTCTCCTCACCACATTCTGTTGCTTCTACTCAGCGCTTTTCACTCGTTTACTCTTCTTCAAGATAGGGATCTTGTCTTATCTTCATAGACATTTATTTGAGTTTGCAACTTCTGTGGTAGCTACTGGCTAGTTCTTTCTAATTTTCCTGGTGGTAGCTAGTGAGGGTTGGTTAAAGTAATCAAATCTCTATAATTTGGTTCTTTCTATTATCAAGTTTCTCTCTTATGTTGTTATTATGGGTAGCTTATTGTTGTTTTTTAAACTCGAAACTTTTACATAAAATTCCAGGTTTCTGGCTTATTTTGCAAATCTAAATTATTAAAATGTTTATATTAACATGAAATATCACTGACCAAGATTTAAAGACTATAATAACAGATGTGCATTTTCTCCAACCTTTATCTTGGGTTATAAACTTTATTTGTAATCTTATTTTGGGGATAGAAATCCCTGTAGGTTATGTTCATAATTGTCATGCTGGGGTGGGAGGTGGTGACAACACCACCATCTTGTTAGTCAATTGGAAAAAGATCTGGGCAAGTGCTGGGCAAAGTTCCAACATCAACAAACGAAAGTCCATCTGCTGTAGTTTCTGGAAGTCAGGAGGTAAAGAGGAAGCTGAAGTTCTGGAATTCAGTAGATGAAATCATGCATTTGAAAGAGGAAACCAGGTAAGGGTCAAGGAGTAAACTAGAGGAAGGTAACTTCACCGATAGGCAAAAATAACTTGTCCTGTGTCATCCTTGGTATTTTCTGCTGAAAATGAATAGACTTTGGTCTTTAGTTTTCTTGGAATACATTAGTGTAACTCGATAGGGGAGAGCAATATATAAGTAGTACACTTGTAGTTTTAACATCAACAGTTAAACAAAAATTCTTAGAGCAACTTGAAGATATTTCGCTGGCTCTTGTCTTCCTTTGATTTAACCACCACTGGAAAAATTCTATATGGAAGTTGCTATAGTCGCTGTTCCAAAGCCTTATTTGAGCAAGTTATTATTCTTGCCAGCTAACTCTACTTATTATTCTTGATTTTTGTCTTTGAGTAAAACTCATCCTTGAAAGTCAGAATAAGCTTGCATACAATTACAATCCCCCCACCTTTTTTTTTTTTTTTTTTTTTAGTTTGGCTGAGTTTTCTCATTAATAAACTTTCTTTTTAATCAATTCGTTTTTAATAAGATGCCATGTATCAAAGTACACATATGACAATGTCAATATAAGTATTCTATGCATTTCAACTCTAATATCAACACATTAGTATTATAAGCTTCAACTGTGTCCTTTTTATTTAACAATCTCAATCTCTTCTCTCAGTTTTATGCTTGAGAAAAAACTTCATATTAGTCAGCATAGCATATTGGTCAGTTACTGTTACTGACTTACCAGTAAACTCCAAAGAAACAGTTTGCTTTGATAGAATGTGCCCTCTATAAACTTTGTGATTAGAAAATTTACAGCATAATGTAACTGTAGTTGGTTATCTACCTCATTCCTGAGGTTCTTAAAAATTCCAATTTTCCTTCTTTGATCCCTTTTTGTTTCTTTGCTTCCTATTTTATATTTATAAAGATCCTTTAAACGCTATGCAAGTAAAAATCCTACAATTAGAGATAGAGGAAATTCTTATAACTAATTCAGTGCATCCAAACTCATGTTCTTCAGAAACCTAACATCCAGTGAGATGTTTAACAGGTGTCACTCAATGGCACAGAAGGAATCTCATGAAACTCATAATTTATAGTAATGCTACTTCACTTAACTAATATCAAAATTAGTTACCTACCAAATAATCATGACTTCTATTTTCTTTTCCCTTTTAATAGCCAACATAAATTTATCACTTTTTACCAGGTACCATACTAAGCACTTTGCATATATTGTATCATCATCATTATACTTTTGAGATCAAGAAAATGAGGTTTAATAGGTTCAAATAATTTTCTCAGAATCTACAGCCAGTAAATGGAAATACTGAAATAAAATTCAGATAGTCTGGCCGGGCGCAGTGTCTCAAGCCTGTAATCCCAGCACGTTGGGAGGCCAAGGTGGGTGGATCACAAGGTCAGGAGATTGAGACCATCCTGCCTAACACTGTGAAACCCCATCTCGACTAAAAATACAAAAAATTAGCCAGGTGTGGTGCCATGCACCTGTAGTCCCAGCTACTCGGGAGGCTGAGGCAGGAGAATTGCTTGAACCCAGGAGGTGGAGGTTGCAGTGAGCTGAGATCATGCCACTGCACTCCAGCATGGGTGACAGAGCGAGATTCTGTCTAAAACAAAACAAAACAAAACAATAATTCAAATAGTCTAATTTTAGGGCTTGCCCCCTCTATGAATTTGAGGAAACCCTTGGTGATCACCTAATGCACAAAGAAATAATTTTCCATCAGCAAGAAAATATAGACAACATTTGCCAACTCACTTTTGCATTGAATGTTTCTACTCAATGATTACAACTATGTCATGGACCCTGTCTTATAACTTCAACATCTTTATTGCACAATAAACATAAGTCAATCTTTGATCATTTATTTCAGCAATTAATAAATTTATGAGTGCATTTGCTTTCTATTTTAATGTCAGTTTGAATTATTTCCACCTGTGAGTATCTTTTCGATATGAGAATCTGACAAAAATAATTATAAAAAGTGTTTCATGTCAAATAAGTTTGAGAAATTTCTGTGTAGGTCGATTTCTCTAAACCCATGAAACTGATAAAGACTATAGAAATGACTTCCCTCCTCCAAAGGCTAGACCAGTGGATGAGGAACCACACCTGCAAGGCTGTTGGTCCTGGAGCAAAGAGGGGAGAGAATGAAGGGTTCAATGACACATTCGAGGTAGAATAAAATGAATGGACAAGGAAGCCAGCACTTAAGATGAGTGGCTCTTCTCTGGAAGGCATCAGAGTATAACACAGAAAAGCATTACATTGGAAAGCAAGACTTTAAAACCATCTCTGCAGCTGTTGGCTTTGGGGTCATGTACAAGTCCTTGAACTCTCTAAGCTTCAGTTTCACTAAACAAGTGCTTGTTAAATTATTAGCCCTGTCTGTGATTTCTATGACTGAGTACATTTTTTAAAGTCACTTTAACTTAGGTTGTTGCTGTTCAAAAAAATGAGTCAAGTCATAAATAGTAGGACTGGAAAGTTATTTAAAAGTATTGAAAAAAAATCTGGATTTGAGAGTAAGAGAAGTGAAATGGCCACTTGTCCAAAAAGACTACATACATTTATCTGCAGAAGATATAAACAAAGAGATATAAAGACAAGGCACTTTTGAGGATATTTTGGGTTCAACATAATATGAAAAAGATGCTCACCATAGAAACATTTACTGAGTTAGTATCGAAGTAATCTTTATAAATTTATATTAAATTATATTATCTTTATAAATTTATCTTTATAAATGTATTTATCTTTATAAATTTATATTAAATCACAGCATAGATACAAAAGGCCCTATCTAAATTACTGGGAAAATTATATTTAATTTAAATTTTTCTTATTTGAGTTTGTTTAATTTGTCAACACTTACAGCAGGAATACCAAGAAAAAGTCCTAATATTTCATCATGAATGCTAAACTAACAGGGAGTCCTACTTATGAAATGGGATAATCTTATTTAAAAAAAAAAGGATGGAAAATATTTGACTAATCGCAGTTTGCTATGGAGAATTACCTTGTATCTAAATTATTATATCATTTACCATACCACAACACTGTGTATGATTCCTCTCTTTGAACTAGTTTCTGCAACATTATAGGCATTTCGGATGTTGCTGTAACTTGAATTTACTTTCAGGAGAACTTGTGCAGCTTTCCTGCAGAGTTTACAGATAGCTGTGTGAGATGTTTAGACATATTCAATGAATACTTATTGTGAAGTACCTACTTTATGTAAGAAGCCATCTACATTCTTTAAATTCTAATTTTATAGTTGTTATATTGCAATTTCTAGATATTTTTCTGAGTCAACATAGAGCAGGCATTTACTCGATGAAGTATTGTAAAAATATCAAAGTAAAAACATGTTCTCACTACATTTTTAAAGAAAGGTGAGAAATAGACATGGAAACAACTATGGATAACCATATGGGAAGCAAATACAAGCTAACATAGAAATATTGTATTTATCATATTTATTTCATAATTCATTTACAATTAAAGAAATGGAAATATGTTGCTAATAGCAGAGTTCTCAGCAAATGCATTCATCAAAAAATTCAACTGAGGCTAGTGCAGTGGCTCATGCCTGTAATCCCAGCACTTCAGGAGGCAGAGGTGAGGGGATTGCTTGCGCTAAGGAGTTTGAGACCAGCCTGGGCAACACGGTGAAACCCCATCTCTACTAAAAATACAAAAAAATAAATAAAAATAAAAAGCCAGGCATAGTGACAGGCAGGCACCTGTGGTCTCAGCTACTTGGGAGGCTGAGGTGGAAAGAGTGCTTGAGCTGCGGAGTGGAGTTTGCAGTGATCAACTGAGAACTAAGATTTGATTCAATTTGAATTATAATTTGTTTAGAAGAATAATTTATAAAATAAAGCTTTATGAGAATAACATAAGATATAATTCGAGAATTCAGTTCAGCTTCTTAGGTTTCCCTCACCTACTGGTTTTGGTGTCAGTTTTGACTGGTTATTCCAGTTGGACTTCAGACAGCTATAGGCCAAGAATGATAACTACTGTCTGTACTTACACAGTGTTCAAACTTATAATGGCTGATCTATGCATACCCTGAAAAATATACCAGATGCATAAGAACATCATAACCATTGGACATATTTTCTTATGCTAATGTGAAGACTAGTATCTTCTTTCACACTATACATATAAATTGTACTTCAGAGTGATATTGAGAAAAACCTAAAGTTATTAATTAATTTACATCTCTAATAACGACTGTTTCAACTATTGAATAGCCATTAATCCTAAACAGAAAAGTCATGAATATGAATGATAAAGTACTTTATGTTCAAAATAACAACTTACAGACTTCAGTATAACATGAATCATTGCAGAGTAAAAGAATATTTACTGAGTTATTATTGAATTAACTTAGAGTAGTTAAAATAGTCACATTTCCATTAATTGTCCAGTATTTCAGCCACAGATATGTCTACCTATATTACTTATGGTTTGTGAGAGAAACAGAACTAATTATGAAGGCTGAAAAGGCCCAAGATCTGTAGCCAGCAAGCTAGAGACTCAGGAAAGATGGTGGTGTAGTTCCAGTCCAAGTCTGAGAGCATGAGAAGCAGAAGAGCTGATGGTGCAAACTGCAGTCCCAGGACAGAAGACTGTCTCAGCTCAAGTAGTCAGGCAGGTAAAGTTCCCTCTTAATCAGCATTTTTGTTTTACTTGGATCTTCAATTGATTGGATGAGGCCCACCAATAATAGGGAGGGCAATCTGCTTTATTCAGTCTACTGATATAAATGTTAATCTCATCCAGATACCTTCATATACACACCCAAAATAATGTTTGACCAAAAGTCTTGGCACTCCATTGTCCAGTCAAGTTGACACATAAAATAAACCATTGCACCACACAAAAGGTGGATGTTAACCATCATGCTGGGCCCAGCAGATGCAGGTTTGGAGGGCATTGAGGTTATTCTGAGATTAAAACACTCAATTGACCAAATCTGCTCTAAAATTTTTTTCAAGAAATCACTTGTCCATATTATATAGATCAAGATGGAGTTCCCCCTGAGTATTTATGTTACTGA
This sequence comes from Nomascus leucogenys, assembly GCF_006542625.1. Lineage (NCBI taxonomy): Eukaryota > Metazoa > Chordata > Mammalia > Primates > Hylobatidae > Nomascus > Nomascus leucogenys. The sequence goes on from NC_044390.1 coordinate 27,456,738, forward strand.
GCAGAAGAACCTCGGTCCTATCCACAGTCACACACATATGACTCACCTCTCTGAGAAAACAAAGATAAAAACATTTGAATGCTTAGAACATTCAGTGACTCATGCCAATTCCACATCCCACATACACAATGCTTAATACATACAGGTCATTCTTAATCAGCATAAACTATAGCATCTTCGGATACATATTAGATAATTCAACCAGGAATTGACTCCAACCCAAAGACTTACTTGGGACATAACGTTTGAGGGCAAAACTTAATGAGGCTATTAATTTATGCTTCTCTTCATTACTTTATCTTACTGTATTAAGATAAAGTATTTCAAAAACAAAATCAGCCATTAAGCTCGCTGCAGAAATTATTTAATTATTTAATTGGTTAATTTTTAAAACAGGGTCTTGCTGTGCTGTCCAGGCTGGAGTGCAGTGGCATGATCATGGCTCACTGCAGTCTTGACCTCCTAGGCCAAAACAATCCTCCTGCTTCAACCTCCCCAGCAGCTGGGACTATAGTCACATGCTATTATGTCAGGCTAATTTTTATTTATTTCTTTGTAGAGATGGGGGTCTCAGTTGAGTCTCAAACTCCTGGTCTCAAGTAATCCCCCTGCCTCTACCTCCTTTGGATTACAGGCATAAGCCACCATGCTCGGCCTATTTGGATAATTATATACAATGATAAACACTTAGAGAATGGGTTTAAAATGTACATTTAAATAACTTTCCTAAATCTTTCGCAAAGCCATGGTTAAAACCATCATATTTTACCCCATATTCCTCATTTAAGGAACCATGACCAGAAAGCACCTAAGGAATTCATTCCAGAAAAAAAAAAAAAAAACTCAACAACTTTTGTGTCTTTAGATATGCTTTATTGTTTGCCACTGTAACATTCAATGTATTCCCATTATCTATTTTTTCCCTCTTAGATATCTAAAAACTGAAATAATTAAATGGATAATTATAATAACATGATTTAAAAATTTCTGATAACATCAATTTTATTGCTTTGTTGGATAATGTTTCATATCTTAAAAAGCCTTGTTATAAGCTTCACTGAATTTTGTGGATGAAATGAGGTTTATTTATTTTATAGTTTACTACTTACTTTTAAATTAATTTTTATATATTGAATTATTTCAAAACTCTAAAAAGATTTCACAAAAATATTAGCACTCTCTAAATAAGTCTCTCAAAGTGGAAAAGGGAGATTAACATGGAATAACTCCACTCATCCTTCCAACAAATATTTATTTTCTATTAAATCTTGGGGCTTTTGCAAAATGCTAATCACATAAGAATAAACAAAGTAGATATTGCCTTTGTTATCATGTAGTTTATAATCTAGTGGAGAAAAACAAGTGTCACATAATCCCAAAAATAAACATGAATTTCAATAAAACTTAACCCCAGCCCTAATCATATTGTCACAATCTTTCCCTGGATACTGGTTTTGAAGTTACCACATAAGGCAAAAAGTACTCATACTTGAATTTTCCCTTGAAAATTCTAAGTTCCCATTGAAGCAGAAGATACGTAGTTTTAAGGATTCAACCCTATATAGTTGTGTAGAAATTGAAGCCAACTAAGGGATCCAAGTCTTCCATCTCATGATTACCAAAGAGCAAAACTAAATGGAATGGCGGGCAGAATTTTTTCATAGCATTTATATTATTTTCTCTTTAAGTCTACCCTCATTCTCTCCCTTTCTTATCAGCTCCTATCACTGAATTTCCTAATTAAATGCACCTATGCTGAAAACCCACTGTGAGAGGTTCCTCTGTTTCTCCAGAATGGGTTCTTCTCTAACGCAAGGTCAATATTTGTATCATTAGCTACTAACATTATACCTGGAACCTAATTCATGTTTGTTTAGTGAATATGAGAAACTGTTGTCAAAGTCCCATTTACCTAGGAAAGAATGTTCCATTCCCATATAGCTTGGAATCCACACTACATTAAATGAAAACAATTGAAAAATCTCATACAAAGGCATTTTAAGTTGACTATGATGATTAAAATCAAGGAGTAGAAACCAACCCGATTAGAACCACAATATTATAGCTTATTTCAGCCCAATGATTATTTATTGATAGGCACTGTTCTAGATATTTATGTAAGAAAAAAAGAATTTTTCTAAAAAGCATATCCAAGTCTAGAAAGATTAAGAAAATGACGTTAAACATGGACCAAATTCACCTGCTTTTATTCAGTAAGCTATGGTAGTTAAATGCAAGAATATCAGAAAAAAAATGGGGGCTCTATCTACATCCTTGAGAAAGATGAGTTCAGCAATGAGTTGTCCAGGGGTGGAAACAACAAGATGCTTAAGTGACATTCAAGACCAATTTGCTATAATTTTAAATTGAAATAATCTACAACTATTGAACATATATGAAGATAAGATAGCCCCATCCTTGAGGGATTTATATTCCAACATGTTAGACCCATATGTACGTTCTGTTTAGCATGTTAAGTTTAGCATACAGACTGACACATACATTGTGGTGATAGTGGGGAATGTATGGGAGTTCAAATGAGCTGGAGGGAAATAATTTAACCACTAAACAGCAGGCTGTGTGAGGAGAAGCCATTGAATGTTACGAGAGCGGAGAAATGAGGCTGTAATTGAATGCAGGACTAGGTCATGGCAATTTTATATGCCATGCAGCGCTTTACCCTGTGGCGATAGAGAGCATTCATATGCGTGAAGAATGGTAAGATTTACATTTCTCAGGCAGCAGTTGAAAGATTGGTTAGGAGGCAGTAAGACTGGATTGAGACTATCGACTACCAACAAGGTGCCTTCAGAGAGAGATGATAATAATTGACACTAGGGCAGTGGTAATAGAGGTAGACAAGGGGGGAACTGCAGATTTGATGTTTGGCTTAAATAACTAGATAAATTATGTTTCTTTTAATGGAGAGGAGGAATTGCCTAAAAAGATTGTATTTAATTAAATAAAATTATTCTTATTAGAAAGATTTAGTCACTACCATTATCAAGAAAGGTGAGAAGAATGGTAGAACTGAACATATGTCTCTGGTTGGATTTAAATTCATCTTAAGCAACAAGACAGCGAATAATTCAAATTTCAAATGGGTTATTTTGCTCTAGCAATGTTCTTTTAAGAATGTGAACACGCTAATGTATTCAAGTGCATGTTAACAGATCATTAACTACTCAACAGAGAAACTAAGAGAAGGAAATTGACATACGTAAAGAAATTTAGAAGAATCCTGGAAGTCACTTCCAATTTAAGATCAGAACATTTTCTTAAAATTTTTGATTCATAAAAACACTCCTCTAGGGCAGATACAACCTGTAAAAAGCAAGGAAACTCCATATATGACCAATACAACTTTTATTTTTATGTGGGTGTTTATTGCAACAAACCAACATGCATTTATTGAGTACTTATTCTGCATAAGGTACTACTGGAAACTGCTATGGTTATCTTTTTCTGAAAATAAGAGACATATATACAACACTAGTGGCAGAAAAAAAAGTAGCAGTACAACCTTTGGCAAGCTACTTTGCTTCCTTAGACTTCAGATTAATAATTGATATAATTAGACCATTACATTTTAAGAGTGTTTCCATCTCTGTGACTTTGTGACATAAATAGAGACACTCAAATCACATTTCAGTGTACTAAAATACTTATTAACTCCTAAAAAGCTTAAATTAACATTTTAATTGTCTCACCCATATAGGAATAATTTCACTTTCAAGATAAATGATAAGAAAATGATGAGACTGATTAACCTTAAAGAAATAACATAAAGTTTGACACTATATAGTAGCCCTGATAGATGTTGTGTTCCATGAATGTAGACTCTTCCAACAATAAAGATGAGATTCCAGAAATGCTCCATCCATCATTGATATCATGAACAAAAATTACTCTAAGACATATTTTCATATTTCTGAAAATGGGGGAAATTCATTAATAATTTGGAGTTGTCAATCTTTCTTTTCCTTCCTCTTAAGTGTTACTAAATTAATGGTGAACATTAGAATTGCTGAAACAATGAAATAATCAGGAGTACCTGGGATGGAATTTTAGGTGTCAAGTTGAGTGGATTAAGGAATACCTAGAGAGCTGGTAAAAGCATTCTTTCTGGGTATGTCTGAGAAGATGTCTCTGGAGAGACTGGTTTTTGAATTAAGGGACTGAATAAGGAAGATCCACCATCAATGTAAGTGGACATCATCCCAAGAGCTGAGATCCTGTTTGGATGAGAGAACACAAACGGCAAAGGAAAAGTAAATTTCCTCTCTCTGTCCTGTAGCTGGGACACCCTTTTTCTGCCATTGGGCACCAGAACTCCAGGTTCTCCAGCTTTTGACTCCAGGGAATTACAACAGGGCATCCCAGATTCTCAGGCCTTTAGTTTCAGACTGAAGTTATACCATCGGCTTCCCTGGTTCTGGAGCCTTTGGACTTGGACTGAGCCACACTACCAGCATCTTTGAGCCTCCAGCTTGTAGACATCCTATTGTGGGACTTAGACTCCATAATTTGCATGAGAGAATCCCCAGGATATATCCCCTCTTTATCTATCTATCAATCTATCTATCTATTAATCAATCATCATCTAATCTGTCCATCCATCCAACCATCCATCATTCCCTCCCTCCCTCCCTCCATCCATCAATTCTACTGGTTCTATATTTTTGGAGAATCTCGACTAAAACACGACCATTTTTCAAGAATTGACACTGCTTCTAGGCACCATTCTAAATATCATCCAGTTATTAAATAAACTAACAGGATTTAGGAGCCAGGTTTTCTTCCTTTACTTAAATGAATGAAACATATCAAAGCTATAGTTGGGTGCTGTACCTCCCAAAGAGGTTATTGTTGGCTTTATTTTAAATTATAAGAGGATAATATAAACAAATATTTCATGTGGCCAAATACAGTTCATTTCGTGCATTGCTAATAAAATAATGTCAGGAAAATACAATCACTTTTTTTCTAGGAAAGATTTCCATCTGGACACCTGAATTCCAATTTCCCTGTGGCAAACTGAAAGATAAAAGAGAAACAGAAAAACCAATAGAGTAACAACTGGTGATAGCAAAAACCCAATGGAACAAGACCATCTTCAAGATAAAAGAGGAAAGAACTCTCTTTATCATGAAATAACTAGTTAGTATGCATGTTCTCACCTCACTCTGTCTCTCTCACTCTCACACTCTTTCTCTCTCTCATTTAGTAAATATGTTAGAAGAAAATGGCTTTTTTTCCAAAAAAATTAACTTTTATTTTAGATACAGAGAGTACACGTGCAGGTTTGTTACATGTGTATATTGCATAATGCTGAGGTTTGTGTATGGACCCCGTCACTCATGTAGTGAGCATAGTACCCAATATGTGGTTTTTCAGCCCTTGCCCTCCTCTTTGTCTAACCTATCTAGTGGTCTAGCAGGGTCTATTGTTCCCATGGTTATGTCCATGTGTGCTCAATATTTAGCTCCCAGTTAGTGAGAACATGCGGTATTTGGTTTTCCGTTCTTGTGTTAATTTGCTTGGGTTAATGGCCTTCAGTTGCATACATGTTGCTGCAAAGGACATGATTTTGTTCTTTTTATAGCAGCATAGCATTTCACAGTGTATATGTGTACTTTCTTTAACCAATCCACTGTTTATGGACATTCTGTGTTCTTAGGTTCCTTCCATGTCTTCGCTATTGTGAACAGCATGGGGATGAACTTATGAGCTCATGTGTCTTTTTGGTAGAATAATTTATTTTCCTTTGCGTGTATAACTAGCAATAGAATTGCTGGGTCGAAATGGTTGATCTGTTTTAAGTTCTTTGAGAAATCTCCAAAGTGCTTTCCACAGAGGCTGACCTAATTTACATTCCTACCAACAGTGTATAAGCATTTCCTTTTCTCTGCTGCCTGACTAGCCTAGCACCCGTGGTTTTTTGACTTTTTAATAATAGCCATTCTGACTGATGTGAAAGATCTCATAGGGTTTTTGATTTGCATTTCTCTGATGATAAGCGATGATGAGCATTTTTTCATATGTTCATTGGTTGCGTGTATGTCTTCTTTTGCGAAGTATCTGTTCACATCCTTTGCTCATTTTTAATGGAGTTACTTGTTTTTGTTTGTTGAATTGTTTAAATCCCTTAGAGATTCTAAATATTAGAACTTCATTGAATGCATAGTTTGGGAATATTTTCTCCTATGCTCTAAGGTTGTCTCTTTACTCTGTTGATAGTTTCTTTTAATGTGCAGAAAGTCTTTAGTTTAATTAGGTCCAACTTGTCAATTTTTGTTTTTGTTGCGATTGCTTTTGGGGACTTAGCCAGAAATTCTTATAAAGCCCGATGTCAAGAACGGTATTTCCTAGGTTTTCTTGTAGGGTTTCTATAGTTTAAGGCCTTACATTTAAGTCGTTAATCCATTTTGAGTTAATTTTTGTATATGGTGAAAGGTAAAGGTCCAGTTTCATTCTTCTGCATATGGCTAGCCAGTTATCCCAGCACCATTTATTGAAATAGAGAGTCCTTTCCCCACTGCTTGTTTTTGTCAGCCTTGTGAATGTTCAGATGGTTCTAAGTATGCAGTTTTATTTCTGAGTTTTCTATTATGTTGCATTGCTCTATGTGTCAGCTGGTATTGTACAAGTACCATGCTGTTTTGGTTACTGTATCCGTAGAGTGTAGTTTGAAGTCATGTAGTGCGATGCCTTCTGCTTTGTTCTTTTCGTGTGAGATCGCTTTGGCTGTCTGGACACTTTTTTTTTCCATGTGAATTTTAGAATAGTTTGTTTTCTAATTCTATGAAAAATTCCATTCGTAGTTTGATAGGAATAGCATTGCATCTTTAAATTGCTTCAGGCAATATGGCCAGCTTAACATTATTGATTCTTCCAATCCATGAGCATGTAATCTTTTCCTAATTATTTGTCTCATATCTGATTTCTTTCAGCAGTGTTTTGTAGTTATCCTTGTAGGAGTCATTCACCTCCTTGGTTAGCTGTATTCTTAGGTATTTCATTTTCTTTGTGGCTATTGTAAGTGGCATTTTGTGCTTGATTTGACTCTCTGCCTGGATGCTATTGGTGTATAGAAATGCTACTGATATTTGTACATTGACTTTCTATCCTGAAACTTTACTAAAGTCACTTACCAGTTCTAGGAGTCTTTTGGAATAGTCTTAGGGTTTTCTAGGTAGAAAATCTTATCGTCAGGGAAGAAAGACAGTTTGACTTATTTTCCTATTTGAATGCCTGTTATTTCTTTCTGTTCACTAATTGCTCTGACTAGAACTTCCAATAATATGCTGAATAGGAGTGGTGAGAGTGGGCATCCTTGTCTTGTTCCAGTTTTCAGGAAGAATAATAGCTTTTTAACCAAGTATAATTTAAAATAATTTTGGTGACACAGTGGGAAAGCTGTAAAAGGTTCACTGTTTTTTCTATGAATGCTGAGATATTATCAAATCTGATTCTCATATACAGTTCAAGGGAAAGTTCAGCTGAGCTACTGGCCATTTGCAAACACTATAGTGACCTAGGATTTCCCCTCTAAATACAGAAAGTCAAGTATTAGAGTGGGCTAGAGAGAGAGAGACCAATCTTAAAACAGTTCCTAAGGTCGAAATCATTATGGTAAAAATTCCATTAAAAAGTGTTATATCCATAATAAATTCTTATATTATGCACACTCAAGTTTCAGATCCACTAAGTAAAGGAAAGATGACAGGAAAGAAGAAAGTACACATATCTAGGCATTCTGCCTTACAGACACAGTCATGCTGGGCTAGCTACTCAGGAGGCTGAGGAATTTGAGGCTGTAATGCACTAAGATGGTTCTTGTGAATAGCTGTGCCTTCTAGCCTGGGCAATGTAGCAATAGCAAGACCTCAATTCAAAAATAAATAAATAAATGAAATAAAATAAAGATAAAGTAATGTGTCACTTCATGATGGGGCTATCTTCTAAGAAACGCCTTCTTAGGTGATTTCATCATTTTGTGAACATCATAGAGTGTAGTTACACAAACCTAGATGGAACAGCCCATAACTCAACGAGGCTCTGAGACATGTGCTATTGTTCTTATGCTAGAAACCTGTACAGCATGTGACTAAATATCGTAGGCAATTGTTATACACAGGAAGCTTTGTGTATCAAAACATATCTGAACATAGAAAAGACATAATAAAAATACAGTATTATAATCTTATGGTACCACAATCATATATGCAGCATATCTTTGATGGAAATATCACTGTGCAGTACCTTACTGCAATTATAATATCTCTGGTCACAATTGGCAGAGTAGGTGGAAATAGTGTCAATGAACCACATAACTACAGAAGGCGTCAGTCACTTTTCATTGTCTCCTGATGGCGTCCAGTGGTTAGTCTGAGCAATACAACATTGAGGCGCTGGATGGAGTAGTTCAAAGGATTTCTGCTTACTTGCAAGTTTTATAGGGCCTCTATGAAGTTACTGCATGCTAACAAAATTGTCCATTTTCCTGAAAATCACATTTTACATGACGTGATTTCACTAAAAGACAGCTATTTGCCAAAGAGAGGTTTTCTTCCTCAGGCTTCCTGCTGGTATCTTCCCCAAATGAGAAATAAAATAAGAGAAACAGAATTGTGCCACTCATGACTTCTTTATTACTTGAAAATTGAGGTTCAGATATATTTTTATCACATACCATTTGGAAGCTGGGAAGGCTTGGGCTCCTATTCATTGTCACCTCTTGTTGAAGCATGAAAGGTAAAGTCATTAATCATCACTACTGCCAATTCTTAAATACCTAAGCCAGGTACATTTTTACAAATATGATCACACTAGCTACATTCCCGTAAGGCAGGGATTATGCATGAATAAGGAAAATGAGAGTAGAGAATTTAAGTCATTTATCCAATGTCCTGGAAGCACAAGCATTTGAACTCACATCTGTAGGACATCATTATCACCTGCTGTGTACTACAAAATTATAGAAAACATGACTTTGGCTTAACATGAGAAAGCACTTTTTGAAAAGTTATAGCTAGCCAACATTAAAATAGATTAATTTGGTGGTAGTGAACTCTAATAACAACAAATAGTACTTGTAGATAGTTTTATAGCTGTGAAATAATTTTCTTTTTTTTTTTTTGAGATGGAGTTTCACTTCGCTCTTTCACCAAGGCTATAGTGAATTGGCTCGATCTTGACTCACTGCAACCTCCACCCCCCTCAAGCAATTCTCTTGCCTCAGCCTCCTGAGTAGCTGGGATTTTAGGTGTCCACCACCACACCCGGCTGATTTTTGTATTTTTAGTAGAGGCAGGGTTTCTCCATGTTGGCCATGTGCCAGGCTGGTCTCGAACTCCTGAGCTCAGGTGATCCACCTGCCTCAGCCTCCCAAAGTGTTAGGATTACAGGCGTGAGCCACTGCACCCAGCCTGAAATAATTTTCATATACATGATATCATTCAGCCTATATAGCCCTGTTGATCAAATATTATTTTAATTCCAATTTAATATAAATTCTGTGGACATAAATCTTGTAGTGTGTAAAGAGTTTATTTATATATCTATTAACCAACTTGCTACTCTAAAATCACATGGTTTGGCACAGATGTACAGGAGACATTTTTGAGCCTGGGGAATTTGCAGGGTAGCTATCCCAGCGGGTTCGCAACTCTCCCTTACTCATAAATAGTTCTTGCAGCAGCAGCTGTATTTGGTGGCATAGGGCTACAAACCTCCACTGTGGGTTCCCTATATTTAGAGCTGCTTCTTCTCTGCAAGGGTCAGTAAAAATAAAGAAATGACTGTCTGAGACAAAGTGTGTATAGGCAGCAGACACAAATATGCTCAACTGGGAACTAAAACTTTGCAAATTTGGTTCTCCTTCCTATAAACATCTTACTGGAATGTAATGAGGTTGGTACGAAGGTTAGTTTATTTCAGCTATTCTGAGAAAATAATTCAAGTCCAAATTTGACTGCCAAAGACTATTTCAAGAGGAAAGAGTAAATACGATGGGACTGCTAAAAAAAAAATGATAGAATTAAAACAGAGCAAATGTAATCAACATGTCTAAGCTCACCTGGCACCAGAGACTTCACAATCAGATCACATTAACTTTTTTTAAAAAATAGATCTTTTTTTTTTTTAGAAGTTTAAGCATTACAAAAGATTGAGATGATAATACCGTTTCCATATGCTCAGTACCCAGTGTCTTCTATTATTACATATCTATCTTACATAACTATGGTGTGTATATTATAGTTAATACTGATGTTAATACATTACTGGCTGGGTGTGGTGTTTCACGCCTGTAACCCCAGCACTTTGGGAGGCTGAGGTGGGCAGATCAGTTGAGGTCAGGAGTTTGAAACAAGGCTGGCCAACATGGTGAAACCCTGTCTCTACTAAAAATACCCCCAAAATTAGCCAGTCATGGTGGCACATGGCTGTAATCCTAGCTACTTGGAAGGCTGAGGATGTAGAATTGCTTGAACCAGGGAGGTGGAGGTTGCAGTGAACTGAGATCCCACCAGTGCATCCCAGCCTGGGCAAATGAGCAAGACACCATCTCAAAAAACAAAACAAAACAAAAACAAAATCACTAACTAATTCCATATCTCATTCAGATTTCCTGAGATTTTACCTTATGTCCTTTCTCTTCCCATGTCTCATTCAGGTACCACATTACATTTAGTTGGCATATCCCCTTAGGCTCTTTTTCCTACCGGTTTCTTAGACTCCCCTTGTTTTTGATGACCTTGACAGCTTTGGGGAGCACTGGTTAGGTACTTTGTAGAATGCTCATTTATTGGAATTTGCCTCATACTTTCCTCACGATTTCACTGGGGTTATAAGCTTTTGGGAAAAAGACCAGAGATAAAGTTTCTTTCCTCACATCATATCAGAGGTATATACTATCCATATGATGATATTGATCTTGCTTACCTGCCTGACACAGTGTTTGTCAGGTTTCTCCACTGTGAAGTTATTTTTCGCCTCTCCCTCCTCCTTCCCACCCCCACACCACAGTCACTTCCAATATGATACTGCACGCTTCGGAAGACAGTCACTATGTATAGCCCACACTTAAGGAGTAAGGAGTTATGCTCCCCTCCTTCAGGTGGAGAATTTTCATCACTTATTTGGAATTCTTATGCATGGGGGATTGGTCTATTATCCCCATTTATTTATTTCCTAATGGGAAACTTGACACCAGCCAGTTTCTTGCTTCTATTTAGATAGTCCACTTTTTTGCTCCAGAAGTGTTGCCAACAAAGCTCTGAGAAAAAATATCTATAAACCTACTCTTTAATATCCAGTCAAGCTATGTTACCTATAAATGTAATATAAAATGAATTTTAGACATGAAAGATGTCAAAATATACTGACAGAAAAGCATATTAGAAATAATAGGTAAATAATTGATCTTAGATTTTAAAAATAAATCTATTAAAATAGTTGAAATACTGGTAAGCAAAGCCCATTGAAATTATTAATATAAAACTTTTATTATTTTAATAATAAAATAACTGGGACTAAAATCTTAAATTGTATTGATGTAGAGATGGAATCAGCTAGGTAGGGAAGAAACAAAAAATAAATGTTCTCTTTTTTTTTGTTTTTATGCAAGTTTTGAACTTTTTGTAGCCTAATGTATTTTGACATTTTTTTTTTTATTATACTTTAAGTTTTAGGGCACTTCATGATAAGGCCCAATGGTACTTGAGAAGAATCTTTTTTATTATTATTATTATACTTTAGGTTTTAGGGTACATGTGCAAATGTGCAGGTTTGTTACATATGTACACATGTGCCATGTTGGTGTGCTGCACCCATTAACTCGTCATTTAGCATTAGGTATATCTCCTAATGCTATCCCTCCCCGCTCCCCCCACCCCACAACAGGCCCCGGTGTGTGATGTTCCCCTTCCTGCGTCCATGTGTTCTCATTGTTCAGTTCCCACCTGTGAGTGAGAACATGCAGTGTTTGTTTTTTTTTTTTGTCCTTGCGATAGTTTGCTGAGAATGATGGTTTCCAGCTTCATCCATATCCCTACAAAGGACATGAACTCATCATTTTTTATGGCTACATAGTATTCCATGGTGTATATGTGCCACATTTTCTTAATCCAGTCTATCATTGTTGGCCATTTGGGTTGGTTCCAAGTCTTTGCTATGGTGAATAGTGCCACAATAAACCTACGTGTGCATGTGTCTTTATAACAGCATGCCGCATATCTGCAGCTATTTGATCTTTGACAAACCTGACAAAAACAAGAAATGGGGAAACGATTCCCTATTTAATAAATGATGCTGGGAAAACTGGCTAGCCATATGTAGAAAGCTGAAACTGGATCCCTTCCTTACACCTTATACAAAAATTAATTCAAGATGGATTAAAGACTTCAATGTTAGACCTAAAACCATAAAAGCCTGAGAACAAAACCTAGGCAATACCATTCAGGACATAGGCATGGGCAAGGACTTCATGTCTAAAACACCAAAAGCAATGGCAACAAAAGCCAAAATGGACAAATGGGATCTAATTAAACTAAAGAGCTTCTGCACAGCAAAAGAAACTACCATCAGAGTGAACAGGCAACCTACAGAATGGGAGAAAATGTTTGCAATCTACTCATCTGACAAAGGGCTACTATCCAGAATCTACAAAGAACTCCAACAAATTTACATCAAAAAAACAAACAACCCCATCAAAAAGTGGGCGAAGGATATGAACAGACACTTTGCAAAAGAAGACATTTATGCAGCCAAAAGACACATGAAAAAATGCTCATCATCACTGGCCATCAGAGAAATGCAAATCAAATCAAAACCACAATGAGATACCATCTCACACCAGTTAGAATGGCCATCATTAAAAAGTCAGGAAACAACAGGTTCTGGAGAGGATGTAGAGAAATACAAACACTTTTACACTGTTGGTGGGACTGTAAACTAGTTCAACCATTGTGGAAACCAGTGTGGTGATTCCTCAAGGATCTAGAACTAGAATTACCATTTGACCCAGCCATCCCATTACTGATTATATACCCAAAGGATTATAAATCATGCTGCTATAAAGACATATTTTGACATTTCTTGTAAAACTTAAAATGTAGCAAAACAAGTTTTTTACAATGAGTAACTTTAAAATATTACCTAAAAATTGTTAGTGAATTTTCTGCATAGCTTTAATGGATGTAAATGTTTAAGGAACATATAAAATGTTTTGTGGTATGATTCTTACACTTAAAATCAAGACAATTCTTTAGTACTGTAATTAACAGCACAAAGGTGTCTAGTCTCATAACTTTCAAATATATACTGAGAACTCATGCTCATTCTGACAGAGAGCTAAGGAAGGAAAAATAACTTTTCATTAGAAACATAAAAAGTAGAAAAAAATTTAAGTAAGCAGCCCAGTCTTAAGCCAAATTTTATTCCCAAATCCTAATAAAAAGCCTTGACTGAGCTTGATTAGCAAATTTTACTTTCACAGTAAACTGAAAGACTCAAAAAGTGGCTTATACATCATAAATATTTCTTATATTTTATCATAGGAAATATGAATGAAGCATTTGTTTCAAAATATAGGAGTTTGGTTTTTCTACTGTCTATAGATTCCACTAATTGCAAAAGCACCTTCCTCTTTACATCTAAATGATGTTACAAATACAATTCATCATACTTAGTGACAGAGTCCTGTCAACTAAATTAAATGCATATGTGTATGCAGTATTGACTACCATGATAAACTATTTTTGAATCAGTTAGGAAACTAGCAAAATGAACTGATTCATGAAGAAACAGCCTCTTCATCTATTTAATGAACAATCTCAAATTATTATCCTTGTTCCTCCTACTTCCCATATTCCTGCTCAAGTGCCTTGAGTGCATTAAATGCCGTCAAAAGTTAGAGCTATATAGAAGTCTTATTGCACATTAGCTTTCTCTCATGTTTTCAGTGTTGGAGAAGTGGGAGGACAATGAACGCCCAGTTCATATAATCATAAAATATGGAGGGAATGTTCACTTCAACTTTGGTGATCAGGTGTAAATTTCATATCCAAAACGATTGACTATAAAATCATTTATGATACAATATAATGATATAATACACAAAATCATGGCTATAAAATATTGAGAGAAGCATAAATTAATTATATTTTCAACTCTATTTTCATATTTACACTAATTATTTTGGTATTTAGATGGAAATAAGAACAATAACAAATTTCAGTGTCATTCTCTCTATCCTATGCCTTGGAAAAGGGCTGAGGACCTGAGCCACAAAGTTACTCCCTGAAAATGCTGTTATTTTCTTCAGAAGACTATAAGAGCAAGTAGAAAATATTATAGATCCACTTAAGTATTGCCTATTGATAGATGAACACATGAATAGCACGTATAGACTACTTATTAATAACGTATTTAAACAAGAACATGAGTGGAGACATAAAAGCACATTACAGACTAATTATTGTTAATATATTTGAAATGTATAACCTAGCATTCTATTTACACATAGGCTAAATAGAGTCAACTAAATATGTAAATCATATGAGCAGGAATGTAATAAAAATGCTGTCTATTTAGATAATCAAATTATAATTGTTTTCCTCATTATTTGACTCAATGTATTCATAAATTCATTAATTTAACAAATATTTATTGTTTGTGTTCTATATGCCGGGCAGTATCTCAGGAACCAAGAACACAGTAGTGAATGAAACAATGTCCTTGTTCTCACAGAACTAATATTCTAATTGATAAATTAATTGATAATTATAAAGCATTAAATACAATAAAGAACATTGAAGCAAGATAATGAGAAAGAAGTGATGAGGTGCTCTTTTGAGAAGTGTGGTAAAAGAAGGTCTTTTGGAACATCTGTCATTAGACAGAAGGCAGTATAAAATACAGGGATGACCCTTGTGGATACCTAGGAATAAGGAATGTTAGGTAGAAAAACAGTAAGTGCAAAGGCCCTGAGGCCACTACATATGAGATATTCAAGAATAACAATTTAAACATTTATAACCTGCTGGAAGTTTGAAGGTAAAGAACTTTCTCAAAAATATTTTCTATTAAAAATATTTTCTTTTGCATAAAAGCAAATAAATGTTCAGAAAGACCTCCATTTGGCTTCTACTCATAGCAGCTAATGTCTTGCCACACAAAACTTTAATCTTGTTAATTGGATTGTACTCATAAGCTCAAATAAATGCATTCTTCCTACAATGAAATATAGATTAGTTGTGCCACTTTACTTCATTTCCTCTAAAGTATACTTCTGTACACATTTTATGAAAGATGTAAACTTCAGAGTAACAAATCTATAAAAAAATACAGAATAAAATAATATTTTATTGATCCAGGTGTCTCTGATGCTTAATTCATTGATTCATTATAATAACATATTAAGGATGGTATTATTAACCTCATTTGAAAGATGGTAATCTAGTGCATCACAGACCTGTGAAATTTGGTGCACAAAAGCTCCCTAGTGGTAATTATAATATATAAACACATTCTGAGCTGTTCTTACACTTTACATACATTCAATAATAAGACAATATAGAGTGAAATTAGATTTTTTTTTACTATCCACAAGAAATTGTTTACTAGTAATAAAGCAATGCAAGTAAGTTTAGATATTTTTTAAAATCTATGAATCTCATTTGCAAAGACTAAAAAGAATGCTGGCTGAGCATACTGACTCATGCCTGTAATCCCAGTACTTTGAGAGGCTGAGGCAGGAAGGACTGCTTGAGCCCAGAAGTTCAAGACCAGTCTGGGCAACACAGTGAGACGCCATCTCTACAAAAAATTCAAAAAAAATTAGCTGAGGATGGTGGTGTGTGCCTATAGTCCTGGCTACTTGGGAGGCTGAGGCTGGAGGATTGCTTGAGCCTGCGAGGTTGAGGCTACAGTGATCTGTGATTACAGCACTGCACTCCAACCTGGGCAAGACAGTGAGACCCTCATCTCAAAATAAACAAATAAATAAAAATAAATGGAAAGAATACCAACACTTAGTGTTGGCTAGGTCAGCAGTCCCCAACCTTTTTTGGCACCAGGGACTAGTTTCACTGAAGACAAATTTTTCACAGACTAGGGTGGGTGGGGGTTTGAGAAGAAACTGTTCTGCCTTAGATTCTCATAAGGGGTGCACAACCTAGATCCCTCACATCACAGTTCACAATAGGGTTCATTCTCCTGTGACAATCTAATGCCACTGCTGAACTGAAAGGAGCTAGAACTCACCAGCCTGCTGCTCACCTCCGGTTGTGCAACCTGGTTCCTAAACAGGCCACAGACTGGTACTGGTCCATGGCCCAGGGGTTGAGGACCCCTGGGCTAGGTTATGGAGAAATGCACATTCTTACATGTTATTCTTGAAAAAACAAATTGACACAATATATCTAGAGAGAAATTTCACATAGTGCATATGCTGTTTTATATATATATACATATTTAGATAAGCAAATCATGTATATGTATATATATGCAAATCATGTATATGTGTATATATATACATGTATATATATACACATATACATGATTTGCATATATATACACAAATATACATGATTTGCTTATCTAAATATATATATATATATTTACATATACATGATTTGCTAATCTAAATATTTCCCCTAAGGAAAAGAAATAGTAAAGTCCTTTGCTAAGACATTATAAAAACTGCAGAAAAAGTTACATATAACAGAAATGCTAAATATTAGAAATGTATTGAAATAGTCAAATTATGATTTATAATTTCAATCATTAAAAATTAAGTTCATCAAAATATATGTGGACATAGAAAAATATTTAAGAAATATCATTTCATTACAAAGTAACAATTTGTCACATTTGTTACATCATTTGTTATAAAGTAACAATAAGATCGGTATCAATTGTGTATCTTCACATATATTAAAACTGGACATACATATACTAATATACTAAAAAGTAAATCTGAGAAATGGGTATTGTATTAATCCATTTTCATACTGCTATGAAGAAATACCCAAGACTGGGTAATTTATTTAGAAAAAGAAGTATAAGGGACTCAAGTTCCACATGGCTGGAGAGGCCTCACAATCATGGTAGAAGGTGAAGAAGGAATAAAGGGTATAAATATAAATAAAGGAATATAATGGTGGCAGCCAAGAGCATGTGTGTTGGGAACTGCCCTTTATAAAACCATCAGATCTCGTGAGACTTACTAACTATCATGAGAACAGCATGGGAAAATCCCCACCCCATGATCAATTACCTCCTGCTGGGTCCCGCCCATGACATGTAGGGATTATGGGAGCTACAATCAAGATGAGATTTGGGTGGGGACACAGCAAAACCATATCAGGGATAAAGGTTTGTAAAAACTTTTTTCTATATTTTTCAAATTCTCTAAAGAGTATCCACTGCATTTATTCAACACAATAGAATATGAAAAAAATGACATAAACAGCTCCTCATTGGTTAAAAGCAAAGCAACAGTCATATAGAGTTCTGAAATGTAAAA
The DNA here is from genome assembly GCF_006542625.1 of Nomascus leucogenys. NCBI lineage: Eukaryota > Metazoa > Chordata > Mammalia > Primates > Hylobatidae > Nomascus > Nomascus leucogenys. Next base: position 27,474,271 of record NC_044390.1, read on the forward strand.
GTTCACAGAGGAGGAATATTAAAATCTTGGTAAACATGATGTAAATAAAATAATGCGATGCCAAAAGCCTTAATCCATTTTTCTCAGTACTTGCGCCTCTCTTAGACATTTCCCTGACTCCCTGGGATTGCCATGAACTAGTGGTTCTGTCCTAAACCTAGACCTTGGATCCTGGACTCTCCAACCAGAACTTCCCCAAGCATAAAGTCTCCTGCCCAAGACCATGGCCTTCCCCAAACACCAACCCTTCAAGGCTCACTTTCAGTTCTAACTCTTGCATTTCCACCAACTACTGCCTACACCGGTCTCTTCTTTCTCTGAATGCTTTTGTTTTTCAGAAGCATAGCACTTCAAGTGGAGTTAGATGACATTAATGTTTTCTTTTTTCCATATTAGCTGGTCTTACACACAAGCCTACTTTATTTCAGTGTTCAGTTAGAGAAATGGCAACCTGTTCCCATGCTAGAGAAGAAACTTGACCAATAAGTTGCAAGTTAATATAGTATACAAGAATATCATGTGTGTGGTTCTTAAGAAAATTTCAAAAAACCAGCTCCTGGATTCATTAATTTTTTGAAGGGTTTTTTGTGTCTCTATTTCCTTCAGTTCTGCTCTGATTTTAGTTATTTCTAGCCTTCTGCTGGCTTTTGAATGTGTTTGCTCTTGCTTTTCTAGTTCTTTTAATTGTGATGTTAGGGAGTCAATTTTGGATCTTTCCTGCTTTCTCTTGTGGGCATTTAGTGCTATAAATTTCCCTCTACACACTGCTTTGAATGTGTCCCAGAGATTCTGGTATGTTGTGTCTTTGTTCTCGTTGGTTTCAAAGAACATCTTTATTTCTGCCTTCATTTCATTATGTACCCAATAGTCATTCAGGAGCAGGTTGTTCAGTTTCCATGTAGTAGAGCGGTTTTGAGTGAGTTTCTTAATCCTGAGTTCTAGTTTGATTGCACTGTGGTCTGAGAGACAGTTTGTTATAATTTCTGTTCTTTTACATTTGCTGAGGAGAGCTTTACTTCCAACTATGTGGACCGCTAGCAAGACTAATAAAGAAGAAAAGAGAGAAGAATCAAATAGATGCAATAAAAAACGAAAAAGGGGATATCACCACCGATCCCACAGAAATACAATCTACCATCAGAGAATACTACAAACACCTCTATGCAAATAAACTAGAAAATCTAGAAGAAATGGATAAATTCCTCGACAAATACACCCTCCCAAGACTAAACCAGGAAGAAATTGAATCTCTGAATAGACCAATAACAGGTTCTGAAATTGTGGCAATAATCAATAGCTTACCAACCAAAAAGAGTCCAGGACCTGATGGATTCACAGCCGAATTCTACCAGAGGTACAAGGAGGAACTGGTACCATTCCTTCTGAAACTATTCCAATCAATAGAAAAAGAGGGAATCCTCCCTAACACATTTTATGAAGCCAGCATCGTCCTGATACCAAAGCCTGGCAGAGACATAACCAAAAAAGAGAATTTCAGACCAATATCCTTGATGAACATTGATGCAAAAATCCTCAATAAAATACTGGCAAACCGAATCCAGCAGCACATCAAAAGCTTATCCACCATGATCAAGTGGGCTTCATCCCTGGGATGCAAGGCTGGTTCAACATACGCAAATCAATAAATGTAATCCAACATATAAACAGAACCAAAGACAAAAACCACATGATTATCTCAATAGATGCAGAAAAGGCCTTTGACAAAATTCAACAACCCTTCATGCTAAAAACTCTCAATAAATTAGGTATTGATGGGACGTATCTCAAAATAATAAGAGCTATCTACGACAAACCCACAGCCAATATCATACTGAATGGGCAAAAACTGGAAGCATTCCCTCTGAAAACTGGCACAAGACAGGGATGCCCTCTCTCACCGCTCCTGTTCAACATAGTGCTGGAAGTTCTGGCCAGAGCAATCAGGCAGGAGAAGGAAATAAAAGGTATTCAATTAGGAAAAGAGGAAGTCAAATTGTCCCTGTTTGCAGATGACATGATTGTATATCTAGAAAACCCCATTGTCTCAGCCCAAAATCTCCTTAAGCTGATTAGCAACTTCAGCGAAGTCTCAGGATACAAAATTAATGTACAAAAATCACAAGCATTCTTGTACACCAATCACAGACAAACAGAGAGCCAAATCATGAGTGAACTCCCATTCACAATTGCTTCAAAGAGAATAAAATACCTAGGAATCCAACTTACAAGGGATGTGAAGGACCTCTTCAAGGAGAACTACAAACCACTGCTCAATGAAATAAAAGAGGATACAAACAAATGGAAGAACATTCCATGCTCATGGGTTGGAAGAATCAATATCATGAAAATGGCCATACTGCCCAAGGTAATTTATAGATTCAATGCCATCCCCATCAAGCTACCAATGACTTTCTTCACAGAATTGGAAAAAACTACTTTAAAGTTCATATGGAACCAAAACAGAGCCCGCATCGCCAAGTCAATCCTAAGCCAAAAGAACAAAGCTGGAGGCATCACGCTACCTGACTTCAACCTACACTACAAGGCTACAGTAACCAAAACAGCATGGTACTGGTACCACAACAGAGACATAGATCAATGGAACAGAACAGAGCCCTCAGAAATGATGCTGCATATCTACAACTATCTGATCTTTGACAAACCTGACAAAAACAAGAAATGGGGAAAGGATTCCCTATTTAATAAATGGTGCTGGGAAAACTGGCTAGCCATATGTAGAAAGCTGCAACTGGATCCCTTCCTTACACCTTATACAAAAATTAATTCAAGATGGATTAAAGACTTATATGTTAGACCTAAAACCATTAAAATCCTACAAGAAAACCTAGGCAATACCATTCAGGACATAGGCGTGGGCAAGGACTTCATGTCTAAAACACCAAAAGCAATGGCAACAAAAGCCAAAATCGACAAATGGGATCTCATTAAACTAAAGAGCTTCTGCACAGCAAAAGAAACTATCATCAGAATTAACAGGCAACCTACAGAATGGGAGAAAATTTTTGCAACCTACTCATCTGACAAAGGGCTAATATCCAGAATCTATAATGAACTCAAACAAATTTACAAGAAAAAAACAAACAACCCCATCAAAAAGTGGGCAGAGGACATGAACAGACACTTCTCAAAAGAAGACATTTATGCAGCCAGAAAACACATGAAGAAATGCTCATCATCACTGGCCATCAGAGAAATGCAAATCAAAACCACAGTGAGATACCATCTCACACCAGTTAGAATGGCCATCATTAAAAAATCAGGAAACAACAGGTGCTGGAGAGGATGTGGAGAAATAGGAACACTTTTACACTGTTGGTGGGACTGTAAACTAGTTCAACCATTGTGGAAGTCAGTGTGGCGATTCCTCAGGGATCTCGAACTAGAAATACCATTTGACCCAGCCATCCCATTACTGGGTATATACCCAAAGGACTATAAATCATGCTGCTATAAAGACACATGCACACGTATGTTTATTGCGGCACTATTCACAATAGCAAAGAGTTGGAACCAACCCAAATGTCCAACAACGATAGACTGGATTAAGAAAATGTGGCACATATACACCATGGAATACTATGCAGCCATAAAAAATGATGAGTTCGTGTCCTTTGTAGGGACATGGATGAAACTGGAAAACATCATTCTCAGTAAACTATCGCAAGGACAAAAAACCAAACACCGCATGTTCTCACTCATAGGTGGGAATTGAACAATGAGAACTCATGGACACAGGAAGGTGAACATCACACTCCGGGGACTGTTGTGGGGTGGGGGGAGGGGGGAGGGACAGCATTAGGAGATACACCTAATGCTAAATGACGAGTTAATGGGTGCAGGAAATCAACATGGCACATGGATACATATGTAACAAACCTGCACATTGTGCACATGTACCCTAAAACCCTAAAGTATAATAAAAAAAAAAAAGAAAATTTCAAGTAAATTTGTTATAAAGAACTTAAACAAATTTACAAGAAAAAAAACACAACCCCATCAAAAAGTGGGTGAAGTATATAAACAGATACCTCTCAAAAGAAGACATTTGTGCAGCCAACAAACATATGAAGAAAAGCTCATCATCACCGGTCATTAGAGAAATGCAAATCAAAACCACAATGAGATACCATCTCATGCCAGTTAGAATGGCAGTCATTAAAAAGTCAAGAAAGTACAGATGCTGGAGAGGATGTGGAGAAATAGGAACGGTTTTACACTGTTGGTGGGAATGTAAATTATTTCAACCATTGTGGAAGACAGTGGGGCAATACCTCAAGGATCTAGAACCAGAAATACCATTTGACCCAGCAATGTCATTACTGGGCATGTACCCAGTGGATTATCAATCAATCTACTATAAAGACACATGCACATGTATGTTTACTGCAGCACTGTTCACAATAGCAAAGACTTGGAACCAACCCAAATGCCCATCAGTGATAGATTGGACAAAGAAAATGTGGCACAAACACACCATGGAATACTATGCAGCCATAAAAAAGGATGAGTTCATGTCCTTTGCAGGGACATGGATAAAGCTAGAAACTATCATTCTCAGCAAACTAACACAGGAACAAAAAACCAAACACTGCATGTTCTCACTCATAAGTGAGAGTTGAACAATGAGAACAAATGGACAAAGGGAGGGGAACATTACACACCTGGGCCTGTTGGTGGATGGGGATTAGGGGAGGGATAACATCAAGAGAAATACCTAATGTAGATGATGGATTGATGGGTGCAACAAACAATTATGGCACATGTCTACCTATGGAACAAACCTGCACATTCTGCACATGTATCCCAGAACTTAAAGTATAATAAATAAAATTTTAAAAATAGAAAATTTCAAAAGCAATCTTTTACTAAATTTTTTCTTCTTCTTATATGCTGACTTAGCTTTTAGATCTGTATTGGAATGTATTTCATGTAAATTTTGCTTTCTTAAATTAAGTATAAACTACTAGGGAGTAAAGTTAAGCACAGACGTGTTCCCTTGTAAATGCTTAGATTCAAGAGCTGAAATAAGTGGGCCTCCTATGATGGGCCAGTTACTTTCATGTGCTTATTTCGTTCTTCATGTATCTCTGTCTTACGTGTGAGTGTGTACATGCTTGTGCATGCATGTGTGCATTTTTAAATCTCTTTGCCTCCCTGTTGTCTCCAGGAAAACTTTAAGGATAGAACAAATCCTTGGTGTTAAAATGAACAAACGTTTACTTAGGCTTTCACTTTGCTTCTACGTTATAGATGATGACTGCTCTTGGATTTCATGAAAATAACCTGTGCTTTTCACAATTCAATTTAAACCGCCCCCCACCCCCTTCTCAGTTTATAAGATCCTCATGGATTAGATTCTTCTTGTCAGATTTCCCAGTGTCTTTCTTCCTCTTCCCAATTCTCCTTAAACATGTCTCTTTTTCCCACTCTGCTCACTTCCTTTTCTTTCCCCAGTGTGTGGTAGATTCTCATCCACACGTTCTCCAGCATCCATAACAGAAGTAGCAAGACTAATTGATTTTCTGAGTTGTTAAAATCTCATTTTAACCCCAGTATTTCTCTTTTATCCCGATTCCTAAATGTCTAACTAATAAAAAGCAAAATGTTCCAATTTTCTAGGCTTTATTCTGGATACTTCAATCTCTTAAAGCACACCAAATTGTCCCCTATATATTCTTGCTTGAAATTTTAGAGATGTAGCAATTATTAGAAACTTTTTTTTTTGAGATGGAGTCTCGCTCTGTCACCAAGCTGGAGTGCAGTGGCATGATCTCAGCTCACTGCAACCTCTGCCTCCTGGTTGCAAGCAATACTCTTGCCTCAGCCTCCCAAGTAGCTGGCACTACAGGCATGTGCCAACATACCGAGGTAATTTTTGTATTTTTAGTTGAGACGGGGTTTCACCATGTTGCCCAGGATGGTCTCGATCTCTTGATTGAGGCATTGAATGCCTAGTTTTGTAAAAATTATTACTTCCATAACACATTTTTCAATTCAAAATTGTTTTTACTTAATATTTATTAATGATTCAAAAACCTTGCCCCCAATAGAATATTTACTTATTATCTCTTGAGAACTTTATATTATTATTTGATCGAACCCTCATAATAGTTGGGGAATCAAGGGGGTTTCACTGTGTTGCCCAGGCTGTTCTCGAACTCCTGAGCTCAGGCAATCCACTCGCCTTGGCCTCCTAAAGTACTAGGATTAAAGGTGTGAGCCACCATGCCCAGCCTCTAACTTTTTTTTTCTTTTTTTTTTTGAGATGGAGTCTCTCTGTCACCCAGGCTGGAGTGCAGTGGCCCAATCTCTGCTCACTGCAACCTCCATTTCCCAGGTTCAAGGGATCCTCCCGCCTCAGCCATCTGAGGAGCTGGGACTACAGGTGTGTGCCATCAAGCCCTGCTAATTTTTGTACTTTTAGTAGAGATGGGGTTTCACCATGTTGGCCAGGCTGGTCTGCAACTCCTGACCTCAGGTGATCCACCTGCTTCAGACTCCCAAAGTGCTGGGATTACAGGTGTGAGCCATAATACATTTGGCTTGCACTGATCTGCAATGACAGTTTTCAAATCTATTAAAGGGAATCATCTATTTTTCTTTCTTCTTCAAGAGAAACTTTTCACGTATCAGTTTTTTCCTTTTAGCTCAAAGTAAAATAAAATAAGATAAAATAGAATAACATACGTTATTATATTAACAATATTAATATATATTAAGTAACATTTAAGGCACTCATACAATTATTTAACTAGGTTTCATGCAAGGGTTTTTATTGTTGTTGTTGTTGTTGTTTTAGGAGGGCCCATTTTTATATACAGGAACATATGCCCTGATTATTTGTCTTCACACTTGAATCCTAGTAAGCTGCTCCTGTATTCTCAACTTCTTCTTAATTTTAATAGCTGAAGCATTAAAAAAAAAAAAAAAAAAAAAAAAAAGAACAAACAGCAAGGCTTGACTGGAAAAAAATGATTCAAACTTGGCTAAAATCACTTCCACTTTGGTTTACAATAGAACCACCAAATCTACAATTCAGAGCATGTGCCTGAGATGTGGGACGGTATCTGGTGTAAGTCCACTTCCCTTTCTAATCCTCCCTAGTGATTTACTTAGATTCGTCCACACTTGAGGGGCCCTCGCCCAACAATCTACTAGGTCAGTGCAGTCCAGAACTGCAGGTTTCTTACTTTGTACACGGTTTGGAGCCTGAGGCATAGGGTCACATTATTACTCTCTGGTCTACTCTAACACAATGAAAGTGATTTTTTGCTATACTACTGTATTAGTGTGTTCTCACGCTGCTGATAAAGACATACCTGAGGCCAGGCGCGGTGGCTCTCGCCTGTAATCCCAGCACTTTGGGAGGCTGAGGCAGGTGGATCACGAGGTCAGGAGATCGAGACCATCCTGGCTAACATGGTGAAACCCCGTCTCTAGTAAAAATGCAAAAAAATTAGCCGGGCGTGGTGGCGGGCGCTTGTAGTCCCAGCTACTTGGGAGGCTGAGGCAGGAGAATGGCGTGAACCTGGGAGGCGGAGCTGACAGTGAACCGAGATCGCGCCACTGCACTCCAGCCTGGGCTACAGAGCGAGACTCCGTCTCAAAAACAAACAAACAAACAACAACAACAACAACAAAAGACATACCTGAGACTGGGTAATTTATAAAGAAAAAGAGGCTTAATGGACTCACAGTTCCACGTGGCTGGGGAGGCCTCACAATCATGGCAGAAGGCGAAAGGCACGACTTAGATGGTGACGGGAAAGAGAGAATGAGAGCAAGCGAAAATGGAATTCCCTTATAAAACCATCAGATCTCATGAGACTTATTAACGACCACAAGAACACTATGGTGGAAACTGCCTCCATCATTCAATTATCTCCCACCGGGTCCCTCCCACAACACATGGGAATTATGAGAGCTACAATTCAAGATGAGATGTGGGTGAGGACACAGCCAAACACATCAACTACAGTAACTCAAACTAGTTACTTCAGTGTTTTAGCTTTTATTTACCATTGTGTCTACCAAAGTGTTTAGTGTCACAACTCTAGAGATGGCCTCCTTATCATGCTTGGAGCCTCTCACAGTTCATTCTAATACTCTAGAATATTCTACAAGCCTGAATGTGATTACATTAAAGATGAAAGTAAGTATATGTGAGAGGTTTCAAAAATTTATTTTCATTAGGGTTGGATGTTTCATGTTATTTCATGGAAGAATTTGACTATAGATCAAAGCTTTGATTGGATGATAAGAGGATTTATTTCCATTTTAATGTTATTCAAGTTATTCATGAAGTTAAACAAGAACAATATACAGTTACGATATACCATTCATGCTTCAAACATATGAGGTTTTAAGTCCTAATCAAAGGGCATACTTCTTGTAACATTAGCACGGTAAATTTGTTGCAAGTCACTTCTTAAAATTCATGTGTGATTGTAATTAAACTATAAAATCTTATTTATTAGTCTTGATGTGGGATAGGAGGAAATGTTTGGTTTAGCCTTCTGTGGTGGCTGGATCATGTGAGTTTTCTGATTCGAATCAAAGTTACCTCTGTGGCTGCATAGACCAGGGGGCCTCTGGAGTCTACATGAGCCAGCAGGCACTTAAGTTAACACGTTCATGTTGTAGTAAGTTCTTTTTAAAAACTGCATTCTTGTATCCACTAACATTGTATGAACTTTCAAACCCATTCAAATTAAACCTGAAGACTAATGTATTCACTTTCAATTCTTCAACAAAATGTAAAAAGAAAATATTCGAACACCCACTCAATTCCTCTACCACTATTTATATTTTATCAATTTTGAATAATCATTTAAAAATAGTATAGATGCATTCAACAATTATTTTTCTGTTGTAGATTGGGATTTTTGCTTTTTATGAAGTTATTTTCTGCTTTTGAACTATGTGCTTAGAAATTTTATCAATTACTCTTTGCAAAGTATATTTGATAAACTAATATTGGAAAAATGCCATCTCATATTGTTTTGGTGGCTGGTTGAAAAAAAAACGTATCATGTGAGGTCAATGGGTAACATTATCAGAGCAGCAGGCTGTTTTGTCATGTATTTTTTTAAAAGTATGTTGATTACCCACTATGTTCAAAATAAAGAATCACAAATCTTAGGAAAAGCAGGAAATGGCAAAGTTTGTTTCACAGTAGCCACTAAAAAAATTAGAACGACCATACACACACACACACACACACACACACACGTGCATATATATGTGTGTATATGTATATGTAGAGAGAGAGAGAAGCAACCAATTGTTTTATATTATAGGGAGTTATATAGAAACTTTGTTCATTTGTTTGTTGTTAAATACATTATCTTAGAATGTCTAAATACCCTAAATATTATTCGTAACAATATTGTCTTAAATTCTAATAAGTAGAAAACTCAAACAAAATTAATTTTTTAATTACTGCAAACAGCAGTAACCACATAGATTTCAAAGTGGTCAAACATTAATTAATGAGGATATTTTCTTATATTTCGAAGACAGCTATAGTTTAAAAGAAACTCAAATTCTCCCTTTGAAAATATATGTGTAATAACAGATGACTAGACAATAAAAACAAGTTCCATTATGTGTGTTAGAAAAGGGCTTGAAATATGTGGTACCTTATAGACATTATGAGGGTAAAGGAAATCATCTATTTTTCTTTGTTATTCAATAGAAGCCTTTCACATATCAGTCTTTTCTCTTGCTTTAAAGTAAAATAAAACAAAAGTATAATAACATAGAGACACATCTACATAAACTACAAGAGTTCTGAAATGTAGAATGAATAAATTTTAGTAAAATCATCTATTTTTACAGATGAAGCTAATGTAATAAACATACCTTAGATTCCCTCAGCCACTATTTATATTTTACCTGAATTCCTCATTTATTGCCAATACAAATGCTTTTCTCATAGATCTTACAATGTTACATTTAATGCCCATAAGTGATTAGAATAAAACATAAAATATGCCCAATTCCAGGAGGCTAATCCTAGAGAAGAGTAAATGCTCTGTACCTTTGTGGAGATACTTCTGGGTCAGCTCACTCATTAATTCATTATTTGAATAGATATTTACTGACCATTAACTTTGTGCAAGACACTACTCCAAACATTCTAGTGTCAAGAATCAAAAAGAACAAGGCAGGTAACACTTCTTCCCTCATCAAGCATACATTCTTTAAAGAAAAAAAAAACAACAAGGATAACAAAAACAACAAATAAATTAATAGGAGAACTACAGATTGATGTACCTACAATGAGGAAATTATAACTGGGCAACATGATGCATGGTAGATGGACAGGGGGACTTCAAATAGGAAAAGTTTGCTTAAAAATTGAGCAGAGACTTTATTGGAATATATTCCTGAGAGAAGTCTATTTCTAGTCAAGTTAGCCTTAAGAATTTGCATAATCTTTGCTTCTCAGTCATCTCAGAAACTACGCCTCCTTGCGTCAAAGCTCCATAAATATGTATTTACTATGTAGGGTGACATTGGGAAGGCAAGGCCCTACATCCTGTTGCACCAGGGAAATTATTGCAGTGGATATATGCTAGTGTACATGTGATACTTTTAAAGGGGGTTTAAATCAGAATTATTTGACATGAAATGCACCCAAAGCCATATCATAACAAGGTATGTTTTAACAAATTTTACTATCATAGTTAAATGCATTTGTGAATCATTGGGCCCTACTGCTGTGAAGATGAGGGACTTACAGGTTAGGAAAAATATAAGTTGGCAGAATGCAGGAAAGGACTGAAAATGGAAAGAAAAAGAAAGAAAATATAAATAAGGGGTGAAGGAAGAAGCTATAGAACAGTGAAAGTACAAACCAAATTGGGGGTGCCCTGATCACAGGATTTAAATGAATCTTCATGTTTAGGAATTTTTTTTGTGATGTACCAAAACTGTGCACCAGTCTTTCCCCATTTATATTACAATCTCTGCCGTAAAAGTTGTATTTTTACAGTTGCAAAACTGACATAAAATATAGTGTTTGAGAAATTGGAGATCTCTTACTATTAACTTGATTGCCCTGTATGACTCCCTCAAATAACTTTCGTTTTCTGATTTTATAACCCTATTATAAAGACAAAGAATGAAAATAATTTGAGTAAACTGTCTTTAAGTAGCTATTTTTGTCTTAACTCTAGATTTCCCCACCTTTCAAAGGATTATCTTATCCTCAGAGTAGCCTTAAAACATGCCTCTTTGTGGTTATATAGATTTCCATTTTTTTTTTCATTGTAAGAAATTCAAACTTCTTCACTTAAAAGGACTTAGAGATTACAGAAATATTGCTAACTGGATGAATTCCATGAACATTTCTGTCAATGAATCAAGAAATCATAGCAAAGAGAAAATTGCAGTTAGATGTGTCAAGACCCAGTCCAATAAATTTTAAAATTATCTTGCAAAAATGTCCTGTGGAATGACTTATGGTACAAGAAAATATAGGAGGATTTTATTTGTTTTTTTTATTTATATTATAGGAAATAATAGTTGAAATAATTATGAAGACTTCAAAAAGTTGTCCATCAAATAGTGACTATAAAGATGGAAATACTAAGTGGTCAAAAATATCTGGTGGTCTGTAAAAGTTAAACTAGTAGTCAGAAAATATTTGCCTAACATCTGCTGAAGGGACTTGAACTTCTATAATTTCAAAAATAGATGGTTTATTGTAACAATCCTGAGACAAGTTAAAAATCAACCTTTTCATTCAAATATGTATTCTGACCTGCATATCTATGGCAGAATTGTTTATTTACACTTTGCGTTTCCTTTCTGTAATATTTGGACAGTTGGCATCCCCAGCCCTTTCATTTTAAATATAAACTTGTTGGACTGGTCTGAGCAGCTGCAAATAATTTAACAAAGATTTTTAAAACATCAAAATTCCTTAAATATACGCATACTGTTCATCAAGTCATGGACAAAAAGTTTTCATTAACCAAGAAGAATGGGAACTCAGAATGTAACTTGTAGTGTTTAATAGTATAGAAATAATGAAATGGAATACTTAATTCCGTTTTTTTTTTGCAAGATGAGTGAAAAAAGAAGATGAAGCTTACATGACCTTCTAAAATTGAATATGACAGTATCCTCCTTCATCCTTTCCCTATTCAGGTCCTAAAATAAACAGTTGCTTCATCCAAGAAACTTCTGCCTGATTAATATGGAAACATTAGATAAGCTATTGTTTAATCAAAATAATGTTTTAAGAAGAAGGTCACATATCACCACCGATGAAATGATACTTTCCCTTCAGGCTTTCATTTATTGATAAATTCAAACAGAAAGAGAACAATGATGCTCCCTTTTTTATAATTTTTTGTTATCATTTGCTTGGCACACCCATTAGACCCTGCTGAGAAGGATTACAGAAAGGGTTATTAACTTAATAAACGTTTTCTCCTTTCATTCCATCTCAGAACAAAACATCAAGCCAAAGTAAACACTCTCAAATTATTCAACTGATTCTGCAGCCTGGCCGCAGTGGATTCAGCATCAGTTACAGATGATCCTCCAACTTTCCCTTCACCTCCCCCAGAACTCTTCTGGCATTACAAAACTCAAAACAAATTCATCTTGTTGACAAGCAGAACTGATTCAAGAAAGGCAAGATAGCTCATCATCTTTGTCATTAAACTTTAGATAATTAAAACGTCACACCGAACTTCCCTTGAAATAGCTGATTAACTGCTCTTTTCTATATATTTAACTTAAAAACATTAAAAACCATTATTTTAATGATATAGAACATGAAATTAGAGGACTATTACATTATTCAGCACTCTTTGAAGACCCATGACCAAAAAAAAATTCATTTTAATGTGTGTCCCACATCTGTAGAAATCTCAGAACTGCATTTGCCTGTGATTTAAAGTAACTATCACAATATTACCTATTGGAAAAATTAGAAAACATGACAGAAATGAGAAAGTAGAAAAGTATATTTGTGTGTGTGTGGAATACCTTCTTGACTTTTGATAGTATTTATTTTAAAGGTATTTTAGACAAAAAAATCTATATCAATTGACAAAAATGGTTGAAATCCTACCTAATATGTATTCACATTGATTTTAGCCTTGGGGAGTAGGGACTATTCTTCTAGTTGCTCAAAAGAATAACTTAATTTTTATAATTGTGGACTCTAAACATAGGAAATGATAAAATATAGAATAGTAAACCTTCATGAAAATTACTTAAGATTTCAGGAAGTTTCTTTATAGCCTCCTCTAAGATTTCTGTTTTTTCAATAATCTACCCCCTTCCCAGCCCCAACAATTTAAAACCAAATAGGCTTTCATGAATATCTGGACAGAAGGTAACAGCAACTCTAAATTATGCATCCTATTTCTTATGTAGCAGATTGTAAATGTCCAGGGAATTCAGAAGAGGTCATATTTCATTTGTTATTTAACTGTCTCTGCTTCGTTTTTTCACAATACAACGTGACACTCTACTTGCAATGTTGAAACATTGCCTAAATAATGTGCTCTTAAGAGAGATGTATAAGCTGGTTTTATTCGTTCAACCATTCCAGATTTCTTAGCATCTGACCCGAATATAAATGGCATTAATTTAAATCATAACATAGTGTCTTCATGACAGATGCCATATGATAATAGAGAAGAATAGACAAAAACTCACAAAACTTCTGGTCAAGTTTGGCTAAGCAAGAGAGGGTCATGTAGACGGGTGCATATAATCATCTGTACAAATAGAAAAAAAAAGAAGAAAGATACACAGTTCCTCTTTTTAATCTGGTGAAAGATTTTAATCAATTATGACCATGTAAATACCACAGAGCTATATGATTTTGTAGCCACGTGCTAATTTTATCTTTACTACATAGGAGACAATCATGGTTATGGCTTCAAGCTGAACTCTCAGCTGAAGCAAATGAATGCTTGGGACAAATTTCTCTGTGATAAAGAAAGGAATTAATGGAATTTTCCAATGTTATGCTTTTAAGTGACTCTTCTACATGTTTTCACAGACAGACATACACCAAATGAATACTGCAGGGTAAAGCCAAGTAATTCAGGCTAAATTGATCAAGTCTGCCCACTCTATGAAGGATAGTTTTGATCCTCAAGTCCTTTATTTCCCTTTTAGGACAATTAAAAGAGCTTGATTAAGAATTACTGGAATGCTATGTTCATTGCCACTCAAAATCATATGAGAAACTGCCAGCAACCCTGCCCATTTGGCTTTAAAATCATGTAGAGCTCTATTTAAAATTTTAAAACCAACTTTAGGCATTCACTTCTGCATCTATACCCAGAAAACATTAAACAAAAAGGAAATATTATCTAGCAATCTTGTTTAGCAAAAATAAAAAAAATATATAAGCATTAATTGTTTGGATACTTATGATTATCTGCTTTGGTGTAGCACTACTTTAGAGATGGCTATTTCTAAATCAAATATGAAAAGGGTATAACAGTTATTATTTGAACCTCAGCAACATTTTAATAGAGGGTTGCTAATTTTTAATAATATACATGATAAAAAGCCTAAACAATATAAAACAATACAGTGAATATATATGTGTTGTATATTTATATATATATTTCACTTTTGTATACATAATGTATATATGTGCATATAGCATATAAAATTATAAATAAAATATAAACATAAAATGTATGTATATGTATATATTATATATAAAAGTAAAGGAAGCCCATCTCTACCCTTGATCCTTAAGTTTCTTAGTTGTCCTTTGTTTCCTGGAGACAATCACTGTTATCATTTTCTTATATATCCTACCAAAGATGATTTATGCATAAATAGTGCATATGTGTACACATACATACGAATATATATTTTATGTGTTTGGCTACAAAAGTAGAAGCATGCTACTTACAATGTTCTGCCCTTTGCTTTTTCCACTTAATAAATCTTGAGGCTAATTCATTATCATTTCATATATAGCTATCACATTCTTTTTAACATACAGGGAAATATTTTAATTGTGCTTTACTTACTACCAGAAGTTGATGCAACTTGTGATGGAACTAAGGAACAAAAGATAATCAAAATTGTGATGGTGTGATAAGGAGAAAATAAAAAAATAAGAATTATGAGGCATGTCAGGGTTCAAATTCAGGGCAAAATTATCATTTTAAATAATTTCTTGAAAATTAGAAAGACACAGCAAAAAGATTATCAACTTAGTCCTTTCATCACCCAAAAAACTGTTGTTCTTGGAAAGCCACCTCTGATTTCCTTAAGCCTGAAAAATTACTGTCATAAAACCTTTGCCCTGGAGGCCGAAAGCCATATCTCAAAGGACTATATATTTCTCTTAGACAAAACTGAAAAACTTTAAAGTAGGAGTTATGTGTTAGATTGTTTCTGAAACACGTTCACAATAGTAGTTTCCAGGGCCTTACAATATAGTATCTAAGGTGGCAACTTAGGAATTAACTGAATCCTAAGGAAAGTTTATGAATGTGATAAAATATGCTAAGATTTGCATGAATTAAAGGAAATTACAACTGCACTGAAATTTTATTCTCCCCTTTCTAAAAGACTGAAAAGAGATCTCAATTACTTGTGAAACTGACTTCTCATTCTTTGCTGGGCTGACTGAAATTATTTTATTGTGAATGACATACTCTTGTTCACTTAAAAATAAGAGTGAGGATCTTTACTTTTAATAACTGCAGTGAAAGTAAATTAGAAGAAATATCCTGCCAACCCGCAATGCCAGTCAGTCAACACAAAAGGTTTATGAACTTAGGTCAGGGTAAAGAACTTTGCATCTCCCTCAGTAGGAAATCATAGCAGAATTATTTAAGGCAACTTCTCTGCTAAGCACTGCATATCCAGTTGAATAGTTAATGAGACTTTGTTCGATTTTGTTTGGCTTGGGCTTTTGGTAGAACAGTTATTGTTATAGGGATAAGGATGCTTATGTAGCAAGATTTTCTTTTTAAATCTCTTCCTGGGGTTTAACATGAACAAACTTGATTTGTGAACCTTTGCC
This sequence comes from Nomascus leucogenys, assembly GCF_006542625.1. Classification (NCBI taxonomy): domain Eukaryota; kingdom Metazoa; phylum Chordata; class Mammalia; order Primates; family Hylobatidae; genus Nomascus; species Nomascus leucogenys. Next base: position 27,490,325 of record NC_044390.1, read on the forward strand.
TTCCCTGAAGAAAAGTGGTCAGACTAAAATGAAAGTGGAGAGACTCCCCTAGTTCTGGAAGTCGAATTCCCACAGTGTGAAAAACCACAATGAGATAGTGTAATAAAATATGGCTGTGAGTTCCCAATCTATCTTCAACAGAACTGTTTTCCCACCAATTCTTCTGGTAAATCTCTATTAAACTATTGTATGTAAATAGCTGGTCTTAGATATTAACTTTAAGTTGGTGGCTATATGCATTCTACCTCCTGAGAACCTGAGGCATTGTTGAAATGCTGGAAATCTCAATTAACTACACAGTCCTCACCAAACATTTCCTGGAACATTTGTATTTTAAGTCAAATTCCTTATCCACATGGAACCCAATTCCGCTTAAACCCCCTGTTTCCCATTTTCATTTTCTTTTCATGTTTTCCACCTCCCATGAACAGTGAATTTTTCAAGCCATACTCCGGAGCTTTAAATATTGTACTTTACATTGTGGATGATGGATAACTTTTTGAAATATTATAAGCGATTGTGTTTTATTGCAGAAGCCACTGCCAAAAGTAAAAATCACAGGCCAGATTCCTAACTCCCTTGGAACTCTCCTATAGAAGTGACCCCTTAAAATTCCTAAGCTCATGAAATAAATATGGATTGTATTTTGTCTCAAATGCAAAAAGTATATTTTTTTCTTGGCAAATTGCATGGATAGCATTTGGTACTCGAAATGAATTTCCTTCTTATCCATGTAATGTGTGCCCTTACAAACATACCAGTAACAAATATGCAAACAAAACAATAAAACTCATCAACTCTGTGTCATAAAAACATAACAAATTCCATGGCATTGTAAATATAAATGTGTTTGGGGGGGTTCACTTTTCACTCATTTTAATCTATATAATGCATATTTTTACTATCCCTAGTTTTCAGACATTATTTTATACATGGATTTCTAGTTTTTTACAAGAACATTAAAATATCATTAATTCTTTTGAGGAAAAGATTACCCAAGGCAGACTTTTTCTAAAATCTTGTTTTCACATTAAAGTAATGTCATATATATATAATTACAGATAATGGTTTAAAATTCAGACAAAAGGAACTGTTAGCAACCAAAATGATAATATTTTAATATTTATCAATATAAATGTTGCTGAATACTTGAAAGAAACGGAATTCATTACATTTTTATTTTAGTTAGGAAAAGCCCTACTTTTCCTAAGTTAATGAGATTTTTTAATAATTTAAACGATTCAAACTTCTTATTCCATGCAACCATCAACACTAAACAACAAAGAAAAATTACAATTATCACATAGTTTCAAAAAAATTAAAACCAAAGTCTTGGAATATATGATAGCTATCATTTATTAAAGATGCATGCTATTCCAGGCACCGAAAAGCCATGTCTTACTCTTATAAAAACTCTAGGAAGTTCATATTATGATCTTCATTTTAGAGACAAAGAAGCTGGAGCTCAAAGAGATTAAGTAACATATTCAAGTGTACTCCCTCATTAAAAGAGAGGGCTAGAATTTGCATGTAAAACAGTTGGATTCCAACTTTCATGCTTGAATTCCCCTCCAAATTTATCAGAAATATGTAGGTTTGAATTTCCCTTGACTAGCGTCTCATTTTTCAGATCAGCTAAATAAATGCATTTGATGTTAAAAGTAACAGATTTATTCAATGCAAAGCCATAAAATAGTTTTAGATATTTGATACTGCTAAATGAAATCTAAAAAATTAGCATTTTATCATTCCTAGCCTTCTGTTGTCCGAAGTAAGTCTAAAAATTTAGATCCACTCAAGATCTGGAAAGTTTATTTTCAGAAAGTATAACTGCTTATTTTGAATTGAAACCATTCAAATTTTAAAGTGCATAATTCTAAATGTCTTGGTAAAAATGTTTTTAAAAAGCCATTTCATAATACTCAAACATTGTTTAGAAATGTGGATAATTAACTGTATTATTTCTCCTTTCAAGTCAACATTTTAATGTTATGCATTCACAATCATTGTAAAATAATTTAATATTAAGAATGTTATTTTATTGTTTTACTTTTTAATTACATCATTTCAAAACTCTGTGGCATTGTTTCCACTGGAAAATTTTCTGAAATATAATATTTTAAAAATTATTTCTGGAGGTAAGATTTTAAATTCAAAGATTGTGTTAAACCAAATATAGTCTTATTCAAATAAATACATATTTCTCATGTATGTTTTTACACATTTGAACATAGGAAACAAATCTTGGGTGTACCTCCTGTGTAAGAAAACACCTCTTGGGGCCCAACAGCCAATGTGCACAATTTGTGAGCAAGTTATCAGTATTTCCTCCTAATTTTTACCTTGTCATTATCATTTCATAAAGCATCATTTACTCTAAGACTTAGATAGCTACATGTCACAAGAACAAATAATAATAATACTCTACTTCCTAGACAGCCAAGAGCTGCAAGTCCTACTTCTCCTGAAACAGAACAAACAGCAGGGAACGAAAGCTCTTATATATATCCATTGGTTAAAAGAATTACCAGTTATATAGTGCTCATCTTCACTCCACAACATATGTACAATTTCTCACATATTGTTCTTAAGAAAGTTTCTTAAAATTATATTGAAGTGAAGATAATAATACTCTACAACCTATATAAACAGTAAATTCTAATAATAGACTTACATAGAAATAAACATTATAGCATTTATTATGAAAGTGCTGTACGAATCTGTATCAGTTAGCGCTTGCTATATAAAATACACCACCAAAAATTTAAGGAATTAAAACAACAATGACTTTTTAGCTCATGATACTGTAGGGTGACAATTTGGGCTAAGGTCAGCTAGCAGGTCCTTCTTCTGAGTTTCGCTGGTCTCAATCACGAATCTGCAATGTGCTGGCAGTCAACGACTCACTCATACATCTGGCATTAGCTAGCTGTTGGTTAGGGCCCTGCATCGTGTGTCATTCAATATCCAGCGGACTAGCTCATGCTTATTTATAGAGAGTGCCCAGGAGCAGCAAGTGGGAAAGCTCTGGGCCTCTTTAGTCTGGGCTCGGAATTCTTACAGTGTCTCTTCAACTGCATTCTATTGCTCAAAGTAAATTTCGAGGCCAGCCCAAATTCAAGATGGATGTGAATACACTTCTCTACCCCACCTTGATGGGAGGAGCTGCAAAGTATTATATAATTCTTATAATATATCACAATGTCATTGAACAGAGACCTTTTGAGAAAATAGAAAAATATTGTGATACCCTTTAGAGATATCACAGATTCACTAAGAATAGATTCTGTCAAACTGACCTTCTTTCATTTTGTAACAATGTTAAGTTGGAAGCCAAAAAAATAACAAAAGCTTAGAATTTTGATTTCAGACAATATTTGATGATTATTTTACTATTTTTGGCAAAAATATATTGAAATTTAGGCTATACCGAACAGTTGGATAACTGTATAAATATTTAGACAATTATAATTTTTAAATGTTGATTAAAAGATCATTCTCCACCTGAATTCTTTAGGACACATGCAAAAGGATGTTAGTCAGCATTTTTGTTTGTTTGTTTGTTTGTTTTTTGTTTTTGAGATGGAGTCTCGCTCTGTCGCCCAGGCTGGAGTGCAGTGGTGCGATCTCAGCTCACTGCAAGCTCCGCCGCCTGGATTCAGGCCATTCTCCTGCCTCAGCCTCCCGAGTAGTACAGGCGCCAGCCACCACACCCAGCTAATTTTTTGTATTTTTAGTAGAGACAGGGTTTCATCCTATTAGCCAGGATGGTCTCGACCTCCTGACCTCGTGATCCGCCCACCTCCGCCCACCTCGGCCTTCCAAAGTGCTGGGATTACAGGCGTGAGCCACCGCGCCCGGCCAGATGTTAGTCAGCATTTCTAAGTAACAAATGCTTACACTTAAAATATTTAGATGGTATACGATCTCATTTAAAGATTTAGAAAAGATAGTAGAAAGAGGCGGCATGATTGATAAGGAAATGAACTTGAAATTAGCATAAATGATTTGAAATTACATGTTGTTTTCTAGGATAAGTGCCACAAATATTCTGGTACATTTATTTCCAATCATTTTAACACACACACACACACACACATACACACAATTGGCTTATCATGATTACATAGCTTTATTTCCTACCTTCTTCAGTTACCTTTTCATCAAAAAGAAAACATAGTCCTATATCATAAAATGTTCTCGGAAAAGAAGGTTTCTAATGATCAGCAAGTTTTGTACATTCGTAAATTAACTGAAAAAGTTGGAGGACACTTGTTTGATAATAATCATAAAAGTACAATTTAGGGGATTTATGCAGATTTATTCAAATTCAAGTTTAGTATGTGAACATGGTATGAGGCACTGCCAAAAATATGATAGAGCTGCTCTAAGCTGAATCAACAGAAACAGGCTGCCTTCCAGTTCTGGAAACTAATGGAGCCATATTGCTGATGAAACATCATGTGGGCTATTGCTTTCTATTAATTTTTAATTTTAATGTTAAATATATCAGTACCTAATTAGGCTATGTCTGAAAATGAATAACCATGATGATAAGGCATCTGAAATTCATATTGTGTGTGGAATAGCTGAAAGCCTTTACTCAAAGAAGAGGACAAAAACGTGAGGCTTTTTCATTTTCCTACCAACCAGTATGACTATGAGCTCTAAAAATGTACACCTGTTAACAGACTGCTTCCCAAAGTCAATTCTGAGTTCCTCAATTATCCCTGGAACTTTTCCAAGACTTAGAAGTCATAGGATTCATATAATATGTGTTGAATAGATAAGCGAACAAAAGACTATATTCGTAAACTAGAACCAATAAGTGGAACTAACAGAGAGAATTTTCACCTCAGTATAAGAAAAATTTATACCTTATGAAATACTAACTCCTGACTTTTAGAAGTCTGTCAAACATTAAGAGTTTTACTGGATTCAGAAATCATCTGACACAAAATGTGACATTAATTTTTTTTAATGGAGATAAGATTATCTCTATTCTGTACAATGACCGATTCTGCCTGTTTTATTGTGTATATTGAAATGTTGCTATCAGAAGTATTGCACGTATTCAATTTTCACCTTGAATAGTGCTTTTTGCATAGAATAGTTTTGTCATTTTTGAACAGTAGAGTTTCTTAAACAAGATAAAAATTGATACACTGGATTACATTAAAATTAAGAATTTATGTTTCCCAAAAGACATTATTAAGGGAGGGAAAACACGACCCATGGAGTGGGAAAAGATATTCACAATATGCATATCTGACAAAGGACTCGTGTGCAGAAAATGTTTAAAAAATTTCTATCAACCATTAAGTAAAGAGGCTCACTACTTATTAGAAAAGTGGGCAGAAAACCTGAATGAACACTTCACAACAGAAGATATCCAAATGGCCAGTTAAATACAGAAAAGATAATCAATTCCATCAGTCATAAGTGTATTGAAGCTTAAAACTACAACAAAATCACACCATATAGAAAATGCTAAGGATCTGTGGCCTCATAACAATGGGGATACCAGAGGGCAGAGATGTAGGGCAACTGAAGATGCATTCAGGTTAGTAAGAAAGCAATCTGGTACAACCACTTTAGAAATGGTGGCAGTAATCATACTCATGAAAGCTGAGTATATGTCTTGCCTATTACCGAGAAGTTTCATCCCTAGGGATCTACCCAACAGATATTGTTTCTTATGTTCGCAAAAAGACATGAGAAGGAATGTTCACAGTGGCATTATTCATAAATCACAAAGCTTATACACTATCCAAATGCCCACATTAAAAGCAGAATAAAAAATAAATTGTGGGAGAATTCATATGCTGGAATAATATATATCTATGAGAATAAGGAATCTAAATTGTAACTGTAAATGTCAGACAGCAATTGTAAATGTCTGTTTCCTATTCTCTACTAGCTGTAAAAATGTGTTCATTTTCTACGAATTCATGAAACATGTTTATGATATATGTACTTTACTGGTATGTGTGTATTATACATCAATAACAATTTTTAAATATTTTACTAGGCCGTTTTCACAAACTTATAATGCATATGTTTTGTTATTCCTCATAAGTATAACATTATTTATTTATTTATTATTTATTTATTTATTTATTTATGAAAGAGAGTCTTGTTCTGTTGCCCAGGCTGGAGTGCAGTGGTGCGATCTCAGCTCGCTACAACCTCCACCTCCTGGGTTCAAGTAATTCTACCACCTCAGCCTCCCTCCCAAGTAGCTGGGATTACAGACATGTGCCAATATGCTCGGTTAAGTTTTGTATTTTTAGTAGAGATGGGGTTTCACCATGTTAGCCAGGCTGGTCTCAAATTCCTGACCTCAGGTGATCCACCTGCCTTAGCCTCCCAAAGTGTTGGGATTACAGGCATGAGCCACTACACACAGTCGGAATAACAGAATTTTCAGAGTTTAAACTGTTATTTTGAAAATCAGTTATCCATTACCACACATGAACTTTATAATGAGCAGGCCACATCTATCCCTACTCTCAAAAACTGCTTTTTATTTCCTAAGGGTCATCATTTTATTTATACTTTTGCTCTGATTCCCTAACTGAAGCTGTTGTTCAATTTCTGCTATTGTAGTAATAGTTCTTACTCCTCCAAGCTTAGTCCATGGGAATTACAAAATAGGCAGTAGCTCGGTCGTCTTTCTCATGTTTCTTAGCTCTAGTTATACTTTAGTTTCCTTATCTAAAAAGTGAAGTCAATGGTAGTACACACGAAGACTAAATGAGAATGCATTTAAAGCACCTCTAACAGCGTCTGGCAAGTACTACTTAATATTAATAAATGATAGCCAGTATTGTTGGTAGTCTTTCATGAAGTTACAGTAATATAGACATTGAAGCTGGTATTAGAGAATGCTTTAAACATTCTAGGAAAAAAATACAATTAGTTGTGAATTTTACCGTATCATAATACATATAAATTTATTATTCTTAAGTAGGAGGGAGTATGCATTTTTCAGATAATAGCATAGCATTTTTTTGGTCCTGTCTCTTAGTTGATCTAAAGTTTCCCTAATGATTAAAATAATGACAATCATTATTACAAGAAGACAGAATTCAGTCTATAAGAAATAATTGATTGCTTAATATTATTGAAAATATTTTTTAAGTTCATTGTGACAAAATAGTCTCAAAAGTTAGATTTCATGGAGCACAAAAGTGTTTTCCAAATTCAAAAACTTTTCTTTATCTATCAAATACAAAATCTTGGTTACCACAGCATACAGTGGCACTATTAACCACAATGCATAGGGTGCAAGATATATTTCAGAGAACCTGTGACAGTGAGGGTAAATAAAGGCTCAAATAGCAGTAAGGAAGCAAGGGGATTCAGAAGGGGTATGTCTAAAGATAAGATACAATTTGAATCCCTGAGAAAGAATCTGGTGCCTCCGTACCCTTGGGACTAGGCACAAGATTAACAGTTACATAAAAAAAATTCAAGATAGGTCAAAGAGCAGGGTGAAAGCTGAAAGAATTTGTGCCCCACTTCTCATTTGATAGCTGGGGGGATCAGAATGCAGGGGTGCTCCTTGCCAACATGGAATAGCCACAGCAGAGGAAAAATGATAAGACACAGTTAGGTAGATATGGCTTGAGACAGCGTATCTGATGTGTATGAATCCAGAAGTTCTTATGTGTCCCAGTGGTGCTATGCAGGAATGCTCTGAGGACTAGTATTCCAAGAGAGCTGGCATCAGGACAGGTGCAGAATATGAGCAATAGTTGCCAACAGAGGGTGTCCACATAGTACTCAAGGCCCAAGTCTCACAGCACATGTCCAGTGACCAGGCTGGATGGGGCCAACTCTGCAGAGACTAGCAAGGACCCAAAGAGTAGCAAGAAAACCAGAGACTTTTTCTCCCTCCGTCTGCCATTATCCTGAGGACACAAAAGCTTCCCTACACACATGTATCCATCCATCTGAAGAAGCCATTTTAAAAATGAGAAAGAGAGAGACTTCATAGAAAAGGAAAAAAGGTTCTGAAAAGAAATTTGACCTTGAAATTTACTAATCTTTTACTCTAATGAGGGTTTCTCAAACCAAAAGAAAATAGCTTAATATAGGTTTCCCCCATCATCACCAACCTCCTTTGCAACCACCACCAGCAGGAAAGAAGATTTGAAAGAAAGCAAGAAGAATATGTTACAGAAAATACTGAGTTACATTTTCTTGTACATTTGATAAGTATCCTGTCTGAAATCCCTGTAAGTAAAACATAGATTACAATGCACTTGGCTGATTTACTATACTACAACGGACTTATGATTACTTAGAAGATCCATATCATACATCACCCTCGACAAGGAAAACTCTATTAACATCCATAAACCTACCCTGGCAATAGAGTATGGATATTGTTACTGAACAGAGGAATTTCACTAGTTATGTTCTGACAAGGAAATCAAAGAATGCCAAAAAACACTTGTAAGTGCTGGAGGATGACTCAAACATGTTCCACCTCCTTACTGATTTTCTAGCACAAGGCTATGGCTGGCTTTCCATAATATTACGAGTCTTGAATTTTATGTTAAAGACATATTTATTTTTCTAAGCAGGTTTGTTAGAGCAACCTAAGCCATAATTATTAACAAATGGGACGCTTAAGACATGGGCATAGAATTTTATAGCCACTTTTTAAAATACAATGGCTTTGAGATAACCCACTTCAATTTGCTGAGTCTTAATTTTAATAATGTACAAAAAGGAGACACTTGTGTTGGAAGATCCTCCACTCTTTCTTCCACATTCAAAAGTCTATATTTGATGAGATAGGTTTGGAGACACACGTGGCCACCATTGGATTGGGGTAGCATCGCTCAAGGTAGACTTAGTATACTCTGCTAAGGCCAAAATTGTTAAGGTTTGGACTTTGGATCACTCATATATAGATTGAGTATTTCTTATCTAAAATTCTTGGGACCAGAAGTGCTTCTAATTTTGAGTTTTCTTTTCAGATTTTAGAATCTTTGCATATACATAATGAGGTATCTTGGGGATGGAAACTAAGTCTAAACAAGAAATTTATGTTTCATATACACTCTGTACATTTAGCCTGAAGGTAATTTTTTCAATAAATAATTTAGTGCATGAAACAAAGTTTTGACTGTGTTTTGACTACAACCCATCACCTGAAATCAGGTATGGAATTTTCCATGTGTGGTGTCATGTTGGCACACAAAAAGTTTCAGATTTTGGAGAATTTCAGATTTTGAATGTTTGGATTATAAATACTCAACCTGTATAGAAATAGCAGAGCTGGCATTTCTATCCAATAAATCATGAACAGTCTCTAGGATGGCTCTTTTTGCAATATAGACATGAGGTAAATCATGAGTCAAAGTAATACAATCATAAAAATAATTATTTTTTATTCAACACATATGTTTAAATCACTATTACATACAACACATTGTGTTTGGGAAGCTCAAGAGATATAAACACGAATCAAATCGGTTTCTCATTAAAGAAAGTTTAAAGAAATTTAATTAAAGAGTTTAAATAAATTTAATTTTAATTACATTGGGGAAACCTTCAATGATTGCCAAGATTATGGCTATGCTCAGGAAGATTAGTTTGCCAACAATGTCTATGAAGGATTAGCTACCAAAATAAAAGAAAACAGCACTATTATGCAGTAATTCCCAAAAGACTCAAAAGCTATGAATTATAAATTTTGATTGACTGGTAAACACAGCACATATCTCTTTCAAGTATATATGAAATTACATGGAATCATGTTGAAAATATTGATTGTTTTTGATCCTCATTAAGGAGATTTCTCTGCTTTCACCTGGGTTTCTTCCTCCAAAAATAAAGAGCAATCATGAAATTTAAATCACTTAGTGTTCCAGATCCTATGGCAAACGTAGCATATATCTTGTTCAACAGATAATAAGGCAGTTACCTCTTTATCCTGCATGCCACTGCCAGGATGGATAAACTGTTCCAAAGTTTAGTAAACTATGTGCTGTATTAAAAATGATATGAGCACATTATTCAATATTTGTAGTGGAGGACAAAGTTCCTGTGTGTCTCCAACTTGACTATATCCAGCAGAGAAAAGGTTTTGATTTATTTGGAGTAAAACACTTGGAATACAATAGAAGGGAGCAAGGACTTCTCATGGATTTTTCCCATTAAGCATTTTTGGGCAAACCTTAGAAGTTACTCTGCAGGATGGATCTTATATTCACTCAGTGGCCTAGCTTTACAGCTAGTAGCAAAATTCATTGCCTTAACCCAGAGCAGTCTTGTTATTTTAACATGGCTGTTTCTATTTATAAAGTTACACAATCCAGTTGGTTCATTCTTCCTCCCTGTCTGAGACACAGTTTACAAAAAGAAACCACAGTCATTACAAAAATACATTGCCAGGAAATCCAAGTGTTGTTTTCTAGTGGAAACTGAAAGATCCACACCTTGACTTATGTCTTACTCATCCTAAATCACATATTTGCAGCACTTTCTCCTGGCTAAAGAATGTGCTCTGAAGTTTTACTACGTTCATTAGAAGGCCATCTTTTATATTCTGACTATTCTTGTTGTGGTTTTATAGGTGTTCTGTAAATAAAAGTCTGCTGTACAACAGGAAGCACCTTCTGCCAAGTCTTTTGGAGAGAGTAGCAACACATCCCCAAGAGAATCCAGGTGGCAAGACATTTGAACAAAAGGTTTACACAACAGCATTCAAAAGAAGAAAGTAAAATACAAGACAGACACGGGAACTCATTCTAACTCTCCTTTCAGCCTCATGGCAGCTGCACCAGCTGGATGTTCATACAGGTCAACATTGTGATAGAGTGCTATATATGGGAACTTTCCTCTGAAAGCTAAAACAAGCTACAGGTGCAGAGAACAAACACGGGGCTAAGACATCAGAGATTTTCTTGCAAGTCCTTGAAATATGAAATTTAATTAAAATTTAACTACCATTTGATCAAGGCTACAGTAGAGAAAGAAAAATAGTGGTGTTTGTAATACTTATACTCTGTAGCATCTTTGCTCATGCAGAATGAATGAGAAAATATTATACAGAATTAATTGTAGATAAAGTCAGCACCTGGGGCACTCTCGATTTATTCTTCCTAGAAGGACTTCTTGCCTGTTGGATCTTCTGCACTGTTGCTTTCAGCTGGATTTCATCTTCCCACCCTTTTCATTTTCTCAGCTTGATTCACATAGATCATACATAAGAGCTAAAGAAAATGTGTTTAGTGCCTGAGGGAATTCATTTTCTGCCTGGGATAACTAGACAAAATGTGATGCAATTCCTCCCCTGAATTTAAAATGTTTTGTTATCTTGAAAGCAATTTTCCTCATCCAATAAAAACAGAGAAGGAAAACGGGTGACCTTAAAAAACATATTTTTGAAATCGAAGATTCTCACACACAGAAATGCCTCTGATAATTTTGGGTGTAGACAGATGCTCTCTTCCTCTTTGTACTCCCCAAACATTCTGTCAATGGCCTATTGTTAAAGTGTGGACTTTCTCCTAGACCACATCCTGTCTGTCTCATAGAAGAGAAGCATACTGTTGAAGTGAAATGAAAGTCTTGATCTCTGTGTGTAGTCTCTGAAGGTACAGAAAAAACAAATTCACTGCAGTACCTCAAGATATCATTATATTCAACTCAAGGCCCATAAGATTTAGGTTGGAAATTTCTTGATGATGAACTCATGGAACTAAGACATGTTTGTTTTATTGACAAATCAAAGCTTTTTTCATAAAAGGGAAGTATATTATTTTCATTGTCAACACTGGTTAAAAATGGTAGGAAAAAGGAATGAAGAGCAAATGTATACATTTGAACCTCATTGAAAAAAGTCATTCTCCTTTGAATAACTAAAATCTACGAAGAAGCTACTTCTAATTTGAAAAATTCCTGTTAAAGAAAGGACATTTTCCATTAAATCTGAAATAGATAATTGACAGCATCTAACAAAGATAATGAATCCTTAATTAAACAAGGCAATAATATATCTAAAAATTGATAAATATGAAATCTCCAACTACTATAAAATTAGAACTAATAATTAGACTATTATAGAAAACTAGAATGAAATCAAGGAGAACTCAAGGAAATTTGACTCATAACTCGAGTAACCAACCATCCCAGTTTGCCTGGGACTGAAGAATCTCCAAAACAAGAGACTGAGCACTAAAATCAGCACAGTCTGAAGATAACCAGTACAGTGGGTCAGCCTATGTGATAACTCATTTCTTCCTCCAACGTTTTCTTATCTATCCTTCAAGAGATTTTTCTATTAGAATTATCTTCCTGTATATATTATCCTCACTATTTCTAAATACCTTGCGTTCATTCATTATGCAAACACAAAATGAATTAACTTTTAGAGAACAAACTCCTGACAGTGGATTCTCAGTTCATACCTAAAGCAATAAATACAAAATCTGAATCTCTATCACTAGATTTTAATGGAGGAGGATCTGACATTACAGAAACTCTGTCATTTAGTACTGGATGTGTTTTTGGTGCTTATCACCTCTTGAGTGAATTCATTTCTCAGCTACATAAGCCTATCCCTTTCTTCTCCAATCTTCATTCAACCAGAATTGGAGATATGACTCAGAGATCAGTAATCTCTATGTGCTTTTTGGAGTGAACTGCATTGTAAAGCTAGTATTTTGGTACAATTAATGTTTAAAGAATCTAATCAGCCAGGCGTGGTGGCTCACGCCTGTAATCCCAGCACTTTGGGAGGCTGAGGCAGACAGATCACCTGAGGTCAGGGGTTCGAGACCAGCCTGAGTAACATGGAGACACCCCATCTCTACTAAAACTACAAAATTAGCCAGGCATGGTGGCATGTGCCTGTAATCCCCGCTACTTGGGAGGCTGAGGCAGGAGAATCACTTGAACCCAGGAGGCGGAGGTTGTGGTGAGCCAAGATCGTGACATTGCACTCCAGCCTGGGCAACAAGAGTGAAACTCCATCTCAAAAAAAAAACCAAAAAGGATTAGCCTAATCAAACTTAATGAAAACATGAAAAAATAGAAAACCTCTAAAAGATATCACTAACATCTAAAACTTCAATGGATGAGAAAATTTCTATCTATTCCACATTGTTTTTGTAATTAACTTAAACATAGGAGGAGAAAACATTCAACAATGGTGAAGTAAAGCGTGATGATTTGTAGATATGCTTCTTTCTGCAATAAAATAAATAAAGTACTTGGGTTCTTTTAAGTGTTGTAGCAAAAATCTGAAATAAAGTCATTCAATATTAGGATGTTATAGGTTCTTAGTCAAAGTCCAAGAGCATGTGGTCCTCTCTTCTAAAGGCAGTGCCAGACTGCACTGATCCCCAATCTAAGCACAAACCCATCTGAGCTCTATCCCATAAATCACTACTAAGATTGTTTTTCTTCAAAACAAGACTGCCTGAATTTGGGAAGTGTATTTGTATTCCACAAGATTCATTTTATTAAAATAGATGGATCCAGGAGCTATTGAATATCATCTATATATATATACACACATACATATTTATATAAAACTGTGTGTAAATTTTTCTCCTTAGTTCTATGCTTATTGATATTCTAAAAATAAGAATAGCCTGTGCTAAAAATTACGTGTTTGTAGGTCTCATCGGCTTCCAAAAATGATAGGTAATGTCTTAACGTTATTATGATGCTATAACAGTACGCTTTTATTTCTGGCTACAATTAGGTGAGGTTGCTATTCTTGTCCTAATCCCAAAGTCGAGAAAATTAAGTAAAAACATGCAAGATTACACAGTTGGAGTAAAGGACTCCAATTCAGGCCACCTGACTAGAAGTTTAGTGATTTCATGTTAACTACTGCTGCTGTAATGCTGTATGCAACATATACTCTACATATTTAGACTACAGGATGAATAAGTATGCTCATGTATCATATGTAGGTATATGTATACGGCTATATTCTTTCTGCCCAATGAAAAAATATTTAATAGAACCATTAAAATACAAATTTAAAACAAGTCCATATAGAATGGAGGGATAAGGAGAGAAAATAATAACTAAAATCTGGAATGAAAATGTTAGTGAGAAAATTTTTATTTAAACTACATTGTATCATCCCTATAAACGCACCTCAAAAAAAATTATTGCACACCTAGAAGCAAGTAAAGTTGTGAATCTCCTGACCAAATATTAGCTCATGCTTTGGGCATTGCTATGGTCTGAATGTGACCTTCAAATTCATATGTTGAAACTTAATCACCAATGTGATAGCTTTAGAGGTTGGGCCTTTAAATGATGATTAAGTCATGAGGATAGAGCCCTCATAGATGGGAATAAGGCCCCTATAAAAGTGCTTGAAAGAGTGGGTTCACTCTCTTTTGGCCTTCTGCTGTGTGAAGACATGGCATTCCTCCCCTGTGGACGATGCAGAAACAATGTGCCATTTTGGAAGCAGAGTTAGCCATTACCAGACACCAAACCTGCCATCACCTTGATCTTAGACATCCCAGCCTCCAGAACTGTAAGAAATAAATTTCCATTGTTCATAAATTACCCAGTCTGTAGTATTTTGTCATAGCAACACAAATGCACTGATTAAAGCAACATCACTCACTTAATCTTCATGTATCAGCAGCTCAACAGCTCAGATAGAAATGTGTAGGCGACCCCTAGCCACTGTACCGAATTGCACAGCAAAAATTTTATGTATCGGCCTTTCCTCTAGCTTTATCCTTTTCTAGTGTTCTTTTCTGCGTATAATCCCATTTAATTTGCATATGTTTTAAAATTTTATATATTTTGTATGTTTCTAATTCTACTAAATCTTTTTTTTTTTTTTCAAACAAGACAGGGTCTAAATTGGTTGTAAACTGGGGCAATGCCCCCTGCCCTTTATGAGATGTTTGGCATTGGCATTGTCTGGATATATTTTTGATTGTCACAATTAGAGAGAGCAAACCTGTTCTAAATTAAACAATTACATCCAGACCTATAATAAAGCTATGATTGTTTAAAATCTGCATTATAATCATTTCTGTGGCTTCTAGGTAATATTAAATAGGAATTTAATATTGAAAAAAATGGATATAAATTCCTAAAAAGAACCTAAAAAGATTCCTAAAATGAATATAGATTCCTAAAAAGAAGAATAGGAATTTAATAATGAAAGAACCCCAGGTTCTTTTTAGGCATCTATATTCAATCTGTTTTTCTAAGTATATTTTCTATAATGCCTATAAGATACACACACACACACACACACACACACACACACACACACACACACACACACACACACACACAATGATTAACAAAGACAAGGAAAGTTACCTAGGGTCTACAGTGCAGACCTGGAAGTGGTAACTGAAAGGGTTTACATTTACTGAAATAGCAGTCTTTTTTTGTAATACAATAGGTCTAGCTGGAATCAGAAGACAATAGCTGAGAGGACATATGTTGGAGATAATAGTAAACCTTGTATTCAGTGGAGGAAGGCAACACACAAGTGTGGATATCAAAAAGCCAGCCAAAGGAAGGAAGAAACAGTATAAAAAGCAGATGCTTTGAAGACAAAAGAAGTGTGAAACAGAATCCAAATAATATACGAGTCAAAATAATAATATAAAAAGTTCTGGCAAAAATATCACCCTGTAGAAATTCAATAAATTGTCCGAAAAAAGGCACAGCAAGTTTATATGAAAGATGTGAGCACTCACAGACAATAAAGAGAAATATATAATTTGTACATTTTTTAAGCCTAAAAAGTGAGAAATTTAACTTGATCCAAGCTGAAATTAAACAGTGAACACTGTTGAAGAGAAGGAGAAACCTGGATACAGATAGTCTTATACCACAGCTAAATCTACAGACAAATTACCTTAGAAATTCACCTTGCATTTAAAAAGACATTGTTCTGTGTAATATTCTTTATATGTGCTTATCATGGTCTGAAAGGATTGTAATATGAGCTTCTTCTTTTGATGCTGAGTTTTCCAGTGATCTGTTCACACATTCCCACTCGGTGCCCCTTGGAATCAATCTGCAATGAGCTGACAGAAGTTTCACAATACCTCCAAGCCAAGAGAGAGGATACCTCCTTACACAACTATGCGGTCACCTATTTGGCATCAGCTAGAATCCTGCGAATGCCTCCTTCTGGCTGGACACTTGACTTCACCCAATTTGTTAAACTTCTAGAATTCAGATTGTACACGGTCTTGGCCTTACTGTTTCCCAGCTCTGACGGAGAGTTTCCAGGTCCAGCAAGAATATAATTCTAATAACAGGGTACTGAAGAAAGTAGAAGCAAGGGTGCAGGACCAAGAGAGACCTGCTTTCAGGATGTGAGACTGGATGAGCAGGTTGGAACAGAAGAAATTAAAAATAGCTAGAAAGATCCTAAGGTGGGAAACAGACCACAGTGAGCTTTTTATACGGTATTTGCGCATATATGGACCTGGTATACTTTTAAAAGCTGGGTTAACTGCAAGATCTTTATTTAGTAACTTGAGTGTCCTTATGGTTCTTCTCTTATTCAGTGTTTTGCTTGAAAAGATATATCCCTGTAATTCTGGACAACTTATTGACAATCTGAGCACCTTAGACTATTTTTTTAAATGGTGAATTTTTGCTTAATCTTGAACATCTGACTAAATAGCCAGTTTCTAGCTAACTATATGCTGGCTAATAGTTTAACACAGTAGAAATTTATTCTTCACTTTTTTAACGCTCTCATATAGTTAGGGGTTAACAAACTATGACCCATAGGACAAATTTGGCCAGGTGCCCAATTTCCTATTTCCCTTAATTTCTGGGTACACAGATACATGATATTTCCTAGTCTGTCTTGAAATTAGGTATTATCATCTGATTGAGTTCTGATCAATGAAATAGAGTGGAAGTGATATGTGGAATTCCCAGCCTCTTATGCAATCCTCCATTTTCTCTCTTTCACTGATGGCTGGCTAGAGGTGAGATGATGAAACCATATGCTGGAGGGAACCTGGTTTCTTTGTTACCATATATATGTGTCAGCAACCATTTTCTATAAATGGCCAGTTAGTATATATATTAGTCTTTGCAGGCCACATAGTCTCTATTGTGACTACTCATCTCTGCCATTATAGGATAAAAGCAGCCACAGGAAATGCAAAAACCAGCGTCAGGGCTGTGTTCCAACAAGATTTGACTTTAGGAAATTGGGCACCTGGCCAAATTTGTCCTATGGGTCATAGTTTGTTAACCCCTAACTATATGAGAGCGTTAAAAAAGTGAAGAATAAATTTCTACTGTGTTAAGCCACTGAGACCTAGGTTTTATCTGTTATAGAAGTTAGCATTACCTTAACTAGTGCAATGCCATTTTGATTGCATATAAAATTTGCTTGGTCACATTTCATCACGAAAAATTTTGAACCTGCCCACCCCATGTTTCCAGTTTTACAAAAAAGTTCTTTACAATATCAAAATACAGCAAAAAGAAGAGATAGCCTGTAGTTTTTATTTATTTGTTTTTCTTTTTCATTTATAGAGGTGGCATCATGTTGTTACACTGGGAAAATGTTACATTTTTACATGACTCTTTCATCTGGTGACTTTTTTTCCAGGCGGAATTGCAACACATTTTAACAAATAATTCTATGATTTGCAGTGGGGAGGTCCTGCATGTAACCAATTAATGAACTCTACCACAGATATCAAATTTCTCTATTGGTCCCAGTTACTAGTAATCCAAAGTAAAACACTTCTTACAGAAAAATGAAGTAACAGTGGGATTTGCAGAGACAGAAGAGTTCAAAGTGAAATTTGTCAAAGATTAATTCAGTGCTCCTGGTAAGAATTTATTATTTTCTTTGTTTTCTTATTATGTGACTCAGTATCCACAAAGACAGTAAAGAATAACACTGATTTTGACTGCTGGTTGTCTATACGTTGTTGTGAGGAAACATCAGGGAAGGGAGACTCAGAGAATAAGGACAGGAGAGTCAAATAGACCTAGGTTGGAATTCCAGCTCTGCCCTACCATCTCTCTGAGATCAGTTGCTACAGCTGTTTGACTGGAGTTATAGCTTGGGTATAACTTCCAGCATGTGGTAGGCACTCAAAAAACGTTAGTAATAATTCTTAATTTTAACTACTACTTGCTACCTGTTTCACACAAATTATCACTTCCAACTAAACTGTACATTTTTGAGTGAAGAAAATGCATTCATCCTCCAAGATACAGAATTTTTGGATTGCTGATGATTAATAGCTTAATCCAAACATCTATAGCCTCTTTTACTAGACTCATCCCTCTTCCGTTGCTCTTGAGCTTGTTACTTTAGTCAAAACCTTGCTCCATCACACTCTCCTCATCTGTATTTTGGAAATGTTCTCCACCCATTTACTGGCTCTTTATATAACTTATTTTGTTGTCAGTTTTCAAAATATGAACTAAATCCTGTCACTTTGATATTTAGCATACTTCTTCCATTCTGTACAGAGTAAGTCCAAACTCTTTACAATGGCATTTAATGCCCATCTTCCCACTGACCTGAATAAGCCTCATCTCTCTTGGTTGCATCCTACATCCTAAGATTGGTGAGTAATCTGTAGGTTTATAAACACAACACACTATTTCATAGCCTGGTAAATGCTATTCCATATAAAATGCTCTTTTTTCCCATATTTACTTGACTAAATCAAATTTATTCTTTTATTACTTTTTTTTATTTTTTAGACAGATTCTTAGTCTATCCCCCAGGCTGGAATACAGTGGCGCGATCTCGGCTCACTACAACCTCCACCTCCTGGGTTCAAGTGATTCTCATACCTCAGCCTCCGGAGTAGCTGGGATGGCAGGTACTTGCTACCACGCCTGGCTAATTTTTATATTTTTAGTAGAGATAGGTTTTCACCATGTTGGCCAGGCTGGTCTAGATGAACTCCTGACCTCAGGTGATCCAAAGTGCTGGGATTACAGCATGAGCCACCATGCCTGACCTTTGAGACCTGGCTGAAATGTTACTTTTCCCATCTATAGAGGATTAATCACTCCTTCCTCTATTCCACTACCAATTATTAATTTTATCCACTTTTATATGAAAGTATCAGATACTTTTATAATATTATAATACTAGTAGGTAATAAGTGTTGACCACCAACTATGTATTAGGCCCTCTGTTGACATATAGTTAATATGCAATATCTCTTTTAATCTTCACAAAAATTCTATGTGCTCATTTACATTATTATCCTCATTTTAAAGATGAAGAAATTGAGACTTAAGTATTAACTGCCTTGCCAAAGTCATTTTGCTAGTAAATATTGGAGTATTCCAAAAGTCAGAGTTTTCCAAAAGTCAGAGATCAAGAAAAGTGAAGCAAATGCAAAGCTTGACAGTGACCATGAACATAAACTGTGCTTTCAAGAAATGTCTCTGTGAAATAGGAAATATGGAGCAATTGATATATGGTGAAGAAAATTATTATTGTTGTTGTTGTTATTACTATGATTTAAGTTAGTAAAGACGAAAGCATTATTGGAAGCTGATTCTAAAGCAGCATTTCTCAGCTGTATTTGATTTTGCCTTTCTCTCAGACTGAAGGATGCCACTGCTACGTAACAGTTTAACTGTGAAACCTGGAGGGTACATGGTGGTTAGAGATAGGCATGCTGCCAAATATCCTATACTGCTCATAACAGACTCCATCCCTATGCCTAATACAGCATTATCAGTTCTAAATGTCGCTGGTGCCAAGGCTGAAATATCCTGGTCCAATGATGCGTTGGGGATGAAGACTTTGACAATATGAGAAATCGCATCACTGATGCAACAAAATCAGGAAGAAAGAGAAAGGGAGGAGATAAAAATGTTACTCTTAGAAAAGTTTTATAAGAAACTATTATCCTCATTTCATTTCATTTTTTAAAAGTACAGAGATCGAAGTCCAGAGAGTTTAAATGATTTACACTTTTAGGAGCTAGCATAAGTTTAATTCAAAATTTGAGCTCCTAATAAAATATTATTTTAACTATACCACTTAATCTTTCAAGTTCAAAATTGGATATGGATAATTGTTGGTGATTTGATAGCATAAATACCAAACATGTAGCAATTATTTTGCCTGAAAATTAACGACATATCTATTGGCTTTTTGTATCTATAAACAATATATTTAGAGTCTTAGTTTTTATTGAAGGAAAGAAAGATGTCTGATACAAGAAAAAAGAAACTAAGAAGAATGTGTTCAGCAAATTGGCATCAAAAATACACAAAATATTCAAACTTCCAAAAAATTAAACAGTTCTATGAAATTTTCAGTAACAGTTAATCATGTAATTAGCATCAACAATTTTAATAATTTCTAGTTCAAAGCATGAAATATAACCCTTTAAAGACACTGTAACGCATGAACTAAAATAACAGACAATAATGTTGATGGTCACGTTTCTACCAATTGTTACTCAAGAGCAATAAATGTACAATAATGAAAAGCTGAGCCTTCTGCCAGTAGAGAAAACGTTAAAATTCCAACATTATTTCAACATTCTCCAACCATTGTTACCACAAAAGCAAAAACAATTAAAATGACCATCACAGTTTAACTGTGAAACCGGTAGAGTTATAACTAGAAAAAGAAATAATCATGTTTCTTTAAATACAAATAACTACATGTGCAAGCACAGCAGAAACAGGCAAGAAAAGCAGAATCGTCTGGGGACCCAAGAGCTGACCTATGCAGCTGTAGGCCTGGCCAGCTCTGGAAATGCTACCATGTGAGCAAGCCAATAGGAGCATTGACAGTCCTCAGCAATCAGGCAACTTCTCCAAGAAGGAAACAGCTGGAGGCCGGAACCAGTGATCTACTCTATTGACATCTGCTGCTATATTTCTATCATGGGGTTCCTTTTATTTGTTTCTGTTACTCAAACAATTCAGTAGAGACCATGTGTCAACTTAATTGTCTTCTCCTGATAATTCTAGGCACTTCACACAACAACTGATTGATTTACAATTCACCAACAATGCTAACTTAATACCTAAAACAAACCCTACTATTAATTAAGTCAAATCAGTAGTCCTCCTTCCCTTTCCCTAACCCCAGGAGAAGTATTTATTGCTGCAGTGTAGTTTATTGGTTAAGAATAATGTCTTCTGTAACCATACAGCCTTAGTTTGAATCTCTATTCTACCGCATTCTAGCACTGGGATATTGGCAAGTAATTTAACCTCTCTAAGCTGCAGTTTCTCCATCTGTAAAATGGGAAAAATAATAATTTCTATGCCATAAGGCTATTGTGAGGACTGAATAGAATACTGTATGAAGTGTTTGGCCCAGTACCTGACATACAGCCAGTCTCTAAACATTAGTTAATATTAGACCTCTCTGCAATGATTTCTCCTAAATATCATTACCAGTGTCATTTGGTCTCATTCTTACATAAGATATTTCTCCATTGTCTACCTGCTGTTTTCCATACATATTATGCTTCATTTATAGTGGTTTACTTCACTTTTGAGGAAAAGTTATGTAAACTTTTAAAGTTTAAACTTTAAAAGTTTACATAACTTTTCCTCAAAAGAATGTTTTTACTCTATATATCTGAGTCCTATCTGCTCATTAAATTTCAAACATTCGGTCTTTTCTGAATGCTCCATTCATATACAATTTCTCTCAGACCTAACATTGTAAAAAGAATTGTCCACATTAGCAATACTATTTATACAATATATTTTCATGACAATATTATTATTTATGCTTATTTTAAATATTTAACTACTGTTTTTGTGTATCTTCTGTTTTCAAAGTGTTAGTGCCAGCCCTGTGTGAACACAACAGCAAGAAATAATTCTTACCCTGGTTGCCCTTAACTAGCAGAGTGAACAGGAATTAAATAAGCATACATTCTACCAGGAACATAAATGCCTCTACTCTTTCAATAAATTTCTTTGGATTGCCCCAAGCAGACGTAATCTCTCCTTCCTTATAGCATCCACACCAATTTGCCTGCACTTTTATTTGACCTTTGAAATAATCTTAAATAGTGGGTAAGATTTGGGTGATAGGGTAAACCTAGAAAAAATATTGCTGTTACATCATTAAGAGAATGTATAAATAAAATAACATAGAAAAAAGTCTTCCTTTGAACAAATTTTAATTCAAATTTTGGATTTTGTTACTAGTTAACTGTGTGATTCTGTGCATGACTCCTACTCTCTCTGTTTATTTCTCTGTAAACGTAGATTATAATACTTTCTTTGAAATGTTTTAAGAATAAAGGAAAAAATTTTCTATAAAATACAAGGCTTGTCCTCAAAAAAGAATTGCTTTCCATAATAATGTAAAACAGAATCTTGAGTTTGCACAAGTAATCTGAGAGGGAAGGAATGAGTGAGCCCAAGACTGGAAAGAAGTTGGAAATGAAAATAGGAGTAAAAGAAAGGTGGCAGACCAAGTTCGAAGGAGACTAGGGATTGAGACGTAAAAGCCAGGAAGTGCTCCACAGTAAGTATGGCCAAGAAACTTTCATGAACAGGGATGTCTAATGCTTAATTGGATGTTGTTTGCTGAGCTATGACAAAATAGAACACTCTTTCTTAACCTTAACCTCCAGAATGTTAAGTAAAGGTTCCAAGGCAAAGTGACTCTGTTCTTCATTTGGGTGTATGCCCAGGAAGAATGGAAAAACAAATCCATATGAGAGAGATTAGAAAATTTGAGATAAGAAAGAAATCAGAACAAGATATAGCTAAGGAAAACATAAGCCCTTGAAATATTGTGGAGGATTTTCCAACTGCATATGACATAGAGTCTGGAACTAGTATTATTTATTTGTTAAAGGACAGTGGGACTAAACATTCTGAAGAAATTGGGACACCCAGGAAGAAGACATCTGGGATGTAGTAGCTAGAAGGAGCTATGGAAATAGAGAAAGTGACAATTGGGAAACAAGAATGCCTGAATGAAGACATTATAAAATATGAGAAGAAAATAAAGTTTTCTTCTTAAGCAGGATGGTGAATATGCTGCATGGATGAGGGTAGAGAGACACAGGAGGAGAGGATACCAATTTGGAATCACTGAAATAATTGATAGAAAACTTTAAAAGGCCACCAAAGGATGGGCAAGTGCAGAAGAAGATAAACCCAAGCTATAATACCGAAGTAAAATTCTCAATTTCTGGCAAGTTATAGGATGTGAAATGGTGATGTACTTTACCAGATATTAGTCTAGGAATTTGGGATTAGATGACTGGAATGATGGCATTTGCACTAACTGAAACAACAGGTGAAGGGAGTGACAACTGAACACACATTTCTGACACTGTCATATGTAAATTTGTTCTCTCAAACCAGATCATAAAACTGTTTGGTACAAGGACTAGCAGAGTACCCCACATAAATGTTTCCTAATGACAGTCATCTACTGTGGGTACTATCAATGGTATCTTTTCCTGGAAATTGAACCCATAATTCTTAGCTGAGCACATGGCTGCCTAGAACAAACACTACATTTTCCAGTCTCCACTGCAGCAAGGTAAGGCCTTGGAACTATAACTAGGCCAGTGTGGAAGAATATTTAATAAAACAGGGTGTGTCTTTTTAATTAAGTGGAGCGCAGTTATCTACTCAAGACTGTGAGGTGTGAGCCACAAATGGATGATGGCAACCAAAATAGAGCCTGGTTCCCTGACAACTTCCTGAAGTCTCCCTACCAGCCATACATGGACTGCTCAACTCCGGATTTCCTTTATGTGAAAATGAAATAAACGTCTATCTTCTTTATGCTATTGTTATGTTGACTTTTCTGCTTTTGCAGCCAAGTCTAATTCTCTCTAATATAACTACCTTGTTCGATTTTGCTATTTACTTCAGTTCTGTTTTTTTTCCCCAAAAGCTAAAATAACTCTACATATACTTCTTTTTAACATTTAGAAATATTCTGAACTGCTGACCAGGCATTCTTTACATTTGTTTGAAAACATTTTTAATCTGATAAGTGGCATGGTGAAAACATCCCTATAAATACAACTTTGCTTACCACAGAGGCTTATTGGGATATCAGATGTTTGATTAATATGTTTGCTAACCAAAGAGATCAACCAAAATTATATTGAAAACAGTGCTTATAGTGCTCAAATCCTAGGCCAAGGTCATTTAGCAAAGTGGAAGTTTCACTAAACCTGCAGAAAAGATAGCCACGGTCAGCAGAGACAATGTGTCTCTCCATTCTTCCCATTGAATCCATACAGACTTGTGGATAGAAGATTAGAATAGAATTTTATGGCATTTCTTTTAACTATGTGCAAAAAGATAAATATTTTTAGTCTTTTGTTGATAATTTACGTTTCCCTGCTTTTTACTCTGAATTGTTCACTTTGAACTGAGAACTATAAACTCATAAAAAATATTTTATTTTAACTGATTTTTCTCACATGGACAATGCTTTGTTAGACATAGAACTCCACAAATCATCCATTCTCAACCTCTTGTTTTATACATAAAATTGATATGGGAAGGGGGCAGGGAAGCGCTGGGTAGAGAAAGATGGGGTCCTTGGCTAGGGCTCCACCCCTGGGCCTGTGCCCATGGACCTAGTGAGGACAGGCATTTCTGTTTTCATGCCCAAATGTTGCATTGTCTAAGACCACCCTGGCCCACGACATCCCCATTCTGTGCCTGTAAAAACCCCGAAACCCTAGCAGGCAGAGACAAAAGTGGCTGGACGTCGAGAGGAACACACTGGCGGAAGAACACACAAGTGGCTGGACGTCGAAAGGAACACACCAGCAGAAGAGCACACCGACAGGCACCTGCAGACACCGGCAGGCCATCGATCGCAGAACGACATGGACCCGAGGGGAATCTAGCCAGGGATGTCAGAGGAGAGTCTGGCTGCTGGGCGGCCCAACTCCAGGGGAAAACCACCTTTCCACTTCATCCTCCTTATGGCTCCCCATCCATCTGCTGAGAGGTACTTCCAACATTCAAAAGAACCTTGCGCTCATCCTCCAAGCCCACGTGTGACTCGATTTTTCCGGTACACCAAGGCAAGAACCCAGAATACAGAAAGCCCTCTGCCCTTGCAATAAGGCAGAGGGTCTAACTGAGCTGATTAACACAAGCCACCTTCATACTGCAAAACTAAAAGAACACACTGTAACACACGCCCACTGGAGCTTCAGGAGCTGTAAATACTCAACCCTAGATGCTGCTGTGGGGTCGAAGCTCCACAACCTGCCCGTCTTCATGATCCCTCTAGAGGTTTCAGCTGCGGGGCATTGAAGAAGCAAGCCACTCCTGCTGTCACATGCCCTGTGAGGGGGACAATGAAACATTTCCTGTTTCGAAATGATTCCAAAAGATGAACAAACTTAACTGACTCCTTCTCAGAATAACTGTTTATTCATTCATTGATTCATTAATTCCTGTATTCATTCATCCAACTACTATTTAATTCCTATCATGCATAAAGCATTGTACAGGGAGCGAGATGGAACACAGGATGATACGAGACCTGCCTTCTATACGTTTCCAACTTAGTGGAGATACAAATAAATTATCCAGATAATTAAAAGAAATTATCCAGATAATTAAAATACACAAGCATTTCTACAAAGAATTGGGAAAGAGGAATGGTGGGGAAGGGATAGCTAGCAAAGACTTTACGAATAAAGTTGCATCTGGGATGAAGCTTAAAGAATCTGAACAGGTGAAGGTGGGATGGGCATTGTAGAAAAAGGAGTGGCTTTCTTTTTCACTTCTAGAGTTGATTTTTATATAAAGGTTTTTTCCTTAAATTATTTTAAACTAACATTTGGATAGCAGAGTAAAACCAAAATATTTCCTAAGAAGCCAGAGATGAGGCTGTGATTTTGGAAAGCTTGACATCATAGTTAATGCTTCATTAAAAACTGATACTTAGTAGAATGATGGTTACCAGAGGCTGGAAAGGGTATTGGCCAGGGGTGGGGGGAGTGTGGGTGGTTAATGAGTACAAAAGTACATTTGGATGGAATGAATAGGATCTAGTATTTGATAGCACAACATGATGATTACTGTCAACAATAATTTATTCTATATTTTAAAATAACTAAAAGAATATAAAATTAGAATGTTTGCAACACAAAGACATGATAAATGCTTAAGGTGACAGATACTCCATTTACCCTGATAAGATTATTACACATTGTATGCCTGTATCAGAATCTCTCATGAACCACATAAATATATACACCTAATATGTACCCATAAATACATGCACCTAATATGCACCAATAAAAGTAAAAATGCACAAAACAAAAGTCATGCTTATCAAGGTACAAATGAATCCCCACGAAGTTCAGCAGCTTCAAGGCCATGCTAGCATTCGTGACTGGAGAAAACGGTTGTAGTATGCATTAGCAACCAAGGGCTATGAGCAACCACTCACAAAATATCATAAATTAAATGACTGAAAAAGATGTCAGTAATAAGTAAAAGAGTAGGGTTTCAGTTTACAAGGGAAAATCCAGATAAATGTGCAGTATCAAGGAAAATAGTATGTCATTTTCCTTCATACTGCAATGAATTAAGCAGCCTAGGATATAAATTTTCAAACATAAATTCTTTGAAATGCAAATGACATTTAGAAAAAAGTGATGGTGTCTATATGAATTATTACAAATAAATGTCTTTTTGAAAGTCCCTATTTTCATACATCGCAGTATGGATGACAAAAGGTTCTCTTTTTCTCACATTTGTGATTGATTGTGGTTATTAGTAATAGAGCAATATCTAGAACTAACTAGGCATTCATCAATAAGTAGTACTAAATGATTACAATAGATGCATATTCAGAAAATTTTGATCATGACTTTTACAACTCTAAACTAAGAATACAGTTTTTACATAAGCTAAATATTCAGCTTTTCAGCCATTATAACTACTTACATCCTTACACTGGTATTCCTCTACTACTCCCCATTTCATAACACGTTTTATAGTGCACTTAAAGAGAAATGTGCATTTTAGCTATGTAAGTCTGCAGGTAACTTCAGCAACTAACCTTGCTGTCTTCTTTCTCCTTGGCTTTTCCTTGGAGGGGTTTCTTCTCTCCAAATTCACAGGTCGATTTTAATGCAAGCTGACAAGAAAGCATGGAGCTCTCTGTTTCAGCAAGTTCCAAAGGTCTTGAAGAACAGTGCTGTGACCCAGTAGTGCCAAGATTTGGTATCGGAAGAGCAGTATGCACAGGCTTTGACCCAACAGCTGGCTGCCTCAGTTTTGAGGCAACCCCAAGAACAGGCATGGCTTCTATAAAATTATCTTCTTGCTGCCAAAGAAAATGCTTCTAACCTCAGTCTGGTAGACTCCAACTTTAGTATTTCCAGAACAAATAGTTTAAACAAAACTAGCAGTCATCCTGATTTTTAAAAAGCTAATAATATAATTTTCAGGAAGAAGCAAAACTTCCCTGCATCTTTAGTTCAGTATCTTTTCTTTCTTGCTGGCTGGAATTCATATTCATTCTCATTCTCATTCTCTCTCTCTCTCTCTCTCTCTCTCTCTCTGTTCAGTGACTCAGTGTCTAAGTAATACTAAATACTCCTTTGGGGAGTAAACTTTTCTTCAAGGTAACTGCTACAAAGCTCCCTCTTAGGATTAAAGAGCTCTTAGTTTTGCTTTTTTTTTCTCACTAAAGCAGTCTGAGTCTGAACTTTGAGAGTGAAAAAGAGGAAAAAAACAAAAGGAAAAGCCCTTCAGTCCAACTGTCAGAGCAGCCAAAAGACCACAACAGTGGAAGGACAGGGGTTCTTCCTGATTTCAGAAATAGCCAGCCTGCATTCTCTTTTTAAAGAAAATTGTATTTCCCCCAGCTCAGAAAAAATAAAAAGAATGGACATGTTAATGGCCAAAACAAACAGCTGTTGGAAGAACTTTTAGCCCGGAAACAATCTCAGCAATAAAGTTGTTTGTCTGATTTCCAGCTATTTTTCACTACTGACAGCCATGAGCCACGATGTTCATTCTGTTGCATCCCATGAAATCAGGCTAAAATCATGCAACAGTGCAACTAGCTAAAGCAGTGAAATCATTCATCCGACCATAGCTGCCTAGGTTATGAAAAGAGAGTAAACACAGGGAGCAGGGCACTAAATATATAGTAATCATTGTTCCCAAATTTAATAAGTCATGATTAGAAAAACATTCAAAGCTAATACTTATGTGGAATGTATTACAGAGCAGTTATTGAGCTTAGCATTTTATGCATTATCACATTTGATCATCAGAATGACTCGAAGTATAGGCATATTTATTTTCTTCACTTTATAGAAAGAACAGCTATGACTTGGAGACACTGAAAAAAATTGACTAAAATGATGAAGCTAGAAAGGGGGAAAGAATGTACGATTTTAGTTTGTAAACCTATCTTTTAAAACGGTTGAAAATAACACTGTTATTCAAGCTTATTAAGTCCAACTTAAAATCCCAAGCTTCTAAAAACTGTCCAAACAGATACTCAGTGAGAATGAATGATGATGCTTCCATCCATAGAATTATTTTATTATAATCATAGCATGTTCTACTTCTGGTTAAAGCATGTCAGGAACTTCAAATAAACAAGGGGTTCAGAACAATAATGCATGGTACATTGGAGAAAACATCCAAGGTACCATGCATTATTGTTCTGAAACTGATTGCACTCAGAAAATGGATACAGAGAGCAATTATATTCACCAAATATAAAAATTAGTAATAATGCAACCAAAGATCTTAGAAAAATGAGTGGTGGACACTTAGTACAGATACAATGAATTATGGAAATTATTAAATCATAACCATTTTTTATAGAAAATGTCTTTCTTTAGTGAAGAAATGGTCATCTTTGGTCTACTGTTTCCAGGTCTTTAAATCACTACATACTTTTATCTAAGAAGCAGTAATTTATAGATGAAAGAGCCAATAACTAAAATAAAGTGTATATGTTCTGCTGATGCAGCATAGAAGACAGGAAATGCAAGTTAAAAGTCTTGCAGGCTTTAAAAATAGTAACCCAAGTGGGCTTTACACAATGGGATAATACAAATACAACACTAGTGGTATCAAAGAAATGAAATAATCTCTCTGAGGAAGTAAGTTATTTTGCAATTTGCAAACCATTCAACACATTATAACTTTCAGAAACTATAAGATAATACAGGGCTGGAGAGGTTCATGTTCGTAAAATGAGGCTTAGTTCATAATAAGACATATGCAACTTGTAATCCTCACAATGCAAAACAAAACAGCACCTAAATGATAGAACTTGTGGGAAAAATTGATTCTAGGAAGATCACTCAAAACATATGCAACTTTGGGAGTATACTGGTAGCAGAAATAATATTGGCACCTCAGAAAATAATTTGGACCACCCAAGGAAGTGACTCAGAATTACATAAAAAAAAAAAAAATGGGTATAAATGCTGGCAACACTTTAACCAGAATTGGCGGAAGAAATCTGGTTGGAAGGCAAACTCCAAGCCAGTAGGCTTGCCATTGAAATGGGTACAGGGTCAGGGCAACTGCAAATATTTAAGAGCTGCACAAGGCCAGGGGCATGCCCTTTTGAAGAGGAAGCCCCAGATGCAGGCATTTATTTTTGTTTTTGTTTTAAGTTTTCTTAAAACTGAGCCAAAAGGGCTCCTGCTGACTATACAACATTCAAACTGAGGGATTCTTTGCCCACCCAAGGTTATAATTCTACTCTGACTATTCTGCCTCCCTTTGCCTAGAATAAATTGTATATAAAGCTATACAACTTCTACATTATACTAGTATAAAATTCCTATTTGCCAATTACAAATGAGCTAATTGGTATTTTAGAAACACACGTTGGAGGAGAATGTATTGTAATTCCTGGAACAATTAGATTGAAAAAAAAAAGGGTTCACATTCAATAAGATGTCTTTTCACTTTGAAATACCTTTTGCATATTAGGCAATATCTTTCACTCTGACTGAAATATAAGATAGTATTAGTAGCCACTGTCAACTAATTTTCTGCAGTAATAGCTACCACCAAAAGCAACAAAACCGAACTAACTTACTATAAAAAATGTGCTTTGTGCCAGGAGTTGTCATCTCAATTTATCTTAAAAGAACCACACCATTTTGAGACCTAGGAGACAAAGGCACTGAGAAAGTAAAAAATTAGCTTATGGTCACTGATACTTTGTAGATGAAGTTCAAAATGAGGTTTTACAAACTGAGTTCAACAAACCAGATGTGATGGTCACCTGAGTGCTTACTAAAATATAGATGATTGTATTCATCTCGAACCCACTGTGTTAGTCCATTTGTGCTACTATAACAGAATATCTAAAACTGGGTAATTTATAAATAACAAGAGATTTGCTTCTTACAGTTCTGGAGGCTGGGAAGTGTAAGACTGAGGGGCCCATATGTGGTGAGGGTCTTCTTGCTGCATCTCCCCATGGTCGAAGGCAGAAGAGCAAGAGAGCACTCATATAAGAGAGACAGAAAGGGCCAAGCTCACTTTTATAACAGCCTACTCTCATGATAATCCCACTACCACAATAACATTAATCCATGTATGAAGTTAGTGTTCTCATGGCCTAATCACCTTTTAATGTCTCCATCTCTTAATATCACTCACAATGCCAACTAAATTTCAACATGAGTTTTTGGAGGGGTTGCAAAAGTCATGTTGAAACCTCACGAGGGAGAGGGAAAGGTCTGAGAGTCATATTTAAGTGAATTGATTCTTCTAAAAACTAGAATTTAAGATCTGTAAATTATAGGATTTGTAGTTTGATAGTTCAGACAATGGGCTGTAAAGTGGGAGTGCTTAAAAGCAAATCTCTGCTTCCTTACTTCCTAGTTATATGAATTTGGAAGTTGCTGTGTCTCAGTTTCATCATCTATAAAATGGAGTAAAAAATAATTATTCTGCCGTCACAGGGGTGCTGTGAGAATTAAAGGAAGTAAATGTATGACGTTGTTAGGATAGTTTTCCACATAGTAAGTGTTCAATAAATGTTAGCTCTAAATGTTACAGGAAATATAGTCATGAGAATTAGAAAGATAAAGTCATGAAGCCTAACATGGTCATGATCATAAGGATTAATAGGACTGAACTCAGGAAAAAATCCTGAAAATTAAAATGAAATAAATTGGTTGTCATTTTATTCCTATCAAATTTAAAAGGAAAAGTGGCAATGACCCTTGAAATACCTTCTAAAGCTAAGCTGGAGTTTTAGGCAATAAGAGAATTCCAACCTGGCTAAATTTTAATATCAGTAATTTAAAAAATAAGTAATAAAATCTCACAAAATGGCAACTTGCAAACCACGATTTTTAAGAAAGAGTAAGAGAAAAAATATTCAACTGTCAACACAAAATCATGCTTGCTGAAAGGAAAAATATGATTTGATAGTCAACTCTGATATTTGCTAAAATTGTAGAAAAGCCACATTACTTTTTTTTTTTTTTTTTTTTTTTGGAGACAGAGTCTCACTCTACCCCCCAGGCTGGAGTAACTATATTCCATGATCTCGGTTCACTGCAACCTCTGCCTCCTGGGTTCAAGCGATTTTCATACCTCAGCCTCTCAAGTAGCTGGGATTACAGGTGCCTGCCACTACACCTGGCTAATTTTTGTATTTTTAGTAGCGACAGGTTTTTGCCAGGGTTTCGCCATGTTGGCCAGGCTAGTCTCGAACTCCTGATCTCAGGGGATCTGCCCGCCTTGGCCTCCCAAAGTGATGGGATTACAAGCGTGAACCACTGTGCCTGGTCTCACATTCCTATTTTTAACAGCTTGATTGAAGTGGAATTTACACATAAGTAAAATTCAACAAATATAAGGAAATAATTCAGTATGGCCAGTATCACTATCAAGATGTAGAATATTCCCTTCATTCAAAATATTCTCTCATGCCTACCATAGAATGTCTCACTGTCAACACAGGCAATGTCTGAAGTGACTTCTAACGCTAGTCTTGCCTTTTCTAGAATTTCATAGAAACGAAATCATTCAGTATTTTTGTTTTTGGCTGTTTTCACTTAGCATAATGCTTTTGAGATTTATCCATGTGTTATATGTATCATTAGTTCTTTCTTTTGTGTGGCTAAAATGCATTCCATTGTTTGAATATGGCACAATTTGTTTCTGCATTTATCTGGTAAAGGACCCTTGATTTGTTTCCAGTTTGGGAAAGTTCTATAATAATTTTTTGGGGGTAGGGAGACAGAGTCACGCTCTGTCACCCAGGCTGGAGTGCAGTGGTGTGATATCGGCTCACTACAACTTCAGCTTCCTGGGTTCTAGCAATTCTCGTGCCTCAGCCTCCTGTGTAGCTTGGACTACAGATGTGCACCATCTGTATTTTTAGTAGAGACAGGGTTTCACCATATTGGCCAGGCTGGTCTCAAACTCCTGACTTCAAGTGATCCACCTGCCTCGGCCTCCCAACGTGCTGGGATTACAGACTTAAGCTACATTGCCTACCTCTATAAATATTTATATCTGTCTTATGTTGATATTTATTTTATTTTCTCATGGATAAACAACTCAAAGGGAATTTCTGAGTCATTTGATAACTAGATATTTAATTGTGTAAGCATGTGCCACACTATTTTCCAAGACATACCATTCTGAACTCCCACTAGCAATGTATGAGGGGTCCAGTTGCTCCACATACTCTGTACTTCATATCTTCAGTCTTTCATTTTAGCCATTCTACTCGGGAGTAGGGGTGTATCATTGCAGTTTTAATTTGAATTTTTCTAAAAATTTATTGATGTTGATTATCTTTTCATGTGTGTGCTTGTCATTCATATATCATCTTTGGTGAAATATCTGTCAAAAACTCTTGCCCACTTTTTGTTCATCTCATTATTACTGAGTTTTCTCAACAATTCTTTATATATTTCGGTATAGGTCCTATCTTAGATATATTTTTGAATAGATTTTCTCCTAGTCTTCAGCTTGCTTTTTGTTAGAAGATAATTCCCCATATATCTCTCAAACTTTTGCAGTCTTGTGAGTGGGGGTCCTAAATGTCCCTTTGTGCTAAACTACTTTTTCAAGGATTTTGATTAGTGTTTAGTGTCGTCTTTTCATTCTTTCAACTTTATCTGTATCTTTATAAAGTGGATTCTTAGTAGGTGACACATATTTCATTTTATTCTTCTGTTTCCTCTAGGATTTATTATATAAACCATTAACTTATTAGAATATGCCTTCAAATTACATTATGCCACTTTAGATATAATTTACAAACCTCACCGTATTTAATTTTACATTCCTGTTCACATTCTTGTGCTAGTGTTAGCATACGTTTTCTTCTACGTATATTAACATAGCACATTATTTTGTTCTATTATCAATTCTGTTTTAAAAATTAAAAACTGAATAATCTTTATATTTATCCACATAATTTCCGTTTCTGGTGCTCTTCTTTCCTTTGCATAGATGCAAATTTTTATCTGGTATCATTTTCCTTTTATAAACAACCTCTTATAACATATTTCAAATTGTATATTTGCTGGCGATTAACTGTCTCAGCTTTTGTTTGGCTAAAAAAGAGTTTGCTTTGCCTCCATTTTTGAAAGAATTATTTTCTGGGTACAAAATTCTAAGTTAACAATTTTTCTTCTTCAGTAAAGATGCCACACCATTGTATTTTCCTTTGCATAGTTTCTAAGGAGAAGTCCATCACATGTCTGATCTTTGTTCCTTTCTATGTATCCTGACTGTATTATCCAACTTCTGATAAGATATTCTTTATCAGTAATTTTTAGCAATTTGATTCTTTTTTGCTTTTTTTTTTTTTTTTTTTTTTTTTGAGACGGAGTCTTGTTCTCTCACTGGGCTGGAGTGCAGTGATGCAATCTTGGTTCACTGGAATCCCTGCCTCCTGGGTTCAAGCCATTCTGCTGCCTCAGCCTCCCAAGTAGCTTGGACTACAGGCACACACCACCACACCCAGCTAATTTTTTGTATTTTTAGTAGATACAGGATTTTACCATATTGGCCAGGCTGGTCTCAAACTCCTGACTTAAGGTAATCCATCTTCCTCGGCCTCCCAAAGTGCTGGGATTACAGGTGTGAGCCACTGCGCCTGGCCAGCAATTTTATTTTTTTAATGTTTTGTTCAGGTTGTGTTATGTTCATTGGCCTTTTTATAGTTTATATCAAATTTTGGAAACTTTTAAGTTTTTTCTAAACTTATTTCCCGCCTCCCTGTTCCTTCTAGGACTCCAATTATGTATGTTGGACCACCCGCTTTCATGCCACGGTTACTAATGCAATTAATTATTCAAGGCTTTAAAAATCTCACTCTCGGCCGGGCGCAGTGGTTCACACCTGTAATCCCAGCATTTTGAGAGGCCAAGGCGGATGGATTGCCTGAGCTCAAGAGTTCGAGACCAGCCTGGGCAACATGGTGAAACCCTGTCTCTACTAAAAAAATACAAAAAAAAAAAAAATTAGTTGGGCGTGGTGGCATGCGCCTGCAGTCCCAGCTACTCGGGAGGCTGAGGCAGGAGAATCACTTGAACCCGGGAGGCGGAGGTTGCAGTCAGCCGAGATTATGCCACTACACTCCAGCCTGGTGACAGAGTGAGACTCCATCTAAAAAAAAAAAAAATTTAGTCTCTGTGCTTCATTTCGCATTCACGTAACTTCTATTACTGTTTCCAAGTTCATTAATCTTTACCTCTATATTATTTAATCTGTTGTAATCCTATCTCATGTATTTTTAATTCACACACTATACTTTTTCATCTCTAGGAGTTCCATTTGGGTGTCTTTTCTTTCTTCCATGTCTCTCCTTATCACATTTGTTTTTCTACCTTCTTGAACATATAGAGCATATTTATAATAGTTGTTTTAACAACAACTTGTCTGCTAATTCCATCATCTCTGCCATTTCTTAAGTATGTTTCCATTAATGGATTTTTTTCCCTCCTGGATATGAGTCATGCCATATTGCTTTTTAACATGCCTGGTAATATTTTACTAGATGGTAGACATTTTGAATTGTACACTGGTATACTGGATTTCAAGTAGTGTTTGATTTTGTAATGGCACATAGTTAAGTAGCTTTTGAGCATTTTAAATAAACTGTTAAAGAAGGTACAGATCTGATTGCTTAGAGCTAATTTTGCACCACTTGTAAAGAAATACAGTTTTGTGAATCTAACACACGCCTCGTGGTCTTTTCACTCTGGCTGGGGAAAATGTCAACTATTCCCAACCTTGTGTGAGTGCTAGCAATTATTTCTCATACTTATTTCTGCTGGTCCTTTCTTTGGCATTTGCTTGTTTCCTCTATAAGTCCTCTGTCAAAGATTAGAAGAAACATCTCTGTAAGTCTCTAGTGTTCATCCTCATTCTCTCCCATCTGTTTGCATCTCTCTCTGTGTCTCTCTGGCTGTTTATCTCATTTTATCTTTCTCTCTCTCTCTCTGTAGTTCCTTCTTTTCTGGTACTTTGGCTCCAAAATTTTAGCCCTTGAGGCTTTCCTAAGCTTTGATCTCTATTTCTAAGAGTCAGCAAAACTTCCGAACTCTATTTGGGTTCTCCATCTCTACTCTGTGGTCTGGATATTGCCTCCAGGAAGTCAACTAGCGCAATCGTAAGCCTTCCCCTTTGATTACCCTTCTTTCAGGAACCATTGTCCTGTATTGTCTGTTGTCCAATGGCTGAATAATATTGTTTTATATACTTTTGTTCAGTTTATACTTAAGGTGGAGGGAAGTAAATATGATCCCTATTAGTCTATAATAGAAGCAGAAGTACAGAGTCAAATTATTAACTGTTCTTTTTTTCCAATCCATTCTGAAATTGAATTGTGCATTATCACTTTCACATTCCACCTTAAGAACCTTCATTTTTTTAAATTATCCTTCATCCAGGTAAGAACTTCCCTTAAACCCCAGAGAATAAATGACTTGTACTAACAAGTTGCAAAATGTTTGAATGATTTGAATAGATTGTCTTCAGGACTAATGAGGAAATTTAAATAATAAAAAATAAGATATGATATACTGAACATGAAGTTAAAACTATTATCCAGGCCTGGCTTCACTGAGGAAATTTAAAGGATAAAAAATAAGATAAGATATACTGAGCATGAAGTTAAAACTATTCTCCAGACCTGGCTTCTAACACATAAGACACTAAGATCTGTTTTAGAATTTTTCTTACCAGTATTCCCACTGAAATCATTTTTTCAGATATCTCAGAAAAAAATGGATGCATAGAGAAGTATTAGGTATACTCTGCTCATACAGTGTATTTGTGGGGGGCAAGGGGCAATATGCCAAGATGTGTCTTTATTGTGGTATTGAATCAGGCAAAAGAAAGGTAAACTAGCTGGCTAAAACATAAAAGCTGGTGATGAGTACAAGGGATTAAATAGTAAGACAGCTAATGGATTTTTAAAGAATGCACACAATGTCCACTTAAAATGAGGAACTTCTCAGGAGAGGTGGAAATTGTTTGTATATGCTATATGACATGCATTTACTACCCCACAGGCTTCTTTACAATATGCTACTGATAGAGTTAGTTGAGCAAATAAAATTTATCAAATTCAGAGGCTCTCTTAACCATAAAGTATAATGAAAAGCAAATGTAGTCAGCTTTGGAATGGCATTGCATGTTAATACCCTTGCTTCAAGGATATCAGCTCCCTGAGTGAAAAAAAATACACATCTGGAAAAAGGACAACTATCCCATTAAAACAAAATCGTTGGATATTCTTGCCAGATAAATTTCAGTGTTCCAGTAAGACAGTAGACCCTTAAAAATCCAAATGAATGCTAAAAAAAAATGCAACTTAAAAAAACAGTTATGCTTGAAAGAACTATTCTTGTTGGAATATGGGTACACAAATATACTGTGTTATAAAAAGATAAAGGAAGACATCTCAAACAAGTTTTAACAGTTTGGTCCTGGGAAATGCGGCCAAAAATGTTGAGATGTAACAATGTATAATAACAGTGTTTTATAAAGGTATCATTTTCACTACTGCTTCTTTGCCAATTTTCTTATTTTCACATATTTTTGAAGGTTATGTACAAATAAAATTGGCTAAAACATAAAAGAGTGGCACACCAAAGCCAAGCCATTCAAAAGGTATAATAAAAATGTCATTTGCAATGGTTGTAACTTGTAATTGTGAAAGATTTATAGGACCACTTAGAACAGTGCACATTTTCACATCCCAAGCACCATGCCATGGACTCAACATGTAACCATTGCTCTTACCCCTTCAGAGTCCACATGTTAACCATCTCCTGCTTTATTGCAGATATTCTGAGGGTGCATTATGTTTCGTTCAGGGATTGAGAGTAAATCTTTTCTTAAACATTTAAACTTTATTCTTATATTTTAACACAGGGTAACACTATAATTAGCCTATGATTTTAATCTAAGTAATGAGTTAAAGTAATTGCTGCCTGTAATCAGTTCCAGTTCCCAGTTCCAGCACAGGTTCTAAACTTCAGATCTAACTAACATCCAGATCCTTTCTAGGAACCACCCAGAAAAGCTACCCCATCAACAGCTTCAAAAGTTTGTCTTTTTCAGATCATGTAGCATTTTACTAGGAACTCTGAGGATATTTCAAAACAGCTGTGTGTGTGTGTGTGTGTGTGTGTTTGTGCGAACATGTGTGTGTGTACGTGTGTGTGACAGGCAGAGACAGATAATAAGAAAGAGAGAGAGGAATATTGAGAGGTTCAGCTAGATACCTCTTTTTCAATCTACCTGAAGTCATAAAAAAGAATAGGAAATTAGAAAGTATGATAATGAAAACATAAGATCTGATTATGACTCTTCTATTATTTTGAGTATTTCAGTCAGTGCTGGGTCTATATTTAGTAAGTATAAATAAAATATAGATAAGTCATTTTAAGGAAATCTTATGGCACCATTTAAGAAGGCAGCAACATAAAATTACATATACATTATTAATATCTACTTATTCCACTGAACAAAAGCAGTGACTCAGAGTCAACAACTACTTGAGGTTGTAGTGCCTTTCACATACACAGTGGCAGAGTGTGCGATCTTCCCAGCTATGCGCAATGGTCATGTGTTTAATAGCCCAGAAATAAAATGAGACCATTAACTGGAAAACCACATCTCTCTGTCAGACATTGCAATGGTTTGAATGTTTTTGTCCCCTTCAAATTTCATGTTGAAACTTAATCCTCAATGCAACAATATTGGCGGTTGTGGCCTTTGGAAAGTGATTGAATCGTGAGGGCTCTGCCCTCATGAATGGGATTAGGTGCCTTTATAAAAAGACTTGATGGAGGGAGGTCGCCCCTCTCTTGCCTTTCCACCTTCTAACATGTGAAGATGCAGCCAGAAGACCCTCACCAGATGTCAGTGCCTTGATCTAGGATTTCCTAGGCTCTAGAACTATGAGATATAAATTCCTGTTCTTATAAAAATTACCAGTCTGTGGTATTCTGTTATAACAGCACTAATGGACTAAGACAGGCATCTAATACATTAGATTCAGAAATATATAGAAACCTACTACAAAAGATGCAAAGTGATCAAAAAGTCTACATAAACCCTTCAAAGTTTTCCTTTCCTTTTTTATCTGCTTCTTATCAGAATAGTGCGCACATACACACACACTTCAATTTATTGACATTTTATTCTCTACTGACCTCACCATCCATTTTCTTTAGCCAATCATTTTTCTTAAAAAATGTTAATTTCCATGTATTCATTCCCCTTTACTTCCATACTATCATAGTCTCAAGGGTTCCTTTTCATGAAATTTCACAATGATTTCTGACAGCAACAGAAGTAGTTGCCGAGCTCTTTCTTGCATATACCCTGCTTATTGGTTTTACGAACCACACATATGTTGCCCTAAATATCTTTCTCGTTCCTGTTTTAAATGTGTGGACCATGAGAACTGGTGAGTGAAAAAGCATAATGTTGAAAAAGCAGAATAGATTTCTGTAAATATGATTTTTCATGTAAAATTTTGTATCATTATCAACATAAGATATATATGAGGAACTTCTTCACTTTTCCTGTGTCCATATTGTCTTGCTAAATATTTCATAAAACATTTCATTTTTAATCCCCTCCTCAATGCTTTCCCAATGTATTTGTAAGATTTAGGGTATAGAGCAAGGGTGAGAGTAGAAAAAAATGGACAACTAAATTTGGCATCTAAAACTTAACTCTTATTTTACTTTATTCACTAGCTACATTTTAGTGAATTGAAGTTTCACAAACTTCAGAGAAATGAGAATAAAGGAAAATTTATAGATAACCTTTAAGTAACTAGTGACATACTAGATTTTCACCTAAAGAAGTTTGAACCCTGAGGGACCTCAGTTTAAAATCCTCATTATTAGTCAATGCTTGTACTTTCACAATGAGTAGCATACTTATATTTTAGTTATGTTAATATTCAGTTGAGATGTGAAGAAAAAGGGGATGAGTGAAGGGTAAACGTGAAAAATCTTATAAAGTTCCTATTGTTCTCATAAAACATTCCCAGTAACACCTATTGCACGCATGAGTCCTCTTTTTCTTAATTTCTACAATAGCTACAAGAAGATTTAAAATCCAACAGTTTCCTTCTCACTGATAGATATATTTTTAGTCATTGGAAGTGTATGTAATGCATTTTAATATTATTAAAGAAAGAAGTTTGCATAGCCAAAATTAAAAGGAATAAAGTTCATCAGATTTGCTGAAAATGGGATGGGCTGAAATCTATCAACAACTAGTATAATTAGTATTACACATAAATGTGTAATATATACAATCTGGGAAATGAGCTATTTGTTTACTTTTAAAAGAATCTGACTTGGTCATTAATTAAAATTGGAATACTAATTAATACATTTATTTTCATATTCTTTATCATAAGTAAAAGAAAATCTCTCACATACATTTCTGGAATAGAAAGAACAAAAATTGCTTTCCTCAAATGCAGAATAGATGCAATATTACATGTGAACGATGAGGGGTAATTTGTTATTCGTTTCCTCCCCTCTAAACACTTTTCTAATGGAGACCATCAGATACTAACCTGGATTATTGTAAATGCATTGATTTCCTCCAGACTTTCCTAACATTTACATGAGGTCATTGAAAGCAAAGTGTGTTAGCAATCACATACCCCTCATCCCTGCAAAGACACTGCCAACTTTCCACACTTCCTGTCAAAAACAGGCAAACCAAACCAAACAAAACAAAAAACTTTGAACAAACATAAATGGAAAGTTTTGTAATTCTAATGTGATGGAATGGATTCTTCTCCCATAAAAACAATTTCCCTGTTTCCTACTAAACATTAAAATTGCTCATTAGAGACTATATCATTTTCATAGGACAGTTTTAAAAATCATGACTTAATGCATGTACATTCTAGGAATTTTATTTCTGCAAACTCTTTCTATAATAATGGTATATTTGCACTATCTATGGTACAGACCTCAGATTCTTATGAAATAAAATATTTGTGATTTATAGGATAATAACTTTAGGGAAAATAAGTTCAATTGCATGGCTTACTAAGTATTGGTTAAATTATTAAATTTGCATTTTCCTTAAATTGTTTTTGTTTATATTCATCAGGAAGAAATCCCTTCCCTCCTCTCTTCCACCTATCCCACCTATCCCTCCAAAAAGCTAGTTTATACATATATTTATATCATCACACTTTAGCTTCTACTTTATTGGCTTATTGTATCTTTTATCTCAAAAGCACTATCTCAATAGCACAAAGTAACTAGGGGCAAAATCAAGTTCTACAGAGGCAGACATTTTCCTTCGTGTTGTTACAGGAACTACATACAAATATTTTCTGACAGGTGAAAGATGCTTAGGAACACATTTATCCAGCTGAATTTACCTTTGAGGATTAAAATTAGATAAATAGGAGACCAGTGGTGATTTTTCCCCAACAGCTTGCATCTATCAGCTGAGTGTTAAGAGCTATCTTACATAACAAGCATATGGTGACCATAAATGCTACAGTGTACATAAACAAGAAAAATAATCAAAAAAACATGCCATAAAAATTATAATAAAGGTGAAATGACCATTTAATTACACATCTGGCAATGTTAAGAGCTTCTGAAAAGAAGAAACTGCTTTGCTAGAGAAACCTCAGGTGAAGTTAACATTTGCATCTGCAGTTTTTTAAAAAAGCAGAGTTTGGTCTTGACAGAGTCACTAGAAGAACTTCGCACAGCATTTTAATCAACAAACGACTCTGTTAAGGAAACTTTAAATTAAAAAAAACTTTTTATATTAAGTAAACTCAGCTATTTCTTTTGAGATTTTTCTCCAGAGGATTTGATTTAAACAAAGCGTCTCTGGCAAAGAGCAGGGCTTATTATTCTGCAGAATATTCAATAGAAGTATAAAATTACAAGTGAATCTTACAGAGGGTGTAGCAATTCCAAACCTAAAATTGTCTGCTCCATTTAGATAAGCCTTGAAGCTTGCTTGCTCTCATTTTCTCTTTCCCATTTATATTTTATTGATGCCATTTCTTCCTCAGCATCTGAGCCCCAGCAAGGATCCTTCCATAAAGTGATCACCAAAGTGTATGCAGTAAGTAAGGATTAAAGGTCAACAAATATCCACCAGAAGATAGAAAGAGGATAATAGATTGGAAAAGAGAATAAAAAGTCAAAATGAAAAAGAACTACCAGAGTTTGATAGCTGCAGATAAAATACCAGCCGTGCAGCCACATCTTTGCCGAATTCAATTTGTCAATAAGGAAGAATTCTTAGAGTTAACATATACATGGCACTTTGCTGCTCTCTCTGAACTGCAAGCTTCAAATGTTCCCTGGAAAGCTTATCCTACCATAGTTTAGGAATCATAAGGATGTTTAGAATTGAGCTAAGACATAAAGTCCTAAACCCACATTATTTATTTCAAGTAACTTTTTGCATTTCTGCATATTGATATACGATTTTTTTTCTCTCTGGTTTAGGGAAGCAGAGGTAAAGGAGTCACAGATGATAAAAAAGAGTAAACATGGAGGTAAATGGCACAAGACATTGCATCCATAAGTGATGTTCAAAGCCTACTAGCTGCAGAGAGGTGGCGGCAGATGATAGCCGAGCACAGGTGGAGTTCACAACCAGGCACCATGCAAGAAGGCTGCAGATAACAATGCTTTTCAGAAGCTACCTGGTGGCTTTACCTGTGCTTTGTCTAGTAATTTGTGCTTGCATTGGATAAAGAACTTCTGGATAGTACTTAATAATTAACTCAAAGGAAAGAGAGTCAAATGACATCATCTCAGAGACTATCTGACACTACGGTCCCAATATCAATCCTATTCAAACTGAAAGCAGTGACTTCCCATTTTCACTTTACTGGAGGCTGTCAAGTGTTCCTCTCTCTAAAAATGCACCTTCTGCTATTACTGAGTTAAAACACTTATTTACACATTGATCATATATGCAGGGTGTTGAACAAGTCTGAAACTATGGATTAATCCATCATAAAATCATGGTCTATGTTTCCAGACCTTCTGTTTCTAGTATTTGCAATAGTCTTCATTCTTAACCCCTTCCAATGAATATAAAGTTTATCTCCCTTTAGCATTCCTTGCAATTATCCATGAATTTCCACCAATCCACCCTTAATTTTTTTCCCATCGGGCTTCTTCCTGCCTTTGAAATTCTATCTTGTATTTCCCAGTACTCCTGTTCTTAGCTCCCTGTCCCCTAAAATCATTTGATATATGATACCAACTTGACATATAATAATGCATTTCAACTTCTAACCCTCCTCTGGTGCATACTCATATGAGGTTCCAAAAATACCATAAAATATTAATATAAAATTACCCAGTTTTCTTTAGGCATTAGATTGTTGTTTTATTGGTATATCTAAAAGTTGCTAAGTACCACACACAAGTTCTCATTTTGATAGATCATACTTGGCAATCTAAAAATTACAGTGTACTGTTCTGGAAGGATGTGGAGATGCAATGTCGGGAAAAAAAAAGATTTGATGAATTATGACATCTCAGTAAGCCATGACCACATTTTATATTACAACTATGATGGTCTAATATAAAGTGGTCATTATAAGAGACTACGATGTAATTTTAAAAGCTTCAACTTATTGGAGATGATACACATGATAATTTGGAAAGGCATTCATCAGGAGCTATATCAGGATTCTTAAATGCATTATATTTAACTTGTTTAATCATAGTAGAGACCCTTAGCCTGCACAAATATTTAGAAAAAAAGTCAATATTTACT
Organism: Nomascus leucogenys; assembly: GCF_006542625.1. Taxonomy (NCBI): domain Eukaryota; kingdom Metazoa; phylum Chordata; class Mammalia; order Primates; family Hylobatidae; genus Nomascus; species Nomascus leucogenys. The sequence goes on from NC_044390.1 coordinate 27,533,591, forward strand.
GCGTACTCCTGAAAATCTATATGCTGTAATTCTAGTAATGAGAGAAAATAGTAGCATAATATCATAACAGTATCTTCACAGGGCAAGATATTCAAATTTCACCAAGAGGATTTCGAAAGTAATCGCATCACTGCTCACTCCAGTGTCCTTCTGATCAAGACAAACTCTCATTTGCTTCAATATAAACAATATAAGTGACTGTAATCCCATCATTAAGACTATACTAAGTTAAATAGTTTGTCATGACTGAAATTACTATCTGCAAGTTATTTGCTCTTTGCTTTACCTATTTATTCAGCCTAAAAACTTTACTTGGGAATAATGAAGAATGTCTGACTGGTAGTGAATAGAGCCAGAACTAAAATTCAAGGACTGTGTAACCCTTCTGCCACTGGGGCTCACTCGCTGTCTATCAGACTTCTTTACTCTGATGATCAAGATAGTTTCATTTCCTGACAGTTTTCCAAGACTCTTCCATGAACAGTGCCAATGTAAGTGATGGTAAAGTCAGCACGTCTAGCAGCATATATTTCCACTCTTAGGAAAAAGAAAAAAATATCTCTCCCTTTCCTGAAACTGGGGCTGCACGCTCAAGAAGATCTTGAAGTCCCCAACCTCACTGATTAACAGCAGTGTATTAATTAGTGTCTTAAAACCATGGACGAGGTGAAAAGCTTAGATACAGTCTGAACTTGGTTTAAAGTTGGCACATCCAGTATTTTACTTTTTGCTTGTTGTTGGTTTTTAATCGCAGGTGAATGCCACTGATGGGCAATTTCAGTCTAATTAAGGACAAAGGTAGGCCCATGCTATTAAGGGTCACTTTCTCAGTTTACAAACTGCTTCTCCACTGTCCCTCCCAAGGGATGTTTATTTTGCCCTTCTTTAACTGCCTCTGCTTACCACACATCAGCTGTTTTAACTGGCTCTAACCCAGCCATTCCCTTTGAATTCAACCTCCTCTCCTTATTGTTGTTTTCTTGGTGTAACATTTCAAATGAAGATCTCCATGGCTTTATTTATTTCTCTTTTAATTTGCATGGTATAGAGTTTGGTAGAATTACAGTTCAATGTCAAACCACGGCAGAAAAGCAGAATATTTGATTTGAGGCCACATCTTGCCGAATGATTCTTGTGAAATTTGTCATAGGGCAGAAAATGTCAGGAGATGTTGGGATGTTGTATCGACATTGGAGTTTTCTTTTCTCAACATATGAAGGGACATGTGTCTTCCTGGGCAATGATACATTTCCTCCTTTAGGAAATTAGGCTTGTGAGTACCTGAGGAACTCTGGCAGAATATTCGATCAGTAGTCCTTTACTCTTAGTGAATCTCAGAATCACCTGGAGGGCTTGCCAAAACACAGATGCTGGGCTCCACACCCCAGAGCCTCTGAAACAGTAGATGTGGGGTGCAGCCTGAGGATCTGCTTTTCTAACAAGTTCCTAAATGCTGCTACTAATGATGACACGGGGACACTACTCTGTGTATCAGTTTTCTAGTGAGCTACAAGGACAAGAGCAAGAAAGAGGTTTACTTTTTTTTTTTAAGAGTCTTGTATTTTTATTTCATCTGACAAATGTATTTGTCTCTAAATCTAACATTGATAACTGTGCATTTCTGTATATTAGCATATATAGTTTTCTTTAAATTTTAGTTCAGTGTCCTTACATCTAGAAAGCCTTTTCTACCTTTCCAGAAAGGAGTGACCATTCCCTCTTGCAATCTCCCTTGTAATCTGTTTATATTTATGTCATTTGTTGAACTAATTCACAAATATCTCCCTCCTGAAGCTCTGAGCTCTTCGTTTGTTTGTTTTCTTTGTTTGTTTTGTTTGTTTGTTGTTGTTGTTGTTGTTGTTTTATTTTATTATTATACTTTAGGTTTTAGGGTACATGTGCACAATGTGCAGGTTTGTTACATATGTATCCATGTGCCATGTTGGTGTGCTGCACCCATTAACTCGTCATTTAGCATTAGGTATATCTCCTAATGCTGTCCCTTCCCCCTCCCCCCACCTCACAACAGTCCCCAGAGTGTGATGTTCCCCTTCCTGTGTCCATGAGTTCTCATTGTTCAATTCCCACCTATGAGTGAGAACATGCGGTGTTTGGTTTTTTGTCCTTGCGATAGTTTACTGAGAATGATGGTTTCCAGTTTCATCCATGTCCCTACAAAGGACATGAACTCATCATTTTTATGGCTGCATAGTATTCCATGGTGTATATGTGCCACATTTTCTTTAGTCTATCGTTGTTGGACATTTGGGTTGGTTCCAAGTCTTTGCTATTGTGAATAGTGCCGCCATAAACATACGTGTGCATGTGTCTTTATAGCAGCATGATTTATAGTCCTTTGGGTATATACCCAGTAATGGGATGGCTGGGTCAAATGGTATTTCTAGTTCTAGATCCCTGAGGAATCACCACACTGACTTCCACAATGGTTGAACTAGTTTACAGTCCCACCAACAGTGTAAAAGTGTTCCTATTTCTCCACATCCTCTCCAGCACCTGTTGTTTCCTGACTTTTTAATGATGGCCATTCTAACTGGTGTGAGATGGTATCTCATTGTGGTTTAGATTTGCATTTCTCTGATGGCCAGTGATGATGAGCATTTTTTCATGTGTTTTTTTGGCTGCATAAATGTCTTCTTTTGAGAAGTGTCTGTTCATGTCCTTTGCCCACTTTTTGATGGGGTTGTTTTTTTCTTGTAAATTTGTTTGAGTTCATTGTAGATTCTGGATATTAGCCCTTTGTCAGAGGAGTAGGTTGCAAAAATTTTCTCCCATTCTGTAGGTTGCCTGTTCACTCTGATGGTAGTTTCTTTTGCTGTGCAGAAGCTCTTTAGTTTAATTAGATCCCATTTGTCCATTTTGGCTTTTGTTGCCATTGCTTTTGGTGTTTTAGACATGAAGTCCTTACCCACGCCTATGTCCTGAATGGTATTGCCTAGGTTTTCTCCTAGGGTTTTTATGGTTTTAGGTCTAACATGTAAGTCTTTAACCCATCTTGAATTAATTTTTGTATAAGGTGTAAGGAAGGGATCCAGTTTCAGCTTTCTACATATGGCTAGCCAGTTTTCCCAGCACCATTTATTAAATAGGGAATCCTTTCCCCATTTCTTGTTTTTGTCAGGTTTGTCAAAGATCAGATAGTTGCAGATAGGCAGCATTATTTCTGAGGGCTCTGTTCTGTTCCATTGATCTATGTCTCTGTTGTGGTACCAGTACCATGCTGTTTTGGTTACTGTAGCCTTGTAGTATAGTTTGAAGTCAGGTAGCGTGATGCCTCCAGCTTTGTTCTTTTGGCTTAGGATTGACTTGGTGATGCGGGAAAATCATTGAGATGTATTTACACTAGATGCAAGAAAAAAATACTGAAATAAATGAGGGCATTAAAGTATTAGAGTGTGCCACTCTTCACTAAAATATTTTGGATCAGTGACAGTCTCTAATCTTTTGAGTACGTGCTATTAGTCACATGAAGCAATCTAATGCTGACCGTGTAGTTTCTGATCCGTCCTATCCTTTTGCTTCCTTACGAACAACTTTTTCTTAGATACACATTTATTCTGTTTGCCGTAAGCCCTTTTATTTTGATGGGTTTTTCTTTCTCTCAGGTTATTATCAGTGAGATAGCTTTAGGATTTGGGATAGGCCCTCCAGGTGTAAATATAGCTACTGGGAGGTGATGCAGAATTGCACAGAGAACTGCAGGATAAGTTAAATCAATGATATCTGGTGATCTGAATGACAGGAACTAATGGGCAGTTTCTGCAGGGTCTTCTAAGATCAATTCCAGATTTGTTACTCTTCTCAAACTTAACATTCCTGGAAAAGCAATTTGACTCATGAAACTCGGTTCACATCCCTACCCAACAACCTGGAAAGGCAGAGAACCCTGATATATAATTCCACCAAGACAGTAATCAATTGCAGAATGGCTGGTTCTCCAAAGTAAAATGAGTGTGCAATCAGCAAATGAATGAGTAATCAATGTTGGGCTGAGAAAATCACATCGTGTCCCCTACACATAGGCTCCTTGCTTGTATGTAAACTCTAACTAGGCACTGATGGGCTAAGAGTAATCCTATTACCTATAAGAATTTGGTGTCTTTTAGGCCAGGCATGATGGCTTACACCTGTAATCTCCGCACTTTGGGAGGCTGAGGCAGGTGGATCACTTGAGGCCAGGAGTTCAAAACCAGCCTGGCCAACATAATAAAACCCCGTGTCTACTAAAAACATAAAAATTAGGCATGGTGGTGCATGCCTGTAATCTCAGCTACTTGGGAGGCTGAGGCATGAGAATCATTTGAACCTGGGAGGCAGAGGTTGCAGTGAGCCAAGATCATGCCACTGCACTCCAGCCTGGGTGACAGAGTAAGACTCTGTCTCTAAATTAATTTATTAATTTGGTGACTTTTATTTACAAACAATATCTCTGTCAATCCCTGAGATTTGCTCAATGATGAAGTGTGACTGTTATCACATTAGAAATTAAATTCCTGACCAGGCGCAGTGGCTCTCACTTGTAATCCTAGCACTTTGGGAGGTCAGGCAGCAGCACCTTAGGTGAGCGGATCACCTGAGGTCAGGAGTTCGAGACTAGCCTGGCCAACGTGGTGAAACCTCATCTCTACTAATGATACAAAAATTAGCCGGGCATAGTGGTAGGCGCCTGTAATCCCAGCTACTTGGAAGGCTGAGACAGGAGAATCGCTTGAACCCAGGAGGTAGAGGCCGCAGTGAGCCCAGAGATAGTGCCACACTGCACTCCAGCCTGGGCGACAGAGTGAGGCTGTCTCAAAAAAACAAAAGTTAAAAAAAAAAAAGAAAGAAATGAAATTCCTCAGCTTTTCATTGGGATTAAATCTTTGATCTCCGAAATGATAATGAAAGTTTAGAGGAGGGAAATGAAAGTCATTTAATAAACACTATTTTTTAAGTTATTTATTTGTGTTTCACTCATTAATTGGGTTTCCATCAGAGAGGGTTTCCTAAATGCTTTCAGTCCGAGGAGGGCATAAGGTCAATTGAAGGAATAGAAGCTAAAGTTTGTCTCAATTAAATAATCTGAACAGCATGGAGTTTAGCAATAGGATATGGACTGTTGTTTCAAAGTAGAGGCAAGTAAAGGAACACAGTAAAAAATAGAGCACATCTCACTGAGTAAAGAAATCCAAGAAGAATAGAATAAAATTATCTATGCTTATATTTATTCATTTGCTGAATATGGTGAAGAAGTGTCAAGGGTGAAGGTAAATAAAAATATAGTGATGATGGAATCATGGCTGCCAACAGCAGGTTACCTTTTAAGGTGATAAAAATGGGAACTAGTGGCTGGGCACGGTGGCTCACGCTTGTAATCCCAGCACTTTGGGAGGCCGAGGCAGGCGGATCACGAGGTCAGGAGATCGAGACCACAGTGAAACCCCGTCTCTACTAAAAATACAAAAAATTAGCCGGGCGTGGTGGCAGGCGCCTGTAGTCCCAGCTACTCGGAGAGGCTGAGGCAGGAGAATGGCGTGAACCCGGGAGGCGGAGCTTGCAGTGAGCCGAGATTGTGCCACTGCACTCCAGTCTGGGCGACAGAGCGAGACTCCGTCTCAAAAAAAAAAAAAAAAAAAAAAAAAAAAAAATGGGAACTAGTTTGAGTTGGCGAATTCATAATATTGTGAATGTATTAATGTCACTGAATTGTTCACTTTAAAATGCTTAGTTTTGTGTTATGCTGTCTTATTTTACCCTACTCTCAGCAAATGCTTCTCTTCCTTCTTTCCACCTATCCACTTCTTTCCCTTTGTTTAGTGTCAATTTAATGCCATTCTCTTAAGACCTTCCTTGACAATTCCAAC